>NC_051070.1:51816557-52450932 GCF_004664715.2 Peromyscus leucopus
TAGCTACACAGGAGGTAGAGGTGCTACACCGGAAGAAACACCGATGATGAAAGCCAGTCTCTCTCCCTGGCCTGTTTCCTTTTCTACCCATGGCGATCATGTAAATATTATTTTTTTTGTGAAAAAGCTTTATTTATGGTGTTGGAGCAAGGAATGCTTTTCGTGGTAATTGAGGATTTTTTTAATGGCACTAACTTGAGTTCTACCCAACTACAGAAAAAGTTTTAATTGGGTGGAAGCTCCAGTGGTTATTTCCTAGCCATGGGATTCTCTTTCTTTAAATGGAAATTTTTAGCACACTGTAAATCAGTGTTGGCCTGCTACAAGGAGTAGACTTGGGGGGCGGAGAGGGGGTCCGGAGGTCAGTAGAATCCTGAGAACCATGCCAGCACGTAATAAGAATAACAATGTCTGGGGGTGGTGCTCCACAGGAACACATCATCGCCATTTACCTGGGGAAAAGATGCATCCCTCTCTAGGGAAAGCACTCTGGATCCTGGCATGAGGCTCGCTCTCTCTCTCCTTTATATACTTCCAACTCCCGTCTTAAGACAGTGACTTAAGAAATTAAACCACTCCATCCTGTCTCCCTGGGTCCTGAGTCTGATCACTTCCTCCTCCCTACTGTGAACCCTGTTGAGAGATACCTAATCAAACCTGCCACATCTGTTGTTGATTCTTAGCTAAGGGCCTAAACAAAAAAATCAATGCTCCGTAGCCAAAGGGATGCAGTTTGCCGGTTTCCTTGTTAATGCCATGTCAGGAGATGTCATCGGGAAGCCAGGCTGCTTCAGAGAGTACCCATTTACATTTGGCAGCTGAGGCTAGGAGGAGGTTCCCAAGTGTTCATGGTGGACAGGAGACATCCTGAGCTCTGCCCTATCCTCCTGACAGGAGAAGCCAAAGGAAAAGGAACCAACAGGATGGCCCTCCCCACCACACAGTGGCATTGATAACAAGTGCTAGTCAACGTGCTATGCCAGATGCACTTCCATCTTGAATCTACATAATCTGTCCAGGTGCACTTAGGAAACAACCTTGAGTTCCCCCACTTATGCCATATAGCCTGACCTTAGGTACTTGTCTATTGTTCCATGGGCCTTAGGCACGTCTTTGCTAACAGAATTCAGACATATACATAATTGACAGTTGGCAGAAGCTTATATCCCTCCAATGCCAGGTACTGCATGCCTTATCAATGACCAGGAAGGCCTGGAGTCCCCACCTGACCTGGTTCTGGTGGCTGCTGTGACCTTAGGCAGGTTGGTAAGAGCCCAAGGCCAGCCTGATCTGGTCCTCTGAGTCTTCACCACACTTTCCTCCTCTCTTAGATAAGGTGATGGTAATTGTCTCTTCCATTCTGCTCTTTCCATTCTCATTACCTCTGCTCATCAGTAATGCCTCCTCCACTCCGGTAACTCCTTCTTTACCAATCTCTCCAGCTTGCCTAGGAGGTGCTTAGGAGTAATGAGTGATTGATTTAGTTATATACTCAACACCCAGCTCAGCAAACAACCCTAGCCTCCATCAATAAGCATCAACGAATACAGGAATAAATTCAAAGGGGAAAGGAAATAAAGGCAGATGCATCCCCTGATGCCCCTGATTTTTTTTTTCTGGGCATGGTGAATAGAGAGGAAGCCTGAACATATAAAACTGGCTGTACTTAAAATCTTTTGCTTCAGAATTTGTTAGCTCTTCCCTATGCTATTGAAAATCAGGTATATTAATTTAGACAAAGTAGAGGACTGGATTCTAAAACAATTTGAAACAAATCAATTAAAACCACGTGGAAGCAATCACTCCTTTGAATCCTTTTAAGCTAAGAAATGCAATTCATATGGTTGTGATTGTAAATACTGAAGATTAAAGGGGTTCTGGCTATGACTCTGTCCCTAGGATGTTAGTGTCCCAGGTTCTAACAGCTAGAAGATAGTTCACTATCTACAAAGAAAATCCCTACAGAAATCAACTCCACGCTGAGTTGAGGGGTATTATTAATAACTAAATAGTCCCATGCTCTCTGGAGTTGAAGGCGTTACTCTAATTCAACAGCATTCATGGGACCCATGGAAGCAGCCTAGGCAGCCACCATTCACACACAGCCATGCAGCAATAGAAGGCCTGGAATCTTTGTTCAAATGGGTCATCTTTCCCATCCCACTGTCATCTACCTTACAGCTATAAACCTCACATACAAGGGACCTGACACTACAGACATTTACCCAGAATAGAAGTAGAACTCCAAATTGGACCAGCAAGGCGCATTACTGAAGGCAGAGGCAAAGGAGGTAGGCAAGAGCCAGAACTAAATACATCTTAGCTGGAGGGAAGTACAGAGGAGATTTTTCTCAAAGCAACAAAGAAAAAAATCCCCTTCAGGTTGAAAAGATGAGGTAGAATTTGCCATGCAAGAGGGCTTTCGAATAGACAGTTTTTATCTTGACAGTGGTGTCCTCTTAACATATATTTACTTTCTAATTACCCAGAGCTGTGTAATTAACCTGTCACCAGACAGCGCTTGCCACGCTAATGAATGGATAAGAATTCTGAGTATTAATAACCAGCCAGTGGAGGTGAGGCGATCTTTGCTCCGATGACTCACTTGACATTCTTGTGCCTGGCTGTATCTTCCTTGTGCCTGTATTTCCTCTGCTGAGGTGTCGACCAGAAAGACATTCCCATTTTTAATGTATGGGTAGGTCTAAGACCAGCTAGTACTGGAAACCGATTCCTTGGGTGGAGCAGAACTCACGAGGAAGGACTGAAGAAATTGTAGTTCAGACAGACCCTGGCATTCTCACCTGTGAGAGTGAATAGCAGAGAAGGATGAGTTCAACTGTGCAGCCAATGTGGGGGACCTAGAACTGGGCATAATTCTCCTAGGGAGACAAGAGTGCTGAGCAAAGGCCCAGCATGATTGGACCACAGCCATGAAGCTGTTGCACATTAGCCTTATCATTTATTTTCTGGACTTTTGGTGTGCTTGAGATTTTTTTACTTTAATTTTAAATATTTTATTCTTTCACAGTGTCATACATGAAATTTAAGAAATTTGGTTGTCTCCCACCCTCCCCCCTTACCCCCTCTCATGTCCCCTCTTTCTTCCACTAAAATCTTTTTTAGTTTAGTTCGGTTTTTAAGATAAGTTGCCCTATCTTAGAACATGGAACTCATTGTGAAACGGAGAATAACATTGAAATTCTGGTCCTCCTGCATCCACCTCTCCCATGCTGAGATTACAGATGCGTACAACCATGCCTAATTTTTGTGGTGCTGGGGATTTGACCCAGGGCTTTGTGCACACTCTCTATGTCTTAGTCAGTGTTCTACTGTTGTGAAGAGACACCATGACCATAGCAACTCTTATAAAGGAAAACACTGAATCGGGGCTTGCTTACAGTTTTAGAGGTTTAATCCATTGTCATCATGGCGGGGAGCAAGACATTGGGAAGACCATGATATGAGACACATACAAGGATCCAAGGCACACACTCAGTCACTACTATGCCAGCAAGACCTGATTCCCCATGGGCTACCACTATAGTCACCCTTCCTTTATGCTCTGGAACAGCTCGGGGAAGGATATGGCAGAATACATAGAGAGGTAGAATAGAAAACACTAGGGACCACAGGGAGAAGAAGGAAAGCAGACAAGCTCAAACAGTCAACATAGATTCAGTCCTTTGTGTGTTCACAGTTTCAGTTAAAGGACATGGGTCTGGTGCAGACCACCCATCATGATTTAGGGCAGATGAATTCACTACCCTAAACTTCTGCTCCCTCATCTGTCAAAGGAGCCAAGTCATGCCCGTGTTTATTGTCCATTATAAGGGTGCCATCAGATGCACCGTGGGCTGTTGCATTCATTTTTTACCATACATTGCTTAATCAGCATAAGCACTGCCACCCTCAGCCTTGCCAGAGCTATTTTGTTTCAATACATACACACACATACACACTACACACACACACACACACACACACACACACACACACACACACACACGGTACTTCAGGATATATTTAGATGCATATCACCCAGTGCATCAAAATGTGGGAGTACTCCCTGTATTCAACTGCATTCAACAGTTAATTACTAAGTTTCAAAGATGAATTCATTAGCATATATTTACTGCACAATGTGATGGATTTCCTAATATCTTCATTCAACTGTATCACAAACTTTGACCATTCTCTGCTACCCCCTCCTGTTTCCTCCCTGCTAGTCCTTCCTTCCCAAGTAACCCTCCTTCTGATTTTATGCCATATGTAAGATGTAGGTGCTCTGTATGAGAAAAAAACATGCAGTATTTGTCTTTCTGAGTCTGGTTGATCTTGCTTAATATGATGATCTCATCTGCTACCCCTTTTCCTACAAATGACATTTTGTTCTTTTCAATGAAACTCTACTACGTATCTATACTACCTACCACATTATTGTTTTAACTTTCTAGAAAAAAAATAAGAAGGGACAGAATCATATAGAGAAATGCAGTGAAGAGGTTGGTGATATTTAATAATGTTATCATTCTGTTTCTAGACATAGGATGTCTCCTCAGCAGAACTATCCCCTTGATGGCCAGTGAAATAAGGTTCCTACTTCATTCCCAGAACAGTGGAAATATCCTCTAGCACACTATCCAGGCGAAGCATTCCTATCTCTTTCATGAGAAATGTGGGCAAATGCAAAAGTCAGAAGTGGGGATTGCCCAGCCCCAGTTCTGAAATGTGCTCAGGACCCTGGGACTCATTTGCTGTCTAGATGGCCCTTTCCAACACTGCAATTGCCCTTCCAATCTTCCCCACATGAAGACAGTGGAATCCAGTGTATTCAATTTCTGGTGAGTATGAGCACATTAGGAAGTTACCATGAAAGAGAAGCTGTGAGGAAGGTCCTATAGGGATGAACCCCTAAAAGTAACTGTGTCAAAGGCATTCCACAGAACAGATTGACTGACTGGCTGGTGCCCATCTCTAGGGACTTTCTACTAGCAGGCAAATGATGCAGGCTAGTTCCTGGGGCTTCTGTAGCTGTCCTGGTCCCCCGAGAACTAAGATAGCCAGAAGAAGGCACGGGGCGGGGGGGAGGGGGGCTGTTGGTGCTAGAAGGAGGCTTGTTCTCCCACAGCTGTGATGGAGCTCCTTCTCTGAAGTTCACTGAAGCTCTTCCGTTCCTGTCCTCACCAGGTATAGATTTCTCTTGCCTCCTGTGGTCATTTGAATAGAATGGCCCTCTTAGGCTCCTATAGTTGAATGTTTGGTCCTTAGTTGGTGGAACTGTTAGAAAAAGATTAGGAGGCGTGGCTTTGTTGAAGGAGATATGACACTGTGGGTGGATGTTGAGGTTTCAAAAGCCCAAGCCTTTCCCAGTCCCTCTTTACCTGGGGCTTGTGGATCGGACGTAAGCTCACAGACACTGCTTCAATGCCAGGCCTGCCTGCCTGCCGCCTGCCGCCATGCTCCCCACCATGATGGTCATGGACTCAGCCTCTGAAACTCTGAGCAAGTCCTCGGTTAAACGTTTATTTTATATAAGTTGCCTTGGTCATAGTGTCTCTTCACAGCAGTAGAACAGTAACCAAGACACCCGCTTTTAGCTACCACATCATCATCCATGGCCATGGCATCCCATAAAGCTCCTGGTTTCCCAAAGCGTCCAGGTTTCCCCTCCTCAGGCACTTCTTTTCTGACTCTCCTTCTGTTCCCTAAGACAGATCCCTTCTCTGCTAAGTCCAAATCCCTCTCAACTAGGTGTCACATCTGAAAGAGCTCTGATAAATTAATCCCTGCTAAAATGTCCCAGCAGAAACTGACAGTGCCTTAATGTGCTTTTAGCTTAATGCAGTTTAGACCCTCCCCAGGGTGTTTTCATGTCACGAGGGGATTCCTTACAAAACAGCAGATGGTCCTCCAAGAAGGAAACGAAGCTGTCTTGTGTACCATGCCAGAAGGGGTGAGCATGAAGGCGTGGTGGACTTTAAAGGTCACCCCATCTAGCTGAGGACCAATCAAACTCCTCAGACGTATGGTAAGAGATTATTCTGATGGGAACCCTATTTAAAGTCCTGGTAGATTAGGAAGAGAGGGGGAACTGGTAGGTAGTAGCAGTGGGTTTCCTTCATTTAACGTTTAAGTTTATATGGTGCTCCAGGAGTAGACTGTAGGTAGGTTTTACACATTAGATAGAAAACAAACAAATCCTCATGACCTCTCTCTAGTGACTGCAAAACACTCCTCCTAGAGCAAAGAACCACACAGCAAATAGCTTTCCTATAAGAGAGACATGGAGTCATTTAATCAAAAATGCCCCTCACTTGAACACAGGTACAATTAGCACCTAATACTGGACAGGAAACCCTTAGATGGAGAAAGGCCAGCACTTGTCATGTACAAGTTCCCTGGGCATGGAGAGAAATAAAAATGCCATGGGGGTTACTGTTTGGGCAAAAGAGAGGAACAAAGGACCCAGACTCTAAGAAGAATAGAGACATTAATGAGTAAATACCAGGTGCCAGGGTGGACAGCAGGACATGCATTATGCATGTGCCCATCATCAGACAGCTCTCTTAATGCATTGCCCTTTCGGCTTCCAGGGTCAGCACAATCCCCTTTGATTACGAACAGTGAGCTATCTTCCTAGCCACCTGCTAAAAGGGGCTCCAGGTAGCTCAACTTTCCAAGGCAGCCTCAACTCCAAATGGGAATTTCATTATGATTATCTCTTGACTTTATGGTTAGGTATTAGCTAACCAGATTTTATAGTAATAGGTCCTCATTGTGGGTTCAGAAAAAACGGTCAGTAAGCTTTCCTAGCCATATGGTGGACTTGTTTCTTGGGCAGCACACAGTGTTTGCAAAGAAGGATCATTCCCCACCAACCTTTTCCTCCTCAACTACATTGTATAGAGGACAGAAATGTGGAAGCACAATGTGTCCCACACTGCTACAACAGAAGCAAATGCGCATAGGATCCCTGCTCTTCTCAGATTCTCCCTACTCTTCCCAGCCATTGCTCACCACTGAATGTCCCCCAAAGACTCGGGCTGAGGAAGTCCCTTCTCAGTGCATGCAACCTCCCAGCTTCTTGCCCAAACTCATTAGATTCAACCCAAGTCCACATTCTCTGCAGTACCGTCCCTCCCTGTTTCCCCAGCAGGAGAATTGGAGGTGACCTTTAAATGTCGCTAGCAAATGCCAGCTGATGCTAACTGGCTGTACAGGCAGAGTTTTCCCCAAAGCTAGCTGGATGGCAAAACCCAGGCGCAGGCATGGGAAGGCTGGCTTCTGAGGACAGATCAGTGCCCGAAGTGGGGGCCTGGCAGTGGGTTTCACCAGCAAACCCCAGTTTCCATGGCCAGATTTCTACTGCATTGGGATGTCATATCTCTTATTAAAACAGTGAAGAGGAGTCCTTTACCCTTCATACCTCCTGGGAGTCAACCAGGGTCTCAAGCTTCTTTCAGAAATTCTGAAAAGCACAGACTTAACCTTGAGATATATTGGATTAACAAATGATAGGAGAGCATGAGTAATTCTCACAATAGCCTTGAAAGCCAGGAATCATTTCCAGGTTAAAGATTTGGACACACACGTGCAAAGGAATCTATTGCATCATCTACCCAGATAATAAGAAGTGAATCCAAACTTCAGTAGAGTGCTGCCCAATTCCAGAGCAATTTTCAGTGGACCCTTCTACATCCTGAACTTTCCTTCTTCTCCATCCTGCCAGAGATATCTCTAACACCCCCTGGTGTTTTTCCCCAGTCTCTGATTTAGTTCAACAATTATTTACTCATCAATTAACATCCTCCTGCTCTGCTGCCTGAGGACTCTATTTCCCATTACCCAGCTTTATGTGTTTGCCAGAACAAATTGCCTAAAGGAAGAATAAGAGGGAAAAGAAAGCACCTTCTCTCAAGAGATACCCTATTACCAGGATATGGGCTATGGGGGACTTGCATCCTGCTCTTTCCTCTCCTAGAGAGTAGAAGCCTAGGACCTAGTATGGAATCCTAAAGAAGGCCCAGCAAGAGCAATAAAGAGTTAGCACAGAGGAGTTAAGGACTAGCACAGAGCCCAATAAACGTAATCCCTGGGGTCAGATTCTTGTCCAGTCCATTCTGTACTCTGTGTGCGCGTGCATGCGTGCGTGCGTGCGTGCGTGCGTGCGTGCGTGCGTGCGTGTGTGTGTGTGTGTGTGTGTGTGTGTGTATGTGTGTGTGTGTGTATGTGTGTGTGTGTATGTGTGTGTGTATGTGTGTGTGTATGTGTGTGTGTGTGTGTAGTGTAGTGTAGATTTTCATTGTATGTACATGTGGGTGTACATATATGTGAACATAAATATGTCTGTGTAAACATGTCAAAACCAGAGGTGTTCTCTTCCATTATTCTCTACCTTATATTTTTCCTTTTTGAGACAATGTCTCTCACTGAATCTAGCACTCAGCAATTGGCTATGCTGGTTGCCCAGTAAGCCCCAGAACCCTTCTGTCTTCAGTTCCTTAGCACTAGAACTGGGGAATTGGGCTCTTTAAAACACTAGTGATAGAGACCCAAGTTCCAGTCTTCACTCTTGCATGGCAAGTGTGTTATCTCCTGAGCCATCTCCTAGCCTTCTATTCTGTGCCTTTAAGTGTCCAAGTGACTCAGTGAGTGTCACACTGCAATCAGTTGGTGACATTGTGTTGTGCTACAGAATTCCACTTCTCACCAGAAATATCACAAGTAGGCACAAGAGAGTTCTTGAATGACCCAAGAAGAACACTGAGCTGTAATGTAGTTATCTCATCCTTGTCTATTCTGGAAGAGTCACATGAATGAGTTCTTAGCAAAACAAAAGAAATGTATAGCTCCTGAGGAAAAGCACCCCATGAGGTGGATTAAAGCACTCCCCAGCGCTCTGTGAGTCATCAGACTCCTTTTAAGGATCATGAACCAAACGAAGTTCTTATTATCAGATTCCTAACTTAGAAATAATGACAGGAATCAGGACTGCACTCTGTGACTTCTCACATTGACTAGGTTTTATAAGTGGATTTTTCACACTCAGTTGTGTGTTTGTCCCTTTGTGAATAAAGTCATTTGTTCCTTAATCAGAGTCCAGTGACCTCTCATTGAGTATTTGGTCCTTTGAGAGAACTACAAGGTGAAAAATATTGCCATGTCACCAAGAAACTCATAGTCCATCTTGCCATAGTGGTGCCAGGAACCTCGCACTCAGCTCAGTCCAGATACAGGGCACTGCCACCTCAGAAGCTCCCAGGATCTGCCAGAAGACAAAACTAAAACACATCCATGGAGCCACCCCTGTCATATCTACCTTTGACATCTGCTCACCAGCTTTCATTTTTTTCCCTTTATAACATACAGATCCTGTATTAAGAAATTTCCTACGAACTTATCCTTACCAATATGCAGAGCTTGATACTAGAAAATCTCTCAAATTGAGGAGAAAATAATAAAAAACAAAAATAGGAAATATTTTTTATTTACATTATTTTTAAAACTATAATATAATGTATCCCTTCCCTCCCTCCAAATACTCCCATATATTTCTCCCTACCCTCCTTCAAATCCATGGCCTCTTTTTTCATTAATTGTTGTTACAAGCATATATATAGATATATATACATTTATACATATACCTAAATAAAATCTGCTCAGTCTGTATAATGCTACTTGCAAGTGTGTTTTCAGGGCTGACCATTTGGTATTTGATAACCAGTTGGTGTGTTCTTCCCAGGAGAACACTAGTGATTCTGCTCTCAGTATTCCTTAGTTGTCTACAATTGTTTCTGCGGGATTGTGGCCTCGTGGGTTTTTCCCCATCCACTTTGGCATGTCTATTGTTGTTGTCCTTGTTTAGCTTGTGTTTAGGCAGTCTTATTGGTCAGAATTCAGGGGTATCACTTCTTATATTACTAGCATATACAGTATCACAGCAAACTCCCAGGTCCTCTGGTTCCTATAACCTTCTACGATGTTTGGGGGCAATATTTTGGTGAATGAATAGTAAGGGTTTTAGCAGAGTGTGGGAAAAACAAACTAGAGGGCCCTCAAGTCTCTGTTCATCATGAGCTACAAAGGTGAGTTTTAAAAGCTTGTCCACACTCAAGTATGACTCTGGGAATTCTGATGCCCTGTACCTGGGCAAGCTACACACACAGTAAGTAGGGGAGGAAAGTGGCAGCATATCCCAAGATATGTTACAGAAGATTATCAGGTTCTGGTTCCACAAAATAAGACAGAAAGATTGGGTTTAAAAGTGGTTGGCATGGTTCCCATGATGACCCCATGGCTGTTTCTTCATGGTATAGCTATGTGAGTGACATTTTGTGCTTATTTCCCATCCCATCAGAGTGAGACCTGGAAACACACAAAGAGATTTAGTCTAGTTTTTCAAGGATGTAAGTCTATTACCCAAAAAGCATGCATGAATGGGGTAGCCAAGAGAAAAATAAAAGAATTGACCCTGAAAAAAGGAGGAGAAAGAAGAGGAAAAGAAGATTTTTAAAATGGGGAAAATGAGGGAGGAAATAGGAAACAGGAAGAGGAAAACAAAGACCAAAAGATATTCAACTTTGAGAGGGTTTGGCCCAAGAAGGCAATAACAAGTCAGGGCAGAATGAAAGAGCAAATCTCTCAGTCCATTGTCCTTGGACTGAGGTAAACAGGGAGGTAAAATAGTTAATAAGTGAGGTTTCAGAAAACTTTGAAGTGTAAGGAAAAAAGGTTTTCTGTTAATTAAAAAATTTGCAAGTCCTTATCCCAGTGCTACATAACATGGAAGTGTACTTTGCCTAGATTCTGTAGAAAGAATTCAAGGATGCCAGCAGCAAGTACCTAAAACCAATCTTCAGGCTGATGACTCAATCAGAAAATATCCTGCCTTCTTGGTTATTAAAGGAGAAAGGTATAATCCATTTACTCATTCTAACCTGAAAGTGAAAATAAGAAAAGAAATAGGAATATACTTTACTTCTGGCAGTAGAGAATTCTCTACCCAATGTCTGTTTCTACCCAGTGATGATTTTATTTTATGTGTTTTTCTACCAAGGGACTTCCTTCCCATTCTTTGTCTACCAGTTAGTAGGTGAGGTTTGTCCTATCCCCAGAGTTGACAAAGCACTCAATCTTGCTCAAACCAGTCAGCTCTGCACAGACACATGACCTCACTAAACCAATCTACAAGTCTAAGGGCTTCTATGGAGCCTCCAGGAGCATGGATATGTGGTGGCAGCTGCATCCCTGGAAAGTCCACCCAACATGGGTGAGAACTCATGAAAGCTGCATTCCCTAGAGCTCCCTACATGACTCACAGGCAGCTTGTCTCCCTCCAGTAACTGTTACCTCTTATATAATGCCAAGGAAGGCCAATCTAAGTCCTGTAAGTTTCAGGACCTCCCTGAGTCTTGTAAGTGGCATTTACTTCTGAGTCTTCACCAGCCTCCCTCTATAACATTAAATGTTTGATTCAGAAGAAATAGCTACACCACACTGTCACTAGTATGCTAGACAGTATCTTACCTAATTCTCACAGGAAGAAAAGTAGGTCAAGAATTCTGATCTACAAGTGAGTCAGCACTGATGTGCACCTTATTCCCCCTATGTGGCTATGATCAAACCACCAAGCCTTCCTGGGTCTCCCTTTCCCCTTCTCTACACAGAGAATGGTGGCTTCCTCTCTATCATACATGGTTGGCTCCCATGATGGGGCTATACTGACATTATGTGGAAAACTAGAAATCTCTTCCTAAGGATGCTTCAGCATTAAGACTCTTGTAGGTAATAAACAAACAAACAAATAAATGAGTTGGTGGCATAATCACAGCTAAATTGGAAATGCTGGCATTATCCAGAACAAGCTATCTATGCAGAGAAGCTGAGAGCCCTCGCACGCACAAAATCATATTTCCCCAGGCATAGGATTAATTAAAACTATCAAGTGTTCCCAGCTTTTTGAAATTAACTTTGAAAGTGTTTGGTGTGAAGGGATAAAGAGGGGGGCGGGGAAGCAGCTGAAGGGAGGGGCTGCTGGGAGGGAGGCCTGCTGTCGAAGGAAAGCACAGGCCGGAGCTGAGTGTGTTCACCTTATTCTTAGGAGGAAAGGGAGGATGAAATACAATTATAAGGGTTCCCTGGGAAAGGGTAGAAAGGCAGAAATAGCTTTGCACTCACTATGTCCCATCAGGTCACATCAAGTTTTCCCTTCTTGATGAACATGGACTCAGGGCTCAGATGAGAGGCCAAAGCAGGTGGAACACAGGTAGATAGACACTCTACTGTTTGCCTATGACTTGTTTCCTAAAGGGTTGTGTGCTGGAGAATTGGTCCTCAACGTAATGGTATTGATAGGTGGTGGAAACTTTCAGAGGTATGTGGTGATATTGTGTTTCCTAATACTGTGCATCCTAATAAATTTATCTGGGGTCAGAGAACAGAACAGCCACTAGATATAGAGACTAGAAAATTGTGGCACACACACCTTTAATCTTAGCATTCCAAAAGCAGAGATCTGTCTGGATCTCTGTGAGTTCAAGGCCACACTGGAAACAGCCAGGTATGGTGACTCACACCTTTAATCCCAGGAAGTGATGGCAGAAAGCAGAAAGGTATATAAGGCATGAGGACCAGGAACTAGAGCCTGGTTAAGCTTCTAGGCTTTTGAGCTACAGTTCAGCAGAGATTCATTCTGGATGAGGACTCAGAAGCTTAGAGTTTGAGGAAACAGGATCAGCTGAGGAATTAGCAAGGTGAGGTGGCTGTGGCTTGTTCTGCTTCTCTGATCTTCCAGCTTTCACCCCAATAACTGGCACCGAGTTTGATTTTATTAATAAGACCTTTTAAGTTTCGTGCTACAGAGGTAAAGAGACAAATGGGAGCACTGTCCTTGGAAGGAGTTAATACCCTAATCTGAAGAGCATCTTGGGTTTCATGGATAGATGCTCTCATCTGAGTTGCAGCTTGGGTTTCATGGGGCTAAGGTGGTTACTGCAAGAGTTGGTGGTCACTATATAGGTTTAGCTTTCTCAACTTTCTCTTTGCTATTGTGTGTGTGTGTGTGTGTGTGTGTGTGTGTGTGTGTGTGTGTGTGTGTGTTTGAGTGTGTGAATGTATGTATGTGTATGTGGGGGGGTGGGTGCATACACACCCTCAGGAGCACATGTGTATATGTGGAAGCCAGAGATCAACCTTAGGTATCTTTCTCAGTTGCTAGACACGGTTTTTTGAGACAGGGTCTCTCATGGAATCTGAAGTTTGTCAATTTGGCTAATTTAAATGGCCAGTCAGCCCAAAGGGACCATGTCTCTACTTCTCCAGCACTGGGATTCCGAGTGCATGCCACCACGTTCAGCTTTTGTTGTGTTTTGCTTTTGTTAGTATTGTTGCTTGTTTATTGGTTTGTATGTTTGAGTATCAAACTAAGGTTCTGATGCTCTCAAGACAAGGCAAGCATTTTACTAACTGAGCCATCTCCCCGGGCCTCTTGCTATCTCATTTGCTCCAAGGTTTCTCTCTTGCACAGGCCTCACCATGGGAAGCCATCCAGCATGAAATCCTCTCCAAAGACCAATAAGAGCACCATGTTTCTGACCCTTCTGAACTGTGTGTTAAACAAACCTCTTTTCTTTACAAGTTTCCCAGTCTTAGGTATTTTGTAGTAGCAGCAGCAAACAGACTCAGACAACGAGAGAGAGAAGCCCTTAAAGGAAGGCTTGATTGTACAGCCTTTCTCTCTCCCTGACTCTTGCTTTTGCTTTCACTTAGTATCTTCTCTTTCGGTCCTTTGTGAATAAAATCATTACTGGCACTTCTCTGAGATATTGGACAGATGGTCACATTAGGAACAGAAGTAGCAGGGAAGGAGTCTGGAGTCTAGTTCTTACGCCACCATTTTATTAACTCAGGACCTCAGCTAAGTAATTCATTTCTTCTCGAAACTCTATCTCCTTATCTGGAAAGTGCCATAGAGGAGTGGACTTCCTTTGTCAGGAAGGACAAATGGTATGCTACAAGTAAATCAGAATACATGAGGTCTGCATAAAACCCAGAACTCCCAAGACAGCCTTTGCATCCCAAATTTACTCAGCCTCCTCTAATCCCTGGTGGTGGTGGAACAAAGGACAGTCTTCTCATCCAGATTCCACTTGCTCATGGCAGGGAAATGCGTTTTCCTTGTGTTTTGCAGGCACCATGATATGAATTCACAAAAGCATAGCCAGTTTCCTTTTATGCTCAGAATCTCCTCCCAATCCCCACTCATATCTGCTTCTGCCCTCACCTCCTGCAGGTCTCAAAGGGAAGTGATTCAGATCCTTAGGACTGCCTCTGTCATCATCTCCCATCTCCAAATCTCAGGCATAGCCTGTAGATTCCACCTAGTGGAATTAAGGAGTCTGCTTTTCAACATATGCCAACTTCCTGCCTGCCTTTCTAGCCACACTTGGGGTTTACCCAACATGATGATGTCTTTCTCTTTCATTCCTATCAGAATTAAAATTAGGGTCAACTCTGTTCCCTCTTCTTCATTCATTCATGTGCTTCAGGGTTAAACCTCCTGTCCTTTTCCACGGGCATAAGGGGTTTAATTTGGTTGGTCGAAGCTTATTCTGGTAGTCCTTCTCTTGTCATTGGTTGGGCCCCTGAGCATATTAACTCTGACTAGTGAAAGATGACAAAACATTTACTCATGTTTGCTGAAGAAAATGCTAGAAGCCCTTTCCTGATCTTGGATGTCACAGGTAGGTGTGCCCAATTATGAGTCAGCTGGCAAGGATAAACCTAGTGTGAGGAAACATTGAAATAGCAACTGAACATTGGACACCACCAAATCGCTGAGTTGGCTAGCTTGTGAGCCACCCTACCTTGGGACCACACACTATATGAGGTATTTTATTTTTAAGCTCATACAAATGGAAAGAATTTTTTTCTCCCTTGATCCCATAGCGGTTAGCAGATCACCAATCCCCACCCTTTTGCAGTCAGTTTCTTCAGTCTCTGGTTGTTACCTCATCACTGGGGAGTTGGAGACACTGCAGCAGGCTGATGCCATTGGATATTCTGATACAGCTGCGGAGAAGACGGTTACCAGGACCCATCCATCTGGGGCAGCTCTCAACAGCATCCTACACATTGTCAAAGTCCGTGTGGTCTCCACAGATGTAAATCTCGGCAGCCTTCCCCAGTCAAGCTCCTCAAACCATGGACAATGCATATGACCCCTCCATTGCATGTGGTAGGACTTGTGCTTTTCCCTCGTCAGCATGCTACTTCTACCGCAGCTAGTGACATGCCAAGATTTCCAGCTTGCTTGCTTGACCTTGATGCCCTCAAGCTTTGTGAGCCCCTGGAGTTGTTTACTGTTTCCTACATTCCCTGCCAACGACTGGAACAATGTTATTGTTGGCCATCCCAACTATTTGATGAGTTGGATGCTCCTCTCTGCCTGCTCAGTATATAAATCCTATTGAGGGGAGCTGCAGTTTGGCATGCTGGTGATGGTCACCACTGACAACCTTTTTTTCTGCTTAGCTAACCCCTCCCTAGCTCCAGGCTCAGTAGCTAAACTCTTTCCACTCTACCTCTTCCAAATGACTACACAACATGGATAAGACCATCCTAGACTTTACTACTGGAACTCAGAGTCAGCCCCTTGCTGCTGACTCCATCCATACCTCTAGATTGACTAGTGTTTAGATTAAACAAAACTACTTAGCAATTCAGAATTTTCTTCTGACCTGGCTTTCTTTTGCATTCAGATTGCTATTCAAAAGGAAATCTTAGCCTATACAACACACACACACACACACACACACACACACACACACACACACGAGTGTGTCCGTGCGCGCACGCGCGCACACACACACAATGTTTTCTCTCCATCCATTCCTTTTGCTTCATTTATTTAGCATTCCCGCATTAAAGTCTAAATTATGAGGTGTTTTCATTCTAAAGGCTTTTCTGACTATTTTAAATCTGTTGATACCTTCATTTCTTAGGACTACTGGTAGTAACATAATTTAAACTTCAATTTTATTATAATCTTACCAGAATCGTTTACGTAAGCATATGAATGTGTGTGTGTGTGTGTGTGTGTGTGTGTGTGTGTGTGTGTGTAAAATCAAGACTGTAAGCTCTTTGAATGCACTATTTACACCTTATATTCTTACTTCTCTCCCAGCATACTGCTCTTTGCATGACTATTACCCAAAGAAAGAAGAGCTGTGACTTAAATACATTAGATATTGTCTTTTCCCCAATGAACAGGTATTAGAATGTTCTGGAAGACGAGATGTAAAGGGGAAAGCAGATGAGCTTCTTGACAGAATGTCCAGAATCGTCATCTGAACTTCCAGATTACCCCCCCCCACTGATACTTCTGTGAATCCCACACAATAGAACACAAAACCAGAGAAGTCACTCCAGGCAGAGGTAGTCTCATTCTCTCAGGGAGGATTCTATGCCAACAGCAAATGGCTGCCAGGCCCCCAGTTTAAGCCCCTAGCCACCATCATGTCACTTCTACTGCAAATCAGATGAGGAGCGGAGCCAACTTGCCTCTTGTTGGGTAGAAAACAGATGGCTGGACCAGAGAAAGCTGACGGAAGGAATTGCAAAACAAGTATCAATCAACCCAAGCAACTCAGCATTAGCAAGCAGGCACTGCAGCTCTGGGAAGGGTTCTCTGGTGGTGTTTTTAGCTGCTTTCTTAATTAAGGATTAGCTATGGAGCTCATCAGCCACCCTAAGTCCATGGTAAATGTGCCAGGTGGTGTCTGAGAGCTTCTTCCTACCATGATGCCTCAGACGTGCTCAAGAAGAGCATGTTGGTGCCAGCCAAGGAGCTATGAACAGGCACACAATGGAGTAGTATTTAAAGGGACACTACCATCACCCCAGAGTGTGTCCAATGGGCTGAGTCTCTAAGCCAGCACACAGCATGTTGGTTCGGTTTGTGGAGTGAAACATCTAGTCTCTCTGACTAACTAGTTACAAATTATTTTAGAAGAAGGGAAGCTTTGGTATTCCCATAGCTTGTAATGTGATACTAGAAACACTGCCCAGTGCTGTATTGTAATGTGGCCACCTTGAGCCACAGTTTCATTTAGATATCGAAATGGTCCATATTATAGCACATTTTATCTATTTTGCATGTCTGTGGCTTCCTCTTACGTCCATTTTAACACTTTATGCATTTTCCTTATTGTGTTTCCCATGCCTATAAAAAGACTTTATGGGAGGCAACCAAGACTTACATTAGAATCTGGTTCTTTCCCTTTAGGTCCCTGGTAGCTGAATCATGAATGATCAGATCTCCTTTCCTCCTTGCTGATTTTAATAGATACTTAGAGCTATAAGTGTGTACAAACTCCAAGAGTGATTCCACAAATACTTGGGTTCTCCAATGCCATTTGCTCTATTGCTGATTTGTGCCAGGCACTGTGTGCTGTGGGCCCCATTGGTTCACTGTGAGCTCCCATTTTGCAGTAAGAAAGAATCAGTGGTCAGATGTGAAAGCCGGAATACTCTTTTTACCTAGATTATTGACCTCTCCCTCTTGAGCTTCCCACTTATATAATCTTAAGATGCTGATCCACTTTCTATCCTGAAACTAGATGAGAGCAATATGTCTAGCACAGCATCAAATGTAAGTCGCTGCTCAATTTGTGGATGCTAATTTTTTGCAAGGTTTTTATTATAAGAATTAAAAGACTTCCTATTCATTTCTTTATGATTTGTATTTTCTTGAAGGCCTTTGGCCTGGATTTCGAAGAATGAAAGGGAAAAGAACAGAAAATAACAATCTTTTCAAATAGATAACCCACAGCAATGACCTCACAAATTTCATCCTAACTACTTGGATTTTAGCCCAAGTGTGTAATGAAAGTGACACCTGGAACACAATTTGCACCAGGCTTCTTGCTTTTAGGCCATTCTGCTTTGTTCACACCCTGTCATTATTCTCTCTTTTAAAGTGTGTAAGTGATAGTAATTGGCACATAACAAAGAGGAACTTGACAAGCAGGTGTGCTAAATCCCAAGATACATGTAGGGGTTGGGGATTGGGTCCCAGAACAACAAACTCATAGTAAAGCTTTAGAAGTGGCTCTGGGATGTAAAATGGACAAGGGTATAGAAACCCAAAACTCAGCAAGAATCACTCAGGGTGGAGCCCGTGGACAATGCCTTCATCACTTTTCCTGGCACTGTGGCAGAGTATACTGACAAAAGCATCTTCAGGGACAAAGGGTTAATTTTGGCTCACAGTCTGAGAGTACATCTTTGCAGGAGGCCATGGAAGTAGGAGGTTGGGGAATTTGGTCACCTTGCATTTGCTATCAAAGCAGAGAATGACGAATGCTGGAGTCCAGCGCACTTTCTCATTTTTACTCAGTTCTTGACCTCGCCCATGAGATGTTACCACCTATACAGTTAAGGTGGGCTGCCCCACCTCAATTTGCCTGATCTAGTTAAGCCCCCACAGCAATGCCTACAGACTAACATAGTCTAAACACCCCTTCACAAGTGTGTTTGGAAGCTTATCTCCTAAGTAGTTCTAGATCAGTGGTTCTCAACATGTGGTCATGATTCCATTGGGGACAACATATCAGATATCCTGAATATCAGATATTTACATTACAATTTATAACAGTAGCAAAATAACAGCTATGAAGTAACTGTAAAAATACTTTTATGGTTGGGGCACCACAACGTGAGGAACTGTATTAAAGAGACACAGCATTAGGAAGGTTGAGAACCATTGTTCTAGATCCTCTTAAATTAACCAGCACAGGAACCAAAGAGATCAAAGAAAATCAAGCTACAATTCCACCACCCCACCCATCACATACCACAAAATAGAGTTCTAGGATCAGGATGCTTTAACTTTCTCACTGAGAGCAGAAATCCAAGTGTATTTTGAAATTTTCTAATTGGATAAATTAGAAAAGCAACTCAGATATATCCTGACTCTTCTTGAGACAAGAGAAGAGACCCAGTGGGCTTGGAGGTCCAAGAAGAGGGACAGCTCATGTCATGGCAGTCAGAAATGCTAGGGGAACACAGGAGGCCTACCCAGGCTGGCATCCACACCTCTAAGGTGCTTCTCTCTGACTCTCATCCAGATTACCTTCCTGCATACATGCTATGAATCTGGAGTTTTGGCCAGCTCCCTTTGAGAGCTTGTGGGTGGACAGGCTTTGTTGCAAGAAGAGGACCCATGGTGTATAAAGAATGCATAGGGTTCAGAGTGAGGAAACCCATGAACGGCAGGGTACATAGAGTTACTGAAGTATAGTCCTGAAAGGTTCAAGTCAAATACCCCAGCTTATCTGAGCCCATGGTCCCAAGATTGAACCCTCTAGTGAGTTGGAGACCATCTAACTGCTTTGGTGGGGAAAATGCCCATCAACATTCTTAATACACCAGGATTTGAATATTTGGTAGGTAGAAAACAAATCCTTAGGAAGGGGTCAGTAAATACAGAAGTGTTCTTAAAGTCGGCCTGGCCTATGTTCCCTGCCTCCTCTTGAAAAGCTTGCCTTCAATTAAAAAGTCAGATTTGACTGTCATCCCAGTATCTGGTGAAGGAGCAAGCCATCCATAAAATACCTTGTCTTTGCATAATAATTTATGCTTTTGTAAGTGCTCTATCAACATTGGTCCATTTCCAACTCATGACAACTCTGCAGAGCATGCCGAGTTGGAGAGGCAGTCACGTGGGATGTGACACCTGAGTTCAAACCCAAGCCCTGTCTCTCCTAAGATGATGATCTTGGGTGAATGATTAACTTCCCAGAGCCCCTATATCCTCTACGGTGCTGGTTACTTTTGTGTCATGTGATAAAATTTGGGGTCATGGTTTTAATCAATCATGGTAAAAACACAGGGCAGAGAAATGCTTTCATGGCAGAGAGTGTTTATATCACAGTAGACCACAAAGCACAGAGCAAGGCAGGAAGGGAGGCCAGGATGATGTCAAAGAAAGGCTCACCATCTCAAGACTTACTGCCATGAGCGAGACTCCACCTCCTTAAAATTCTGCAGCCTCTCAAAATAGTGCCAAAAGCTGTGATGGGCACAGCACTAACCCTAACACCCGTGATGATGGGCACAGCACTAACTCTACCTAACACCTGTGATGGGCACAGCACTAACCCTAACACCTGTGATGGGCACAGCACTAACCCTAACACCTGTGATGGACACAGCACTAACCCTAAAACCTGTGATGGGAACAGCACTAACACTAACACCTGTGATGGGCACAGCACTAACACTAACACCTGTGATGGGAACAGTACTAACCCTAACATCTGTGATGGGCACAGCACTAACCCTAATATCTGTGATGGGCACAGTACTAACCCTAACACCTGTGATGGGAACAGCACTAACCCTAACACCTGTGATGGGAACAGTACTAACCCTAACACCTGTGATGGGCACAGCACTAACCCTAATATCTGTGATGGGCACAGTACTAACCCTAACACCTGTGATGGGAACAGCACTAACACTAACACCTGTGATGATGGGCACAGCACTAACCATAACATCTGTGATGGACACAACACTAACCCTAACATGTGTGATGGGCACAGCACTAACCCTAACACCTGTGATGATGGGCACAGCACTAACCATAACATCTGTGATGGGCACAGCACTAACCCTAACACCTGTGGTGGACACAACACTAACCCTAACATGTGTGATGGGCACAGCACTAACACTAACATCTGTGATGATGGACACAGCACAAACCCTAAAACCTGTGATGGGAACAGCACTAACCTTAACATCTGTGATGATGGACACAGCACTAACCCTAACATCTGTGATGATGGACACAGCACTAACCCTAACACCTGTGATGATGGGCACAGCACTAACCCTAACACCTGTGAAGGACACAGCACTAACCCTAACATCTGTGATGGGCACAGCACTAACCCTAACACCTGTGATGGGCACAGCACTAACCCTAACATCTGTGATGGGCATAGCACTAACCCTAACATCTGTGATGGGCACAGCACTAACCCTAACATCTGTGATGGCACAGCACTAACCCTAACATCTGTGATGGGCACAGCACTAACCCTAACATCTGTGATGGGCACAGCACTACCCCTAACACCTGTGATGGGCACAGCACTAACCCTAACATCTGTGATGGGCACAGCACTAACCCCTGCATCTTTGGTTGTTTGCAAGGAAAACAAATGAATTGACATATGAAACAGTTATGATAATATCTGGTAGACATAAGGAACTGAAAACCACATTAGCTTCTGGTGTTACTGGTCCTGATTGAAAGCAGTCTCCTGGCATTTAGACTTACAATTACCCACTAAGAAGCCACCTAAACTCTGCCTCTTTTTCTTACTTACAAAAGGGATCTAAGCCCTCCCTCCCTCCCTCCAAGATTTTCTAACAGATGTAGGGAGGAATGCACTGTGGGATGCTTCTTAAGCATCAATAGGATATGGATCATGAAGAATATCTCTCTCCTCATTACCCTCCAAACACAGATAGACCTGACACTACCATCCTGCTGGCTCCTACTCTCAGGCATCTGGGAGAACAAGCACTATTTAGCAAAACCTAAAATGGAACTACTACCTGTGATTGACCACAAAGCCTTTGTATCCTTCACCCCCTCCAGGATAATCGAGCCCCAAGTGAAGGAAAAAGTGGGCAGAGGTTTCCGGTAGTACCTGTCTATGGGGATGGAGTGTCTGCACAGAGAAATGCACCAGAGCCCAGCAGTGTTCTGAGACGCAGACCCATCAGCCAGTCTGCTCTGACAGCTACAAATTCCTCCAGCCCCGGAGTGTGTCACAACCTGTCAAAAGATCAGCTTGATGTTTACAGTCCAAGATGAGGAAGAGGGCAGTGAAGCAAAGCAGTCACAGTGACATCCTCAGCCTTCTGCCAAGGAGCTGGTGAGGGATCAGAGAGAGAGAGAGAGAGAGAGAGAGAGAGAGAGAGAGAGAGAGAGAAGGGAGACTGGTACCCGACACACCTTCTGCATTTTATCCGAAGTCTCCATCATGGCGTCTGCTATGAAAAGATGCTGAAAGAGAATCAGAGCCAAATTGACAATACCATGTTTTACTCAAGCCCTGAAGCAGACACTGGGCAAGCCAAGAGGGAGAGAACTGAATTCTGAACAGTGTGAGGAGAAAAGGACATGGCTTCAGCTTTTCTGAAGAATATTTTTGAAGAGAGGGCAAGGAGACAAACTCTGACCCCTACCCCCTCTTCTCTGCACTGGTGCCTCTCTCCTTTTTCAAGTTTTCTAAAACCCCACATGATGTATTATTTGAAAAAAAATGAAAAAAGTTTCTTCAATTATATTTATATGCATATGTATAAAGACCAAAGATCCATGATGACAGTGTTCTGCCCAAGATGGTCATCTCTCTGACACTACTACAAGGCCTCCCCATGACCCCTAACCTTTTCTTGTTCTTCTACTAGATATTTCTATAGCAAACATTTTAAGCCAGCTACTAGAAACACAAATTATTTTAAACACAGTTCAAGAAAAACACTACAGAAGTTTCTGTATGGAAAATAGAAGGGTCAATCTGGCCTGAACTAGCTGTGGGTACATGCACAGGAAGGCAAAACTATGTCCTCTAGTAATCATTTAGGGACAATCATTTTACCATCTTATGCCTATACATAATTGGCTGTGCATATGTTTTAATCAAATGCATTATGGGAAGAAGCATGCACAGTAGAGAAATGATTATATAACCGATCCATCAATCAAAATAGAGAACCACCCAAACTACACCCCTTCGTCACCAACCCCTCCTTTTCAGTCTAACTATTTTAAATATACATCTGTCTCAAATATTGAATGAGACATGCGTGTGCTATAAAAGCCATTTGTTGCTTATGTGAGATTCTAGTTTAACTTGAATCCCATGTTTTTATCTGCTAAATTTGTCCACCCTCCGAGGATAACAGGTGGGACATGGAGGTGGAGTGGGAAGAAGAAAAGAGAATAGGGAGAAATAGACAAGCAGCCACTTCCTTTGTGTGCAGCATTGGAGGCAGACGAAGCAACAGTTTCTAAAATGCCCAGGTGATTGGGCAACAGGAAAGGTCTGCGCATAGACAGTTCTCCCCAGGGTTATCCAGCAGGGCACTTTGCTGAGGTACCACTGTCACCAAGGATGACAATCCCAACCTCTCCTTACTTATTTTAATACTCAATATAACTATCCCAGGCCATTTAATACTCTGCAGTAGAATGCTCACATTTCCATTGTACAGAGGTTCAGAAGGGTTAAAGGACTGGCCCAGCCAGGCAGCGGTGGTGGCACACGCCTTTAATCCCAGCACTCAGGAGCCAGAGCCAGGAGGCTCTCCATGCGTTTGAGGCCAGCCTGGTCTACAGAGCAAGATCCAGGACCGCCACCAAAACTACAGAGAGAAACCCTGTCTCAAAACAACAACAACAACAAATGACTGGCCCAAAGTCACATAATTTTGACAGATTCAAGATTATAGGCCAAGCATGACTGGACCCCAAGCTTCTCTGGGATTCCATTCCCAGGCTCACCCATAACAAGCCAGCTTCCTCCCAGGATCATGTTCAGTGTTAAGCCAACAGAACTTTCTGTGGGCATGGAAATACTTGACATCTCATTGTCCCATATGATAGTTTGGTGTCCCTGCAGATACCGGGCACTTGAAGTGGATGTGGCTAGAGATACTGAAGAACTGTCTGTTCATTTGATGATGTTCATGTACCGTCGTTACAACTCTAAAACTCACATATTGCTAATGGCCACTGAGTGAGAAGCACAAACAGCTGTTACCCTGGCCAGACAGTCCTGCCAGCTGCTCCAGGGCCTGGATCTACCACCTCCTAGGTGGGCCTCCAAATCACAATGGAAAATTTGGAAATCGCCTTCATTCTCCTCCTTATTTTGAAGACGGAAAAAAAATCTGAAAAGGTGAGGCAGGATAAAGCAGCCAGGACCTGAGATTGCTTGAGAACAGAATTAGAAAGAGTGGGACAAGGAATGCAAACCTCAGTGATCCCCAGTACAGACTAGAGAGCCCCAAAGCTCCCTGCTTAGCCTGGAGCCCCACCTCTAAATATCTACAAGAGTAATAACAGGAGAAAGTTAATCCCAGGGACCACCATAAAAATCTAGGTAACAAAGGAAAACGGACAATTCTAGTACAAATTCTTGCTGAGTGCACTTCCCCATGACCTTGGAATTATAATTGCATCAGCCGTTACTATCCACACACCCAAGTAATTACAGTTAGCTATGGCTTCCCACTGAAATTGGATATTAACTTTTTATCGTGGCTATTCACAGCAGGATGGACACAACCACAGCATCAGGTCAACAATCTCCAGGACCTCCTTCGGGGCAGCAGGGCCTCATCAGCCTCCCTACCCACCACCATTTGTACTCCTTCTCCCTTGACTGTATCCTTCCTAAGAGCATCCTGAAAGGGAAAGGTACCCTGAAATCCAGCCCAAGCTCATTGGCTAAGCCCTGTACCACAGAATATGTTTCATAGACTCAGAATTCTGCCCCCACCCTTAGCACAAAATGACTTTGCATCTGATGTTTCCCTTTTCTGTGGCTCACTTTTCTTCCACCATAAATTGGGGGGGGGGCGGGGCGAGAATTCCCACTCTTCCATCTTCATAAGGATGCTATAAGAATCAGATGAGGTCATGGCTTCAAAAGTATTTTCTATTCTCCATGTCCTACAAAGAACATCAGGCTTTAATTGTTTGGCTGGCTCTCAACCCAGGAGTCCTCTGGGAGGATGAGCTGCTCAACTCCCCCTGGCCCACCAAGCTTGCCCTGGCACTCACAGGTTGTCACGCTCCGTCCTCAGCACTCAACAAACCTGCAAATCCCATGTGAGTGCTCATGAACTGCTGCTATTGGGGAAATACACATTTATATGTTAATTTTTCTGACTTTTGAAAGTGTGTGTGCATACATTGTCTTATTTGAACTTCACGGTTACTGTATAATTTGTAGGGAAGACACTATGCCCACTTTGCAGGAAAGGGAACAAATTCAGAGGTGTGGAATGCCTCCTTGAATTGCATACATTTAACTTTATTCTTCTGTAAGAGACGGCTAGGGGTGGCAGTTTGTCTCCCAAATGTGTGGTCTGTGGTCCAAAATCAAATAATTTTCGAGTAACAAAGACATGTACAATTAAGCAAATGAGCAAACATTTCAGAGCCTTCTCTTCATGGCCTCAAGTCTGGACTCACAGAGGACGGGACACTGGCACACAGGAAGACCCCTTTACAAAGTCAAGGTTAACTCACCCTTTGTGTGCTGCCTGGCCTCCTTTTGACCTGTTGGGGAAAGATCTGAAGGGTTACATTCATTTCACAGAGCAGAAATTCAGACTGCAGAAAAGGAATAGATTTAGACTGAGCCGCAAGCTGGCAAGTATATGTTATTTTCTTTGTCCTTGTGACAGAATACCCATCACAGGCAACTGAGAAGGAAGAACGATCTACTTTCCTGATACAGTTTCAGAGAGTTTGGTCCATGATAGCTTGGCCCCATACACCTGGGTAGAACAATAAGGAGGCAGAAGCATATGTCAGGAGAGGTGCTTCCTTCCTGGCCCACTAGGAGGCAGAGAAAGAAGAAAACTGGAGACTGAGTAAAACCTTCAAAGGTGTACCCCCAATGGCATATCTCCTCTGGCTATTATCCACCTCACAAAATTTCTACCATCTCCCAAAATAGTGCCTGCCACCAGCTCCACTAAACCTTCAACATGTAAGTTTGTGGGAGAACATTATATATTAACACCAGAACTGTAGGCAAACCCACACATGACCCCAGCCACAAGTGGCCAGATTAGGTCACTAACCTAGGATGTTTTGCTTTGTGAGCTCCCTGAAGCTTTCGCCACAGTAGATAAATAAATAGGATTTCTATGACTCCAAGCATGATGAAAATTGCCCAGCAAATCTATTTTCAAGACAACCCCCCAAACAGATCATATTAAAATCTCCCAACAGGGGCTCAGTTGTGAAGAGAAGGTTAAAAAAAAAATCTCCCACTCAGATTGTGTGTAAAACATTTTCCCCTAGAGGACACGGTACAGAGATGGTTTTAATTAACTGCGCATTTCATTTAAGCTTAGCAGGCGAGTTATTGTACATTAAATAAATACCAGTTGGTTATTAGAACATATTTACTTCTAACTCAACAGCAACAATAGGTTGTAGATACAGATTTCCATTAAACCACAGTCTGGATAATCAATCGTTCTTTACTCAAGATATAATAATGGCCTTATTGAATCAAGAGATATTCTTCTTTCTAGTAATTTATAGTACACAAATACTATCACTTAGCTAGTCTGTCCTTTGCTCCCAAGAAGGAGCAACAAAAGCAGAGGTTCTAGAGCTCAGGTGTTTGACTTTCAGGGACAGGTTGACCAAATGCAAATTCTCTGCACCCTTTGCATCTGAGAGAGTGGCTATGGTGTCAAGAAAGCAGGGGACTGAGTTTAAATGGCAAGTAATTATTCTAAGTGCTTATGGGACATGTTTTTACTAAACCGTTATTATGTATCCAAAAGTCAAATCTAACTGAGTATCTTGGGTTTTGTGTGTCTGTCCAATTTATCGATCCTGTCCCTGAGTAGCCATGAAGGCACTGAATGTGATATGCAGGAAATTTCTGTGGATACTACTCTGGACTTAACCCCAGCTCAAGTTATCAATATACAGATACTTGAGGTGAATGAAGGGAGCTGATTTGGATGAACAGCTGCCTTCATGACAAGTGGTAGCAAGAGTTCTCAGCTACCCTAAAGAAATACCTAGCTCATCAGTGACCTTTACCTTGCATTCTCATATTTTTAATATCCACTATGGGTCACAGATCACATGATCATATGATCCATGAAGTTGTCCCTGTCTAACAAATGAGGACACTAAGTATCAAGAAGCAAAGTGACTTCAAAGAAACCATACCTGCTGGCAGAGATTTGGTTTTAGAGTCATCAACATAATTAACAAGAAGTGTTTACTAGTATTAAGTATGTGTCAGACCTGACTAAAAAAATCCTTCCAACAGTGACATAAGAAAGACATTCTGTTATTTCTGTTTGCATGGCTGAGATTAGTCTTGACTGGGAGGCCACAAATTCATCTTATGATACCTCATCAATTTTTACTCTTCAACTTCTGGCTTTCCTCACTTTTTCTAGTCTCATGTAAATCTAAACTATCTAGCACTTATTAAAAGCCCAGCTCTGAGACAGACACGGTGGTAAACACATGGAAAGGGTAGACTCAAAAGGAGTTAGAGGCAGTGTCATGACAGACCAACAGCATAGTTTATACCCAACTCTTTGGGCATGAGTCCCAGCAGCTGGTGAGCACAGAGAATTCAAGTTGTCATTCATACTTCCCTTTCTCGATCTACAAAATGGATATGGTTTTAGTGCTTAGTGCAGTGTGTGGCATCTGGCAAGCTATGAATAAATATTTACTATTGTTGTTGATAGAACTAGATGCCAAAACCTAAGCACTCAACAATTAACCTAGTTCCCCAAACTAGAATGCTCTGCTGCACTTAGTGGGCTGTGAGCGCTTATCTTTTTTCAGTTTATCTTCAAGCCACTGAGGAAATGGACCAGATTTTTTAAAAGGTATGCCATACATGGTTTATTGTCTTAGTTTCTTTTCCTGATGCTGTGACAAAAGCAACTTCAAAGAAAATGGTTTTATTTATTTTACGGTTCAAGGCACAATCCTTCATGATGAAGAAGTCAAGACCCCCAAAGCTTGAGGCAGCTGGTTACATTGCATCCACAATCAAGTAACAGGACGATAAATGCAAAATCCATGTTCAGCTCACTTTCTCCATTTTATACAGCCCATGATCCCTTATCCAGGCAATGGTCCTGCAATTAAGATGGGTTTTCCCATATTAATTATCATAATCAAGATAATCCCTCACAGGCATGCCCAGCAGCCTAAATCCTAGGTGATTCTAAATTCTGTTAGGTTGACAATTAATACAGACCAGTATACTCATTAGACCTAAAATCCCATATTAATCACAACTTGAGGCAATAAATATGATGATCTGGTTCTAGAGTTTTTAAAAGATTTAAGTTATTCTCATATATTATGTCCATAAATCATGTAAAAGCATTCAATATTCCAACACTCCTGAGTCCACATCACTTCTCTTAGCCTGTCTTCTCCAACAGTAAAAAGTACAACAAAGTGTCAGGCACCACTACTAGCTTCTCAAAGTGAGAACACATGTTCGTCACACATATAGTCAGTCAAACTGCTATATACAGAAATGTTAGGTCAAACAAGTCTGACATTGAGCTGTACTTGCCCAAGTGTCTGTCTTGCTATTCACTTATTATATCAGACTTTGCTCCAGAATTATTGAAAAGTAGTTTTTAACAATGAATGAAATAAAATATACATTATTGGTTATAATCACAAGAGATACGTGAGTTGTATAAAAAATTCAAAATAAGGATACCTTAGAACCAATAATCAGAGGTTATAAAATAAATAAATAAATGATTAAATAATTAATGAACTACCAGAAAGACTGTCTGATCCAATGCATTTAATAGTATTTCAAGGACTAGATAATTTCTGTATTGTAAAACTTGAGTGACAGCATTGACAGAGACAAAAAGCTAATTGAGTCATTGTACAAAGTGGACATATGCCTTACACCCAAATTGAAAAAGTTGAACCAAAACAGGAAACTATAAGCTAATCTTTCCTTCAAATGAAGTCTAAATTCCCAAGGAAAATACTAGCATATGGAATTCAAGACTACATCAAAGAATGATAACTGTTACTAAGAATAATTCACCATAGGAAGGCCAAGACAAGTTATTCTAAGGATGTCTATTAATATAAAATACCACATCAATTAGAAAAGCTTAAAATAATCTCAGTAGAGCTGGATGTGGTGGCTCACACCTGTAACTGTATCACATGAGAAACTGAGGCCTAAGAATTGCTGTGACTTGGAGGCCAGCCTGGGCTGTATAGGAAGTTCCAGGCCAATCTTGGCTACAAAGTGACATCCATTCTCAGAAAATTCAAATAAAATAAAAATGAATAATATTTATGATAAAAAAGTATTTAGAAAAGTAGGAATGAAAGATCTCTTCAATATAATAAAGGTTATGGCATTTAAACCTACTGCTTAGCTCATACCCCAATCAAAGTAGGTACATTATGTATCTCCTGCCACAGTAATGCTAGGCAATGAGTCACTCAAACTTAGAGCCCTAAAAACAACCAGTCATCATTGATCAAAGGATCAATGCACAGTGAACCCAGTGGCAGAGTGTTTGCCTAGTATGCAGGAAGACCTAGGTTCAATCCCCCGTAATATGTATTTGGCTCATATGTCTAAAAGCCAGCTGAGTGGCTTTCCTGGTCTTGAATAGGTTCATGTTTAAGAAGAGAGTTGATCAGGCTGAGAAGATGGGCCAGTGGATAAGACGCTTGCTGCTGCACAGCCATGAGGACTTGCATTTGGATCCACAGCATCCACTAAAAAGCCAAGGCTGGTGAGAAGCAGAAACAGATTTCAGGGCTCACTGGCCAGCCAGCCTAGTCTAAAGAGCAAGCCTACAGTTCACTGAAAGCCCTTATATCTCATGTTGATCTCTAGCCGCCACATATGCACATATAGGAAAGATCACCCATGTAAACACACCTACACAGAAAAGGCTTGACTAAGTTTAGGATTAAATGATCTCAGTAGTGTTAATTCAGCCCTGCCTCCTAAATCCCTTCTCCCAACACAGTAACCAAATACATCTTTCCCACAGATGCAGAGGAGTGCAGCTGTGAACAAGCCTACTTTGAAATCCCCTATATGCTTTCTGCTTTCCACTATCGTCTCTGCCAAAATCACGCCCCTAAGCTGAGAGTGACAGCATAACACTTCAACATTGTGTGTAATGGTGTCGTTAAAGGGAGCACTGAAGAACCAGAACCATTTGTCAGTCTGTAACAGTAGACTTCCTAGCACATCAGCCTATTGAATAATTATAGATTTTATATTAAGATTTTATGTTTTGCATCAAAAGAAATAGTCTGTCATCAAATATGCTCTGCATGTGCTACTTGGTGGTAAATAATGTTCATAGAATTTCTTTACAAATAGGGTTTTTCAGTTTTTCATGAATTTATCATGAGAGCTTCTAAGTGAAGGTTATAGCCTTTTCCAAGCCAACTGAACATAGAATTTTATTTTCCATCAAGGGTCAAATGCTTGTAGGACACTGAGGGAATGTACATGATATACATTTATAAAATGCCATTCACAATAGCCAAAAGAAAAAAAGAAGTGAGTCACTTGGAAATAAACCCAATAACGAATGGGGAGGATTTATATAAAGAAAGCAACAAAACTTCACTGAGAGATATACAACAAAGATTTAATTAAGTGGGGACACACCATCTTCCTGGAAGAAACAAATCAATATTGCAAAGGAGGCAATTTTTTTCTAAATTGATCTATAGATTTAACATAACCTCAACGAAAATCTCAATGAGACAATAATACCCATGTTTTGGCAAGAAACAGACATTTTCAGACACTGCTAGTGGGAGTTTAAATTGGTATAATCTTTTTAAAAAGCAATTTGGAGCCTTAAAATTGTGCATACCTGTTGACCCAGATCTATAAAATACACCCTAAGGAAATGATCAAATGTGAACAAAAATATATTTACACAGATTTTCATTACCATGATGTTTAAGGGAAGCAAAAATATGATATTATTGCCATATTTAAAAATCCACCACAGGGCATCACTAAATACAGTTTAAAGCATTAAATACAAGGGAATATGATACAAGATGATTTCAAACTTGCTTTTTAAATTATTTATTATTGCCATTGAATGTGAGGGTGCGCATGACATGTCTCTGGGTATGCATGCCACAACACACATGTAGAGGTCAGGGGATGACTTTAGGGTGTATGTTCTCTGTTGGTTCCCTGCTTCCAGTTTTATACATAATTAGATATAAAATGCATATAAAGTAGGTTGGGGGTTAAAATGCTATAACCAAAGGCAAGGTTCCAGTTCTAGAGAGGCAGAGTGGGGAAATCATGGGAGCAGAAGTATGAGGGCAACTTGGCAGTCAGGAAGCAGAGATGTCACATTTTATCTTCACACAAGGAGCAGAAAGTGTGTGTGTGTGTGTGTGTGTGTGTGTGTGTGTGTGTGTGTGTGTGTTAGAGACAGAGACAGAGAGACAGAGACAGAGAGAGTCAGAGAGGCACAGTGACAGAGACAGAGAGAGACAAAAAGATACAGAGAGAGACAGAGACAGAGACAGAGAGACAGACACACACACACAGAGAACAAGAAGGAAGGCCAGGTTACAAACTTCCCCAGTGATGGACTTCCTCTAGCAAGGTCTCACCTCCTAGAGGTTCCATATAGCACCAACTAGCACCTCCGAGCGGGGAGCAATGTTCAGATACACAAGCGTGTGGGGAATAGTTACACTCAGATCACCACAGCAGGCATGGCAGGGGAAGGATGCAATATATCTTGTCATATGATCCTAACTGTATGGCCCAGGTTCTCATAGAATAAAAACCAGAGGGAAATAAATAAACATTGATATTTCCAGACTTTCATTATTTTAATTTTATATATTTGTTAAATTTATGCAATAAACATGTGGCATATTTATAATTTAAATAATTATCCCAGCACATACTTTAAAATAGTAAGATATTCTATTGTTGGAAAATAATTAATGGTGAGGCAAAATAATGTTAGAAAAGGAGTATTACTAGGAGTGAAGTGTCTATAACATGCAGGACCTAACTCGCCACAAAAGAAAGAAACTAAGAAATATTGTGATAATGCTGGAGAGCTGACATATCAATACAGGAAAGCCACCAAATAGTCTGTAAGTGTAGAAGCATCCAGCAAATTATTTTTAAGTTACCATAATCCAATAGGAAGAACTGGATTTTTCAATAAGTGGTTTTGGGGAAATTTGCCACACTTGGTGGGACAAAAGACCTTTGCTTCACACTCTACACAAAATAAAATTTAAAGGATTCAAAGAATTAAATCCAAAGCAATGGGACCACTGAAAACATAGTAATGATCTAGGTGACCATTTGTACTCAGGAACTTATACCCTTTAAGACACAATCTTTGGAATAAAGCATCAAAAGAGGGAATAACTGATATTACTGTTTCATAAGAGACCAAAGCAAGAGGCTGCAGAGTCTGTGGGAAGTAGGAGCAACAAACAGAACCAACCCAGACTCAATGATCTTTACATAAAAGGACACTTGCAGATCCTTCAGAAATGAAAAATAACATTCGTTAGTGACTCCATGAATTCTCTGCTCTGGACTCTCCATGTCCCAGGGTCTGTCACCCTGAACATAACCACATAAGAACTGTCATATGGATTAAACTACCATGTATTAATGAGTAATCAATACATGCCAAGGGGGAATCCCTTTCTTTATTTGGTGGATGCCTATGTGGTGTGTACTAGAACGTGGACCCTATGCTAGGCTTCAAGTATACACAGGAGCATAAGACAAGAGTTTATAGACATGCAGATATGTTGTCAGTTGAAGATCAGAGAAAGTGAATATTCCAGTGGAATGGGGACAGGGTGACTTGGGCAAGAAATGCTAAACTTCTAAAAGTTTTAAAAGACTCCAGAAGAATGAAATGTGAGCCTGTTAACGGGGGCAGGAGAAGAGAAGGGACAGCCTCTGTGAGTGCGAGGATGGACTCAAAAGAGATGCTCACAACACCCAAGTGGCCAGCTTTGCAAAAAGAGAAAGGGGTTGAGACTGGAGAGTGGAGGCTCCAGGAAGTGTTAGGAAGGGCTTCAAGCACTGAGTTAGGGAGGTCAGACTTTAGTTTTGTGAGTGACAGAAGGTCCAAGGGTTTTAGCAGAGCTAGGATGTACACTTTGCAAGGAGGAATGCAACTGCTGTGTGAAGAACTAGTTGGATTTGGGGCTGCTAAGTTGGAGGGAAGAGAGTTAACCTGAGAATGGGATTGGCAAACTTCAAGATTGGAGTCAGGGAGTCCAGCTGGGTGCTGGTACACTGCCTGGGAGACACAATGGGATCTGGGCGCTGAGCCAGGCAGAGGGCACAATGATGGGGGAATGCAGAGGATAGTAGGGATTCCTGAATTAGAGAGCAAACAGACCAGGTGACTGACTGAGCACAGGAACTGAGTGGCAGGGATTAGTGGAAGATGACACACTGAAATCTTAAAGCTTTCAAACCTGGTATGACAAGAGTCAGAAATGGCAGAGGTCAGTAAGACATTTTTTAAAAAAAATACAAATGGCAGAATTAATATAGATAAGAGAAGAAATATTAGCTTTAAAGATATGTAAGTTTTAAAAGAATATACTTATTATCTACCAAGTTGTATAATTGATTTCATACTGAAAATTATGTTTTTTGGTATTTTGAGACAGTCTTATACAGTCCAGGCTAGCCTCAAACTTGCATGTAGCTAAAGACACCTTTGAACTTCTAACCCAGGACTGCCTCTGTTTCTACACTGCTTGCATGATAGTCATGTGCCATCATGAACATTTGCATGAATTATTTTTAAGGCTTAGTATAAGGAGTGTAGACTATCAGGTCATATGGATATATGCATGGACATGTGTCATTCTTGCCTCTGCATGATGATTTAACCAACAAGTCTTAGTTGATAATTCACTGCACACAGGAACCAAAGTGCTAGGGATACCAAGTCACATAAGAACATCTGTTTTGACTCGGGACAATACTGATGCATGGATTTTGTTTGTTTGCTTGCTCCAGGGCAGTTGTTCTGGAGACATGAGAACAAAGGGCCCACCTTCTTTCTATAACTCAACAATGACAGAACAACAATAATAAAAAGAGTAGGTAGCCAAGTTGAAACAGAGATTCTCCAAAGAGATGCATGGGTCTCTGTTTGAAGAGCAGTTCCATTAAGCAGTTAACAGATTGCTATAAGAGGATTAAAAAGAGGTAAGAAGACAGTCTTGGAAGAAGGGAAGGAGTATGGCAAGAGGTGCTGAAGAAGCCAATCAGTTGTGGGATAAGCATTGAGAAGCAGGATGTGAGCCATTCTCTCAAAGAAACCCAGGAAGACAAGAAAAAGAAGTGCCAATGCTACACTTTGGTCTTTGGTCTACACACCTTGCCTCTCCAATGGGACAAGTCAAGATTATGCTGACAGAGCAGCTTCTCTTTAGGGTCACACAGGGGTGTAGGTGCACTGCCATCCAGTGGTAAAAAGGGAGGTGCGGATCAATTCTTTTTTATAGCTTCATTTTAAGCACTACTGAGGTCTGAGGGGCAATGGGAAAGCTGTCAGCTCAACTCTTTCCCTTTCTACAAAGCTACCAGTCCCATCATAGGGGCCCTGTCCTTATGATTTTGTTTAATCCCAATCACCTCTCAGAGGCTTCATCTGCAAAGAGCATCAACACAGGGATTGGAGGATTAAGTTCAGTGTGAGCTTTGGAGACGATGTTTAAATCCTGACAGATACACTACCTTTATAGGGATGGGATGATTTCTGTGTTCTTAGTTTTAATTCACAGGCCACAGTGTAGTCTTAATAAGGAGAATTCTTCCCCAGCAGAAACTACTACAGGGCTCAGGAAACTCTATGCATCCTACCTGGCTCATGGAAGGTGTTGTTCTTTCTCCTCTGGAAGGGTTCTTTGGTTTTACTCTTAGCAAGGGATCCTCTCCAATGCCTTGGCAGTTAGCTGCCAACAGAATGATATTATCTTACTCCAAGTTCAAGACTGATGAGGGACTCTTATGTGTCTCTGGGAAGAACAGGGTATTCTCCATGTCTTACCCTTGCCTTTCCAGTAGAACTGAAGCACTCTCTTGGCTCTGAAACCCTACCTCAGCCTCTGTGATACTCTTTTCTTGAGTCTTCATGCCACCATAAGCAAGTTGTGCTAATTACTCAAAGTCGCTGAGGCTCAGAGTTAGAGAAACAGCCCTTCCTCACATTTTGGAATAGCTCCGGAAGTGGTTCATTCTAAGGGGACTTCAGTAGCACAGTGACAGAAAAGAGAAAGGGAGTGGGAGAAAAAAGAGGAAGAAGAGAAGGGGGAGGGGAAGAGGAGGAGATAGAGAAGAAGGGGAGGAGGAAGGAAGGAGAGGAAGGGAGGACAAAGAGAAAGGAAGGAAAAGGAGAAAGGAGGGGAGGAGGAGAGGAAGAAAGGAGGGGTGGAGGAGGCAAGGGAGGTCACTACTGAATCAGTGTGGAAGTGAACTGGTAATTTACGCCTCTTTAGATCATCTCCATCAGCCTCTCTCTGCATTTCCTAAATGACTGCAATGATAAAAGGGTGAAAGCAGTAGGCTGTTGAGCGTCTCCACCTCTCCATCCAGGGACAAACCAGGTGTTTCAGACAGATGTGGGCCAGGTCCTCCCTGTCGGCAGGCTCCCTACTGCTTGGCGCCACTTCTCCTTTACTTGGGCCCTGACATTTGGAAGCCAGCCCGAGGCAGGCTCGTCAGTGCTTTATAGGTCACATGAATTTTGGTATTTTTAGACTCAGTAACAGGAATAGCTCACCCAAGCTTCTCACATTGTTATCCTGGCATTCTTTGAGGATGGTATCACAGTGTGCGTGCGTAGAAAAGAAAAGGACCAGTGATCAAGTCACAGTCCTGGGTCCATGAGGTGACACACTGGCTCTAAGCCTCCATTCAAGTTACTCGGCTTCTTCAAGGCACAGCATGAGCATTGTAAAATGGGTGCATTGGTAAATACGCCTCTAAGGACATTGGTGTGCAATGAGTCAGTCTTCAAATGGACTATATCAACATTGTTGTATCATTTTTTTCCAGAGGAAAGAAGTGCCAATGTGTAATCTTACCACTAAATCTGACCCCGTGTAGGCTTTGTGTTACAGTTTGAATGTTGAATGCTCCAGAAGCATACATGTGTTGAAGGCCTTGTCCCTAACCTGGGATATTGTTAGAAAGGAACAGGTTGTTTAGGCATTCCAAGCCTTTGAAAAATGATGTCATTTTATTTATTTACTTATTGAACATGTACCAATTTCTGCCTGAAGATAGACATCAACAGAAAATATACTCTCCCCCCCCCCATTTTCTTATCTAATTTTCAGGTTTTCTTTTTGTTTTCTATGCACTTGCTTACTTCTTACATGCCTTAGAAAACAAGCAGCAGCCTCCTCCTCTTCATTTCCTCAGTCACCAGAACAAAACATGCTCAATATTTATAGCAGAGTCATTCAGTATTTATCTCCACTCCTCTAAATTACACGGATGTTTAGCTACTTCTTGAATTTTAGATTCTAGCCTCTCTCTTGACTAACAATTTCAAAGGTGAGGCATGAGCTTGCACCACCCACACCTGCCCTACCCAGTACATATTCCTATCCAATCCCATATTCTCCCAATAGAAATACATTGTAATTTTTGTTAGCATATTCACTGAGTGCTCATTATTACTGTCACTGGGTAGACACTACACATGAATGAACTTAAGGGAACACTGTGGTTACTTCCTCCCCCCCACACACACAGTTCTCTGTTTCATGTTGATTTTAGTTTTTCTTTGGGTTCAGTTTACTCTTTGATTTGTTCACTTTGTGTATTTATCACATTTCATCACTGAGCTCTGTATCCTTGTCTATATCTCCTTCCAGGATATTTGGACCCACAGAGAATCCTGTCAGCCTCATTTATCCTTGAAAGCAGTTTCTCTCTTAGAGTCCCTTAGGATACTTGGCCTCACATCCCGGAGTCTCATTTCACCATCATCCTAATGTGTTCTTGGCCTCTCTCTCTGAGAACTCCTGTTTCCTGTTGCCTTAAATATGGGAGGCACAACTCCATTGCTTGGAGTCAGAGACTGCACGAAGAGGAGAAAACGAGATGAGCACCAGCATTCATTTCTCTCTTCTCAACCAGGAATACAGGACCAGCTCCCTTGCTCTCTTATCACCGTCATTTCCCCGCCACAATGGACTGTTCCCTCAAGTGGTGAATGTCAATAATCTCTCCTTTCTGTTGTCAGATCTCAGCCTCAGAACAGTAATATATGCAATTCCTTAGCTTTATTTCCTAACTTTCTTGTTAAGTCTGTGTTTTCTGCCCTTGGATTTTCAATTTCTAGAGGACATTGTACTGTGAATGTTCATTTTGTTGTTTGTTGTGGGTGTTTGTACCACAGAGGCCACTGCAGTGACCACAGAAGCAGAATGGGGCATAGGTCCCGAAAGTTACAAGAGGTTGTGAGCCTCCAAACTTGAGTGCTAGGAACCTAACTTCATTGTGGTTATCTTTACATCTTTCTAATGCAGTGGTTCTCACCCTTCCTAATGCTGCAACCCTTTAATACAGTCCCTCATGTTGTGGTGACCATCAACCACAAAATTATTCTTGTTGCAACTTCATAAATATAATTTTGCTACTGTTATGAATAATAATGTAAGTAGCTGTGTCTTCAATGGTCATAGGTGACCCATGTGAATGGTCATTGACCCACAAAGGGGTTGCAACCCACCAGCTGAGAAATGCTATTCTAAAGGGGAAAAAAAAGCCACCTCTACTGTGAATTCATGGAACTCAAGAAGGAGGAAAAAGTAAAGATCTCCATTTCTCCTTGTAGGACCCTCTAATTGGTGCTTTCATAATTGAAAGGAAAATTCCTATAAGGAACACTCCTTGATAATCTCAAAACCAGAACAAATTGAGCAAGAAAGAATGGAGTGTCTAAGGGAATCAAGTTAAGACATCTTCATGCATCTGCCCACTGTATGAAGATAAGAGATCCTGCCTGTGAACTTCTAAATTCTGTAGCTCCTGGACAGCTTAGATCCACACTGCCAGCATTATCTTCTCCCTCTTTTCTCTATTTTCCCTCTCTACCAGTCATTCTGTTAGTCCAAATCACACGTTTTAAATTTCATCATGTTACTATTTGTAATCAAGTTATTAATGAGTCTGGCTGCCCAAATGGCTTTTTATATAGCACTACTAAAATCCTTAATGAGTTGAAATTTAACACACAGAGGGCAAGCTAATTTCTAAGCTTTTTCAGGAAGACACTCATTTTAGGGCCAGCTAAAAAATTTTCTCTTGGTCTATCTATCCACAGACATAAGTCTAAAATTCCAATTCAGAAGAACTTAGAGCTAAACTATATATCAGGGAAAAAAAGAAAATTGTCCTACCCTCTGAAAGAGAAGAAAATGCCCTGAGCATGAAACATCACAAGTATCAAACATAAATACAAATCACTTTGTCTTTGTTGATTTGCTTAACAAAAAGCTACTGTGAAGTCACTTTTTAAAAGATTGTACCTGGGTCCCACAAAAGTAGAAAAGAAGGCAAAAGCACTCTGACATGAAGACATTGTATTATAGTAGTTAAGTAAAGTAAGCACTAAAATAATTTAAAAGTACACATAACCTGATGTGAATAAACATAGCTCAAGTAACCCAAAAGAGAGTAAGAAAAAGAACTAAGGATGGGGAAAATAGAAATAGGAAAAAAGGTAACATTATACACTGGAATCTGAACATATAGGTGATTATATTAAGTGTAAATGGTCTAAACTCATAAATTAAAAATGAAAATTGTCAGAGTGAGTAGAAAGCATGTCTCCAACTTGTACTATCTAAAATAAACTAATTTCAAATGTAATTACAAAAAATACCAAGTAAAATAGGAAGAAGATATAATGGATAATAGCCAAAAGAAACCCAGAGTGGCTAGTCTAACATTAAGTGGACCTCAGGCAAGGATTATTTAAAGAGCTACTGAAAAATATGTGGAATAATGCAAGGATACAAAACAAGGCTCAAGAAAGACATGATATGCATATAACAGAGTTTCAAAATACATAGAGCAGTGACCAAACAAAATGGAAAAAGAAATAAATTCAGAATTTCAGGAAGCCTCAACATTTTCTTGTCAGTAACATATAGAACAACAACAACAAAAAGATAGTACCAGGGAAATAAAAGACTTGAACAGACATCTATCAACTAAATCTAATTAAGTCAGTGAAGATTCAATGCAAGAAATTAAAATATGCATTCTTTTCAAGTACACATGGAGGTCCACCCAGAAATACCATATTTTGGATCATAGAACAAATCTTACCAAATTAAAAGAATTGAAACCATGCAAAATTAATTCTCTAACTATAATGAAATGAAACTAGAAGTGAACAACACAGAAACATGAAGTGTACCAATCACTTTGAAATTTAGTAATATGAATAACTCATGGGTTAAAGAAGTCTCAGATATATCTTAATAGCTTGAACTGAACTGAAATATATATAAACATTATCTATAAAAATGTATGGGTTGTAATTAAAGTATCTCACAGGGAGAAAATTATAGCATACAATGTTTCCATCAGCAAAGGTGTATCAAATCAATAATATATGCTTCCACTTCAAGAAAAAGAACAAAATAGTCTCAAAGAAAATCAATGAAAAAATTAATATTTTAGTAAGATAAAAAGAGGAAATGAGATGACATGCATTGCTAATATGAGGCATGGAAGAGAAGTTTCCATTGCAGACTCCACAGACATTGAAAGGACAGTAAGCAAATACTGTGAATGATCTGTGTGCTGTCTGACAACTTGGGGGAAATAAGTGAGCTACTGAAAAACCACTATTTACCAAAATTCACCAAAAAATGAGGAAGGTACTCAAAAAATCCTATAACCATTTAAAAAATTTAATTTACAGTTGAAAAACCTTCTGAAATAGAAAACTCCAGTACTACATGACTTCATTGGCAAATTCTAAAATTCATTTAATAACTCTATGACAAAACAGGAAGAACTGATCATCAACCATTTTTATGCAAAAATCAAAAACAAAGTTCTAGATCAATTCCTTTAAGAATATAGACATAAAAATTATGAACCAGATGTTAGGAATTCAAATTCACAAATTTGTAAAAAGGTTAATGACCATGGCCAAGTCAGACTACCCCAGGCATGTAAGGGTAGTTCTACATTTGAAAAGCAATTGATAATATAGTACAATGATATGAACCATCTAAACAAATTACCAAAAGAATCAATGTAGAAAAAATAATATAGGACGGTCTTTCTGTACTCTGTGAATATGTGCTGCTCCCATTGGTTAATAAATAAAGCTGCTTTGACCTATGGCAAGGCATTATAAGAGCCAGGTGGAAATCAAGCAGAGATACAGGGAGAAGAAGGGTGGGGTTAGGAGCAGATGCTGTCCAGCTTCCCAAGGAGCAACATGCCAGTAGACCAATAATGCTACAGCCACATGGCAACACATAGATTAATAAAAATGGGTTAATTTAAGTTATAAGAGCTAGTTAGTAATAAGCCTGAGCTATCAGCTAAATGGTTTATAATTAATATAAGCCTCTGAGTGATTATTTTATAAGCAGCTGCAGGACCGGATGGGATGCAGAAAAGCCTCCAGCTACAAAAAATAAAAGAAAAGAAAGAAAGGAAAATTTTCATATCCATTTATGACAAACTCTCAACAAACCAAGAATAGACAGGAAATTCCCCAACTTCATAAGTGTGTCTATAAAGTCCCTATGATGAACATAATGTTTAATGGTAAAAGAATAAATACTTCTCCTAAGATCAGGCAGGAAGCAATGATGGCCATTTTACAAGTGCTGAATATTGGGTTAAAAGTCCTAACAAGTATTATAAGTCAAGAAAATCAAATCAAAGGCACAAAAATTAAAAAGAAATAAAATTATGTTTTATCCACAGACAACATGATTGGTTAAGTAGAAAGTCTGCTATAAATACAAAGTCAACACACACACACACACACACACACACACACACATGCACACGCGCGCTCACACACACACACACACACACACACATACACATGCACGCGTGCGCACACACACAAATAATCTGGGTAGTTCCATAAATAAGCAATTTGAAAACAAAGCAGTATCATTTAGGGTAGGTCCAAAAACAAAATACCTGAGTGCATACCAAACATAACATACACAACATATGCAGACTTTAGATGCTAAAATTATACAATGCTGATGAGGGAAATCAAAACACATACAAGTAAATGGACAAAGATACTCAGTTTGTGGGTCAGATGACTCAGAAAAGTGGAGATAAGAATTTTCTCCAAATTTGATACAATTCTACAAAATAGTATTAATGATTTTGTGTATTTTTGTAGAGTTGACAAAATGGAAACCCAAAGGAAACTGAATAGCTAAAATAATTTTAAAAAAGAAGATTAAGGACATAAAAACCAAGCTACAAAAAGTTCAGTACTTACTCTATAGCCATGGCAGCCAAACCAATCCTGTATCAATGAAGGAATAGATTTGTAAACCTATTTTCCTTACCAATTCCAAAATTAAATAGAGGCAAATGCAAGATAAATTCTTGTGACCTGATAGCTGTCATGAGTCCCACAGACTTAACACCAAAAATACAATACAATCAATTAATAAAATTAAAGTTTATTCAATTATATTGTTAAAATAATAAAAAGAAACAAGCAACAGACTGGGTTAAAATATTTGGAAACATATATCCAATGAAGAGCTCGATCCAAAATATATAATGAATATTCAGAATGCAGCAGCCAGAAAACAAAAATGATTGAAAGAATTTTAACACATACTTTGCCAAACAGACAGCAAATAAACACACAAAAACTTGTTAAACATCATTAGCCATTGAGGAAACAGAAGTTCAGGCTACAACAAAATGGTACTTAGTATCTATTTGAAACTTTTATACATTTCAAAAGAGAGTAATAATGAGTATAGTCTCTAGGAAGCAGTCAGATTTTTAAAAGTTCAGCATACATATACCTGTGATCCAGTAATTTCAGGCTGTTCCCTCCCGCCCCCGGAGGACTAAAAAGGGAGAATCAAAAGAAAAAAAGACAACCTCTGTATGAATGTTAACAGAAGTTTTATTCACCCTCCTTAAAAACTCAAAAACAAAACCCAGCAAAGTCCTTCCAGTAATGAGTGAATGGAGTAGTAAATGAAGAAGCTGGCACATACATATCATATACTGAGACACTAAACAAGCTGGCACATACATATCACATACTGAGACACTGAACAAGCTGGCACATACACATACATATCATATACTGAGACACAGACACATACCTATCATATACTGAGACACCGAACCAGCTGGCACAGACACATACATATCATATACTGAGACACTGAACAAGCTGGCACATACACATACATATCATATACTGAGACACAGACACATGCATATCATATACTGAGACACTGAACAAGATGGCACACACACATACATATCATATACTGAGACACAGACACACATGTGATAGAGTAGTGCTCAACAGCAGCAAAGAGCAAACTGGATTGGTTCAGGGACTGCCTTGGAAGACTCTCAAAAACATGCTGACAAGAAAGTGGACTCAAAAGGTTGTATTCTTTTGGGGACTCCATGCTTATGACTTTGCTGAAAGGAAAACCAGGAGTAATAATTATTTAGGGAAACTCAGGGAAATTTTGCAAGTGACAGAAGTGTTCTATGTCCTGATTATGATATCATACAAACACAAGCATACACACACACACACACACAAAAAAAAAACCTGTACGTGTTTGTGTGTGTGTGTGTGTGTGTGTGTGTGTGTGTGTGTGTGTGTGTTAAGATTCACATAACTGTGCTGGGTGGTGGTGGCGCATGCCTTTAATCCCAGAGGCAGAGGCAGGTGGATCTTTGTGAGTTTGAGGCCAGCCTGGTCTACAGAGCAAGATCCAGGAAAGGTGCAAAGCTACACAGAGAAACCCTGTCTCGAAAAACAAAAACAAAACAAAAAAGATTCACATAACTGTATACTCTCAGTCAGTAATATGAGGTGATAATTTCAAAAAATTATAACTAAAACTAAGCAATGGCCAGTGCCATGGAAGGATGACTGTAGTCTCCTAGCCTGATGGTGATGTGGTCAGAGTGGCTCTTGGATTTCGGGGTTCCTAAGTTTGAGTGCCAGTTCAGTACTGTCAGAAAGGTCTGAAGAGTCTGCTTCTGCCTTACAAATAGGTCACTCACTCGCCCCAGAAATTTGGTCTCCTTTGTGAAAACAAAGTCCTGGAGAAGTCCCATTGCTGCCCTGCTCCCATTCTACCCTATGGTTCCAGCAAGCAAACCTTCCAGAGCAAAGCAGGATTCCATTCATGTACTGCTTTCCCAGCCTCACACAGCCTCGGCTAATCTTCTAAAGCAGCAAGGAACAGGTGGGTGGCTTCTGGGCTGTCATCAGAGGGGGAGAATGGGTGGCAGTTCAATCAGGCTCACCCATGAGTGTGTCACTGGCTATTTTTGTTTTCTGAATAAAGTGAAGGCAGAGAGTGGGACTAGCTGGGCCTTCCGCCATGTGTATTTGTGTATGTATGAACATGTGTGCATGAAAGAGGAGACTTTCCAAGAGAAACTGAGTGGGTGGCTGCCACTGACGGCTATACACAGACAAATACAAAACACTAAGCAACAATTACTGCAATCAGAAGCATGGGGTTGTCCGCCTGCATCAGCACAGCTGTTTCGGCTTCCATTCTTGCTGCAGAAACATTAGAGTGTGCTGGGGCTGGAGCTGGGCCTGGGGCTAGGGGTTGGAGCTAGAACAGGGGCTCAGACCATGACTGAAAAGTTTTCTGGAGTCTCCCTTAGTGAGGGACACAGAGTTCTTCTTAGTGCACTGAGAATACAATGCCCATGAGCATAGCAAATAGCTAGACTTGGCCAACAAGCAAGTCAAGCCACATCGTGAAGCTGGGGTTCAACCAACGTTTCCCAACACAAGTATTGCCCAACCACTGCACCTACCCTATGCATTCTCCCTGTTGTACTTAAACCCCTCTCTTATGAGCTTTCCTCATTGGAAAGGCCTTGGCTATTCTCTTCTCCTGTGCCAGTCCAGAGAGCTCAGTTGAGACAGCCTGGGGAGACATCAAGTCAAGAGCCTATATAGCCATGGACAATGTATTCTTGGTTAGCAAGAGATGAGAGAGAGGCCTCTGTGGCCCATGTTTCACCAAAGGGCTCTTGGGACAATCTCAAGACTTCTTGACCTAGATCCATCACAACCATTTGAATGTTATTTAAGAAATATATACAGGTTCAGTGTCTCAGACTCCCTGAAACTGTAACCCCAGGCCCTGCATTTACATGCACTACCAGCCACTCTGATATTCAGCTAAACTTAAAGCCAGCCCTCTGCTGGAGGGATGGAGGCCAGGGAGGAAGGATATTGACGTGCTCAGACATCTCCTTGTATCTCCCACCACATGCACAGCTTGGCACCTGTAGGGCTCAGCTTTCTCATGGTCAGGTGGAAGGTATGTCAGCAGCCTAAGGGAACCACAGAAGCCACCCTGGTTTGGAATGTATCAACAACAGTAACTGAATATCACCATTGGATCTATATGGTGCATTTCCATATTCTTTCCCTGGACCTGACAGTGGCCATTTGATGTAGACGTAAAGCTTTTCATTCTCCATGGGTACCTGGCAGGAGATCTACACTCAGCCACATCTAAGGCTCTCTGCCCATAGCACAGGGCCATGATCAATGAACAGCTTAGTTTACCCTCCTGGATTCTGAGCACTGGAACTCTTCTCAGTGGGCCATTTGAGGAGTCACAGGAAGTCTATGCTGGGAGGGGATTCAGAAAAGGCACACATCGGGTATTATTCTTCTCCCGCCCCAAAGCCACATGATGTGCCCAGAATTCTGAGTCCATCCCACGCTCAGAGCTTAGAGGCTCCAGGAAAAAGTTGGGCCAGGGTTGGTATGGTGATACCTATAATGGTACAAATGACATCATCTGTAACCTTTCTCCACAACAGGCTGGTTTCAAACAGCTGTAATTTATGGATGTTCTTCCGAGAGGAATTAGTCAATATATTTGTTTTCCCTTTGATATATAGCCACAGGAGCACGTCAGGCATGAGGTTTATTAAGCCTTGCCAATTTTCTGCCGCTTCTCAGTGCTATAGATTTTGCTCATGGAGTGGGCTGGTTCCACCCCAACATAGAAAACAAAATCATTTTAAATACTGAAAAGCCTTCCAGCGTTGAGAACGCATAGCATGCTAAGAGCCCAGCAGCAGCCTTGGAAAGGACAGACAGCTTGTTCCTGCAGCTGTGGTTGCTAAGGGGATTCTGAGTAGCATGGTGGGATGTGGGGCAGACTTCAGGTCACCTCAGTGTACTTGTCACCCTCTCTTGGGTAGAGGATTGCAACTGTAGATTGCAGAAAGCCATGACTCTAAGGTGACTTTTCACGCCCCTGGCTCTGATGTCAGCTACAAATGGGACAAGCCCCCAGATCTAAATTAACTAACTAGAGCCAGGAGTGCCCACCCAAGTTGGGAAATAGTAATTAACCCTGCTGCTTCCTCCTCTAATTGTCATGAAATAGGGACCATCTTCTACTTTTAGTTGAAGGTCCCTGCAAGTCTAAAGGGAATCCTTGAGGGAAAGATTGTCCATGGTCTTCCCAAGGTGATAAACACAAAACCCTCAGAGTGAGAGTTGCTGCCCCCAGAATGTTAGTATGTATAAGGAATGCACCAGAGTTGTGGAACCTAGTTCAGTGCATACATCTAAAAAAAAAAACTCCCATTCCTAGGGCTCAGGGAACATTGCAGAAGAGAGGTAGAAAGATTGTAAGAGCCAGAGGGTCAGGGGCCTTGCTGTGATAATGTGTCTCCTGGTAACATCTGAGGTTGTATGTCCATAAAGTCTTGCCAACATGACATGAGCCAAACAAGGAGGTCACTGACAAACATGACAACTCCATGAGGAAAAAGCTCACAAGACTTCAACCCTCCACAAAGAACTACAGGTCACTGAGTAAAGCTAGGAACAGGAGGGGTGGCCCTTCCCAGAGAAGAGAAACCAGTTGGTTGCCCAGTGCCAAATAGTCAGCCCTGGAAGCATACATGTAAGTAATGCTGTATAGACTCAACAGGAAATATTTTGGAATATATATGTATATACAAATACATATATTATTCAATAACAATTGGTATCAAAAGAGGTGTATGGGAAACTTTCGAGGGAGGGAAGGTAAGGTAGAAATGTAATTAAAATACAATCTCCAACATTTTTATAGAATTCACTAGTAATGTCATTAGGTTATGCATTTTTCTTTTATGAGATACTATTTTTTTCTTTTTGGATTTGTATTTCTTTAATCTTTGTAAGTTACAGATATACAGAAGTCCATCCATTTTCCCTATATTTCCCTATTTGTTATTATATAATTGTTCATAGTCATTTTTGTGATCTTTTGAATTTATGTTATATCCACTGTGACATCTCCTTTTCCATCTCTAGTTTTATGAGCTTCTCTTTTTTTCTTTGTCTAAACTTTTGCCATTTTTATCTCTACAAAAACTAACTTTTAATTTTAGTGAATCTTTATATGGCTTTTAAAGCCTTAATCTAGTTTATTTATACTATACCCCTTACTATTTCTTTCCTTGTCCTCATTTATTCCCCTTGTTTTTCTGGCTTCCTGAAATGCACTGATACGGTGTTTGACATAAATCAATGATATAGATGTAGGTGATTGTTACTATTAACATCTTATTATTGCATTTCTTTGTATTCCATATATTTTCATTTGTTTCAAAATTGTTGTCATTGTTTGTTCATTGATTTGCTTGCTTGTGGGACAGACTTTTGCTAATGTAGCCCAGCATGGCCTTGAACTGAGGATCATCTTGCCTCAGCCTCCTAAGTAATGGTTTTAAAAGCATGCACTACCAGGTCTGGTTTTAGAAATGCTATTTCCACTTTTGTGTTATCAGACTGGTGAAGATCATAAAGTTTAATAGGCTACATTTAGTGCGTTGATCTGAGTTAGTGAAAAGCTATCTTATACATAATTAAAAGCTGCTACATATATATCAAAGTGACCAGATTCTGCTACTCAAATATGCTTCTTTGTCATAAGCATGATAATGACTGTCTTCAGGAACTATGGGCACAGGAGAAACTGAAAATAAAGCACATATTACTTTTTCCTAAGAGAAATTTACATCTATATGGAGAATCAGCATGTATCGCGGGATGTCTCCTATCTGTACCAAGAAGAGAAAGACAGCTCTGAATCTCTACAAACACATACACAAAAAGGGTACAAGCCAGTTTGCATAGTAAAAGGCTGACCTTGATTTGCCAGCTTTTTCCTGGGAACCCCCTTACCATGGGCTTTCTCCTTATACTGTTTCGGTTTCCTCTGAAGATGGATTTTATGCCTGGATTTATGGATATTTGCTGGACTAGCATATGACCACTTCATTGGGTTTGGGCTGTAAATCTCATAGACAGTGTCAAGCTCATAGGATCTGAATAAAGATAAAAATTTCCTGTCACTTTCTAATGTCATGGCCTATGAGTTTTATAAAGTATACTTCTAATTATTATTTTAGAACACATTACTATTTATTTAAAATAGCTTACTATAAAACAGCAAGCCATGTTACAATAGCCACTATCTCTTAAATCCTATCTTTATTATCTCTTAATTTCATCAAGAGGATAAATCGAGTAATTGACCTGTTTCATATAAGTTTTTGTAAGTGCACTACTTGAAGCTTGTGTGATGTTGTAATTACCTAACCACACAGTTCTCAAAATATAGTATTAAACATTTTAGAGTCATGGTAGCTATATCCCATGGACATGTTTGAATAAACTTGCTTTTCTTTTAAATATAAAATAATATAATACAACCTCAAAAGTAAACAAACAACAAAAAATGTTTGCCTTTGTGTGTGAGCTACCTGTACATCACTGTGAGCAGACACCTGACAGACACGACTCAAGAAAGGAGATCCTTTTGTCTCACAATTCTGGGATTCGATACAGTCCATCACGGCAAGGAAGGCATGCAGGCTGGGCATCTTTGCCTATAGCAGTGGAGGGTGAGGCCACAGCTCTTCACATCTCAGCAGACAAGCAAGTCAGGACTGCAAATGCAAACTGCAAGCATGTATAACTTTCAGAGGTCCTAATCCTAATCTTAACCCTTTGCCTGCCAGCTGGGCACTTTGTCCCAAAGATTCCACTTCCTTTCAAACCAGAAGCACCAGCTGGGGACCAGGTATACACACAAAGGGAGACATTATATATTCAAACCATAAGAGCTTGCAGAATGCAGATTTTTCAGGGACAATCATGAGACTCAGTAGTTCTGGGCTGGGGCCCAGGAGTCTTCATTTTATACAAGAGCACCCCACCACCACCATTTGATTGGAGCCCACTGACCTTCCTACCTCATGCTGTTGCTGCTTCAGCAAATGAGCAGTCTGGCTTTTTGATGGATGAGGTACATACAAGGGACAACTACAGTGGCAAAAAGAAACATGGGAGCTATAGAAGTTAGATGCTGAGTGTGTAGGAAATAAAGCCGCCATCCTAACAACTCAGACCTTGCATACCTGCCCTAACCCATGGGAAGAATCAGAGTTCTGACCTAACACATGTCTAGTGCATCCCAGATGCTCTGCAGATGTGGTCTTTGTAAGCCAGCTAAGGGTCCTATAAAATGGGTCCTATCAAAGGAGATGTCAGACAACTTGACCTGTCAGCCTGCTGAATAGTGGGCAAGGTTCATCTGCCCAGCTGTAAATCCCACCCAAACTCCTCTAACCTTTCTCCCATAGCTGTGCCCCCAGCACATGTTAGGCACCGCTTGAAAGAAGGTTTTCAGGGTAGACATGCTTCTTCCATTTTCTTTCATTCTTTCACTTGGGCCTGCTGACTTGCTTCTCTGGAGGCCCCTCATTCCCATAAACAACTAACATCCCAGCAGTCTTTAAAGCTGGAACCAAGGTGCCATGTGCAAGCAGGTTTCTACCTATGTGACCTGAAACAAGGGTCTCACCCGCTCTCTGACTTTGCTTCCTTACCTGAAAAGAAAGGGATGACAACCCTCATACCTTCCCTTCAGAGTAGCTGTGTCAAGTGGGAGCTTCACATGCATTAGCTCACATACTCATTCCCTCTGTCTTGGCTAGATTTATGTCAGCTTGACACAAGTTAGAGTCTTCTGAAAGGAGGGAACCTCAGTTGAGAAAAACCCTCCGTAAGATCCTGCTGCAAGCCGTTTTGTTAATTAGTGATTGATGTGGGAGGGTCCAGCCCATAGTGGGTGGTGCCATCCCTGGGCAGGTGATCCTGGTATCTGTAAGAAAGTAGGCTGAGAAAGCAATAAGGAGCACTCCAGTAAGCAGCACCCTCCGTGGCCTCTGCAGCAGCTCCTGCCTCCAGGTTCCTGCCCTGCTTGAGTTCTTGTCCTGACTTCCTTCAGTGACTGACTATGATGTGGAAGCATAAGTCAAATAAACCTCTTCCTCTCCAACTTGCTTTTGGCCATGGTGTTTCTTCACAATAATAGAAACCCTGACTGGAATACTTTCAGATTGCTAAAATCAGAGGTAGGGCTATGGCCAGTCCAAGGCCATTGTCAGAAGTGAGCAAATGCAGCCTGCATCTTCCACTGGGAAGCAGAAGGACTATGACACAAGCAAGTCAGCAGAGGTGAGCAAAGAGTAAGCCCAGAGTGAGACTGTGCTGGCAGGAAGGGGCCTGTGTCTGGAAATGAGTATTAGGAAGGACCTTCAGTAATGAGTGATACTGGGGGACACCCACCATCAGGAAGAATGGCAATGGGGTTCAAAAGAAGACTGAAACGACACCCATAACCTCGTACAAACTGCACAAAAACGATCACATCATAGCAAGCCCTCCGGATACATACAGATGCACAAACACATGAAGATATAAAATATGCACAGACTCAAGTATACAAATTCATAGATGCAGACACAAACGAAGGCCCAAAGCTGAACAGACAACTTAGATCTGGAATGTTCCTCACAAAACTGTGTTGAGCCTATTGGCACTATTAGGAAGGCAGTGGAGCCCTTAAGAGGTAGAACCTAGTGGGAGGTAACTGGGTCACTGAGGCTGTGCCCTTGAAGGACATCAGCCCCTCTTCCCCTTTCTCTCTCTCTCCTAACTTCCCAGACACCATGAGGAGAGCAGCCTTACTTCACCTCGTGGTCCCACACAACATTTTGCCTCAACACAGGCCCAGAGTAAGGGAACCAAACAATCATGGACTGAAAGCCTTGTAACCAGAAGCCAAACTGAACCTCTTCTCTTGATAAGTAGATTTTTCTAGGTGCTTTGTAACAGCAACAACAGCTGACTAACACATGCAAACATATAAACACAACACACACATGCATACCCACACATATAACCATATATTCAGATAATTACATGTAAATATATATGTATGTGTAAATATATATACATATATATATAGAGAGAGAGAGAGACAGACAGACAGACAGACAGAAGAAGCATATATACAGACAAAATACACATATATGTATACACAGATACTAACCATGGGGACACAGACAGATGTAGGTACACAGAAAGACACAGGTATAGACACAATAGCACATGCACACATAGATGCAAGCATTTACAAATCATAGACAAGCACAGAGACATGCAAATTAAAATATACGTCCAGACATGTACACAGACAGATACACCATACAGACACACATACAGATATACATACTTGCAAACACAAACACATAAAACACACATGTAACATACACTCAGTATTCACACCACACATATGCATGCACATAGAGACACAGACATAGAAATTCACACAGGCACATACAGAAATAAACACAATGCATACAGGCATACACACAGAAAGACACACACGGGGTGATTCATGCCTGTGTATGCATAGACACCATGTGCAATGCTGAAGTACCGTATCCCTCTTTGAACCTGGCCCGAGTGCTTTCCCTGCACAAAACTGTCTGGATACAGGGTTGTAGGATGAGAAATCTGTGTCCTGCCAGTAAAATCAGGAACTGGGAAACATCAACCAAGTTGTATTTACACAGAAAAGCACAGATCTGTGAGGCTCCCGGGAGACTATCAAACAAAACCATGTGTGTTTTAATCTTATGTATATTGACTCTGAAAAAAAACAAAAAAAAAAAACCAACTGACTCTGCACAGTAGCTGGGTCCATGCAAGTCGCACCTGAGCTCCCAGGAGCAGGGTGCTGTTGACTTATGCTAATGGCTGTACTGCAAAAATCCCTCCAGGAGGACTCTGAACCAACCCGAGAGGGAGGGAAAGAGAGCTATGACTGGAGGAGAGTCAGCAAGCTGGGCACTGTGAACTCTTTACAGCATCCTCCCCTCTGACCCGCCAACGCTTGCCCTCCTGGCACCCACGGGCAGGTACCAACACGACAGTGAAGTTGACAGCCTGACCAGTCCTCCACTGTCTCTATCCTGCCGGGCTGTAAAATCTGTACCAACACGAAGGTACTTGTCTTATGCATTCCTGAGTCCCGACAGCTTAGCTCAAAGCAGATGTTTGATCATTTGTTTTTTAAAGAGGAAAAAATTACTTAACAACTAGACAATAGGGAAGAGAATGAGGGCAGCTAATGTTCAAGAGTGCTGTAGTGTAATTCTGGGTTCAGGAGTCTCCTACCCTCCTCTGCTGACACAGCTCATCCATTCCTGCCATCCTGGCTGTCTACCAATGGTTTCTCCATCCCTGGGGCAGGCCTCACCTGAGCCTTCTCCCCTACTTAGTCTTACATGGTCACAGCACAAGCTCAGAAATCCACAGGACCGTGCATAAATCCATCAAAGCTGGGACAAGAACTTGCCAAAGAAACACCAATGGGAAAGAGGTGGTCAGAGCAAGAGGTGAAAATCACCAGTGTGGGCCCTTGGTACAATCAGGACACTGTCCCCTTTACCTCCCCCATTCCTCAATGTGATTTCCACCCAAGCCTATCCTGAGGCCTTGACCACCTCTTCACACCTGTGAGATGGCTCACTGGAGTCTCACATACTGCCCCCCCCCCACTTCACTCTCCCTCCTACAGGTCTGTCCTCAGGCTTCATAACACATGCAGCGTTTACTCTAAAACAAAGCAAACCTCCAAAGATACAACGAAAAGAATCAAATTGCCTTCCCTCCTGGAACAAATAAATAACTGCGAAAATACAGAAAACAAACATTGGGCATCTGCTAGAATGGATAGTGGTCCCCAAGAGAAGGGACACAAATAAACAACTAGGTTGTTGGCCTACCCTTCTTCCAAAGTCTCCAGACTGCAGGATGTTAGAGGCAGGAGGGGAAACCCAGAAGGAGCCCACATTCTCCCTGACTTAAAGAGACAATTCTGGAAATCCTTAAGGGACTAAGGTATTGTCTTGTAAAGGCTCAGATGATTCTCAATGATCTCTACCCCCAATATTGACACCCATGTGTTCTCAGGCTAATCATAAAACCAATAGCATGTGACATAAGCCCTGGTGAATGAAGATGGAAGGTTGTAAGAGTCTGTGGCTGGCTGGTTGTCATCTTAGAGGCTCTCTTGCTCTCTCTCTCTCTCTCTCTCTCTCTCTCTCTCTCTCTCTCTCTCTCTCTCTCTCTCTCTCAGCCTCTCTCTGTGTCTCTGTGTCTCTCTGTCTGTCTCTCTGTCTGTCTCTCTGTTTCTCTCTCTCTCTCTCTCTCTCTCTCTCTCTCTCTCTCTCTCTCTCTCTCTCTCTCTCATTATTTCTCCCATCACCTTTCTTCCTTCTTTACCCCTCTCTCCCTCCTTCCCTCTCTTCCTCTTACTGTATTGGGGGGGGCAGTAGATACCATGTGTATGACTAGCCTGTGGAAAGGCCCATGTGTTAAGGAACTGACATCCACATGACTTAGCCTGGAAGCAGGTTTTCCAGCACCTTCAGAGGACCAGCACTTTGGCCACAATTTGACTATGCTCTCATAACAGACCTTGAGTCAGAAACAGCCAGCTAAGCTAATCTGTCCTGAAATTAATCCACAAAACCCCACAGAAGCCCTGTGAGATGGTACATGTTGTTTTAAAGATGTCATCAGAATCTTCACAAACAAAAAAGGGGGACATCAGAAATAGGAGATGTGGAGGCAAAAGTAAAGTCCTTTTTTATTTCTATAAATGCCTTAAAATACAGCTGATTGCTTAAAGCAAGAATATCAACACTATATTTTTATAATTCATATCAAAGCAAATACAGGATTTCCATCATATAACAGCAAGAAAGCAATGGAATGTACTGGAATTCCCTGGAATATAGTATTATACATTTGAGCTGATGTATTATTATTTAAAATTAGACTAAAAATGTAGAACTATATGCTACAATACTATATAACTGATAAGAAACTGAAGTAATAGTTTAATAAGCCAACAAATGGGATTTATATAATAAGAAAAAGTAATTGATCCAAAAGAAAGCAGAATAAAGAAAGGGAGGACCAGAGAGAAGATTCCAAGATAAATATAAATCCAATCACATCAAATTTAAATGATTAAAACAATACTCAACTAAAAGGCACTGTTTCAAGCTGTATTGTTGGGAACAACTATATACTTCTGCCTACAAAAAGAACTACTTTAAAGGGCTAAAAACTAAAAGCTGGCCTGGAGGATGACTCAGTATAATGCTTGCTTATAAGCATGAGGACCTAAGTTTGACACTCAGAACCCAAGTAAAACTGCCAAGTATAGTAGTGTGCATTTGAAGTCTCAGGTCTGTGAGACTGAGACAAAAGGTTCCCTAGCACTTGCCAGTCAGCCAGTCTAGCCTAACTGGTGAGCTCAGGCAAATGAAAGACACTGCTTCAAAGGAGGTGAATGACATTTCTAAAAATAATACCCATAGTCATAGTCCAGCCTCCACAAGCACACACATGCACACCTGTACGCACATGTGCATTAAAAAAAAAAAAAAAAAAAAAAAAAAACCCTAACAGTTCATGAGGAAAACACCCTAATACAAGAAAGCCAATATAGGGTGGCCATATAGATTACCAAGCAAGATATGTTTTTAAAGTAAATAATATTACCAGAGAAGTACACGTCCACTCCAAATGATGGGAAAGGCAGTTCCCAAGGTAATATGCAACCATCTGCATGCATTATAGACAGGACTTCAAATCCAAGAAGCAAAAGCCAATGGAATAAGGAGCCACAGCAGACAAATCTAGTTTCCACTGGAGACTTCAACACAGGACTCATAATAACCCCAGGAGCTTGAGGTGAATGGAAGACAGTGCTGGAAATCAACCAGAGAGTTCTAGCCCAAGGAAGACAGGCTAGCCCAGGCTAGGACTGTGAAAGCAGAAGTCAACAGACAGCCCATTATGGTGATATTTTATTTGTACTGAAATGTGATTTTAATTTTATGTTAATAAATAAAGTTGCCCTGGGGTCAGAGCTATTAGAGCCATAGCAAGAGCATGGTGGTTAGAAGAGCTAGGTAGATTTCTGTGTATTCAGGGATACAGCCAGTATTGGAGACATACGCCTTTAAGACCTGGAGGGCAGTACTTACAGGCAGTGATGAGGCAGTCATGTGGTTGGGTTTACAACCAATGAGAAGGCAGAACAGAAAGACTATTTAAACACAGACAAACAGGAAGTAGCTCTCTCTCGGGGAAGCTAGGAGCACTGCAGGAGGTAAGATTTTATCTCTGAGCTCTGACCTCTCGGCTTTCTCTTTTACATTGGCTCTGTGTTTCTTATTTTAATAAGACGATTGGTTACATCTACAGCCCATAACCATCTAGAGCAGTGGCTCTCAACCTTCCTAATGCTGTGACCATTTAATATAGTTCTTCATGTTGTGGTGACCCCCAGCCATAGAATTATTTCATCACCACCTTATAACTGTAATTTTGCTACTGTTATGAATGGCAATGCAGGATCTCTGATATGTGACCCCTGTGAAAGGGTCATTGGACCCCTAAGGGGTCACAACCCACAGGTTAAGAACCAGTGATCTAGAGCCTCCCTTCACAGCCATGATAACTTCTAGAAGGCTCTAGAGCAGGTAGTGTCTATGGGATACTTCTAGTTTGAAAACAGGATTGATTTCATAGCTGTAAGACCCCCCCTGCCAATGACCTACAGATGCAGTTCATTGACTAAGCATGAGTACCATTTTTCTTTGATGAGTTTTGTGACATGTAATTGCCATATAATGAGCAGCACATATTTACAGTTAAAAATGTGACACATTTTTATAACTGTGAGACAGTAACTACAATCTTCATAATGAATCGCGCTATCACCTCCAGAAGTTTCCTCATCCTGTTTCCTTACCCTGCCTCCCATTCATCCCGACTCACTGCTAACCTCATTTGTTACAGCCCCAAAGTGGAGGGGAAAATCCAAATATCTATTAGAAGGACAGCTGGTAAGCAAATTGTATTGTGCTCACATACTGGATACTATTCAGCAGTGAAATAAAGAATCAGAACACAAAACAACAAGAATGAGCATAAAAAATTCATATTCAAATCAAGAAGACCTAGAAATAAGAAAACTCTACCCAAGGGCTGGAGACACACATGCATACATGCACACAGCTACACTTACAAATTCATACACACACACTCACAACCCAACACATACAAAAAGCACACATACAATACCACTCACAAGACACACCACACACATGTACACACACACCACAATATACTCAACACCATAAATACATCATACATACAACACACATATACAATAACACACATATACCACCAATATAACATCACATATGCAACAGCACACATGTACAATACCACAGATATACCACTACACACACACAAACCACATATCTACAACACCACTCACAACACATTACAGATACAACACCACACATACAACACAACACACACATATATACCACATTCCTTCACACACATGCCTAGATACAATGCCACATATATAATACCACTCACGACACATACAACACAACATATACAACACCACATATAGGACACCACACACACTACACAGGACAGGCTACATGTATACAACCACATACACAACACACACATACAATGTCACACACATACAGCTCAGCACACATACAACATAATATACACAACACCATAAATACACCACACACACACACACAACACCACTATACATCACCACACATACAACACAATCACACACCACATATACAACATGACAAACTGACATACACACACAATAGCATACACCAAATATATATCACCATGGACACACAACACCACATATACACCACCAATAACACAATACCACACACACAACACCAACAGCCAAGAAGAAACTGCTTAATCCAGAACTTGACCAACCTTGGCAGTCCATGTTTCTAATATGAACTGTCCTGGTATAGGCAGTAGTTAGTTCCTCAGTGTGCCAACCTGGCATCTCCTTAACAAGTTACAATGCCGAACGTGTTTTCATGAACTATTTTCAGTCTATAGATACTCTTCTGTAAAATGCTTCTCAACTCATTTCTACATTTATACCATTGGAGTCTTTGGATGACAGAACTGCAAAGCAATATAAGGAAAAACAAGGAATAGATAGATTTTTTTTTCCTATTTTTTTGGCGTTTTTTTTATTAATTAAATTTGTTCTTTGGCAATTCCATATGTGTTTATAATACATTCTGATTACACTGTCCCCACCTTCTCTTATCTCCCTCCCACCTGTCACTATCCCCATGCCCTACAAATCTCTTACCCACATTTGTCAGCCCAGTGAGTTTAACCCATGTGAGCATGGTTTGGAAGTGGCCTTGTATCCTGGCGAGTTCAGCAGGGTATGCACAACTAAAGTCAATCATCCTCCCAAGACACAAACACACACACACACACACACACAGAGAGAGAGAGAGAGAGAGAGAGAGAGAGAGAGAGAGAGAGAGAGAGAGAGAGAGAGAGAGAATCTCTCAGTGGCCAATAGTTTAGCAAAGAGTGGTTGGGGAGACACAAGCGCACCCTTCATCCCTGACAGGTGTTGACAGGGCCACTGTTGAGCAAGTCCAATGCAGGTGTCCACAGCTGCTGTGGTTTCAAGATCACAGTGCCTCTGTCTAGAAAATGATATTTCATAGCCTCTTCCCCATCTTCTAGTTCCTCCATTCTTTCTGCCCACTTGTCCATGATGCTCCCTGAGCCATAGAGGGGATGCTGCAAATGTTCTGTTTAGAGCTGAGGCCTCAACCATTATTCTCAGCACCCTGAGCAGCTGTGAGTCTCGGTATTCATCACCATTCACTGTAGAGAGGGGCTTCTCCATTAGGTTTCCATATGGCGTTTTCACACATACTTCATCCTGGTTGACCATCGTCTCTCGCCTCTTCTGCCATTTTTAACAGCCAGAAGTCTCTTTGTTGATGCTTAAAAGGAAGCATATCTAAGAGAAGACATTTCTAGGAGGGGAACAGGATATGCAAAGACCCCGAGACTGCAGAGTGCTTAGTGTGTTTAAGGACTAATCACTAAGCTGGCTGGAGCTGGGTTGGAGTAAATGAAGGGAAGGAGAGAGAAGGATGCATGCTCATGGGAAAATCTACTTCCCCATGTATTATATATGGCACTGAGCTCTGAAGGATTGACGATGGAAGTAAACATTTAATTTTTAAAATCAGTGTAATCTGATTATTTGACCACTGGCCTATAGTCTACTCCATGCTTTTCTTGGAGTTTAGTCCCTGGATGCCAGATGGAAGCAACTGTTTCCCGCTGTAAAGATTTTATTCCCTGACTCTGCGTCTCCCAGGAGGTCTGCCCATACTTCCCCCACCACTCAGATCCAGTGGAATGGCAGGGGCTTGTAGCTGACATCATGGGAGGAGTATTTAATCAAGAATAATTTAAACTGCTTACCGGACTTCATTTACCATTATGATAGGACATAAAAGTTTAAGGCTTTTGCCAAAAAAAAAAAAATCTATGATCCAGCTCCATACAAGTTCTAATAAATCTGCAAAGAGGGAATTTGTCATCTCTCAATAAATGTGTCTTTTCTGCACTCTCCTCTGAAAACTTGAAAATCTCAGATATAAATCTCAGTTGGAATCTTCATTTCTCTCTCCTCAGGGGCATGATGTTCCATGCTGGAACGTGGATGCCTCCTGGCACCCTCTTCCTAGTCTCTGACATTCATCCTAATTCCTTCCTCCCAATTTCTACATCTTCTTTCTCCATCCTAGGAGGTTCCAGATGGACTGTCCAAGTGTTCAAAAGCCTCTCAGGTTCCTCATCTTGGGAATGAGGCTGTGCCATGTGGCCTGGAAGGCCCATTCTTTTTCCAATGGCCCTTGGAGGCACTCAACTTGGTACCAGCACTGATGTCTCTGAAGGCTTGTGGGTTGGGCACTAAGGGAATAAGAGGTAGAATAAAGATTTGAGGAGAGGCTTCCCTGAGGACACTGAAGACCAATTAAAGTACCCAGGTACAGGTGGTGTCATAGATGCCTATCCTCCAGGCATGACACCAAGGTTGCCCTCTTGGACCCTCAGCAGCTGTTTGTGACCCTCCATACAAGATTGAGTCTGTTAATTTTCTCAAGGTATCACAGTCACCGAGCAGAGAGACATTTTCTTGAGTGGCATCATCACTCCTGAGTTGCCCATGCTCCTAAGGATAACCCCTCATCCATACTCCTATAATTAAAAGTAAAATTAAATTCATTGGTTCAAGATGGACATGGCTGGAATCCTCTCTTTGGTCTTTTGTTGGTGCTTTATCAGAAGTGAAAAGACATCTCTTCATCTCCCCAGGAAAAGTTCACACAACAGGCTAAAAATTCAAAACTGCAGGCCTGGTTACTTGCTACAACATGGATTCAGAAACACTCACCCTGCTCCCCATAAGAGGAAGAAGCAGAAACAGAGGCCCACACTTTGGATGATGGTGCAGATAGGAAATGTCCACCAAACTCATAAAGGCAGAGAGTCAATTAGGCATTGTGCGGGAACCATGAGGAAACTGAAATAGCCTACTAATGAGTTCAGGGTGTCTTAGGGGGTGGTGAAAGCGTTTTGGAATTAGATAGTGGCAATGGATGCAAAAGTAAATGAATATACTAAAAACCACTGAGTTGAGCACTTAAAAATGATGAGTCTTATGTCATGTGATGTGTATTTCAATCAGAAAAATGCAGATGTTGTCAATGGACAGAGGATCTGCCTCAGTGTAGATGAGACAGCTCTGCCAGCTTAAGGGAGGGTGAAAGGTCTAATTCTCAGGACAGGCTTCCCTGACCCAGAAGACCTCTTCTCTCTAGGAGCCAGGCTGCTGCCTAGACTGCAGAGTCTCATCCTGGTCGTTGGCCTCCACTAAAGGACCCCAAACCAAATCCCAGATGCAGTTCATCTCAAGGTGTGATACCAGGACAGGGCCACATCAGAACTAACTGGGGATCTTGTTTTAAAAAATCAAGTCCCTAGCCCTATCCCAGACCAACTGAATTGGATTTTTATTTTTAACAAGCTCTCTGGGTGATTCTTTCACAAGCGAAAGTTTGAAAACCATTTTGAGCTGGAGTGCTTTTCAAACTTTAAGGCGCATACAAATCATGGGAGATCTTATTAAAATGTAGATGATTCTGACTCCATGCGTCTGGGGTGGGGCCTGAGAGTCTGCATTTCTAATCAGCTCCCAGATGTTCTCATCCCTGCAGCACAGTTTCTGCTTAGAGCAACAGGGGTAGAGTAGATTTTTTTTTTCTGTTTGCTTATTTGTTTGGGTTTTTTAGGACAGGGTTTCTCTGTGTACAGTCTTGACTGTCTTGGAACTCTCTCTCTGTAGACCAGGCTGTCCTTGAACTCATAGAGATCCACCTGTCTCTGCCTCCTGAGTGCTACCTGCAGAGTGCAATTGTACAAGAAACTTTGGGAAAGTCAAGTGCCCATGTGTCACTCTAAGATTCTGAATTGGATGGGCATGGCCTCAGCATAAGGGTTTGGAAAAATTCCCCCCCCCCCGTGATTCTAAGAGACATCCATGTTTGGGAACCACTGGGGTGGAGGCAAAAGGAAGTTGTGTGTAGGTGGCAATGTAGCCTAAGGAGCTGAAGTCTTGAGAAAGCTTAAGTCCGAGGAGAGAGACTCTGCAGCAAAGAAGAAATTGTTCTGTCGCCATCTACACACACCAGAGCTTCCTGTGGCTCACCTCTCAAGAATGAGTGGAGGATTGCATTTCAAACTTCAAGCCTCAATAGATGGGGGAGTAGAGAGTCCCTGCCAGGTTTCTTCTTTTAGTCTACCTTCTTAGAGCTCGAGCCTAAGAACAAAGCGATCAGTAGACTAAGGAAAGGTCCCTGGGCAGAGGCAAGGAGCATCACCTATCCAGGACATCCCATTCACCATTGCCACCTTCAATCCAGGTGAGTCTTGGAAGGAAATAGAGACACGATTCTAAGACAGACAGGAGCTATTCTGGCTTCAAAACAAGGCTGTTTTGAATAGACTCAGTGCAAACCCACTGCAGCTACATCCAAAGAAGATCAGAAAAAAAATTCACCTCAGTGAATCCAAGCTGCAATCTATTCTGAGGCATGGTGACACCACTGTTGAGAATTCCATCCTTTAATGAGCAGGCTGAGATCACCAGGAGTCTGACCCCTAAAAACTCATGATGTTTTACACAGATAGCCAGTCCTGAGAAGAACTCACACTGCCAAAAGGTACTCCGCAGCAAACTAATGAAATGTCCACCTAACCATCTAGATACGAGTCTCGTATAGGTGCCTCACCAATAAGATCTCACTGCTGCCCTTTTTCATAGGAGATTTCCTGTACTCTTAGCAATGTGAGTCCCTTGAAACGCACTCTATAGTCTTTGCAGTGTATTAGTAACTCTTCCTTTTCTATTAACTTGGTCTCTGATGAATTTAATTCATTCACATCCTGAACATCACTAAGTTGTCCAGTACCCTGGCATGCCTTGGCAGGGACCACAGCAGAGGATCTTTTGGCTTCTTCATCCCACAGTTACCACTGTGGTTTCCATTGGTTTAGATGGGAGAATGCTGAGAAATGTAGACCTCCATGCTACGCAGGTTTGCGGGAAGGCTCTCGAGGTTTAGGGGAAAGACATGACCACCAAGAAGGAAGAAGGATGCAAAAGCTAAGGAATGTGAAGGCAGTTTGCCCTGAGTAGTGAAAGACAGATGTCAGAAGCAACATGCAAGCATGCTGAGCAGGGCTGTTCCTGCACCACGTGGCACAGAAACGCAGGCCATATTTCAGAAGGAAATAAAAATGTGTCTGTAATTAATGATCCTCCAGGAACACATGGCCCTTATTAATGTAGCAATTTGGAGAAACATAATTCACTAAACATTGGGCTTGAAATGCAGAATGCTTTTGCAGCTGGAGGAGGATTCAGGGAAAGACGAAGGCACCCTTGATGGCTTCCCAAGGGTTCCAAGGACAGGGCACTGGGAGGGGCAGGGGCAGAGCTGGGTCACCCACATTGAGAAGCTGGGGCACTTGGGGGGAGGCACCTGAATTCTTGCCATCTTCTCTTTGGAAGATGACCTTGGAGTTTATATGGGTAAGCCAGGAAACCTAATCTGCCTGGGCTCACTTTCAGGCTCATCCCCTTTGGTCGACTGCCTTGCCACAGCTGGCTGATAAATCTTTGCCTCCATTTGCTTAGCTGCAAAAACATAAAAATAAAATGGCACCTAATCTTAGGATTCAACGAAGTATTTTAACATAGATCCTGACATATAATACATGCTAAAGAGTGGGTTTATTATTGTTGCCTGGTTTTGTCCATGTATCCATAGGACTAGAGACAAGAGTGGAGTAGAAGGAGGATTTCTGTGAGGCTAACTTCCTTTCTAGCTGGCTTGGTGTGGTGGTTTGAATGAAAATGGCCCCCATAGACTCAGAGGGAGTGGCATTATTAGGAGGTGTGGCCTTGTTGGAGGGAGTGTGTCAATGCGGGTGGGCTTTAAGGTTTCAGATGCTGAAGCCAGGCCCCATGTCTCACTTTCTCTTCCTACAGTCTGTGGATCCAGACATAGCACTCTCAGCTGCTCTCCAGCACCATGTCTGCCTGCATGGCATGGACTAAATCTTGGAACTGTAAAATAATGTCATAGTGTCCCTTCATGGCAACAGAAACCCTAACTAAGATACTTGGTCTAGTGACACGAGATGAGAGCAAAGCCAATGTGGAATGGGTCCCTCCTGACCTGCAAAAGAATCACCTGGCAAAAGTAATGATAGAGGGAACCAAGTTAATTCATGTCTAAGACAGTGAGTGGTAAGCTGTTAAACACCAGACTGAAGAAAGTGGAAGAACTGGAGACAGCAAGCCAAGGAGCCTGGGTTCTGGTGCTAGACCTTTCTCTGGGTAGCCTTTGTCTATCCACTGTTCAGACAAGCATTTCCCCATCCAAAAGGAGCCATGCATGAAGAGCAGTCATGTGTCACAACAATGGAGATCTTTTCTAAGACATCTGGATAGGTGATCATGTTAGCACAGTGTGTGTTTCCTTAGATGAACACGGGAAAGCAACTTAGAAGAGCCTATTGCTCTCTGGATGAACATAAAAGGGGGCAGTAAAAATACGGTTCCATATGTAAAGACAGTGCCTCTGAAAAGACTGGGAGTTGCTCTGAATGAGAGAGTAGTCAGCGTGTGGTAAGTGACTTGGGATATTGTCATATACTGTGCAATTTGACTATGCTTCACTTATAAACAAATTTTTTTCTACAGTAACAAATCAATCTTGCCTTAACATACACCTTAACTTTATAATAAAGATAGTTTTAGACAATTTCAAGTGTTCGGTAACTGTTAGTTAGCTTAAAACACACAATGTTCTGCTGTTCAAAAATAGTTCTTCTGTTTTATTCTGTCTTATGTTTTATACTGTTTGTTAAAAACCAAAACACATATGAGCTGAGGCCTACACAGAGTCAGGATCATCAATGCCCCTGTTTTCCATCCCCATGCTTGTCCCAGTGGATGAGCAGTAACCGTACAGAGCTATCATCGACCATGGCAAATGTCTTCTGAAGTTCCTCTTCATGGTCCTGGCAGAGGCTTCTCATAAACATCTTTGGAGGGGTCATGTGTATACATGTGTGTGATGCAGGTGGTATGTGTAAGCATTCCTGCGTGGTTGTGAGTCTGGATGCACTTGTGTACACATGTGTGAGGGCCGTTAAGTTGACATGAAGTGTCTTCCTCGATCACTCTCTTCATTTACTAAAGCAGGGTCTCTTCCTGAACCGAGAGCTAGTCTACCTACCCAGCTTGCCCTGGCATCTCCCATCTCCCCTCTAGTGTAAAGCAGCTGCCATGTCCACTCAACTTTTTATATGTGCTCTAGAAATCCAAACTCTAGCCCTCACGGTGATGCAGCAAGTGCTTTATACCCCAAGCCATCTCTCCGGTACCCACAGCTAGCATTTTTTTCGAAGTGTAAGGATTTCACTCTAGAACAGCTATAAAGGTATGGTAAATGCTTAAACCAGTAACAGTCACTGGCCAGCTGCACATAACTAGATGTGCACATAACTAAATGACTAGAGGTTTCTACCAGCATCATCACAATCATGTGAGTCACACACCGTGTTATTTATTATGACAGCTATGTCAGTAAGTAAGAGGGATTTTCCTGTTCTGTGGTAATCTTAGGCCAATTGTACATGTGATCCACAGCGTGCAGCTGTGGTTTCTAAAGTCTGCTCAAGCCCGATCTGCTTTTAACTTTTTAATTCTTTGGTTAAAATGCAACAATATTACCCAGGCTGGGTAAATCTCATGGACAAACTGAAGAAAGCTCCAGCTGTCAAGTAGTCGTCCCTGTGTGCACGCAGCAGTGGCAAATATGTACAGAATAGGGATTCAGGATGTGTTCTAGGCACCTTTCCAGCAGCCCATTCTTACCTGAACTAAACCAACCACCTTCACTAGAACTATCGCTTAAAACTTTCATCATGTGAGCACTGTCTCCAGGAATCAGGCCTCTGATACACAAAACTCTAGGGAACAAATTCAGATCATTACAATTCTGTCCAGCTGTTTATTCAAGTAGTCTTAAGTATAGTACTAAAACCCCCAACTATGGTCACTGAATTCTGTTTCTTCTCTTAGGTCTGTCTCAGGTAAATGTGTTTGGGAGCTTTGTAAAAAGTGAGTGTGCATTTGACTGATAATACCCGCTGGGTACGTAGGCCCTTTTTCATTATGGAAATTCCTTGTTCTGTAATAACACTTAAAATTGGTTTTGGCTAATAATGATAGAGTTGTTCTAGCTTGCATGTGGTTACCTACTGTATCTATTTCCATCCCATTACTTTGTTTTTAGACATGAAATGTGCTGCTCACAGGTAGCATAGAGTTATAGCTTGCTTTAAAAAAATTCCAATATGCTTATTGTCTTAGTTACTGTTCTTTTGCTGTGGAGAGACATCATCAAGGCAATGAATGAAAGGAAACATTCAATTGGGGCCTTGCTTAGAGTTTCAGAGGGTTGGTCCATGACCATTATGGCAGAGAGCATGGCAGCAGGCAAGCCAACAAGGCACTGGAGCAGTAGCTGAGAGATTACATCTTACTAGCAAGATAGAGGCAGAGAGTGAGAAGATCTGATCTGTCTTGGGTTTTGAAACTTTAGTGACTCACCTCCTCCAACAAGGCCACACCTACTAATCCTTCCAAAATAGTCCACCAACTGGGAACCAAACATTTAAATATATGAGCCCATGGGTCCCATTTTTTTTCTCCAAACCATCACAGTACAGTAATCTTTGCCTAATTATTGGCTTAATGGCACATCCAAATTTAACATAATGGCCATGCTTTTTTATTTTAACGTCTCTGTCTTGCCTTGTATTTCCTTTGCATGCAAGCATCTATTTCCCTTTTATGTCCTTCTTTTGTTTTAAGTATTTTTCCCTTAATTTTTCTATTACTTTTAATTTCTTGTCTTTAATTCTTCCTTTCAATTAACTAACAGTGGAATCATGAGTTATTTACTTGCTCTGTGGATTACAAAATGCATCTTTAACCATCACAACACCCTTGAAATTAAGTATGGTTAATGCTAACTTAATTATAGTAAAATACAGCAATTAAGCTACAGTTAGTTCCATTGTTTCTTCCTCGCTTCTGCTGTAAGTTCCATATATATTACATGTCTACACTATAAACCCAACATATAGCACCATAATTGTTGTTTATGAAATCTACTGACTGTTGGGAAAATTACCAGAAGAAAAATAATGGAATACATTTATGTGTTCTTTCATTGCTTTCTGCCTATTTATCATCTCTTAGGCTGTTTGTGTATTCCTGTGAGTTTCAGTTGTTAGCAGTGTCATTGCCTACAGTCTGTAATCTCAATACTAGGAAGCAGGCAGTGACAGGAAGCTTTTGGAGGCTTTCTGGCTAACCATTCTAGCCAATCAGTGAGCTCTAAATTCAGTGGGAGAAACTGTCTCAAAAAGAAAAAAAAAAAAAAAAAAGACAAAGACCCAACATTGACCTCTGTCTTTCACACAAACACATTCACACATTCACAGGATACTCTCTCTCTCTCTCTCTCTCTCTCTCTCTCTCTCTCTCTCTCTCTCTCTCTGTCTGTCTGTCTCTCAGGATACACACACACACACACACACACACACACACACACACACACACACACACACACGAGAGGGTGGGAGAGAGAGACATACATACACAACTACATCATTCTTCTGCCTCCCAGCCTTTCTTGCTTATGTTCAGAACTCAGCAGTTACATTTACTACTATTTCCCTGTATATAGTAAGTCTTTTATCCTCTGTGATCATCCAAGATTTTCTGTGGCAGTTGACTTTCTACTGTTTGACTGTAAGGTGTTGGTAGGTTACAGTAGGTTTGTTGTGGGATGTCTTTCTGTGTGCTGTGAATATGTGTGACTGCTATTGGATAATAAATAAAGCTTTTTTGGCCTACGGCAAGAAAGCTTACAGCTAGGTAGGAAATTCAAGCAGAGAGACAGAGAGAAGAAGGGCGGAGAGGAGAGAGATGCCAGCTGCTGCCCAAGGAACAACAAGATGCCAGCAGCCGAGTGACGCCATGGCCACGTGGCAACATATAGATTAGTAGGAATGGGTTAATTTAAGATGAAAGAGCTAGTTAGCAAGAAGCTGAAGCCATAGGCCATACAGTTTGTAATTATTATAAGCCTCTGTATAATTATTTTGTAAGCAGCTGTGGGACTGCAGGGTCAGGCAGGACCCAGAAATGTCCAGCTATGTAGGCTACTCTTCAGATTTACTTCTGGTTCAGTAGATTTTTAGATATGTTTTTTCCCTTTTACCAATTTTGGGGATTTGAAAGGTATTATTTCTTCAAAAGGTGAGTTCTTTTACCACCCTCTTTTCTCCTTCTACATTTCTCATTCCATGAATTTCTCATTGCCTTTTTCTGGTTCTGTCTCACAAGGTTTTCAGATCTTCTCATTTTCCTCCCACTTTTTTTTCTTTCTCTAATCTGAAGATTGGATGGTTTCTACCAACCTATCATCACCTCTACTAATACTTCATTCTCTTAACTCAAATCTATTACTGAGCACAAGCACTATGATTTTCATCTTAATTATATATTTCAACTCCATAATTCTATGTGCTCTTTTATAGAAACTCTCAGTTTTGTATTGAGACTTCTTATTTGCTTAATCGTTCTCATTTTTTTTTCTCTTTCATTTTGAAATGTTGGTAAAAGTTACTTTGAAGCCTTGGTCACATAGAAACTTGCAAGAGTCTGCTTAGGTTGGATGTCTGTTGATTGACTTGTTTTGTGTTCCTGAGTGTGGGTTATACTTTCTACTGAATATTGGATATATTTTAGTCAATATATTGGAGCAAGTCCATCTGAGCTCTAGTACTCTACTCTAGGCTACTCAAGCTTAGTGTCTCGTCACAGCATGTATCCTTACCTGACGGATTTCCAATGTTCAGAAGTGAGTAGTTTAGAAAGAAAGATGGAGGATGCTGAGGATGGGGAAGACGAAACAGAGATGAAGAAGGAAGAAGTTGAAAAGATGGAGGAGGAGAAAGATGAGAAGGACTAGACACAGCAAAGATTGGGGGTGAGAAGAAATAAAAGACTTATTTTTTGACCCTCAGTTTTTTTCTACTGACAAAAGTAATGTTACAGGTTGTTGTGAGCATTACATAAAATTGTTTAGCTATTTAGTTACATTTTATAAATGCAAAACTATTACACAAAAACTATTTTCAACTACAATGTTTTATTATGATTTTTTTTCCTTTAGCAGACAGATAATTAGCTACCCCCAAATGTGATAATCTGGGATAAACAAAAAATGAACAAAGACCATGCAACTAGAAAAATCTATGTCCTATTTTATTGATATTCGTGAGAGACCTGCCCTTTCCTGGATAGAGATGGGAGAGGAGGGGATTGGAGGGTGGGAGCAGGGAGTTGAAGGAACTGGGAGAGGAGGATGTGGAGGAGACTGCAACCAGGATGTAAAATAAATAGATGTAAATAGATGAATAAAATAAAAAAATAGCCCCCCCAAAAAAGATCTATGTTTTTGGTTAACCAAAGGAAGGAGAAAAAGAGAAAAGTGTAAAATAGAACAAGAATGGGAATCTTACAGGAAAGAAAAGAGGAAAGAACAGCCCCCATGCTTCTCCTTCTGTCTCCCTGGAACAGCATCCCAAAGGTCACCATAAGGGCTGTTAACCTTGCAGTCAAAGTTTTCAAGATCCCTGGGAAGCCCAGCAATCAATTTATTCCAGCTCTGTAAATAAGACCCCTTAGAGAGTCCAGAGTCACAGTAGTTGGCAAAAGAGCAAAACCATTGACCTTCCTGCAAAGCAATGAGAGAGGTGGGGTCATGTCCAGAAAACGAATTTACTCAGGGCCTGTCTCCCTTTCTTACTGTCTTGCTGGGAGTGTGCTTGCAGAATACTGCCTTACTGGGGAATTTGGTTTTGCTTCACACTTAGCTGGATTCTGGTGGCTTCAGGGAGCCACAGTCTGACTAGAGATCCAAAGAACTGCAAAATAAAACAGAAATGGGAGTAACCCTGGTTTGTTCTGAGGCTGCCAAGAGACAACAGTGGCAAGGAAAGGCATCTCATATGAGTCAGGGTAGCTGTTTTCAGCTTGCCATCTTGTCTCTGGAATGGCTTCTGGCAACTATTAACTCTTCTTAACTTTTGAAGAGCGTATCCACATTCATTATCTCAGTGTTTGATCATGAAAAATATTCCTAGACACCCCCAGGTCCTCTCTCATAATTTCACTTTGAGTATTTGAGTTTTATCTTCATAATCTAAAATGAATAATAAAAATGTATTTCATACAATATAAGCACTTATAAATGAGTCCGTCAAATCAGTTTGATACCCAAGCTTAAATTTGAGCTAATAATCACAAATAAGAAGTATTGTGCTAGTTGTTTGAACTAATAAGAAGAGAATAAATAATGCTTACTTACTAGAGGCCAAACATTGTCACTCAGAACAACTGGCACTAAAGAAGCCATCACCACTGAAAAGGACAATTCATTTTTATTTTTTTTAAAAAACTCTGACTCCTTCAGTTGCTTATTGGTTCTGTAATTTTGTTTTTATTTGATGTATGAATGTTATTTGTTTTCACATAATAATACAAGTATGTCTAGTTTTAATATTTATATTAGTGAGGACATTATAAACATAGTTCGCATCAACAATGTAGAGGAGAAACATAGACAGGGATATTGGTGGTGGAGAAGAGGGAAGAGGAGGAAAGAATGATGGATGGATAGAAGGAAGAAAGGAACTAAGGAGCAAAGGAGTGAAGAAATTAAAGAACAAAGGAAGGGTGGGTCACCCTGTTGACTAAAGCCAGCTCAGACAGGTTGAATGACAGGTCCAAGGGGGAATCTCAAAAACAAAATCATTAGCCAGGAAGTGGACCTCTGGGCCACACCACACAGCTGCAACACGTAGGTTTCTTTCCAAGCAAGGATGGGGAAAAATGATCAAATTTAAGCTTAAGAGAAACTGCAGGGGCAACTTCTCTTGCACCCACCCAACGGAGTAATCTCCCCTACTGTATTTCGGTAGATAGTATGTCAGCCTTAACGTAGAGAGCAACAGCAAAACTGCTCTGACCAACCCACCATGAAGCCTGAGCACACAACAGCATCACATACCGAAAAGGACAGCAGCATTGTAGTCACACGTAAAACATTTGAGCCACAACCCTGCCAGTAGCACAGATAAATACAGGTAGCATTTGTCAAGAGCACTGTTTTCATTGGTTCCTCACAATGCCCTATTACATCTTCCCACTTCACTAACTCTTACTATCTAGTTCTCATGAACTCTTACCATCTGTATAGAAGAAACACCTTCTGCAGATTAAATGGTGCCACCCCCCCCCCAACACACCAATATACTTGTCATAATCTCCAGAACTAGTAAATGTTACCTTCTGCAAGGAAGGGAACTGTGAAAATGTGAATAAATTAAAGATTGTGAATAGGGAGTTTGTCCTCGATATTTCTGGTGCCCTCCACATAATAACTCTTGGAAGGGAGTAGCAGAGGGCCTAAGCTAGAGATAAGACAATGGGAGCAGAGACCATAATAACATGGTTGTTGACTTTGAACATGAAGACAATCATCATTGAAAGCTTGGAAGTGACTTGTAGCAGCTAGATGAGATCAGAGCAGGTTCGCTGCACCTTCACCTGACTCAAGGAGGCAAGAAGGAGTAGCCAGTTGCTGAAGATTCTACTGGTGCTGAGCAGGGAAAGTATCTCAATGGTGGGAACATCATTGTAGGTGGGAAGAGTTCCGGTGGAAGAAAACACCATTGCAGTATTAGAAAGCATGGGGGAAAGCCTATTAAAAAAAAAAGTAGAATTGCTTGATTACTGATAAGTTATATTAATGTCCAAGAAGGGATAATGAGATCCAGGAAACGCATGGCTAAGTCATCAAACTGACCAAGGTGCCTTTACATTTTCCATGGCTAAGAATATAAACTTACTGAGATACCCCTCTGCTATATAGTAATATGTTGAATCAATCATCTGAACACTCACACAGGGTAGATCTCTTATGTCAATGTCAAGACTCTGGTAAAGAAATTTGTGTTCCAGAAACATAAGATGTGGATAGTTGGATAAATGACCCTTAGCTTGTTAGTTCTGCTAGCTCTGCTTAGCTCTGGGAGCATGTTGCAAAGGCTCATGCTTCCCCAGAAAGGCTAGAATTTTTTGCTACATGGTAGATGTTATAGAAGACTAAGATCCTCTTCTAAAAGGCAGCGGGTGCCTCTCACAGGAACAACTTTGACTTCCTTTCCTGGATGCAAGGCTGATAACTAGGACTAATCTGGGCAATGAAGGAGGAAATGACTCTATAGCAAAAATATCCAAGGATTAGCAAGTTTCATTAAAGCCAGGCAATCAGAACTAGGACTGGAATTTAAAGATGCTTAATCAAAAGGATCATAATATAAGGCTAGATAAGGAGTAATGCGCCCATTGGGATTTATTATTATTATTATTATTACTAAACATCATAGGAGGAAATTGGGCAAGCATGCTACTGACCTATGGAGTAAAAGAGGTTCTTAGAAGCCCAGATAAAAGAAAGCTAAAACTGGTGACACGAAAATGCCTGCGTGGTCCAGGAAGAAGTTAGAAGGAGCGAAGAAGCAGAGGAAAGTGAGCACACTAGAATAGGCCTGCTATGGAAAGCCAGAGCCAAAGCCCCCAAAGATCATGGCTTATGGAAGGACCTGGAAGGTTGTCAAGGAGGTTTGCCCTTAGAGGAATAGCAGAGAGGGTTTACAGAACAGGGTATAAGAAAAAAGAGATTAAGCCAATATGACTAATCATCAATACCCCCATGCAGTAGCAGTGGAGAATGAGGTATAAGGATGCTCACCCTATCAACTTGCTATCCCTTGTTCAGCACCATAGCCTGTGCCCATATTCAGGTCCAGTACACAGTGGTTGGGAAGGAGGGCCCTGCAGTGCTATGGCAGGTTTGCTGAATGCCTCAATCTTTCCCCAAATTGACCGATAGCTTTATTTATGTAACAGGATACTGGAAGGAATCAAGTGAGATATTTTAAAGATCACTAAACCAGGTCTGAGTTTTGTATTGACAGTCAAAGATATTAAATGAGATGTTAATGAGACTCCCTATTAATAAATGTAATAAGTGGAACCCTGGATAAACTATTAACTTGAAAAGTTCTCTGAGTCCATGCCATGCACCCCCTGAGCCCCACCTAGCAGCTATTGTCTCTATCCATGGATATGTAGTTATAGCCAATGCACTTGTCATTTTTGTCTGGTATGATGGCTATTCTTGATTGTCAACTTAATTACATCTGTAAATAACTAAAACTCAGAAATGGAGAGGCACACCAAGGAGGGATTTTTGCTTAATTTGAAATGAGAATATACAGTTCTAATCTGGATCTTTGGGGTAAGAAGACAAACCTCTAATCCATATCTTTTGAGATAGGATTATCTATCTCTGACCTGGGCCACACCTTCTGCTGGAAGCCTATACAAGGGTGTGGAAGAATGAAGCTTTTGCTCTCTTTGCTTGCTCTCCTCTTGCTAGCAAGTCCATTCCTTCACTAGATTGGAGCCTACTTCTTCAGGATTTCAGCATATGCTGAAGACCAGTTGAGACATCTAGCCTCATGGACTGAACAAGTACTGGATTCTTGAACCTTCTGTTCATTGGCAGCCATTGTTGGATTAACTGGATGACAGCTTGTAAGTCATTCTAACAAATTCCATATATATACATATATAGATAGGTGATATTGATAGATAGAGAGATTGATAGAGAGATAGATAGAGAGATAGATGGATTCATCCTATAAGTTCTGTTACTCTTGAGAACCTTGACTAATACAATTAACCTCTATATTGGTCCCTTTTTGGAGAAAAATGTTGCCACACTAAGAAAAACCAAACAAGGATTTCTGAAATAACCCATCACTGTTCATAATATCAAATCAAAACCAGTCTCTCATGCTGGAGCCAGTTTCAGAGATCAGTGCTATCCCTAAAGACCTTCTGAATGCAAGAATGATGCCACCCTTCTAACTTCTACTCACCTGGAAAACTCAGCATGTACAGACACTGGTGGATGCTGATAAATGGCTACAAACTAGTATAGGCTTAACCCAATTGAGGCATTAATCACAGCTACTGTGCCAAGATAGTGTTTTTGTTACAGAAGATTAACAAAGCTTCAAGTGTGTGCTATGTGGCCATGGATTTCATAGATGTATTCTTTTTTATTATTCTGGCAAGAAAATAGAACCAGAAATAATTTTGTACTCAAATGGGATGGAAAACCATATTCATTATGGCTTTGCTTCAAGACTATGTCACACCCTCTCCTAACAAGAGACATGATCACCCTAGTCATCTCATGGACATCACTGATGCCTACAGCATTAATGGCACTCTGCTGCTTAGACAGCATGAAAAAGAGCTCTTCTGGGCCATCACCATAATACATAAGTGCCCTAGAAGGTGGTGGATAGCTCTGACAAAGATTCAAGGATCTGCCACTATGGTAATGATTTTAGGGTATCCAGCAGTCATGGGTTTGCCAGGAGATTCCTTTCAAAATAAAAGACAAACCACTGAATCTTGAAAGTCAATAAAAGAAGGAACCTAGTGCTTGGTGGGGTTGGGAGGATCCAGGAGGAAATATTGCACATACAGGAACCTGTCCAACGCATGCATGTGTTTTGAGTGTTCTGTTTTTCAAAATCAGCTTTGAGTGGCAGAAGAAAGGAGCTTTATGGAATTTATAGGCTACAGTGTAGTCCTACAACTTGAACCCCACAACCTGGAAGATGCTGTGGTGCTAGGACAGTGGGGAAAGACACAATATGGAGTTTGGGGAAGAACAGAAGGAAAGTCACATAATCCTGGGATTCTAGACCAAGATTGTTCTCACCACAATCAAGAATTACACATCTTTTAAGAAAATAATTCTTAGAATATCACCAGGCCCAATAAAGAGAATGCTTGGCCATGGGGCATAAAGTGACCAAGTGCCCTCCAGTAGGGTTGATTGTGAAGTTCTGTAGGATCTGCCAAGTCCTGAGTCAGACATGCACAGCAGAAATCATCATACTGAGAAATGATGCATCTAAGACAAGTCTGAGTAGGATCCAAGCAGGCTGTGTGTGCAGTGACTCAGAACCCCATGTCAACAACCACAGTCATGCCATCATTTTGTCATCCCAGCTAGCTCATACCCATAGTCACATGGGAAGCCAATATCTCCAGCCAAAAGAAGAAGGAAAGGCTGAATCTTGATTCCTGTATGGGCTGGTTTGGTATGTGTGTACAAGCCAAAAATGGACAGTGGTCAAATTGCATCTCCACTCACAGTAGCCAGGAATACAGCACAGAAGGAAATATTTTTCAGTGTATGGAAGTATGAACAATGTTCCTACCCATCTGTGAGTACACAGAGAAGCAACCCAAAGTAAGACAAGGAAATATACAGATTACTGGGTGGGTACTCTACAATCTCCCTGCCCGTCTCACTGGCATTCATCTAAATCTATGCTTCTCATGATCTAGCAAAAAGATTTAACCAAATGTTTATCTGGATAATCTACAGCAAGTGAATGTATTTCTTAGGACGCCAGCTGCCTATCTGAGCTGCTAGAAATAAATGCCTGCCTTAAGTTACTATGTTGGGGGTAGAAGCTAAATGAACTGTGAACAGCTTTGTAAAGTTAAGGGCCTTTTTTTCTGCTGAATTTAGCAGCTCCTCCTATGGATGTCTACCTATAGGGGTCTTTGTTCAGTGTTACAGCTCAAACAAGAATGGGTCCAGCCCTCTCTTGTGGTCACCTTTCAGGTATATGGAGACTGCTATCCCTAGCCAACAGTCCCAGTCTTCAGTCAACAGCATCAAGTTCTCTCACTGTCAAGTAGATCACCTTTCCATTTCCTCCAGTTTCAGTGTTCTCATGAAACCAGGTATCCATACTGACTCCTGACTGAGTGACAGTTCAGGAAACCAATGTTCAGGTTCATCTCAAGAGCAGAAGGATCTTCATCTTCATTTGCTGCCAAGGTTCCATAGCTTTACTTTAGCACTTATTCATATTACCAATACAGCTGGATCTGGGCACCCATCACGATGTTTCTCCCAAGGCTCCATCCCCAATGGTCACCCTATGCTATACATATGTAGCAATTTGAGGGTGAATTTTACCATCGCTTCGGAATTTGAGTGCGGAATATCTGCCTTTAAGATTCTCTCACTGCCTTCCCATGTTAGGAATGTCTTTCACTCAACTCCTCACAGATGCCTGTGGCAAAACACTGAGGCAATTACCTACTTTTCATGTTCTAAATACCTGGAGTTTACTCACATATCTGGTGGCTCTGCTCCTCAGAAGTGTCCAGGCCCTTTGCTTAGTCCTAACTGCCCTGTATGTCACAACAGTTCCCAGTGATTTGGTACAGTTGTAACCAAGGAAACACAAGAGACTGGGAGGCTACTAGGAAAGCTTCTCCACGTGAGATACTTAATAAAGAGGACAGGGGAGGGGAGGGGAGGAGGGAGGAAGGAAGGGGAGTGAAAAAGGAGAAGATAGATGGGAAGGCAAAGGGACCCCTTCTATCACAGCTATGGGGAGACTATCTGCACATCACACACATGGAATACAATAGCATCTTAGAGCCCTATGGGATAACAGAGTAGAATAGGGAGAATAGATAAAAGGGAAAAGCAAAGTATTGAGATAGCCAATGTTGAGATGACAGCCTCAGTTATTTTATTAAAATATATGTTTCTTTGTTTGTATGTTTGTTTGTTTTTCAGTCAGGGGTGCTTGCTTACCAAGGCACAATGTAGGGCATCAGAGTACAACTTTTTCTCTCTGAGTTATCTCACTGGCCTGCAATCTGAGTTCTTGATAAGGTCATTGAATTGTAGAGTTCACCAACTCTGGGGCCACAGTGCTCTGTGACCCCCAAATGGAGGATTAAGAGTCCCTGGTAGTGTAAGTGCTACCCAGCCCAGAACTCATCCTTGTTCCTGGAGACCAATGATTGACACTCCCTTAGTTAGCTTCCCTGAGCTGCCCAGTATCTGCACTATAAATCCCTTTCAGCTATCAGATTTGTCCTGTTGGTTCCTGTGCCTTAAAACAGGAACCAGAATGAAGTCCCCTTTGGAAGATAAAGCGGCGAATACATGTGAGGGAAGGATGGTTGCACGTGTGTCACTTAGACTAAAAACAAACGGTCACTTATGTATATGGAGGTACATTAATTGCTGAAATTGAACTAATGAAAGAGACGTAATTAGCTTCTGAGAGCTGAAGAAACCAAGTTGATCTCCTAATGAGGGCTGAATAGGCCTCTCATTAGCCACATGGCTGAGGACAGATATGGGTGCTGGGCTCAGAGGAAATGAACAAGCTGGAAGGCAGATGGGTTCAGGATGCCCTGGGTCCTGTATACTCCAAAGCACTTTCTATTGCAGGCTTCAGCGAGCCACTGAAGAGAGAAACAGGCCAGCTACATTCAGGTAGACATTTCTCCACTGCCCCTACTCCAGTTTGCAAATCTACTTCCTTCAAGTGCTTTTTGTCCTTTCGGTGAAAGGGGCCACCAATTTGCCCCCAGGAGCACTTTGACTTTTGCATCCCTGGATATACAGTATGGATGGACCACCAGCCAAGAAGCAGCCAGGGCCATTGCTAGGTACCACCTAGGCTCACTGAATTGATCTCAGTGGGTTATGGGATCCTGTGACTTACCACCTAAGAATCCATCAAAATATCATTAGCAAACTCTTGCCACCTCCCAGTTAATTGGCACTTTTATACAAGCCCTTGGGAAAATGGAAATGCTTGACCCAAATTAATAAATCTCTAATTTTAACATCACAGGCAAGATAGTTTGGGGATGGATAAAAGCAGGCAGGAGAGGAGCAGTTGTTTCACACAGATAAAGCCTGCTTTTTCCTGCGTAACAACAGGCAAGAGCCTTTCTTCACCGACCGAGTTTAGAATGCCTTCCACAGTTCTTCCAAACTTCATTTCATTAGAATAGATTCCATTTCTACCAGGATAAGCCCTGTGCTCAGGGCAAACATAGTGTCTCCTGTATGTCTCCATCTCTGGAGCCCTGCACAACCGCAGGGTCTCAGTGAAGTCCAGCCAGTTCAGTGCATGTCAGCAAACCTTTCAAAACACTTGTTTGTTCTCAGCACTGAGCTACATGCCAAATACACATTAACTTGACCTTTTCAATCAAGCATTGGCACATAAAGATGTGAAGTTCAGAAAAATTAAGCAACCTGTTTAAGGTCCTGCAGCTGGTCAAGAATGAAGCTACCCTCAAGTCTATCCTTTGCATATTAATTAACACTATGTAACCCATAACCGCTAAGTCATGCTAACTTCATATACCACTTTGCATACAGGTTAAGCATGCTTCCTTCAGAAATGCTAAGCTGCACTAGTTTAACTACAACACCAGATACATCCTAAGCATCCTATCTGCCAGCATGTTGCTTTCATATCACCATGCTGCACATGGTATCCTGGTTAGATTTTTGTGAACTTGCCCCAAGCTAGAACCTTAGTTGCAAGAATGTTGCCATCAGAACATCTATAGACAAGTCTGTAGGGCTTTTTTTTCTTGATTAATGATGGATGTGGGAGGGCCCAGCCCACACTAGGGGCCATGTCACTTCACTCCTGGGCAAGTAGTCCTGGGTGCCATGAGAAAACAGGCTGAGCAAGCGATGGAAAGCAAGCAAGCAAGCGGTGTTCTTCCATGTTGTCTGCGTCAGTTCCTGCCTCCAGATGTCTGCCTTGAATTCCTGGCCGACTTCCTTCAGTAGTAGGTGGTGACACAGAGTTGTAAGCCAAATCAACCCTTTCCTCTCCACCTTGCCTTGGGTCGTGGTGTTTCATCACAGCACTAGAAAAGCAAAGTAGGTAAGCATGTTATCTGAGGAGCCATGCTGATTTCATCCCACCATAGTCCATGCATGATAAAGAAGCCATGTTTATTCAGACAAGTAGTGCACCTTATACACGCTTCAGGAAGACCATATGGGGGTGGGGTGGGGAGAGCACCACACTTCAAAGCTTTAACATAACGCATAGCTATTGCTTTCTCCTTTTCACATTGTCCTTTCTTTGTAATGAAAGGTTTCGCACTTCAGACCCGTGCAGAAGAAGGCAAGGTGTGAAGAGTCGGGAGTGCAATGTGGTGAAGAGCATGGATTCTGGGGGAGGGGGTGGGGAGACTTCACCATTTGGACGAGGGCTAGAGTTGTCCCTGACTACTTGTTTCCTTCCACTCACAGGTCTTCATATGGTCACTTAAGTAAAACCAGAGAGAACACACACACAAAGGAGTCTGGCACCAAGTAGGGCAACAATAAATGTTAGTCATTACTGTTACCCAAATAATAATAATCACAAAATCATGAGCCCTTCAAGTTCCAAGGGACTATAGGCAGTATCAATTTTCACTGTCATGTGAGATGTAGCAGCTTTCTAAGATTCCTCAGTGCCCCTTCAAGCTGTCTGTACCCATGATACAATCACACCTGTGAGTGACCAGATGATGCTTGAGGTCTCAATAGCCAGATACTGACAACAGACGTGGATAACAGGAAGTGAAATGCTTTTTTTTTTTTCAATCATTTATGCTTAATGTCCTTCTTACACAAAGTATGGATTTGTCTAAATTGTAAAGTGATCCTAAAGTGGAATAAAACTAGTATTTAAAAGTGAATAAAGAAATATAATTTGGTTATCATTTTCTCCAACTTCTGTTACTATCCCAGCACATTCTAAACAGCTTTCCTGTTATCCCTGAGTCTCAAATGAATTTACATATACTTTTTTTTTCTTGGTAAATAGAGGACATGCTATAGACCCTAAAAATATATACATTTGCTGAACTTAAGAATCTTACAAGACAGTGTGTGAAAGACATGAGGAGGCTGGGGATGTGAGAGGATAAGGCATGAGCACACTGGAAAGCTAACACAATAGGTTGTGTCTGGCACTCGTATCCATGGTTTGCTCTCTGTGGCTTCAGTTACTCTTAGTCAACCAAAATCTCAAAATATTCTGTGGAAAACTCAATAAATGAGCAATTTATAAATTTTTTTAAATTGCATGCTTTTCTGAATAGCATGCTAAAAATCTTTCACTGTCCTCTTTTTCAATGTCTAAAACATTGGTTCTCAGCCTGTGGGCCATGACCCTTTTCACGTGACCTTTTCATAGGGGTCAAATATCAGCTATCCTGCATATCAGATATTTACATTATAATTTATAACAGTAGCAAAATTACAGTTATGAAGTAGCAACCAAATAACTTTATAGCTAGAGTCACCACAACGTGAGGAACTGTGTTGAGGGGTTGCAGCATCGGGAAGGTTGAGAACCACTGCTCTCAGTGTTTCCTGCTTCATTTTAAGTTGTTTATTTATGACAATTCTTGCCATTAGTAAGTGGCTGGAAGAACAACACAATGGCTACCATTTAAAACAAGTAAAGAAGATGTGCCTGTATCCCATATGCACTCCTGGCCATGAATATAGTAACCATGAAACCACAGCTGTGGTCCCAACCCATGAGTACTTGTCAAGGCTATAGATTCGTTTTCATATCCAGTTGGAAGTGGATTCACATGAGGACTGGTAAAACCAGGATTGGCTCTCATCTGCTCAAGAAAAGGGCTTGGACTTCATCTAGAGGGAAGGATGATGGTGAAATCCAGTCCCTCAAGCCTTCCAGGATGTGCTTTCAGAAGGACACACAGCATTCTTTGTCCTACCCAAAAGAATGGGACAAAGGATGGAGGACTCTGCATACTGAGCCCTCCTCAGCACTCCTTATACTCTGCCCTAACTGTAGGCAAGATAGACCTAGTCCCTAAAAATCCTGTGATCATCTGATGCCACTGTAATCTCTAACTTCTGAAGAATATGTTTTTTAAGCTAAGGTCTTATTTATAATCCAATCTAGCCTTGAAGTGGTAATTCTCTTGTGTCATCTCTCCTGAAAATGTTTTTTAAAAAATTATAGATTAAGTGCCTGATAGAAACAGAGTCAGAATTTTACAAAGAAGGTATCATTTGGGGAGAATCTTACAAGACCTTCTAGATGCCAATGGGTAGAGGTAAAAAGTACATTCCAGAAGGAGAAAGCAGACTGAGGCAGCATTTGCCATACATCGGGATTTGCTAATTGGTTTGCTCAGTTTTCTGACAGCATTTGTCCTCTGCCTGGCCTGGCAGAAGTTGACCCTAATTAAGGGGACAGACTTGATAGCCATTCTTGTCCTTCTGTCTCCAGCCTCCTTCATTACTTGGCCCTGTTAAATTTCCCCTTCCTTTTCTGCTCCCTCTCCAATTCCTGACTCCATCTATCTCAGTCTATCTTTTTTTTCTCTCTTTAAGCCTTCACCTCCTCTCATCTCATACAATGTAGACGGTATTTCATAACTGATATTTTTTAATAAAAGAAGGAAATGAACAAGAGAGGAAAGTGGTTCTCTTGCTAAGTAGATCTATCACTATTTGAAATGCACATAAACTGAAAATCTCTCTCAGCAGAAAAATTTACCCCTAGCAACCAGCACCTTGCCTTGACCTGCAAAGTGATGAGGAGATAGACGGAGGAATATATATATATATTATAGCATCAAAACTTTATGACTATCCTTATTTGCTATAAAACAGCACATGGTGAAAAAACATTAAAAGCCATATTAGAAAGGATAAAAAATCTCACTCATAATCTTACCTGTGACCTGTACATTCTCTTGTCAATCCAAGAAAACTGTTAGTGATGTTCAGACTCCCTCCCAGTCTTCACCAGTATTCCCAGACTACGCATAACTATAATCACTAGTAAATTTTATTGAGCAGTGTCTATCCCTCCAAGGAACATAAGATGAAATATTTCCTTAGTGATACCAATTCCAGGCTTGTTCTCCAAAACCATAAAAGAGAAAAGGCAGCATCCTGCACTTGGATCCATCCCATCTGCTACAGAACCTTTGGTGGCTCATGTTGGTTACTGTTTAGGATAGGAAAACACAGACTGTGGGAAATGTGCCTGAATTATCCCATTTTCTGTTGCTATGATAAAAATAACCAAAACTGAGCAACTCATAAATAAGAGTTTTGTCCCCCACCACCACCACCACCACCTCAGATTTTTGTAGACTGAGTAACCAAGGTCAGGTGGTTATGTTGTTTGATCTCTGGCTGCATGAAACCCTGGCAGATAGATAGCATCATGGCAAGAACCTGTGTGAGAAAGAGAGATCAGAAGAAGACACAGGAAGCTAGGGAACTGGAAGAGGCCAGCCTTTCTCTTTTAGTTATAATCCACCTACATAAGAAGTCACTTATGTAGCACTAACTATTTCTTAGGAGGATAGGGACCCCAATGGCCTAACCACCCTTCATTAGGCTCATCTCTTTAATAGTTCTACCATCCTCCACACCATCACATTGGGGAATAAGTCCCCAGCTCAAAACTCTTAGAGTGCATATTCAAGCCACAGTCAAATCTATGGCGGTGCAAGTTAGATGACTCAATGACTGATGGAATTGAAGTGCAGAGCCTGTGGGTGGAAGCAGGCTCCTCATGGAAACAGAAAAAAGTCAATCCCAAGGATGGTAAGGATTAAAGAACCAGACTGTGACAGCTGTGGAGAGAAGAATTCCCTCTTCTCTGTCTGCTGCGGGTGAAATCGGGCCAATCTCCACACTGTGACAACTTCAAAATGCTGCTCCTGGTCACAGAGATGTAGAAAGTGTCCCTGGTGAGGAGCCATCTGGAGAGGTCCCCAGATGCCCTGGATCTGATGCCCCAGACCTGTGCTGTGGTTATAAATTATTCCTCTTGTTGTTTTTCCTCTCTATCATCCCCCAAACTTTCAGTATGGATGCTTAAAGGTTGCAGAGTGGACTTGCTTATATGAATTAATTCCCTCAGGCTTCTAGAAAAAAATGACCACAAACTTGGCTTAAAACAATATGAATGTATTCTCTTGGGGTGCTGGAGGCCAAAAGTCCATTCTTAAAGGTGAAAGAACTGTTCCTCCATGAAACACTCAAGGAAGAATACTTCTCTTCACACATTTCAGCTTCCAGTTTCTGGATGGTTCTGAGCATTTCTTGGAGAGTGGCTACATTACTCTGATTTGCCTGTCTTCATGAGCCCTGTTCTGATCCTGTGATTTTTTTCTCTTCAACCCTTTATAAGAATACTTTTCACTGTCATTTAGGTTGATTGTACACCAAAATCCTTAGCCAAATTATTCTACAAAGATTTGTTCACATTAAAATCACAAATTTTTTCTGAGGGGGACCATTGGACCTGCTACCTATGATTGGCGTAATTAAAGGCAGAAACTGTACTGCCTTTGAGACTGAGTAAATAAATGGAGAGCAGTGTTACCTCTCCTGGAGCCAGAGTCATGGGAACAGTAACACCAGAAGGGCACAGCTGGCTACCAAGGGGTTTCCAAAGGCACCAAGAATAACAGAAAAATCAGAGGAGATGTAAAGCCATGATAAATATGGAATCCCAGTCTCTGAGAATGGCTATGAATCAGCAGGGCAGCCGTTAAGCACACAAAGCCTCTGTTACTGATTCTGGTCGGTTCTGAGTTACTAACCCTGTCTGATGGCTGACCTTGCCCTAGGACAAAGCCAATAGCAACTCTGAGGGAAATAGAGTACATCATTAGACCTGGAAGGGCATAAATAGAAAAGAAACACTGGTGTCCTGCCCCTCCTTTTCCACTGGTTCTTTGGGACAAAGCATGCCAGCTTTTACACATGGGAGGACTCAACCTCAGGAGAAACTGGTGGCACCACGAGAAATCAGGAAAGCCTTTCTCCATATTTCCCTTCCCTGCCTACAACCCCCAGTGTGCTCTAAAAGTATAATAAGTCAATTATTATAATAAAAGAAAGAAGTCAATTATATACAATTAGTACAAACTTCTTTAAAAGTGAGTTCAAAGAATAATTTTCTCATATAAAAACTGGTTCGTGCAAACCAGAGTGACCCCATATTTTATTTCAAATTTACTGGAACAGTAAATCCAACAAGATGATAAAGTTAGTTTAAGTGAAAATTCGAGAAGTGGGATATGTACAGACAATGGAAGAAAGAGAGCCAGAATATGAGGGCTAAGTCATACACAAAACTGGCTCATACAATTAAAGCTAAAGAAGATAAACTGAAGCCATTCAAGACCACTTTACAGTAGGCAGGAATTATATTTACCGATTGTGTGGGAGTTAAACCATAACTTATATAACATAAACAGTACAAGCCCTGGTCAAAGTAGTACATTAACGTTCCTTCTCTCAGGGTGTTGTTAGGTCATCTTTGAATGGAACTAGACAGTGTCCCATTAGGGCATGGAAAGGACTTGTATTTATCCTTTCTCAGAATTTCAGATTTTGTATACTTTTCCTTAAGAGAGACTGGAATAGCTTTAGTAATCTAAAACAGGAATAAAAAATGCAAAAGCACAAATATCAGTTATTTGCTATGAAATAGATCAATGATACTAAATGAAAAAAAAAAACAGGTAACAGAAGGAATTGAGCTAAGAGAGCAATTCATGATTTGGAAGACCATGTTGAATAAATCTATGGAAATAAAGAGTAAAAATAAAACTTAATAGCACATATTTTTATAAATTAAGCAAGTGGATAATAGAAGTTTAAGTACTAGAAAACGGTTTAAGAGAAGTCACCTTCAGGTAGAGGAAAACACATATAGAATAGAAACTTTGACCTATTTAAAAGTTCCTATACGATATGAGCTTCTGAACATTTACTGATGGCCTTAAAACAAAGCCCGTGGATTGGGAGGGGTGGTCTACTATATACAGACACATAGAAAACATAAAAGCTCACAGAAAGAAAAGTGTATCATTTAAAAAGCAAGAATTTAATTGATACAAATTTTATTAAAAAAAACACTGAATACAGGGAGACAATGAAGTATTTTTAAAATATTCAGAAAAAGAAGATAAAATCTAGAGAGTTACATGCAGTCAGTAATTATGAGAGTAGAAGAATATCATAGGGATACAAAGCCCTATCATGCCATAGAAAAGTTCATATTAAAATCCAGGTAGAATAAAGCACTTGAGTAAAGAAAGTTATGTCAAAGACAAGTTACACAAGATGTCTGGAATAAACTAATCAAAGTTTTCATAAACAGAAAAATTCTGGACAAATTAAATGTTATGGATAGACACAAATTATAGAAATTCTTAAGTTAGCCTTTGGATTATTACTATACAATCACTATCAGACTGTATATTTAAAATTCTGGCAGAACTCTGAGTAAAACAGTACTGAAAATCAGAAACATGAAGAAAATATATTGGGCAATGTCTAGCCAAAAAAGATGATGTATCTTAATGTGACTCAAATTAGAATAATCAGAAAATGTGATCACGAATGAAGAACACCTCCTTATATTGATAAAAGTTTCAAGTCACCAAAACTATTTAGTTATTTCTAGAACTACTAATCTGAGGCAGATAAGGCCTAAAGCATTAGTCCATGCCTTAAGCTAACTAGAGCTCTGAAATGCGCAGTAGTAATCCCAGTGGACCCTGCAACTGGAACCTCAAGATGACCACTGTTGACATGTGACCCAGAGCCAACCAGGAAACACCACAGCAGCTGGAAGCAGAGCCCATAAAAAAAGTACACACATGCATACCTCAGTCCTTTGTTTGATAAACGAAATTGCTTACAACCTCTCAGATCTTGTGTCATTTGGTTCTGTGTCTATTCACCCCCTGTCCCTGGGATCAGAGAGACAGTGGGACCCCAGCTGCAGAGCAAGCAACACTGATCTAATAAAGTAGTCTCAATATATTCAAAGGAAAAGTTATAGATAAGTTACCATTGCAGTATGGCAGTGGTTCTCAACCTGTGGGTTGCAATCCTTTTGGGTAAATATCCTGTATATCAGATATTTATATTGCAATTTATAACAGTAACAAAATTACAGTTATGAAGTAGCAACAAAACAATTTTAAGGTTGAGGGTCACCACAACATGACGAATCATATTAAAGGGTCAGAGCATCAGGAAGGTTGAGAACCACTGCAATAGGAGATTCCAATACACTTCAGTAGAGAAGGCCTGTCAAGGATGAGATGATGTGAATAGCACAATCTCCTTGACTCAAGGGACATCTAGAGAAGGCCAACAACAGTGTAGCATGTATGTCCAATGATGTGTGAAGTTATCCGCATAGTTCCATCATGTGCTAAGACCACCAGCCTACATTATAAATCTGACAACAGACATTAATTTGAATATTAACAATACAGCCCCACAATTCAAAACTTGAAAGTATATTGTGCTCAGTTTGTAAGTTAAAATACTCACAATACTTTATCTAGTTATAGGATTCAAATTTCCTATTTTTGAATCATGAATTGGCAAATTTTTTACATTTGTAGGGTATAAATTGATGTTTTGACTTATGCATATTTTATGACATAATTAAACTAAGCTCTTTTTTTTTTTTTTTTTTTTCTTTTGGTTTTTCAAGACAGGGTTTCTCTGTGTAGCTTTGCGCCTTTCCTGGAGCTCACTTGGTAGCCCAGGCTGGCCTCGAACTCACAGCGATCCGCCTGGCTCTGCCTCCCGAGTGCTGGGATTAAAGGCGTGCGCCACCAACGCCCGGCCTTAAACTAAGCTCTTAAATATACCCCACACCTGATATATCTGCCATAGTTCAAGATTTACTCCCAGCAATGTTGAAATGTTTCACACACAGTTAACTATGTTTAATAAGATTTCAAAAGAAGGAGGAAACAATAATTTTTTTGACCATCACTCCCTCATTCTCACCCAACCTCTGGTAACCAATATTCTCCTCACTGCTCCTTACAGTTAGATGGATTTATATTCCGTTTACAATTGAGACTATGCAATAACTGATATTTTGTGCCAGACTCATTTCCCTTACTGTATTGTTCCCCAAATTGCAATTATGTTGCCACAAATAATAAAGTTTTCCTTTTTCAAGAATAAATAGTTTTCCATGTGTATGGAGAGGAATTTTCCTTTTTCATTGTCTACTGAGAAACATTTCATTTATTACATTATTTTGGTTATTGGGAAGAGTACAATAGATGTGCAGGTGTGATTATCTCTTTAAGGTGCTGATTTCAAATCTTCTGGGCATCTCTGACCTCCACAAGAGTGCACACACACACAGACACAAATTAATTAATATAATAAGAAACTTCTAAAAATTAGGTATCCATGGGCAAAAGGATGATCTTAACTCCTATCTACCATAAGCATCTAAGGAAACTCAAACTAGAATTGTTAGAAAATATAATTCCATTTTTAGCGTTCTGAGGAGACACCATATAGTTTCCTAAGAGGCTGTAATCCTAATTTACACCACTGACAATGTGTGAGGGTCCCCTTTTACCACACCCTCACCAACACCTGTGTTTGACTTCTTAGTAACAGTCACTGGCAGGTGGGAGGTGACATCTATCATGGTCTTAATTCTTACTTCTTTAATTATTAGTGATGTTGAGCTTTTTGTCATACATTTGTTGGCCATTTGTTTATCTTCTTTTCTTTTTATCTTTCTTTCTTTTCGTTTTTATATCCTGACTAATGTTTCCCCTCCTTCCTCTCTTCCCAGTCCCTCCTGCAAACCTCCCTTCTGCCCCCGCCCCATTCACTCCTTCTCCATTACCGTTCAGAAAATGTCAGGCTTCTTATTAGTATCAACAAAATATGGCATATCAAGTTGCAATAAGACTAAGCACCTCCCCTTGTATTAAGGCTGGGCAAGGCTACCCAGTATGAGGAATAGGGTCCCAAATGCTGGCAAAAAATTGACACATCTATTCAAGGTTCTTACTTAACCAGATTGTTTTCTTTCTGTAAAGTAAGATTCCTTACATATTTTAGACTTTAAAGTCTTACCGTGTGTATGTATAAACATGGTTTGTAAACACATATCCCAAATCACTGTCTCTTTGCTTTACTGTTTCCATTGTTGTTATTGTATAGATGCACTTTATTTTAATGTAAATCCCATTAGTCTATTTTTGTCTTTGTTACTTATGGAACGCTGAGAATTAATTTTAAAAATTCACTTTCTCTGTGTTTTCTTCTAGTAGTTTTTAGAGTGTTAGATCTCATGTTTAAGTCTTAAATGAGGTTTGCATGGGATGTGAGTTAAATTCTAATTTCATTCTTCTGCCTATAGATACGCAGTTTTTAAATTTTCTTATTACAATGATGTGTGTGTGTGTGTGCGTGTGTGTGTGTGTGTGTGTGTGTGTGTGTGTGTGTGCGCGTGTGCGTGTGTGTGTGTGTGTGTGTGTGTGTGTGTGTGTGTGTTGTGGTGTGGTGTGTGTGTAAGCATGTTGTGGGATTTGTATGTTTGTATGCATATGCATGTGTATGCATATGTGGAGGTCAGAGTGGATACCTAGTGAGAGTTGGTTCTCTCTTTCCACTATGTGGGTCCTGGGAATAGAACTCAAGTTGTCAGGCTTAATTCAGGTCATTTTTACCCTATGAGCCATCTCACTGGCCCCTGGACATACAGTGTAGACAGCACTAATTGTGGTTCTTTTCCCATTATGTTTTCTTGACTAGTTTCTCACAGCTTAATTTGTCACACATGCAAGAGCTCATTTCTGGACTCTTGATTCCACTAAGCAACAAGTCTAGTTTTAAAGCTGTGCTACTCTGTTTTAGTTTATAAGATAGTTTGAAATCAGATAGTAGAATGTCTGCATCATTGCTCTTTTTGCTCATAACTGCCTTAGCTAGGTGTGGTTATTTTGTGGTTTCATGCAAATTTCACAATTGTTGAAAAATTATGAAAAATTACATGGAAATTTTAATAGGAATTTCACTGAATCTGTAAATTGCCTCTGTGTAATATGAATATTCTAATAAGGTTCTTCTAGATTTTGTGCATGGGTATTTCCCATTTATATGCCTTCTTTGACTTTTTCATTAACATTTTATAGTTTTCAGTATATGAGTGTCTAATACTTTTTGTTACATTTATTCCTAAGCATTTTGCATGGGTTTTCATGCCTTGTAAATAGTACTTTCAATTTCATTTTTGGAATATTCATTGTTAGCATAAAGTTGCCCTAACAAGTTTTATGTGCTTATTTTTATTCTGTTGCACATTGTATTTGTTTATTAGTTGGAACAGAATGTAAGCTATGGGCTTTTTCATCTTCATGGACAAAAAATAATCTAAAATTACTAAATTAAAAGAAATGGATAATGAAAATATTAAGAGAACTCAACAAATAGCAAACAAAGATATAATGCAATGCAGTATGTGATCAAAAGTTGACATGTTCGATTTTTTTCCTTTTATTGAATATAGGATTTTTTTCTCATATAATAAATTCTTATTATGGTTTCCCCTCCCCCTACTCCTTCCAGTTTCTCTCCACCCCCTCTCCCATCTAGATCCACCCCCTTTCTGTCTCTCATTAGAAACCAAACAGGCCTCTAATGGATAATAATAATATAATATAATATAATATAATATAATATAATATAATATAATATAATATATAGTAATACAAGCACTAGCACATACTTGGACAAAATAAACAACTAGAAGCAAAAGACCCCAAGAGAAGGCACAAGAAACAAAGACCACTTGTTCACACCTTCATGAATCCCATAATAACCTAGACTGGAAACCATAATATATATGCAGAGGATCTGTAGGGTTCAAAAGAGAGAAGAAAATAAAATAAAAATGAAGGTTAAAAAGTAATATAATAAAATCAAAAATTGAAAACAAAACAAAACAGAAAAGCCTTGACATGACATTGTAAGACCAAGAACCTCCAAAGATACCGTTGAGTTTTTTCCTATTGGCCATCTACTGCTGGGCATACAGCCTACCCTTAAGAAGAGGTTATTTTCCCAGTGAGACTCCCTTGGATGAAACCAAATTTTCTTTTTTTTTTCTTTGTTTTTTTTAATTTTTATTTTTATTTATTTTACATTTCCACCGTAGCCTCCCTCCCTCCTCTCCTCCTACTCCCTCCACCTGCCTCTCCTCCTCACCCCCCTCAGTCTACCCCTCCTCCATAATTGCTCAGAAAGGGGTGGACCTCCCATGGGCTTCAGCAAAGCATGGCATATCAAGCTGCCATAAGACCAACTACCTCCCCTGTATGCAGGCTAGGAAAAAGAATCCAGCATGAGGAATAGGTTCCAGAGAACCAGTCAAAGCATTGGGGACAGACCCTGCTCCCATTGCCAGGAATCCCACATATGGACCAAGCTACACAACTGCCACATATATGCTGAGGGCCTAGGTCAGTCAGTCCCATTCAGGCTGCCTGGTTGTTGGTTCAGACTCTGTGAGTTCTCATGAGCCAGGCTAGTGGTTTCTGTGTGTTTTCCTGCCATGTTCCTGACTCCCTGTTTCCTACAATCCCTCTTCCCTCTCCTCAGCAGGACTCCCCAAGGGTGGCCCAATGTTTGGCCATGGGTCTGTATCTGCCTCCATCAGTCATTGGATGAAGGCTCTCAATGACAACCAGGGCAGTCACCAAGAGGAAACTAAATATTCATTTACAAATTTTACCAACTGGAGATTGTTTCTGGGTTAGAGATGGGCATGCGTCTACTTCTCATTTCATCTCTAGGATATCTGGGGCAGACCCACGCAGGCCCTCCATCTGCAAGCTGCCTCATCTCTATGTATTCATTTGTGCATGAGCATGTTGATTTAGAGGGCCTTGTTTTCCTGGTGTCCTCCATTCCTTCTGTCTCTTACACTCCTCTTGCCTCCCCTTCTGCAGGGTTCCCTGAGCCCTGAGAGGTGGGACTTGATAGAGACATCCCACTTAAGTGTTGCAAGATCTCTCACTCTTCACATATCAGGCTGTGGGTCTCTGTATTTGTTACCATCTGCTGTAGGAGGAAGTTTCTATGATGATGGCTGAGCAAGGTACTGATCTATGAATGCAGCAGAATGTCATTAGGAGTTATATTATTGCTACCTTTTGTTTTAGAGCAGTAATATTTAACCCTAGGTCCCTGGCCTATCTTGTCTCAGATTCTTAGTCACCCAAGCAGTATCAGGTATGGGTTCCAACTTGTGGCATGGACCTTAAGTCTAACAGATATTAGTTGGTTATTCCCATAAGCTTTGACACCATTGCTCCAGCATGTCCTGAAGGCAGGACACCAATGTAGACCATAGGGTTTGTGGCTGGCTTGATGTTTTTGTTTCTCTTTTGATAACTTGCAGAGTACAGTCCTGTACCAAAAATGCTAGAACTTAGTGGTGAAGGCTCTATGAAGGAACCACCTGATTTCTCCATGTTCAATGAGTTGTATAAGTGTTCTGTAGCATGGGTCCTTGCTGTCATTTTGTGAAGAGCAATCTATAGTCTTGGCAACAGCCTGAGTTATTTGGGAATCCCCAAGGTACATCTTTGGCCAACAACTCAGTAAGACCTAACCCAATCCTGGTACTTAAAGCATCACTTGGTATTAGAGAAAATTCTTAACACTTAAAAGGAGAGAAGAAAAATACATGAAAACTTTTTTGAGTAAAAAGAGGGAAATCTATAGAAAGACTTCAGACACATATATCAGGGGATATACTCATTTTCGTAGCTATGTTACTAAAAGTTAACAAAATAGTACTCTGTGGAAGGACAGCTAACTGGATAAGGAAAGTGTGATGGGCACATCCAGTAGATACTGTTCAACTTAAAGAAAAAGAAATTATGACATACATTACAGCATGGATTTTTTTCTAGCAATGCTGAAGAGTGAAATAAGCTAATTACAGAAGGTAAATACTTTACAATTCCATTTATGTATGTATTTAGAAGAGTCAAAGTCATAAAAACATTATAATGATGGATGCTGATGGCTTAGAGAGGAGAGAATGGGAAGTTACCATTTAATAGCGATTACATTTGGGTTTTACAAAATCATAAGGAGTGGAAGAGGAATAAAAGAGAGTAATATGGGGATGGGTATGAGTGCAATACATTGTATACATCCATCAAATCCTCTAAAATAAAATACATTTAATTTAAAAATTCTGACTTGTTTTTAAATTCCCCCAACATTTAAGTAATAGATTTTGCCACTGTTATGCAAACACTTCCAGAAAATGGAAAAGAGGACATATTTCTCTGCTTTTCTATGAGACCAGAATAATTCCAACAATAAAACCACACAAAGATGTTCCAAGAGAAGAAACATTCAATCCATTGCATTTTAAGTACAGCTATGAATATGTAAATATTCTTTTAAATATTAACAAATACAACTACTGAAAAACATATTTATAACATAATACACCTGGAAAAATTGGCTTCATCCCATATTTGCAAAGATGAGTTCATATTTTTAAAAATCAAGACATGTAAGTCTCCAAATTAAGAAATTAATAAGAGAAATCATTTTTCAGCAAATATAAGAAAAAATTTGATTAAAGTCAATACCCCTTCTTAATTAATCATCATTAAGCTAATAATAAATAGTTTCTTAATTTTAAGGTTATCTATATATTTTAAACTCTTGGGAGTTTAAAACCTGCATGTTTATAATCACGGAAAAATTACAATAAACAGTTAAGTTCCAGATCATACTGCAAGTCCTTTACATAGTAAAGTAGATTAAAAAGTTAGACTCATAAAGATTTGTAAATGACAAATCTGTACATAGACAATTGAAGAAAGTGGACAACTACTCAGAGAATAGGATTCAGCAAAGTAACAAACTGTAAGACCAATCTGTGGTGTGCTTAGGAACAATAAGATCTGTGGTCCTTTCAGAGAAACATCTACAAGACTATCAGAGAATGTCTGAGAATTAATTGTATGAAAGATATGTAAGACCACAAAGACAGATTTAATACTTGAATGTTTTTAATAATTAAGTAAATGGAGAGTGATAGACTATCATACAAAATAAAATATTCTGACAAAGTATTCTTCAACACATTCTCTAAGGAAACTAAAGTATCTAAAGATAAATATTGAGAAAAGAATCTTGTAATGCTCAGAGATGAATGATAATTATGTATAGAAAATAAAGATTTTAAATCAATAGGAAAGGCACAAACAATCCATTAGAAAAAAATAGAAGGATATACATATAGTTACTTTACTGAATAAATGCATGAGTAAGAAACACAAGAATATGTGTTTAATAGTAAGAATGAAAATGAAAGCTGAAGCAAGACACCATTTCATGTGAAACTTTAACAAAATTGTATATTGGAAATTATGTAAATCTACAAGGTCATATTGCGGTTGGGACTGATGCAATAAATTAGTACAACTGCCCTGAAAAAAAATGTTTTAGAGTATATTTCTTAAACTTAGCTATTTGTATATCTTACAACACAGCAGTTCTACTCCTAATTATATACACAAAAGAAAAAATGAGTGTGTATAACATGAAATACATGTGAGGATATTTATTTTATAGTATCACTGTTTATCATAGCAAATTAAAAGTCAAGATGGTCCATTGTTTATGAGTGGGTGAATGGATGAACTAGGTTCAGAATAGTAACATGACAGGATATTATAAGCAGATTGAATAAACAAACCACTAATTTGTGGCACTGTGTACAGATTTTAGCAATTGAATGTTAAGTAAGAAACTGTTAGTCAGATTCCATCACTATGACAAAATAACTAAGATAAAGGCAGGAAGCTTTATTTTTGCTCATGCTCTCATAGGTTTTAGTTTATGGTCATTCCTTTGAGGCCTGCAGCAAAGCAGAAACATTATGGTAGATGACCACAATTGGGTTTACCTCATGGTGGCTAGAAAGCAAAGAGAAAATATCTAACTGCCCTATTCAGTCATCATCAGAGAAGCTTCCTTGGACAGCAGATGCAAACAGATGCAGAGACCCATAGCCAGACATTATGTGGACAGAGAGTCTAAATAGTATGTCTCTATCAAATCTCTCTTCTCAGACCTCAGTGAATCACACAGAAGAGTAAATGGAGAGGTAAGAGCCAGAAGGGATCGAAGACACCAGGAGAACACAGCTCTCTGAATCAAATAAGCAGGGTGCATATGAACTCACAGAGACTGAAGCTGAAAGCACAAGGCCTACATGGGTGTACACCAGGTCATCTATGTGTATATTATAGCTTTTAGCTTAGTATTTTGATGGGACTCCTGAGTGTGATAATGAGTGGGTCTCTGATTCTTGTGCCTGCTCTTGGGACTCTTTTCCTTCTGTTAGGTTGCTTTCCCCAACTTTTATGTAATTGTTTTTGCTTTATCATTTTATATTTCATTTTGTCATGTTTGGTTGTTATCTCTTAGAAGCCTGTCTTTTTCTAATGAGAGACAAAAAGAGAGAGTAGATTCAGAATGGGGGCGTGTAGTCAGGGACTGGGAAGAGTAGAAGGAAAGAAAACTATAATCAGAATATATATTGTATGAGAAAATAATATATTTTCAGTAAAAGTGGGAAAATGAAACAAATATTTTAATTTTTTAAAGGAAGGAAGAGCAAGACATATCTTTCATGGGTAAACCATATATATATATATATATATATATATATATATATATATATATATCTTCCAACTAGACCCTACCTTCTAAAGTTCCCATCACACTCTACTACTGACATTTTATTATGAATCTATCAATGAATTTGATGATGACAGAGTCCTCAAAATCCAATCATTTCTTAATATCACCACCAGTTATGGACCAAATCTCCAATACACCAGCCTTTGGTAAATATTATTAACCCAAACCATGACATCAACCCTAAGGAGTAGATAGATTCTGATATCAGTTTTATAGTATCTAACATAATTAAAATAAAAGTAGGGTTTGGAGGATTGCATGGCAGTGAAAGGAAATGCACTCAAAAGAAAACAAGAGCATAGAAATTCATTATTCAGGATAAGGTTTGTCTCAGGCAGAGGAAGCCAGAAATGTAAAAGAGGGAAAAAACAATGGGATTATTTATTAAAAGATTAACTTTTGTTTGCATTCATAGGGTTTTTCTTGGGTGCTCATTATATTATTTAAATTTTCTTAAAAACCCACGATGAAAGTATGTGATGTACTAATAGCTGTCTAGTCAAATTCTATGCACCTGAGGTTCATAGAGAATTCAAAAATGGAATTCTTTTCAAGTTGCAACCAATAAATCAGTAGTAGATGAGGAAGGCTAATTGTTAAGAGTGAGAGGAAAGTTGAAAATGAAAGAGTGGAAAGAAAATATAAATAACTATCAAAAAAATAAACAAGAGCTGAGAAGCAACTTTCCCACCATCTTTTGGGTCACACATGGTCCGCAAAGCCAGTGAGCCATCCCCATGGTTCATAATAAAGCTAAGCAGTAGGAACATGCTCTTCTCTATGGTGAGAAGTTGGGTTGAACTCTGATTCTAGGGCAGCTTCCACAAGGAAGCAATTGTTAAATATGTCTAGAGGGAACCAGCTGTGGGAAAACTATTAATTAGCCACAGTCATTATATGCAGAGTAATTGGTTAACTCAATGGAGAAAACAGAGGAGTTGAAGTGATGTTCTCTTGATTTGGGAAGAAAAGCATACAAGGATTTTATTGTTCCCTGTGGACCAGAAAGAAGATTTTAGTAAGCTGAGAGTAGTTCAAACTAAAGAGCTAAAATGGGATACTTATTGATTTAAAAAGGACCAACAAGACTGTCTTTGGAGGATGAAGCATTATCAGCCAAGATATGCTTGCAAAGACTTTAGATTCTTAGACTCACTAATGTAAGGCCTATTAATTATAAGAAGCAACCAATATAAAACTTTAGGTGAATCTTGAATTTGGTCTTATTATAGTCACTATTAGAATTATAGAGGGCATGGCTGTTATTTAGAATAATTACAGAAAGGGTTGGATAGAAATTGCATATAAGGTATCACATACCATCTCCATTAAGAAGTGCAAAACCACCTCAAACTTTTCCCTCACTAAAACTCAAATAAGTGACTTTTAACTAAGCTGTCCGAGAGCATAACAATGTTCATCAGCAAGTTTTTGACTTGAAGATCAATTTTCAATCTTAATTATTCTGAATTTTTGCACTCTACTGTGTTTATATGCAGGTTTGTTTCTTTTGAAAAAAATATTGTAAAAGACTCAGCTGTTGAACAAAAGAGATAGTCTATTACAAAACACATAGGGTCTGATAGTCCTTGGCTTAGTATTTCATATTATAGTTTGAGAAAAATTGCTAAAATTATCCTTCACCTGAGTTTAATATTTTTCTTTAAAAAAGTATATATCTAGCCAGGCTTGATGACAAAGGTTTACAATCCCTGCATTTAAGAGGCTGACACAAGGAGTTTCAAATAAGCTTAACACATGAGCTGTGCCACTATTAAGCATATTCCCAAAGAACTCCATGCCCTGCTAGAGTGATACCTACTCATGCATATTAATTGCTACTCTAATCACAATAGCCAAAAGATGGAAACAGCCTAGATGTCCATCAGTAAATGAATGGGTAATGAAAATGTGGTATATTTACACAATAGGGTCTTATTCAGCTATTAAGAAAAAGGAAATTTACAGTTAAATTGATAGAGCTGGAAACAATTACTCTGAGTGAGGTAACTTAGACACAGAGTGACAATCATTTCTTGCTTTTCTCTCACTTGTGGATGTTAGTGTTGAATCTTTAGATATGTGTTGTGTTAATACAGAATATATACAGAATTCAAGAAATTGCTAAGATGTCATGGGGGGCCTTTCAAAGGAAAGGAGACAGAATACACTGGTATTAAGGGTTAAAAGGTAATAATGGAATTGGAAGGGTTAAATTGGGGAAGGAGAGGGTGGCGTGCTAGTGGAGGGAATATGTAGAGGGATAAATAACACTAAAGACCTTTGAAAATTTCATATGCTGTAGAAAAGTCCACTACTAAAGAAGCTTTCATATTAATACATAAAAAGAGTTAAAAATGAAGTGACCCTACAACAGAGCAGCAACACCCCTACTAAACACCAGAGACTAACATAAAAGTTTCAGTGCCAGGAATGGGTTACTTCTTTTGGAGTTGTTGGCCAGTGAAGTCCATTGACTCCCTAACAGTACAGACTATTGTCAATGCACTTGTTCACTCTCCAGAAGTTGAGGTAAGACCCTGTCCCTGAAGATGCCATGTACTTGAATCATAGGAAATTGAGAAATAGAAAACCAAGCTGGTACTGTCCTGGAAACTTCATATTTTACTGGATAGCTTTCACGATGCTAGAAAGTGATATGTAGGCTGCTAGAAAAAAATAATTGTAAATCTTAACCCATCTGTGAAGACTATGAGCTACAATAATGACTGGCCTGGCAAGCAATGTCTAACTGGAAAGTCATGCCTACTGGTACAACAGTGGCAATAACCTCATAGGAGTAACCAACCACTTTCTGATTGGATTTAAGTACCACTCCACAAGATAAAAGCCATGCCTTGCACCAATATTAGGCCAAGAACCAATGGTTAGACAGGCATAGGCCTGAGGGGAGAATCTATTGCTATTGTGGTGCTAAATGGATATAGTGTTAAATTGACTCCTAATGAGTTATCATTATACTCATAGATTAATGCATCTCTCAACCCTCGCAGAATCCCAGAAGCTTCTGTTTTCAGTAGATGGAAATTAATGCACACAGAGCCCCACAAGTAGCAAAGCTGCAGATAATAAGAGAATGCAGAGTGCTCACCTCTAAAGAAAATCCATACATTGTACCTCCTACCTAAGGCTCAAGGACCATCCAGGAATAGAAGGCAGAAAGAGTGTAAGAACCAGAGGAAGTAGATGACTACAGGACAAAAATGTCTTCTGGGAACAACAGGGTAACTGCGCACATGCTCTCAGTACTTGTGGCAGCATATGTAAGACCTGAGCAAGTGCAAGCCACATGAAATCCATGCATGGAGAGGTAAGATGGGTATGAAACCCCACCTCTGACAATAGAGGTATTAGCAACTGTAAACTACTGGGAGACAGTGAGTCCCTTTTCTTAAAGAATGTTATCAGTGTTAAGTCGATCACATTCCAGCTGAAGACCATATATCCAAGAATATTCGGACAACACAATGTCTTGACAGGGGAAAACAGACACCAAGTTGGGTAACTGATGAATGAGGTAGACCTAGGAAGAATTGTGGGGTACACACGATCAAAATATGTTGTGCAAAGTTTTCAAAGAACTAATATTTTTTTAAATGACCTTAAGTTTGAAGCAAATCTGAGCTTCACAGAGAGACCTTATCGTGTGTGTGTGTGTGTGTGTGTGTGTGTGTGTGTGTGTGTGTGTGTGTGCTGTGCGTGTGCATGTGTGTGTGTGTTTCTGATCAGTGCCTAGAAATCCCCATACTCAATTCTTGAAAAGTAGAAGAGAGAAAGGGGCACATATCCAAGTCCAAAAATAGTTCTTACAGGGGGGAAAAGGCTGATAAATGGGGGAGGGTTAAGAACTTGCCTTGCCTTGCAAGAAAGAAGACCTGAGTATGAACTCCAGCCTCCCCACCCCTATCCCCCCACATATACATACAAAAGGTGGATGTGATGGCCTGTGTTTGTAATTTAGGCCTGGGGAGATGGAGACAGAAGAATTCTTGGATCACACTGGTCAGTATCCTAGCCTACTTAGTAGGCTCCAGCAACTCTGCCTCACAAAACAAGGTGTATAGTTTCTGAAGAAAGACCTGGAGGCAAGAACTGAAGCAAAAACCATGAAGGAACTGGCTTGTCTAGCTGGCTTTCTTATACAATCAAAGACTACCTGCCCAGGTGTGGTAACATCCAAAATGGGCTAGGACCTCTCACATTAAGAATTAACCAAGAAAATGTCTCACAGACATGTCCATAGGCCAATCTGATGGAGGCAATTCCTCAGTTGAGGTTCCCTCTTCCCAAATGACTAGTCAGAGTCAAGTGACAGAAACTAACCACATATATGTGCATATTTATATGTACCCCCACATACACCACACACATTCACCTATACTTGTATCCACATACATAGACACACATAAAAGTCTGGTTAGATTACATTTCCCCAACACCTGAGGTTAGACATGCTCCCTGAATAACTTCTGGCCATAGCACCAGGAATGTGGGAAGAAATGATGCCTCATCCATTCTGAAGCTTGGAGTGGTCCCTTTTCTTTTGTATCCCTTTATGCCCGGTTTTCCCTGTATCTTGGACAGCCTTGGCAGCCTGGTGCTAAGCCTATATGAAGACTAAATGATGCCCACAGACCAAAGTCTCTGAACAACTACCTGAAAAACCAGCTCCTGACCCTGTCCCCTAGGATGAACTTTCCTTTCTGTGATAGAGAGGTGACTGCATCAAGCTTTGGGGCTCATCTAGAACAGATTAAGCATGTGTTAATCCAGAGGCTCTAAAACCATCATTAAACTACAGTAAAGTGTGAAATAATTCATATAAATTAATAATTAGCACCAAGAGTGGTATGGAATGTACACCTCTCTCCCTTTAAGGCCACAGGCACTATGGTGCCACCTCCTATCAATCCATGTCTTAAATTGCAGGGTAAAGTTAACCACAAATAACAAAGTCATGGAATCAAGCTGTTACAAATTGGCCACCACGTCCTAAAGGCATTTGAACTCTCTCTCTCTCTCTCTCTCTCTCTCTCTCTCTCTCTCTCTCTCTCTCTCTCTCTCTCTCTCTCTCTCTCTGTGTGTGTGTGTGTGTGTGTGTGTGTGTGTGTGTGTGTGTGTGTGTGTGTACTGTTAGGAAAAAAGCAAGCAAGAAAAAAGAAAGAGAAGAGGAGGAAGATGTAACTGGAGTTGAAAGATACTGGACAAATGACATTTTTTAAATCTGGCTTGGCTCAAAAGGGGCAGGAGAAAGCAAAGGGGCCTTGGCCAGTTGGAGGAAGAAGCAGCTCCCATCTGCTCCCTCATTCTTCACACACCACTCTGAGAGTTGGTATTATTTTCTCCATTCACAATTGAGAATCTGATCCAAGAAGCCAGAGATCAGAGCTCCTAAGCAACAGAGTTGGGATTCACACCTGAGTTGGTCTGGTTCCAATGTTCTTGCTATTTCTAATGTAAGCATTTAAGCCTCGACCCCTCAGAGTTTATGCTAAACTAGGCCCTAACCCTCTGCTGTGGGACAGGGTTTCTGTGACTAAATGGCCATTAGTAAAAGTGTTACATACACCTAAAACACAGAGAACACTCAAAATGACTCTTTGAAATGAAAGCTAGGCTCAAAGACAGCCCACTTTCAAGGGGGCCTGGTTTCAATGGCCAAATGCTAGAGGAAACAGCATTAATGGAAGTTACCTTTCTGCTGGGCTTGCAAAAGTTAGGCTCATGAATCCAAGAGAAGATTACGAAGGAGGAAAGAGGGTTGGAGACTGCAGCCTCAGGAGGTTCATGCATCTCAGAGGCCAGAAGGTTGGCTTTTCCATTGTGCAATTAAGCCATTCTATCCAGCCTCACTCCCAGTTTCCAATTAATGTGCAGTAATGAATCCAACTGCCCAAAAACATTTGCTAATTGAGATGCCTGCTGGCCAGGTCATCTTCCCCCCCACCTCCACCCACCCTTTTTCTGACACCAAGTTCCCTCCACTGTGCCAAGGCAAATGTTCTAGTTTGCTTTCTATTGCTGAGATAAACAATATGGCCTAAAGCAACTTGGGGGGAGAGTTTATTTCATCTTGTCTGTTGTTATAGTCTATCATTAAAGAAAGTCAGGGCAGGATCTCATGGTAGAAGCTAAAGCAGAGGCGGTAGGGGAACACTGCTTACTGGCTTGCTCCTCAGGCTCATCACATTCAGCAACCTTTTCTTATACCTCCCAGGACCACCTGCCCAGGAATGGCACAGCCCAGAGTGGGCTGGAGCCTCTCATATCAGTCATTAAACAATAAAATTCTTTCACTGATTTGCACACAAGCTAATCTGATGGGGGCATCGTCTCAATTAAGGTTGACCTTTCCCAGATGACTCTAGCTTGGGTCAAGTTGAAAAAACCCTAACCAACACAGTAGGATAGTAGAGGCTCCTGCCCCTTTCAACCTTTCCTCTGTACAGGGGAAATGCCCAGTGTACACAAGCAGTAACTTTCTGAGACCAAAGTCACCAGTGGAAGTTGCTACTCAGGTTTGACAATTGCTCTAATTGAAAATTCTTGACTGATCCTGGCATTATTAGTCTCTTGGCCATTGGCAACGGCTACATATCAGTGAAAGCTTTAAACCTGGAAGTTCTGAATACAGAACCTAGACTTTTGTTTACAAGTAGGTTGACTTTTGGTAAGTAACTACCAACCATCTGTTTTTCATCTGGAAAATCAAACTAATAGAACCAACCTTGGAGTCACAGTGAAGAGAAAATGAATACAATAGAAATGCATCGTATTTTTTTTTAATGTAGAGGGCATGGTTAGTCTGGATATGAGGGCATGTCTTCCCCAGCTAAGCACAAATTTGCCAGTGATTGGTCAAATACACAAGGAGGTCTAAGACAAGGAGGTCAGATGAGTTGGGATGAAGGCTTATAGACAGGAAATAAGATGGAAGTGAAAGGGCTGGAGGAGGTCCATGATGGATCAATAGAGATAATCCTGAAAGGAAATGAACAGACAAGCTTCCAGTGGTGGTTTGAATGAACATGGCCCCCATAGGCTCACATAGCTGAACACTGGGTCCCCAGTTGGTGGTGCTATTTGGGAAGGTGTGGCCTTCATGAAGGAAGCACATCACTATGAACAGGCTTTAGGAGCCTAAGGCCTTGCCATACTGGAACTTTATTCTCTATATTCTGTGCTTATGGTTCATGGAGTGAGCACCCAGCTTCCTGCTCCTGCTACCATACCTATTGCCCTTGCTATGGATTCTAACCTTGTAGAAACACAAACCAAAATAAACTCATCTCTAAGTTGCCTTGTTTTGTCACAGCAACAGAAAAGTAGCTATACAGTTCCCTGAGAAATCAGGTGGGAATGGAAAATGAGAAGGAAAACAGAACAGGAAAACAGAAATCCCGGGGCTCATTGCCCATATGTCCCCAGTTTCTCAGCCACCCACAAATCACAAAACATAGTGACTGTAGTGCGATCCATCTACCTGACTGGAGTCTCCAAAATACATTATAGCCCTAACATTATTTCCTTCTCTTCTTTCTTATAAAAAGTACCCAAAAGAGGCACTTCCTCCTTGGCCAACATTTCTTTGCCCTACAATGTAGGGGATATAAAAATCAACACTTGGGGAGAAAAGTTTGTAACATTTATCCAGTAGTAAGCTTGGGAGGTCAGCATTTCAGGGCACCTGCCTTGTCATATTACTGTTCCAGAGGATGAATGTTGAAAAAAAAAAAAAAAAACACACACTGGTTTTCCACAGAAAAGGAAGAGGCCATAACACAAAGAAAGCAAAGGAATCCAATCACTAACCCAAACCCTCAGACTTCCCCGATGGAGGAAAGATGGGCCACCAAAGAAAAACTAGTATAGTTTGCTTTGACTTGAATTCTAACCAGAATAAGGCTCATCGTTAGAATCCTGTTCAGGTCCTGGGAAACCCCAGTGAAGGCTCAATCCCTAAGGCTGCCAGTGGATGAGGCAAGAGAAGTACGCAGGGACAATGTGCAGGACATGTGTTGCTGCTGTTGTGGCTGGACATACTGTGTCTGATGCTGGAACTAGGGCTTTAGTGACAGCACATCCCAGTGGTCCTCCCACTCCTCCTGAAAAAGGACATGCCACATAAGTCAGCTTTCTCAAACCCACTGCCCTCTGTTGCTATCTAATGCGAACCATGGGTTATCTGCCTCTGTATTTACAGTGTTTAAAATGAGAACTTAAGTTCCTTAAAATTTGTCCTACCTTAAGAAAGAGAGTTCAGATACTATAAAGCATAGTGGCAGGGATGGAGGTGTGGGAGGCACTTTGCCTCTCCTGGTGGCCCCAAGGCTCAAACCGACAGACAGATATCAAAGAATAGTGACTGTTTTTTTTCACTCATTTGTTCAATAAATATGTATTGAGTGCCCCCTTTGTGACAATGTTCCTGTCATACTGCTGATATGAAAAAGAGGCCAATTCCCTTCTGTCTGAGATCTGGGAAAGCAGATATTAAAGCAGGAATTATAAAAGAGTGAGTGACATGCTCAAGTGTATCAATGAGGAGAAATGAAGACATGCCACAATAGGCAAAACAAGGAAGTGATCCTAAAGATTGCTTAATCCAAACTCTCCCTTCACAAATGAAGAAAGTGACTCTTCTAAAGGGGAATTTAATGAGTTTAACTGAAAGCTGCTGAAGTGAACGGTTGAGGGTGTCACCAGAAACAGGTGAGTATCCTGTTCTTAAACTTTTGGAATGGGGCCAAAAGCAGATCTGATTTTGGACTCTTTCATATTTTGGAATATTTGCATACACATAATGAGATATCTTGGGGATAGGGTTCAAGCATAAACACAATATTTGTTTATGTTTTATATATTCATTGTCCATGTGGGTGGAATACAATTTTGGGCAGGATTTTCGGTGTGCCCACATTTTGACTGTGACCTATCAGATGAGGTCAAGGGAGGAATTTTCTACTTACACCATCATGTAGGGACTCAAAAAATTTAAGTTTTGGAGAACTCTGCTTTGTATTTTCAGACTTAGTACTCAGTCTGTGTTATGATCTGATTGCCAATCTGTCTTTGAGAGCTCAAGAGGTTATGTGGACTTTAGAGTGAGTCCCGTCTCTTCCATAAAACCTCCACAGATTACCTCAGCCTTAAGCAATTCCTGCATTTTATGAATTCCAAGCTCTTAGTTGACTGGAATGCTCAGATCTAGTGCACTGGACTCCAGTTAGAGTGTAACAAGATGCAGCTCCCATGTAGGAACTTTGGCTCTCCACACCATGGCAACAACAGGAGCCAGAGCCACTCAAATCTCAAAACAGTCTCATCCCTCTACAAAATAGGGGATTGCCAGTATCCTCAGAGAAGTAAACCGTGAAGAACTTACAATCATCATAGACTCAGTGACCTTGGAGGCGACCTTGTCCCTAGCTGAGCACTCTAACATGAAGAGTCTGCCTCTCGGAGATGGGGCCCAGTTTCAGATCTTTAAAACCATCCATACCTCCTTCCCCACTCCTCAGGACTTAGCTTTACTCCATCCCTTTGCTCATGCCCTCTCCTAGAACCTAGACTTCCTTCCATTGAACTCTTACATCATCATATGTGGCTCCTGTTACCTCCTGCCTACCTTCCTCAGAGATGACCATTGCCAGCCCAGACATTTGCACCCAAGTCATCTCTCTGAGTCATGTTTCGCATGCTCCAACCTCACTCTATTGCTTGATTTCTGGTTAAGTATTCATTGTCCATCATTTCTCCTCACCCAACAATCAGTTTCAGATGCAAATTTTGACTGATTCTCCCCTATTCATTTCCTCCAGTTACAGATCCATCACTAGCTCCAGTTTTTCCTCAGAATCCCAGCTGTAGGTTGGTGTTGTCAATATCCATTGCTATGGCCAAATACCTGAGAGAAATAAGACAACATGCTTTTAATTTTGTTCATGGTTTCAGAGGCTTTAGACCCAAATCACTTAGCCCTGCGGTGAGGGAGAACATCAGAATGGCATAAACATGTGGCACTAGTGGCTGCTTGCTTTATTGCAGCCAGAGAGCAGAGACAGAGGAAAGGACCAGGACCATGTAGACCCTTCAAGGACAGGCTTCCAGTGACCCATTCCCTCCACACAGCTTCCACTCTCTAGTTTCCACCAGCTCCCAATAATGGCATCAAATTATAAATTCTTCAATGAATGTATCCATTAATCTCACCCAGTCCCCTCATGATCCAATCACTTTCCACAATACCCACCTGAAACACTACATTGAGGACTGAGCCCTCAACCTGTGATCTTTCTAAGGGAATACTTCACACCCAAACCACAAGATTCATAACCATATAAGCCTCTGGGACAAGACTATGCCAGGGTCGTCTTTGCAGTCTACCCAAGTTCTCACATCTAATAGTTTCCCAGCGACTCTTTGAATAGTGGGCAGGTACTGACATACAGGCATAGTTACCACATGTCACAGACAAGGGCATCCTGAATAGCCCGGTCAGTCCTGGCTGTTGAGTGGCTCTTTGCATCCTGTCTCCTCTGCCAGTTCAATCTGCTCCTGTTTTCTAATTCTAAACCAAAGCTGGAGTTTTCAACCCCTAGCTGTTCTCATCCCAGTTGCTTGGAAGTCATAAAGATGTAGTCAATGCTCTAGGGAAATATAGATAAATAAATAAAAATAAATAGTGCTGCTTCAGATTTAGCGTTTTCACCCAGGTCCCTACCATGTCCCACACTCCTCTCCAATTTGTCTTCTCTTCTCCTCCCTCTTCCACCCCACTACCTACAAAGGAAAAATAATAACAAATAGGAAGGCTAATTCTAAGTTACTACAGTCCCAGCGTGTATCCTGGCCTGCCTCTAGTCCTGTTATTTTCTCCTGTGTCTGGCTTTGACAAGACTGATGACATTTACGTTTTCCAAAAGCTTCAATAAAAGGCACTTTAGCTGCAATCACCTCCGTCTAATTTCCCCAGTCAATTTTTTTTTTTTTGCTTAAATCACACAACAGAACTGAGGCCTGAGCTGTTCTGACAACTTGTCATCGAATAGGGATCAGCCCAAATGGGATGTCTTGAAATCCAAGGACAAAGGAGGGGAGAGAAGCAGACTAAGTGGCCTGAAAATGAAGTGGGATGCTAGGAAAAGAGAGACTGGCAGGAGTCAGTGGGTTAAAATTCTGGTACAGGTGTGTGAGGAAGCTCTGGAGCCAGAACAAACAGAAGGCATGTTTCTTTCCCTAAAGAGAAAGCTAAAGGATGCTGGGTCTAGAAAGGCCCATCGTTCCATTGTACAAGGAGTCTTCAAAGAGAGATGGTATCTGGAGCACAAGCATCAAGCTTAGAGGATGGAGCCCAAGGGGGCAGGATGGATACCTTCCTTCTGCAACATGCTCTGGAGAGCAAGGTAGCATCCAGGGGAAACCAAAGCCCAGATTCCCTGCTCCAGCACAGTGGCTCAATGTGGAGTAAATACAGTAGATAAAATTCTCCACTCGTTTTTTAAAACAGATTTATTTGTTAGTGTTTATTTACACCAAAAGTGTCCAAAGTATAAGAATTGTTTCAGTCATTTTCGCAGGGTAAAGTCATTCACAAAATCACCACTCATGTCAAGTAAAAAAAACATGCCAAAAATCTTACACAAACTTCTTGTAGCCACCCACTGGGAGCTCTATGACAGAGAGTTCCAGATTCATTTTAAAAACTGTAGGTTAGTTGTGCCCATTTTTGAAATTACTCTCAGGGTGTGTGTGTGTGTGTGTGTGTGTGTGTGTGTGTGTGTGTGTGTGTACACATGTGTAGATAAGAGACAGAGACAGAAATAGAAAGAGACAGTCATGTTGTTACACATACTAACGGTATTCATTTTGATATACTGTTTCGTAGCATTCATTCATGTTTCATATCATAATTATTTATTCTTTACGGCATTCATAGATATTTGTTGTTTTTTTCCAGTTTGGAGATCTTTTCTCCAGCTGAGTGTTTCTCAGTCCTGTCATTCTAGTTAGCTTCTCTGTTGCAGTGATAAAACACTGACCAAAACCTCCTTGGGATGAGAAAATGATTTATTGTTGTTACTGATAGTTTTCAGATTATCGTCTATCACTAACGAAGACAAGGCAAGAACCCGGAGGCAGAAACTGATGCAGAGACCATGATAGAATGAAGCTTACAAGACTATTTTCAATGGTTTGCTCAACCAGATTTCTTATACCACCCAGGACCACCTGCCTAGATGGCCCTGCCCCGGGGGGGTTGGCTCTCCCGTATCAATAATTCATCAAGAAAATGCCCCACAAATATGCCCACAGGTCAATCTGATGGAGGCAATTCCTCAGTTGAGGTTCTCTCTTCCCTGGTGACTCTAGCTTGCGTAAAGTTGAAAGAACAGCCTAGTGCACCTGGGGATCAAACCCTGGACTCCTGTCTGCCATGCAAACACTTGACTTCTGGACTGCACCTCAGCTTTGCCGGAGCCTTTGCTAACAACACTTCCACAAAACAATCTTCCTGTTTTGGCGAACACAGATACATTTCTGTCTCAGTTCGCATTCCGGAGTAAAACTGCTAACCCATAATTGTGATATGGCTTTGGTGGATAACAGCCAACCATTTTCCAAAATGGTCACATCAATTTATTTTTCCCCACAGCAGAGCAAGAGAGTTCCAGTTGCTGGACATTCTCAACCACATACAATGCTTAAATTCAGCCACTTTGGTGACTGTATAGTGTTTGAATTCCTATTTCTCTGATTACTAAAGGTTTGTGCTCTTTTTCATGCACCACTGACGATTTGGTTCTGTTTTGTCAAGACTTCTGCCTTTTTTGTTTGTTTGTTTGTTTTTGCTTTTTGTTTTTCAAGACAGGGTTTCTCTGTGTATTCCTGGCTGTCCTGAACTCACTCTGTAGACCAGGCTGGCCTCAAATTCAGAGATCCACCTGTCTCTGCCTCCTGAGTACTAGGATTAAAGGTGCATGCCACCACACTTTTTTTCTATTGATTTAAAGAAATTCCTTGTCTCGTCTGGAAATAAGGCCCTTTGTGTTTATATACACCTGGGCCAAGGGTGTGGTGTGCTACCAACAGAGCATCATACCCCCAACCTCAATTCCTCAGTCCTTTCCTTTCATCTCCCAACTCTATTTCAGGCCTAGTGTCACTCTCCACTAACCATGATCAGCCCCAGCTTCCCTCCCGAGTCCCACACATTACTTCTTCCCCTTAGCTCCAAACAGTTTAGACAGCTGGAGAGTCATATCTAGAGGGAATGGAGCATGGCAGACAAGCAAACTCTTCCAATCCTTGTGCTCCAGTCCTGGACTTCACTCTGACCCTAATGCAGGACCAAAGCTCACTCACATCTATCAACTCAAAAAGGTGGGTACAGAGCTGAACCCTTCAGACGGTGTCATCATCTCTGAAAATAAGAACATTAGGAGGGAACAGATGCAACAGGGGGAAGACGTTCATAGATCTCAGATGGTAAACATTTAGGAGAGACAGACTTGGTAGGAAATTTGTTTCCGAAAGGAAAGGCTACTGGTCCGAACAGAATTTGGTTCAAAATTTCACCTCATTGCTGCCTATAGTGACTAGCCATTTGAGCTGACTAATTTTAATCTTAGTTTTAACAAAGATTGCTAGTTTTAACCCTTAAAGTTCCCCCTATCTCAATGCCAAGGGATCTGGCCAACCTACTGTTATCTCCTTAAGAGGAAGATGAATTTTCTGATGTTGGGCTCCAAAATATTCTCTATGTTACTTGTCCCAACATAGTTGGAAATGGGATACAAGGTCTATACCTTTGCTTCCGTATCTGACTCTTTGTGACTATGTTCCAAAATAATATTGCCTACCAGGTATGGAGCACCACAACGTATCAGACATTCTACTAGGTGTTCTGGGTTAACAATTCCTGTTAATCTTCTCAGGTATAAGTACTACTGTCACCACTTCACTTGTGTGTGAGGAAACAGAGATGCAGGGAGCTTGAGCACTTCACTCAATATAATACACTTATTCACTCAAAGAGTAGGGTTCAACCTCCCCCTACCCCAGCCTACTTCTAAAGGCCCTGGGTTGAACAGTTGTGCTGAGCCAAATCACATCTAATTAGTCTGTGCTACCATGCTTTGACAGGTAAACGATGCTCTCTCACATACCCCTCTTATACCTGTCCCGTGATAAGGTATTTTCATATGTATCAGCTCATCTGAGAACTACCTGACAGAGTTGTCATGGAATCAAGTCAGAGCCTTAATTTTTTTTTAAAAAAAAATTCTTCTAAACAAAGGGATTGTTATTAATAATGCTGAGAGAAAATCAGAACATATCCACAAGGATTGGACAAGTAGACTTTGGCAGATTTGAGCAAATGTTTCCTCTGAAATGAGTTTTCCAAGCTTGATGCTCCATGTGTCTAAAGATATCAGAATCTCAATTTATAAAAGGAAAAAAAAATATGAGCATCAAAGGAAAAGCAAGATGCCAGGTGCCCAACAGCTCAGCTCCAGGACTCTGTTTCATAGGCATGAGAACTTACAGAAAATGGAATGATTTGGACATTTAAATTGTGCTTCCCAAGCTGCTTTCACACCTTCGGTGGTATGAAAAGTGATGTGAGACCTGTATAGGTGTACAGATTAGGTGCTCGTCTTTTAAAGGCAGGTACTGGTACACCTAGCAAGAAAAAAGAAAGCAATCAAAGTGAGGTAATCATAGGACTGGACAGACCTTGTGAAAGACCTTGTAGAGGAGATGAAAGATGGCCTTTGATGGGCTATACCTCAGCTGTGGACCCTAGAGAGATTTGTAGTTGTCAATGGGAATAGAAGAATACCTTCTCCTGGAACCTTCTCTTGATGCCCTGATATACAGTATGGACCTTTATCTAAGAACATGTTCAAGCACATAGACAGCGCTAGCTCCAGTTTCAGGGGCTTCACAGACCCAACCCCCACCCCAGGACCTCTAGTCATCGTCAGATCCTCATTTTTAAGGGAAGGAAACAGGATACACAGAGGTGTACTGACTTTCCCAAGGTCAGTAAGTGGGCTATAGACCCAAGAGGACTCTTCAGGTTCCCTGTATTGAAAACAGATCTATCCCTTCAGAAGAAACCAGGAGAAATTACACATTTCAAGGCTTAAGATTACATTTACTGTTCTCCACTGGGATACCCTGTGTCTGCCCACCTTTTTACTGTCTGTGGAGTAAGATACACAGGTGTCCCTGAAGTGTCCACCACAAACATGAACCTGAGGTTCCTCTCCAAAGAGAATAGAAACTACCCAAGCTCCTGGCAAGAGACAGAAGAGGTATGAACAAGTGGCCAAATAGAATTTTTTAATGAATCTAGCAATGAAATTGCCTGTTCCAGAAAAAGAATGTATCCCATCATTCTCACTGATTCCAAATATGGATAGTTTCTGCCCTCTAGCAGCCTATTAGGAAGGAAGGGGACTACTTTTTCTTCACCCAGAGGACACCTAAGAGCCCTTCTCCCTAGCTTCTTGAGGTCAAGGACAGTGTTGGAAAACTGTCCTGCAACTCCCAAGGGCAGATACAGAAGAAATCCCAGATGGTATTATCATGAGCCAAGTTCACAGGCATGGCAAGACCTAGTGGGGGTGAGTCCTAGAGGGAATTCCTCCATCTTCATCTCTGTTCCTAGCCTAGCAGGAACTTCTAAGAGTCCTCCAACAGCTGGCTGAAGCCCAGAAGGTAATGAGCATGGATAATGCCAAGTCTGGAGGTGACTGTTAATTTGATTAATATCAAGGATCTATCATAATTATTGAAACATTTCACTCCACTTTCACCCATCTTTGCCCCAACCCACTTACTATCTGGCCCTCTGCTTCCCTCCAGTTCCTTTCTCTTTTTTTTCTCTTCCCCATTTTTTTTTATAGGACTGTTCAATTAATTTACTTTCAGAAAATAAACTCCACTATTGGGAGCTTTTGCTTTGGAAGACTGAAGGCTGATTCCCTGCTGTCTTACAACCACTTCAACAGCAGTGAGTTAAGAGGAAGCCATTAGGAAGGAGAGCAGCCCGCTCCACTGAGCTCCCTCATGGCCTAGGTATACTGGCTCACTTGCTTGGCTGCAGAGTAGTTACAGGCAGGTGAACTAGGGCAGAAAATCTAGAGGTGGGGGTTTGAGGAAGTTCTGTCCAGAGGGGCAGTGGGCTTGGAAAGCAGAAGTTCCACAATACAGTGCCAATCCAAAACAAACAGGACAACTCTTGGGACCCCCTCCAAGTTCAAGTACACCCAAGCTTGCATCTCCAGTTAATATAGATTCTTGGCTGGCTAGCTGGTTTTGTGCCAAGAATTACCTGTGAGCCTAAATGGTCATAGAGAATCCACCAATCTCTTGTCTCCAGGGCTTTAGTACTCTCATCTTTCCTGCATAAAATTTGCTCCCAAAGAGACAAGTTGAAAGCTTAGTTGTACTCAGTGAAGCAAAGACCTGTCTTCCCACTGTGATGCCGTCAGGGAAGCAGTGGCCTGTGTGGCAGCCACTTTGGGACATCACCCCACCTCCATTGGTTCTGAAGGTCACATACTGCCTAGATCATTCTCCCTGGATGCATACTATCTCATCTCCAGATGAGAGAGGCCATGGTCTTTTCTAATTATCCAGGGATCCAGAACCCCAGCCTAAAGTACTCCCCACTTTCCCTCCTAAGCCAGGTTCAGTGAATGAACCTGGGCCCCCAGCCTAAAGTACTCCCCACTTTCTCTCCTAAGTCATATTCCATGAATGAACAACACCCCTTCCAACCTTTCCACATAGTAACCAGGCCTCAGTTTCTTCTTTGTTGTCCTACCATGGGTAAGTTCCTTGTACTTTCCATTTTAAATGTCTTTTGCTCAACTAGCTATTCCATGAAACGTAGCTTTGCACATGTTTCATCAGTATTTTGTAAATATGGACTCATTCCCATGTCAAGCTTCCTTTACAGATGGGTAACTGAGACAAGGAACACTTATAAGACTTTACCATTGTAGGCCAGCTAGCATGGCTGAGCCAGGACTCTAACCAAGGCCAGTCCATTCCATGCTTGCCATGTGACAGCACACAGCTAGAGCATTGTCTTTTGGATCTTTTCAGAGTCTAGGATTGAGTGTCTTCTCACTGCACCCCACCCCACCCCCACCGCCCAGTTGCTCCCTTAACCATGCCATCTTTGCTGTAAGGATGTTCTATGCCAAACTCTACTTCTGCTTGTCTTCTGTAAATTTTGCCTAGGCTTCTTGTCTCTAAAATAAGCAATGCAAAATAAACCATCGGCTTTCACCTGTCCCAGCTCTACCTTGTCACAAATGATAACAGTTCTGTCCAGTTGTGTACAGGAGCAAAGATCATTATACCTGAGGCATCAATCAATACCTAGGGTTAATATGCAAGGCTTTCTGAAGATCTCACTTTCCAACCCCTGCCATGAGACTCCGTTCCTGCAGATCTGCCAAAACTCAGCAGACATACACTAGACTTGCATGTCTATAGAGCCCTATAGCCCAGATTTCAAGCTCTCACTCAGCTCTCCCATCCCATCCCTGTTCTGAGCTGATGGCAATATCCAGCCAAATCACAGGTCCTCTCCATACCAGTAAGCCACATCCTGATAGCATTTGACTTGGTGCAGTCGCCTTCAGCGCCTTCTCACGGCCATGCTCATTCAAGGGCCAAGATCTTGAACAGAGCTTCAGCTGCCATGCCCTCTCCCTGGCTGGGCTTCTACAAGCTCGGCCTAATTAAAAACACCCCATCTTGTAGCTTTTGCTGGGAAGAGCTACTGTTTCTCTCCCAAATCTGCATCTCATTTCTTACCAGTGCGTTCTCCCTTTGGGCCCCTTTGGTTTTCTAGAGCCTATTAAAACAGCAGTGCCTGCCTTATTTACATGAAATGAGGGTACAATAGATGCAGTTTCTTTCCTCTTACATCGTGAACAATTTACTCTCCCTCTTCCACATGCTGCATACTTCTTGTCTTTCTCCACTGTTCTTTTCCCTAGGCTGGGATTTGAGCTTGAAATGTATCTTGTCGCCAGCCATCCTCTGTTACTTCTGGTGGCACTGGAAAAAAGGAGTTTCTTGTGTTTCTCACTTGGAAATTGGCCACATGACTGAGGATGTGTCGCCCTCCACACAGGAGAGGAAATGAATCTGAGCCAAGGGTACCAGATTCCTGCTAAAGAGATGAAGGTAGACAACCTAAAAAAAAAAAAAAAAATGGCATTAGCTGTAATGCACTGGTTTTTGCCTTTACCCTCACAGTAACTACATTAGACACTGGTTCTTCTAGATTAATAAGTGCTGTTGACAAAATCAGGGAAGGAAAAGGAAGGAGATGGAAAAAATGAGCAACAGTAACTTTTATTGGCTGTTAAGAACCTGTTGCTAATACTTGCATAGTTGCCCAAGGCATCAGTCAGGAAAACTTCAGCCTGGCTTAGAGAGGTACCTGTACCTCCAGGTTATAAATCTTAGCAACCTTCTTTTCTGATCATTATCATCGGTAGACCTTTGGTCTACAAGCTCTCCTCATTAGTACTCATTAACCCAACCCTCCAGAGACTGAAGGACCACTCACTATTTTCACTTCAGACACTCATTTCTCCACCTACACAAGCCCAACACTGGGCCATTCAACTTCAGAGAAGTCATACTCAGAACCACATTGTGCTGGAATACCATGTGGACCTTGGCCTTGGTTCAGCAGCATCATTTATGGAGCAAGAAGGACCCAGATTCTCCAACTTCATGGGCAATGCTTCAAGTGCCCTTAACACTAAGAGACCCTTCTAATCCACTCCAGATGTTCCACATGGCAAACTTTCTAATGTGTAACAGATGCTGCCTCAGCACCACATGACAAGATTGAGACTATATTCTTTCTGGATCCCTGATAAGAAAACCCAAGGAGACCCACTGAAACACAGCTAGTAACAGAGGAATATGTAGGCTCTGAGGCCATACTGCCTAGGCTCAGATGCTTCTGGACCACGCTCTCCAAGGCTATGCCAAGTGAAGAAATTAACTTCTCAGGGGCTCTGTTTTCTCATCTGTGGCATGGAAACAATAGGAAAACCTAGTTGTAAGATTACAACAGATTTAAGTAAGTGTTTATGTTCTTGGCACACTGCATAAAGGTCATTTCACTTGATTTTGTTGTCACAGAAAGCATGGACTTGTACCCCAGGAGAAAAGAGAATTTGAGGAAAGCACCTTGGACAAATAGTAGCAAGGGCATATCTACCCACCTCAAAGTCTTATTGAGACATCTGATCAGCTAGTTATTGGAAACAACTAGCTGATAACAAATAGCAAAACACTGGAAGACTCAGGGACACCATGCTTTTCCTTCTGGCACCTGGAAGCTGGCTGCTGTGTAAAGGCTCCTCTGCTTTCACAGGTCCTACTGGGCATATTCTGCCACAGCTGACACACTGGTCCCCCTCATGGGTATTCTTTCTGGGATTTGGATGGACCCAGGGCAGCTTCCTGGGGATTGCAACCTACAAGCAGAAATATGTAATTCTTATTAGGGTGGCTTATGCATAACTGGTACCTTGTCATCTCTACCAATAAACCTCCAGACTGTTGTGGAATACTGCGCTATGTAAAGATGTGCTGCATTTGTTTCATTATGTAAAGGTGTGTTGCTTTTGTTTGTGTTTCATTTGTTTAATTATATAAAGATGTGATACTGTTTCACCTTGCCTGCGTAAGGCACTGGATTGGCCTAACAAAGAGCTGAACGACAGTAGGTAGGCAGGAGAGGGATAGGTGGGACCGAGAGAATTAGTAGGAGGAATCTAGGCTCAAGAGAAAGAAGGGAGGCGAGAACAAGCAAGAAAGAGACGCCCAGGCCAGAAGCCAGACAGCTGCCAGACAGCCAGACACAGAGGAAACAGAAAAGTAAGATATACAGAAGAAAAGAAAGGTAAAAAGCCCCAAGACAGAACATAGCTAAAGAGAAACAGATTAAAACAAGAGAGAAGATAAGGCCAGGCATTCATAACTAATTACAAGTCTCCATGTCATGATTTAGGAGCTGGTTGGTGGCCCAAGAGAAAGCCTGCTATATCCAGACAAAGCCTCCTGTGGGTGCAGTAACACAAAATCCAGGTGTGTGTGGGGGGGGTGCAAAATTGAATAGGAGAGAGAAGATCTTAGAATCACAAGCTGAAGGAGGCCAGAGGGAAGGATGAAGGCTCAGGACACCCATGGAAACTAGTACTTCTAGATCTACCTGCCTCCCGCCCTCCAATTTCCTCTGACTATTTGCTCCATCAACCTTACATTCCCAGTCCTCCCTAGGTACCCAATAGGTACCCAAGCTTGTCTACAGGCACAACTGATTTACAAGCCCCCAGGTACATGATGAGACACACCCTAAAAAATTTGTAGCCCTCCAAGCAATAACGCCACACTGTGCTCCTTGGTAAAAGTACAGTCCCTAGGGTCTCTGCCTCCTGTGGGGAAGGATATAGGATTTGCAGTTTCCAGGGAGCTAGTGCTGAGTGTCCATACCAGAGAGGCCAGGCACTGGCAAACTCAGGAACATGCACCCTCATGCTTCTAGCTCAGACAGAATCGAGAGAGACCTTTCCACTCCAGAGCTAGGCTTACCAAGCAGAGGCATTGACCCCCAAGTAAGGGCTCGGCCCCATTTTGAGGACAAAGTACAGTTAATAGCTTTGAAAATGCGCAGCTGGAATAAAAATTGTTATGAAAGTGGGTTCTTCAAATTTCAGATAAAAGCAATTGCTGTGAAAGCTTCAGTCAATCGAGTCGCACCAAATGCAGCCAGATGACTTAATGCAGCTATGATAGAGTCAGGCGCTGGTGCTGGGAAAGGTCAAGGGGAGAGTGGGGGTCTGGAAGACAACAGCACCCTCTGTGTTTGCAGTCAGAAGACAAGGTGGGAGGGGGTGGAGAGGAGAGTTATTCTCCTGCCTTGAGAATGAGGCCGTCTACTACAAATGGGATTGACTAGCAAGCTCTGGGCATGCCCTAACAGAGAGGCTGCTTGCTCACTCCCCAGTGGCCATGCTGGCCTGCTCTGTGTGGGATGTGTCCTTTTGCACCTGCCTGAAACCTGGTCCAGTACCCTTGTTGCTCTAACGTTCACTAAGGGATAATGAGAGTAAGCCACTATTTTGCTCAAGAAGCAGACAGACAGGAAAGTCAACACTTCGACACAATCTGGAAGTGTTGTCTGTCACCAAGCCCCATTCCTGGTGCTAGGGGAGTCTAGAGAGGCCGAAGCCGGTCAGGTAGGATGGTGATTGACTAAGCAAGGGCCCGGTGTGCAGTTCAGGAAGAGGGCGCAATTCAAGCAAAGGAGGAGGGCCTCTAGGACATTCTAGACGTGTGCATGAATCTCCTTTGGTGGAGTGAATGATGTCAGTCATAACGAGGAGTGTGGAGGGGCAGGCAAAAGCCACTCACAAAACTCAATTTTCACCCCTGGAGAAGAGTCAAATGGGTGCTGTGCCCACGAGGAATGAGGGACTCAGAATGTATCTGTGCCACTTCAACTCTCTCTGTCCATATCTTAGTCCCGGAGGTGGGAGAAAGAATATTTCCTTTTGATTTCCTCTGCAGTTTTCAGGTATCTTACACTTTCTTGATGGGAAGAGCATTTCTGGGGTGTTGTGAGTGACAGTCCAGGATAGGGCTGTCACCAAGTTCCAATAGCTGTGTGACTCAGCACCAACTCTGTCCTGACCCTTGAACTGGAATAGATTTTGATAGGCCGGTTTGCCCATTATACTGTGAGCACCTTAATGATTTCCACCTCACACAATGCTTAGCCTATTGTCAGAGTCAGATGAATAAAAGGAAGGGAAGGACTAATTAATGAAGAAAAAAAAATCAATGAGGTCAAATGCTCCAGGGGTGAGAGGACAGCCAATCACAATAGGAGTACCAAATGTAAAATTAACCTGAAATGGCATTGGGTAAATAATGGTGCTTTTGATCACAAAGGTATAAAAATACTTTGTTACAAAATGTACCACAAGAAACTAACACACAGAGGCCTTATGGGAAAAAAAGCCCTGTGAATGATAACCTATGAAGAAAAGGATTCTCATGCATGTGATGTATCCCTGGGGTGGATAGACACAGACACTACGAGTGAGTGGCTCTTTATGTCAAGGATAAAGGGAAGGAGGTTATACATGTACAAGAATTCCTGTCATCGGTATGATATTTTTGCCTTTTTGCATATGAGGAAACCAAGACAAGGTAGAGGAGTAAATTAAACAAAGAAACATGTGTCAGAAAGAGTTGGGTCATCAACACAGCTGTCAGACTCTGGAGCCTGTGATCCAGCGACACAGCTCTGTTGCTAAAACTGTGGACTCAGAGCAACAGTGTGACCTGCCCCTGGTGTTAGCTGTTTCCAAGACAGTGATTCTGGGAGACCTAGAAGCACAGCAGAGGCATAGTATAACCACAGAAGAGGGATCCCTCTTCCACTCGGGGGATATGTCCTAAGACCCTAGCAGATGTCTAAAACGGTACTTTCAACCCCTACATTTATATAGACTACATTTGCCTTGCCCATACGGACCTAGGATTAAGTTCAGTTCATAAATTAAGCACAGTGAGAGATTATTATCAACAACCCATAATGAAATAGAACAATGGTTAAAAAAAAAGTCCTGTAATAAAATTGTTCTTGTGGTTTAGGACCATTCTTTTCATGTCTGAGATGGGGAAATGTATGTACATGTATGAGCAAGCACATAGAAGCCAGAGGTAAACCTTGGATGTCATTCCTCTGGAGCCACCTACTTAATAGTTTTCCATTTTATGTTTTTAATATTTTAAATATTTTCAAACCTCAGTTAGCTGTAAGAAACTAAAACCATAGAAAGAGAATGAAGAGATGAGGGGAAGTGCTGTGGAGCTTTAGGGGATGGAAATGGACATTTGGAGGGATCTTATAGAAACAGGTGCCAGGATCCCAATACCAGAGGCATCAGTCATGCTCCATTTAGGTCTATCCTCTCTGTAAGTCCATGGGGACAGTTTACACACTAAGTCAAGCTCAGTCAAGTTCTAATTGTGAGATGAGCCCCAGTGCAGCTGTGCCTGGAGCTGGACCACATAAAGAGCTCCTCCAGCCTAGACCAAGGCAACCCCTCATCCTTTGCTTCTGTAATTTGAAGCTCTGTGACTAGTAAGCAAGCCCTCCAGGGAAAGCAGCAAGAGCCGGGGGAATTAGCCTGCTAGCAAGACCTGCTTCACAGACCTCAGGCATAAAGCCAACTGCCAGGGCCTCTGCTTGGGCCCTGCCCATGCAACCTTCTATTCAGCATCCTCACCAGATGATTAGTGGCAGCTTCCATCACACCAGCCTGCTCCTGCATGCCCTGCTTCCTGGATCTACTTCCTGCGTGTCTTTCAGGAAGTAACATCGCTATGCTATGAGACTGTACAATCCAGAAACGGGGAGCTCACCCTAGCTACCCATCTTCCCTACACCCTGGGGGACATCGGCAAGTCATGTGGATATTACATAGGATAGCACCTGAATGCGTCATGTGGCTCATTTCCAGGGTCATCACACAAGGCACAGGCTCACCTTTGTGTCTCCAAAGCCAGCCAGTGGTGTCACTTTCAAATTCAAGGTGTTTGATGGGAAGGAGAGGGCACTGTGCTACATATGGGGTAATGCCACACTCTCATAAGGCATGCCGTTTTTTAACCCTTCCATTACCCACTCCTTTCTTCCCCCTACCTCCCATTTTCCCTCTCCACTCTTTCTTTCTTCCTTTCTTTATGCTATATAAAATCTCATCTATGTTTAATGTATACAATTTGATGATTTGGGGGATGAGTACACATTCATGAGTACACACTTCAGTCTATGCCATGGATATATCCTTCAACTCCAAAACTTCCCTGATGCCTTTGTTTATAATTAGTTTGTGTAAGTTAAGAACATATAACAGAAATCTATTCTTTTAGCATGCTTGTTAAGTGTACACCTTAGAACCATTAGTTACAGGCATTGTGTTTTACAGATACTTAAGGTTTCACTACACCCTCTAATACTTTCTTGTTTGTTTGTCCCTCAAACTGAGTTAACTGAGATGTGTGAGCTGCTACTGTGTTGATCTTCCAGGATGGCAGGTAGATATCAACCACATGCTACTTAGGGGGCTAGTGAGATGGACCAGTGGGTTACACTGAGTGCTTGCTGAACAAGCATAAGGAATTGTGTTATAATATATTATTTTAAGATGTGTTACATTTGTTTGTGCTGTGGAACGTTTAATGATGCAAAGATGTGTTGCATTCTTTTATATTGTATTTGTTTAACTCTGTGAAGCTGTGTTACTTTGCCTGTCTAAAACACCTGATGGTCTAATAAAGAGCTGAATGGCCAATAGAGAGGCAAGAGAAAGGATAGGCAGGGCTGGCAGGCAAAGAGAATAAATAGAAGGAGAAATTTGAGAGAAAAGGGAAGAAAGAGCAAGAGAACAGGGAGAGGAGAATGCTAGGGTCCAGCCACCCAGTCACAAAGCAAACCAAAGAGTAAAAGTCAAAGTAAGATATACAGAAGAAAGAAAAGGAAAAAGCCCAGAGGAAAAAGGTAGGTGGGATAATTTGAGAAAAGCTGGCTAGTAACAAGCCAAACTAAGGCCAGGCATTTACAATTAAGAATAAGCCTCCATATGTGATTTATTTGGGATCTGGGTTGTGGGCCCCCAAAAATAGCAAAAACAACCAACTACAGAACTGATTTCCAATCCCTAGGACCTGCGCATGGTATGGCTATGCCTTCCTGTAACCATAGCATTTTCTGAGAAACAGAAACAAGAGGATTTCTGGAGCTGCTAGCTTCTGGCCTAGCTCTAGGTTCAATGATAGACCCTGTCTCAAGGGAATGAAGTGAAAAGTGATAGAGCAGGACACTCAACCTCTTCTTCTCGCCTCTGCATGCATAAACAGGAATGCACCCACCCACACACATGTACACAGACAACACACACACACACACACACACCCAAACACACCAAACACAAAATCTTACCAGCTAAGCTTCAATGAAAATCTTCATATATTTAAAAGATGAGATTAAAATAATTAATAACATGACTTACTAAGACCAGGCAAATGTACATATTTGCAAGCACATCTTTGTCAACAAAGCTAAAAATTATGATAAACTCTACCTAAAAATAGATGAGTGGATATTGATCTGTCACAAAAGGACACACTAAGAATTAAGAAATATCTCAAAGTACAGTCAATTATTTATATTTTTGATCCATTAATAAAGCATTTTAGGGACTACCTCATTTTTAAATTAATGTTTATTTCTTTCATATACATTTTGTATCATTAACATATATAATCCATTATTACATACCATATGTTAACACTTGTGAAAGAAACCAACAGTATTGGTCTAAAGATGAACTACTGCCTGTATTATTTGAAAATATATATAAAATGATATTAACACATAATACCTACTATAAATAATATGGCAAATAGTATAATACATACTTATGCTCACTGCTTTTCTGGTTGCTGTGACAGAATATCCGATAAGCAGCAGCTTATGCGCAGACTAGTTTATCTGGGCTCGGGGTTTGTGGTACCCTCGAACATGGTGTAGACAGCATGGCGGCAGGAGTGAGGTGTGCTGCTCACACTGTGCTAAAGTCAGGAAAGACAGAGAGGTGAGAGGTGGTACTCAACTCTCCCTCTCCTGTTTTACCGAGAATCCAAGTCTAGGGGATAGTGGGTAGGTCTTCTCTCCTCAGGTCAATCTCTCTGGAAATGCCCTCAAAGATCTACCCAAAGGTGTGTTTTCCAGGTGATACAAAATTCTTTCAAGATTAACTATCACAATGTTTTATATAGATTATATGTTATATTGTGTATCTACTGACTGTTCATGGGACAAGGACCTCTATCTCATGCCTTATTTTCGCTCATTTACTATGGCTCCTTCCTAAAAGATCCTTTCAGACCAGCACATAACAATGCATAGGCCCTACTTCACCGAAGAAGATCCAAAAGTCACTTTTGAGAACAATGGAGTGATTTAGAGAAAGAGAGGAACAAATCGTATCCACCAGGAAACAAACTGAAACTCTTTCATCACTAAATGGTGCAATAATAGCATGCCAGGTTCCAATACAGAGCACACTAGAACCTTGGACCATGAAACCCATGGGTGTATAATCAGTAGAAAATAAAGAAAACTTAAAATCTAGGCTACCTGTTTCATTAGAGGTGGTAGTTCAGAGAGGATAACCCTGCAAGCTTAAAGACTGGTGCTGGAAAAGCTGTCAGGGAGATGCATCAAAGACAATGGATTCATGGGATTCTAGAAAAAAAAGGGGGGAGGAGGGAGGAGAAAGTCTGGCTAGAAAAAAAAAAACAACGTCCTCCTGGGTCTTATATGCCATCCTGGAGTTTCACTAAGAAAGAAGTCTTCATAGCTGTGTGGAGGTGTATGGATTTCCAAGCATGAGGATGTCTGGGAATTCTGCTTATAGAAGCAGATAATGCTTTGATACTGCTGCTATGGAGTACGTTTATGCTCACTCAGCTTCTAAATACAGCTATGTGGTAAGATTTCTTTTCAGTATTTCAAATATCCCCAGGAGTGCTTCGAAAGGGGGTAAAGATGTGCCAAATGGCAATACTCCATAAAACTAATTACCTGGGAAATTATGTGGGGAAAAATACATTGTGATACAGGTGTTCCATGTAGTGAATAAGTCAGGACAAGCCCTGCATTTATGAGCTATAAATGAAAATATTGAATATGCAGTGTCTATTAGCCTTGCGGCTCCACATTCTAAATCACTGGTTAAATGCATCCTCAACGCCTCAGTGCCACCAGCCATGGTGATTAGGCCACCAGCCCCATTCTGTTCCGTCCCAAGCCAGCAGCCTCCTCACTGAGAGCATTAGGTTTGTGCTGTAACCCCTCCTCCATTCAGCCAAGACCTAAGTGGTTCATCTGAACCTCACCTGAGTGCTCCAGCCTGGCTTCTGATGACTCTTAAACAAAACTCCAGACTGTCCACTCCCTCAAGGGGCTCTCTAGTGCCAAGTCTGTGGTTGTGTTTTCTCCTTCCATGAAAATGACAGCAGGCAACTAATAAAAGAGATGGGAAGTCATTACAATAAATAAAAAGGAATGAGCCACAGGATAAGAAATATGAACAAACATTAAAATAAATCCCCAAGTCCTCCTCCCCATCTGACTCTCAGCTGCTTGTCACCTGTCCCCATCTCAATGATGTCACTGAAGAAGAAGGAATGCAAGCGACCCCAGCTCCACCATGATATGCACAGAGGACTACTGACATGCAGTCTCTGCTTTCTTTCCTGTCCTTGTCCTTAGTTTGTCTGTGTCCCACACTCAGCAGAATGTCTCCTCCGATGCATGGAATCCTACCCTCTCTCTCCTATGAATGCCATAGTTTTTCTCTCAACTGTATCTTCAGTTTCAGTTCCCTCTCTACTGACTTCTTCCTCCATGGGAGTGTGTGTGTGTGTGTTGTGTGTGTGTGTGTGTGTGTGTGTTATCATATATATAATATATTTTATTATCATCCCAATGAGTCATATTGTCATACTCAAGCCAAATCTATGGCTTGATTAGATGAAAAAGTGATAGTATTCCAGCTTCCTGAACTGCAATATATTAGACAGTTAACATCTTTAATTTCAAAATCCAAACTCTGAAATGCTTCAAACTGCTTCCCAACATTTTGAGGCTAACGTGACACCATAATGGAAAATTTCACACCTGACCTCAAATAATGAACCATATCGAAAATGCAGGTGCACTAAACTACTGCATCAGATTACCTCCAGACTGTGTATTTGAAGCCTATATGAAACATAAGGGAACTTTTTAATGTTATTTAAGAAGTTTCCAACTTTATATGTTCAAAAGCAACTCAAGATTTCTGCACTTCTGTGTCATCCTCCAATTCAACATGACCAAATGAAAGCTCCAGGTTCCTGCTAACCACACACCTGGTATCTCTCCTTCATCTCCATCAATGACAACTCTTCCCTTTTCATTACTCAGTCCCAAAGCTTTAGAGTCAATCAGTCTTATGTTATTCTTCACTTCTCACTCCATATCTAGTCTGCCAGACCCTTCTTCTGCCTGAAAAATATACCTAAGATCTGAACATTTTGCACAGTCTCTACTGCTAACCCTTCTCTCCAGGCCAACAGAATATCTTCTAAATACTGCAATAGCTTCCTTGCCGGTTTCTCGATTTCTCCACTTCACCACTGTCCTCTTCTTAGCACACCAGACCGAGTGAACTATCAAAATACAATGAATCTATAAACAACTCTTCCAGTAGTGACTTGCCATGCTCCACATAAGTTCAGGATCTTTCAGGGTCTTCCCTAGGCTAAATTCAAACAGAAATGGACTTCTATCACTTTCTTTTGGCACTTGATATGTAGTCCCCTAGAGTTGTTGATGTTTTAGAGCATGTCAGAAATATTTTCATCTTAGGGTATGTGCATAATCTGTTGCTACCTATGTCTCTCATTTCTTTCCACTGGTTATACAATGATGCCATCATTCAATTCACATCTGGATTCCAATCTCACCTTCTTTTCAGTTGACCCTACAACAGATGACTTGCAGCATCTGCCAACATTCCTGCTTCACTTCCTCTTACTTTTCTCCTTTGAATTCACCACTATTTAGTATGCTACATACAATTGACCCACCTCAGCTATGGGTTCAGTGCCTGTAGATTCAACAAACCACACACCAAAAACATTTAGTAATTGGGCTGGATAAATGGTTCATTGGTAACAGTACTTGTTTTACAAGAAAGAAAACCTGAGTTTGAATCCTAGCACCTCTGTTAAAAATAGGTGGGTGTGGCCACACATGTGCTTAAACCCAAGCACCACTCGGGTAGAGACAAGATCACTTGTGTCTTGCTGACTGCCAGCCTAGCTCCAGGTTCAATGAGATACCCTGTCTCAAAGGAATAAGGTGAAATGTAGCAGAATAGGACAACATATGATCTGCTCTGGCCTACACACACACACACACCACACACACACACACACACACAACACACAGAGAGAGAGAGAGAGAGAGAGAGAGAGAGAGAGAGAGAGAGAGAGAGAGAGAGAAATACCTCAAAAAACAAGAAAAGAAAATAATTTGGTAAATATTATACTAAATGTGAACAAACATTCTTCAAATTGTCATTATATCATAAACTATACAATGTAAGAAGTCTGCATACAACATTTGCATTGTATTAGGTACACAAGTAATCTAGAAGTGACTTAAAGTATATGGAAGATTTAGGTAGATTAGGTACAGCACAATACCATAGAATGTAAAGGTTTGGACACCTGTGGATTTTGGCATCTCTGAGGATTCTTGAAACTGACTATACAAACACTAAGGAATGCATGTATGCTATCTTTTTGCTTTTACATAGTGTTAGTTTCTGGTACTAGAATATAAACTCAGGAAAACAGAGAGTTTTGCCATTTTATTAATAAGTATACCCATAGTACCTAGAACCTGTGGTCAGGAGTACCTGGAGTACCTATGGTCAAATATATTTATTAAGTGAGTCACTGAGTGAGTATGTAGTCTTCAAACATAACTTGCATTGTAAGACAGCAAAGTGATCAGCTCTCAAATAAAAAATGCATGTTCTAAAAAAGACCTAGTGTAGAGAACAGAAGAAAATGAGAAAATATATTTCATGTGTGCAACAAAAACATGAGAGGATTTTGTCAGTTTGGGATAAAACAAGGAGACGCTGCGAAAGAACCACAACAGCCACGCTTTGTGCCACATTTGATTGAGTACTGTAAAAAATCAATCAGTGTTTTCACAAATAAGCTAGATAATAATCTTCAAATAGAAAAGGGGGAAATCGGGTGTTAGGGAATGATGTGACCCAATTATTTCATGCATAAAAACAACAGAAAGTCAGATTTCACATATTCTGTTTATAAAGTATATTTGCATTCTCTTCCTGAAAAAATTACTTAAAACATTCTCCAGGCCACTGGATTCAGTAATGGAAAAGTGGTAGGGAGACAGGGAACTCAAAAATCCTATAATAAACATTGAGACCAAATAGAAATAGATCTAAATAATTCGTGTGAAGGGTAGTTGTAAAACTGATGAAACAAGACAAACAGAATAAAGAAACAGAAAACAGAAAGACACAGGAGTATAAATGCTGTTCACAGCCAAACATTAGGCATAACGTGGGGAATCCTGTGAAAGAGAGGGAGAAAGTATTGTAGGAACCAGAGGGGTCAAGGACACCACAAGAAAACTCACAGAATCAATTAGCCTGGACTCATGGGGGCTTACAGAGCTGAACCACCAAGAGAGCTTGCAGGGGACTGATCTAGGCTCTCTGTACATGTTACAGTTGTGGAGCTTGGTCTTCTGATAGGACTCCTAACAGTGGGAGCAGGGGCTGTCTCTGACTCTGTGACCTGCTTTCAGGACCTTTTCCTCCTACTGCGTTGCCTAATCCAGCCTTAATAGGAGGGGAGGTACCAAGTCTTACAGCAACTTGATATGCCATGGTTGGCTATGATATACATGGAAGGCATGTCCTTATCTGAAGAGAAAGGAGGAGGAGTGAACGGGGGAGGGGAAGTTGTGAGGAAGGACTGGGAGGAGAGGAAGGAGGGGAAACTGTGATCAGGCTAAAAAAAATATTAATTAATTTTAAAAAAGAAATGATGTTTAAGGAGATCAAAGGCTTTATGACAGCTTTAGCTCTTAAATAACAATAAATATAAACAAAGGTTTTCTAAAGTTTGAAGATATCTAACTCTCTTAATTAAAAATAGGATATTAACTCTAAAAAATGGAAAATTACCAAATTTTGGAGCTATATATGATCAAAATAAACTATGAAACATGTGCTTCACAAAAGTGTGATTAAAAGGGCTATGGGGTATAAAGTTTAATGATATCTTTTAAAATAAAAAAAAATTTTATATGACATTCAAATATCTAGTGTTCTTATTTGTCATTTAATTTGCTTGATCAAAGGCTGAAAATGGTTTATTGAAATGTCCCATCACGGTTGTGGCCTTTGTGACACAGAATTGTTTCTGATGTGCGTTGCCGATCATTTTTATGAAATAATCTTTGTTGAAGAAGAGAGCGTATTTGACCCACCTCTCACTTCTCAAGAAAGGTGACCAATGACAAAGGAAAGAATGGATCTTCAACAGAAAGAAGAGAAAGCTTCATCTGAGACAATAAGATATTAGAGGTCAGAGGAGGTAAGACAGAGGGGAGCTGGCGATGAGGGGGTGTGGGAGGGTGTCACCTATGCTACTGTGGGAGGAACCTCTGTATGCTATGAATATGTATTTCTCTCATTGTTTGATAAGGAAGTTGTTTTAGCCTACAGCAAGACATGATAAGGTTAGGCAGAAGAATCAAACTAGAATTCAAAGGAAGAGGGGCAGAGTCGACTGCAGACCCTGTGAGCCACCCAAGAAACAGGATGCTGAAGAACCAGTAAGCCACGGAGCACATGGCAATAAATAAATTAATAAGAATGGATTAATTTAAATGTAAGAGCTAGTTAATAATAAGCCTAAGTCATCTGCCAAACATTTATAACTAATATAAGCCTCTGTGTGATAATTTGGGATGCGACTGCCGGGTATTTGAGAGTTGCTGGTGGGACAGAAACTTCCATTTACATTATGCCAAGACTATGGGTGTAGAAAGTGTAGGAGAACATTTCAGTTCTGATGGATGGTCAGGGAAAGGAGTCTTCAGGAAGCTCAAAGATGGACTTATAGCCAGAGATGAGGGCAAGAAGTAAGTCTGGCCTGATTGAGTAAGAGGCATATTTTGCTCAGTAGAAAAGCCTGAAGAGAATGACAGTGATGACAATAACAAACAAGCCTTCCCACACAAGAGTGTATTGTCAAACAGCTGCGTCCATGCTCCATCTGCACCATCATTTCTCCTGGGTCATAACCAGAAGTATGCTTTATAGTATAAATGCTCATCAGCCTCCTTAGTTATTAGTCTATTTATTATAGCAATGGATACTATTTAACACACACATATATGTGTATCTTAATTACGTTTATATTGTTATGATCAAACAGCATGGCCAAAAGCAACATGGGGAGCAAAGGGTTTATTTCACTTACAGTTCCACATCACAGTCCATCAGCAAAAGAATTCAAGACAGGAAATCAAAGTAGGAACCTGGAGGCAAGAACTGATGGAAAGGCTATGAAGGAACACTGCTTACTGGCTTTCTCCTTGTAGTTTTCTTAACCTGTTTTCTTATAGCACCTAGGACCACTGGCCCAGAAGCCTCCCATATCAGTCGTTAGTCAAGAAAATGACCTACAGGAAAAGTCAATTCTACATTTTATTGAATAAGATTATTTCTTCAGAGATAACCCTAGCTTATGTCGAACTGACTAGCACTGTGTGTGTGTGTGTGTGTACGTGCGTGCGTGCGTGCGTGCGTGCGTGCGTGTGTGTGTGTGTGTGTGTGTGTGTGTGTGTGTGTGTATGACTATTGCACAAGTATATCTTGCAGGCAGACCTCTGTTGTAGGTCTCTGAATTTGTAGCTGAGTGATATTGTACTTTCTTTTTTCCTCCATTAGCCTGAAAAGTTCTTTCAGCATCATAAATGCTAATCAGTAGAAGTAAAGTATCTAGTTGGTACTAATTTCTCCATGTTCAATGATGTAAATAAGTTGAGTTTTCAGCAATAGGGCCTTAACATCAAGTTTGGAGAGTTGCCGGGCGATGGTGGCGCACGCCTTTAATCCCAGCACTCAGGAGGCAGAGCCAGGCTGATCTCTGAGTTCGAGGCCAGCCTGGACTACCAAGTGAGCTCCAGGAAAGGCGCAAAGCTATGCAGAGAAACCCTGTCTCGAAAAACCAAAAAAAAAAAAAAAAAGTTATGGAGAGTAACCAAGAAGTCTGGCAATAGATTGTGATGTTTGCAGGATGGGGGCAAAGGGTGTATTGTCTATGGAATTGAGCACTGGAAAGAGAATAAAGGTTCCATACCTGAGTCCAAACCAAGTGTGGGCACTGTGGGTCCTTGCTAGAGAGTGGTTCTGTGGGTCAATGTGAATCACAAAGAATGGAGGTGGCCTAGAAGGAAAGGCTGAAAGGGGAGTTCCTTAGAAGCTATTTCCTGAAAATGTAGAGATGAAACCTAAGTTACAGTGAAGATGTCAGAATATTCTAGATGCCAGGATTCTGAGATGTCCACTAAGGAAAGATACAGGCACAGAATGAATGGATTCAGAGAGTGTGTCCTGTGTGTATACAGAACTGGAGTGAGTGAGCTACCTAAGTCCTTTAGAGTCCAGATTATTTCATCATAAGCCCTAGATACCAGAATGGGCTTGTAAGCTTTTACATTTCCCATGATGAGGTTTTGTCTTGCTTTGGTCCGATCCTTCCTTCCTATGCCCTCTCTCCTCCCTATTGGAATGGGAATGCTTATTCTGTGCCACTGCATACTGGAAGTGTGTCATTTGTTCCGTGATGTTATAGGGGCTCACAGTTAATGAATCACTTTGAATCTCAGAAGATACTTGGATGTTGACATTTAAACAACGTTAAACTGTTGAAGACTATAGGAGCTTTTTTAACTTGGACTGAATGTGTTTGCCACTAGGGCAATCGTGAGCAGAGATAAGAGGGGAAATGATTGATATGTTGATGTGTCAGGTTGACAAGGAGTAGGCTTGTGATGGTTTGTATCAATTATCAACTTAACAGGACCTAGACTCACCTTTAAGACAAGTCTCTAGGCATACCTGTGAGGAATTTTCTAGATTAGATTAACTGAGTTGGTTGTGTGTATGGCTCCATGCTAAGGGCTGGGCTCCTTGACTACATTAAAAGAGAGAAAGCCAGCTGAAAAAAAAGGCATCCATCCCTCCCTGTTTCCTGGCTGTGGATGTGATGTAATTACCTACCCCATACTCTGGCTGGCATGACTTCCCCACCACACTGAACTGTACCCTGGGACTGTGAACCAGAGTAAGCCCTCTTTCCTGAAGTTGTTTTTTGTGGCAGCAATGAGGAAAAGAACTAATTCAAGGGAGATATGGGCAAAGCTCTCATGAGCTCTCCTGCCCATTCCTGCAGCTCCCTGTGAATCTATAATCATTTAAAAAAAAAAAAAAAAAACAGTTGTGAAAGATTATTCCACACTGAAGGAACATAGAGAGCCAGGAGAGCTATGTATTCCTGGGGTACCCAGACAGGCTCCTCATATTATAAAGGGCATTCCTGGGACCATTAGCAAAGCTTCAGATGACTTTCTGAGTAAAAACTAGATGAAAGTTGTTAGTACTGTATGGCAATATTTTCCTGTAAGTTAAAAAGTACTTCAAAATAAAAAGTTAACAAATCCATCAATCAGGGACTTACCCATACAGATTTAGACTAGAAGCAGAAACCATTTCCTACAATGAGCCAAATTTTACATAGATATTTGATCTTGCAGACACAGAGCCAGCCAGTAGTAAAAAAACAAACATAGAACACTTCAACCCACTTGAGTACTGATCTAGATTTGTCATACTAATCCCAGGCTGTGAGTGCTGCTAGCTCCAACTCGAGCTGGCCTCCAGGGTGGACAAGACACTAGTGCAGCCACTACCAGCCAGTGCTCAACTCTTCTGCTTTGGCACAGAAAGCAACCATAGAAAATGCTTGAATAAACAAGAGCAGCCACATTTGGCCCAGAGTGGACACAGCCTACAATTTGTCACCTTTGAATCAGGGCTGTGAATTAGTCACTTTCCATCATTACAGGAGAATGCTCAACAGATATGACTAAAGGGAGCAAAGACGTATTTCATATCATAACGTCAGAGGCTTCCCATCCATCATGGAGCCGAAGACCTGAAAGAGTGACTTAATCCATGGCAGCAGAATGTGAGAGACTATTCATATCACAGCAGACCAGGAAGCAAAGAGAGTGGCGGGAGCCTTTAAAGACTCATCCCATAATGACCCACTTCAGCCCCACCTTCTAAAGGTACCCCAATCTTCCAAAATAGCACTCCCATCTGGGAATAAGAATTCAAAATATGCACCTGTGGGGGACATTTTAGGTTTAAACTATAAGAGGGTGTTTTTTTATTGCCCAATTAGTGTGCCTCCAAACCTTCAAAGATCTTGGCAGCTTATTTTCCTTCTCAGGTACTGAAATCTCTCCTCATGTTTTGATCATCAAACATGCCGTTCCTGGCTAATTTTATATCTCCCACCTGAAGAAACAAGTATCTGTGCTATTATTTATTCACATTGCTATTTCTTTGAAACACGTTTGCGTTTCAACAGTGGAGGGTTTCTTGCCTCTGTAGTTCCCCAGGATATACTGCTGTATTTAATGCTCTTGACATCATTCTATAGGATGCTGCATTGTTTACATGCTACCCTGAACACCAGCTTCCAATAACTCTCAGAGATGTTTCAAGTGCCTCACTGAGGATGATCATAAATGCAAATCTTCCCTGAGTATACAGGAAAATGTAAATGTTAGCTCGTTTTCTGGCCGTGTTAGATTTACAATTGGAATTTTGTAACATAAATGGAAACCTGCATCTTCAAACTATATCTCCTCTTGAACTTTGAAGTCGTAATTACTGAGTTCCTGGTATGTGATCTGCTCTTCTGAAGTGTTTCCTGTATGCCCATCTTCCTGTGCTGCTACCTGGGTGGAAGGCAGGCAGGGGTCATGGTCAGGGTGAGAGAAAAGTTTTTCTTCACAGCAGGAATGCCTACCACTTTATTAGACAAGCTTTAAAACCAAACGGCAGGGCACAATGTCAGCACATAACACAGCAATAGAACATCACCAGAGAGGCCACTAGAAGAGGGAAGTACAGCTTCTAACAGTTGCCCTTCCTTTGGCCTTCCTGACACATGGAGCAGAGCAGGTAGCAGTGTGGCCTGGGTACCAACATCAGTATAAAAGACACCTGCCAAGATGCCTATTATCTAAAGATACTATGGGCTGGAGGCAGCACCACAGGCAGAATATGTCTGGACTGGAGTTTCCTTGAGGCTTGGCCCCAAGCGCTGGAAATGAACCACAGGTAAACTAGAACCCTAGACTCACTCTCTGTCTGATAAGAATAGGAGACGTCTAAAGACTGTATGTCAGTACTGTTGCTCCTGGAACCAATCTCAACTCTAGAAATACCTTGCTGGACAGTGGGAGAAAGGCATCCACTAAGATGTTCTCTCTGGTACTAGGGAAGGCTGTAAGAGTGAGAGTCCTAGATCTACTCATGGTATCACTCTAGCCTTGTGCATGAGAAAAAGGATCAGGTCACCCCAAAGAGGAGATAAAACTTGGGTTCATTAGAGTCCTGACCCAGACTTACAGCAGCCAGCCTAAGCTGTATTGCCAGCCCCAGCAGAGATGAAAGGGTATATCAGCCTTTGCCACATCCCAAGGAAATTATCACAAAATATAGGACAAATTGAATCCTAACAGACAGACTAACACCATGGGGTGCAGGGGGTGAAGCTATTAATTCCTGCCTATAGAAATGAGATTAGCTGAGCGAATGTAAACTGAGCCTTTAAGCAGAGGTGACATTCAAACAGCTGGATCCAGTCAGCAGCGGACCTGCATGCTAGAGGGAATGGCACTGACTTCCCTTTGAGAAAAGGAAGGGTGACTAATGACCCTAAATGGCCATTTGGGGGTCAGAAGCACATAAGCCCACTCATGCTAGGAAGTTCTAGGAAGGACTAAACATTGCATTAAGAAGGTGGCTGAAAACACTGAAGGAAAAAAAATAATTTGAGGGCAATGAGTTCATCACAGAATGGTGGTGGCAAAAATGAGATGTCAGTTATGCATCATTTAATGAAGAAAACACATTCTAAGAAATGCATCATTAGGTGACTTTGTCATTATGTAAACATCATAGACTGTACTTACCTCTATTATATAGTCAACTGCACATCTAGGTTGTATGCTGCGTGTGTGTTTGCATAAATATACTTGTGTATGTTTACGCATATGTGTGTATGCAGATCTCATATTATTTTCTTCATCATGTCTCTAGGTATGTAAAATAGGGACATGATGAACAAAATGAGATTAAGTAAAGCATAAGAGAAAATGAGGCAATCAATAAATGTAATAAAAGGCTGAGAGATGTATCTGTGGGTAAAGAGGACTTGCTGTCAAGACTGATGACCCAAATTTCATCCCCAGAAGCCATCTGGTGGAAAGAAAGTTCCCATAAGTTTACCTCTGACTTCCATATATGCTCTGTGGCATGCACACACAATAAAATGTAATAAAAATATTGTTTTAAAAAGAAGATATTCAGTCAACTTATAATGTTTAAAACTGTCACCAGGTGTAGCAGGACATGTCATTTTATAGTAAACTATTCTCTAAGAAGTAGGAACACACATTAATATTAAAAATTATGGTATAGAAAGCACATAAACAGTAACACAATCATCATTATTGATACCATGCATTTCACACAGTTGTATGTACTACACTTATGCACAACTGGCAGTGAGTAGGTTTGTTTACACCAGTGCCACCATGATACACATGAGTGATGTTTCATAGGTTGATGATGTTATGAAGACTATGATGTCACAGGGCTCCATTGCAATTCTATAAGGCTGCTATGACACCTTTGAAGTGCCACTTTAGAAATAATGCAACTCCATCCTTTTTTAGCTGGATCTCTTTTGGACACATATTACTGACATCACAGGCATGCAAAGTGAGCCCTCAAAAGTACTGAACAGGTCAAGGAGCAGAAAGGATCATGACTGAGCAAATACGGGGAATAGGGTGTGAAAGGGAAGTATTGTATGCATCGACCTTTATTTATCCATAATGTTTTTCTGCACTAAAAATCTGGCATTTGAGGACCAGCCAGTTCTTAGAGATAGTCAAGGTCTTAGTCTCCACCAACAGGTGTGTCACATACATTGAGCCTACAGCTCACACACCTCCTTATCTAGCTCACACTTCACTAGTTACTTTTCTCATGATTGTGGCGAGACATCTGGCAGAAGGGATTAGAGGAAGGATCTATTTTGCCTGATAGCTTTAGAAATTTCAGACCATGGCAGCAGGGAAGCCATGACAGAATAGCTCAGCCCAAGGCAGTGTCCACATGACTTTTGTGTTTGTGCCGACACTAGTATAAAATGAATATATCCACTGTCAGCTGCATATGAAAATGACACACAGGGAGTGCCTCAGTCCACACAGCACAAGAAATGAAACTGTTGTAAACAGAGGCCTTTTTTCTGTCCCGCCCTGTCCCCAAGCTGCTTCCAAATAATCACTCAGAGGTTTATATTCATTACAAATGTTTGGCTGATGGCTCAAGCTTATTATTAGCTAGCTCTTACATTTAAATTAACCCATATTTCTTATCTAGGCCCTGCCACATGGTTCATGGCTTGTTACCTCATTTTTTATATGTCTTGCTTCCTTGGAGGCTGGCTGGCATCTCCCTGACACCTTTCCTCTTCCCAGAATTATTCTAATATGGCTCTCATGCTCAATCTCTTCTTGCCCAGCCATTGGCCAATGAGCTTTATTATTAATAATGAGCCTAATCCATATCAAATTATAGCATCCTAGATATAGAGGAACCAGGTACTGATAAGACTTTCAAAGGCCCATGTGACCTCTTTCTACCAACCAGACCCACTTCCTATCCCTAACCCTCCACGAAGCTCCACTTCATCTCTACAGCTTTTCTCATCAGATGATCCTGATATCTCCAGTTCCCAGGACCTGCATAGCAAATTAGGCTACACCTTCACAGATTTACACATAGCCCACTCAGGTGATCCCTATGGTGAATCTGATCCTAGACACATTACCTGGCTTCACAGACTTTGATTGGAATCTTGGTACAAGCCTTTATGACCTCACAATTCATACACTCTGCTTGTCTACAAAACCAGAACCACATGGATGGTGCCCGTGTCTGCTGTTGACTCCAGAATCAGCAAGGCTCTCTTAGACCTTGATGCAGTGGCCTCTGAATTTTCTGTGGCTTAAACCAAGAAATATATTCTACTGGAAGACTCTTTCCCAGGGGACACGCAGCAGCAGCATCTTTTTAAGAACAGGCTTTTCAAAGTTTTGGGTTTGCATTATTCTGCCTTAAAGCTTTCAATGAGGACGTCTCCCTCAGCACATCTTTCCTGTTCTGGTGCACACTGCAAAGTTTACAGCTCATCTTTAATAACACTAATCTGTTGAACAATTATAGCTGATTTATCTGCACTTACTTATTCCACATCATCAAACACATTCATGCTCCCCAAACTCTCCATTTTTCACATTTTTCCACTCCATAATTTGCTTCTGATTCTCAGAATAAACCTAGATAAAAGCAGCAAGCAATAACCAGAGTACAACCTGAATGTTTTTCTGTCATAAAAGTTCATCCCAAACATGCTAGTCCACCACTTTTGGATTTGCCTTATTTAAATATTAGAACATGAGTAGACTCTTAGCCAGAATGTGGCATGGCCAGCCTCTAGTCCTGTTGCCAATAGTGCCCTTCTTCAGCCACATCAAGAACCTCATGAAGTTAGTCTGTGCTGTCTTCAGATATAATGGCATTCTGGTCTTCCACAACTCCAGTAAAATCACCAATTAAGAGACCCATAGCATACTGGGAATTCTTTAATTAACACCTACAAACTCTTTTACATTCTTCCAACACACCAGTTTATTATTATTTTTTATTAGCTACTTTTCCCATTGCTGTAATGAGTACCTAACAGAAAAACTTAAGGGAACAAGGGTTTAATTTTTACTTGTGGGCTCAGAAAGTTCTGTCCAGCATCACAGGAATGCAATGTCAGAGTGCCTTAGTCCATGGCTGCAGAAACTTCCAGCAGAAGATAGCTCGTATGGACAGCAGCCCAGGAAGCTAACAACATTGGACAGAACTAGATGGACAAAACCTATGAAGGATGAATCCTAATGGTATATTTCCACCAGCCAGGTCCCACCTCCTAGTTCTTCAAAATCCACCACAACCCGGAGACCAAGTATTCAAAACATGAGCCTGTGAGAAACATGTCAGATTCACACCAAGCCAACATTCCTCCTGTGTATCTTCTTCCTGAGTTGGGCTATGAGAGACTATCCCTTGAATCCAAGCCCATAGGAATTACTCAAATTAGCCCATCCTAAACAGTATTCTCACTTGTCCTACTTTCCCCATGGAAACCCTAGGCAGAGCTCCAGTCTGCCCTTTCTTTTGACTCTCCTTGGGTCGCCCGGCCAAAGGCTAGTACAATCTTTGTGGCCCTCCATGGCATGTAGTTACTCCTCTCTAGGACCTGGGAGTATAATAAACGTTTTCTTCTAAGGCTATTTCTCTTTCCTTCCTGTGGCCACATCAACTTTATCATGCCATATCCAACACAGGAATTCCCAGGGCAACAACTATTTTAATTCGTTATCTAAAAAGCGCTTAGCCATGTTTAATGAGCTATTCCTTGCAGTGTTTAGACTGGCTTGATGGAAATATGGAGTATCCTCTCATTAAACTAGAAAATTAGCAAAGAAGAGTGGAGTTGAAGGTAAAGGCAATATAGCTGATGGGTGTGATGTTGAGTTTGGGGCCTGCTTGCGGGTGAGGTATCACTTTATAGAATGGCAATGGAGAGGTATAGTGGCCTGTGGTGACTCTGGACACAGGTTCTCTGTCCTTTCTGTCCTGTTCTGTCCTTTCCAGGTGCTTCTCTCAAAGCAGGGGAGTCTCTTTAAACCTAAGATTGATTCCTTACAGGTGACAATGATCTGATGATAACATCTAAGTCACAAAGAGCATAAGCATTACTTAACAGTCTGCAGAGTACTCAGTAGACTTGTAAACACTCCACTAAGTAGTGGACTTCACACTCCTTACAGATAAAAACTGGCTAATAATTACATCTACACTACAGAGAGCATAAGCACTAATTGAAGCAGCCTGGAAAACACTCAGCATGGTACCTTGTGATTATATGATGTAATCTCCGCACCCTTGTTGTCAGATGTAGACATTTCTCCACACAGCACAGAGTTCGGTGTATGGATCCTAACCAGCAGTTTCCCTCTATGAGTTGGGGGCAGAGGTGGAAAAGCTCACTGGCCAGGGCTCTGGCATAGCCTTAGTTCCAGGAATTCCCATTTTAGTTCCAGAAGCACCACGTGCTTCCAGTCCAACCTATATTCTGTGGAAGGTTGCCCTTCCCAGTCAAAGTAGCTACGACTGAACCACCATTCTTCACCCTTCCCGTTAGATTTGATTCCATAGATTGCTTGCCCTAAAAGGTTGAAATTACAGTGTTCATATTGCGATAAAAGTCCTTGCCTTAGCACTCCTGTTATTTGTTAAAATGTGTAATAGCCATCTCGAAGAACCTGGCATTAGAGATAGAGGGGACATACCAGGAACCAGCTGCCAGCAGTAATTGATGCATCTCTGAGCTAGGAGAGGCAGCTGTGTGTCTGAGTATAGGGTCCCAGAAATGGGGCTAGGAGGAATGGTTAGAAACTTGCTCATTGTGATATAACTACCTACCCAAGGAATACAAGAGGGCCCTGCTAGATGTCAGCATAAGTGGGACATTCCACAGGCAGCCCATCTGCAGGCATTTGACCAGGGTGACACTTAGGGATGTTTGTCCCCAGAGTGACCTATCTCCCATCTTCCTCAGAATGAGTCCATCCAGTTTGCTGTGACCACAGCCAGCTGCATCTTGGGAAGGTAATCTGATAAACTAAACTCCCTTCAAACTTCTGAATTCAATAATGTCTCACCTAGAGGTGTGGCTTACTACTCATGAAATTTCAACCTAGAAGCTCAAGAGTTAGATTTTTTTTCTTACCGGGGGGAGCCCTCTGATAGGTTATCCAACCCCATATGGTCAGCCCTAAATGTATATACATATGAGGAATACCTAATTGACTCAGAAGGACATGTGGGGGGGGCATTTCTGTGTAAGTCTCCCTCCTCTCCTCTCTCTCCCCTCCCCCTCCTCTTCTCTTTTCTCTTTCTGTCTCTGTCTATCTGTCTCTCTCTGTCTCTCTCTGTGTCTCTGTCTCTGTCTCTGTCTCTCTCTCTCTCTCTCTCTCTCTCTCTCTCTGTGTGTGTGTGTGTGTGTGTGTGTGTGTGTGTGTGTGTGTGTATGTGAAAAGGTCATGAATCATGAAGTTGAAAGGGAATAAGGATGATCCTGGAAGAGTTGGAGAAGGAAGAGTATGGGGTGGAAATGACAAAAAATATAGTACTTATATATGAAATCAATAAGAAAATAATTAGGTAAATATAAAAATGGGGGGGTTCAGGAGAGATTTGGGAGCAAACTAGCCATCCAGAACAACCCAGATCCCACTAGCAGAGAGTGCTCAATACCTGACCCCTTTGGTATATTCACTCAGCTCTGCTCCCCGAAGGATCTGTGTAGCAGAGAAATATCAAATCTACTTGGAGGAGAGATGGTAACTCTATTTGTAGAGTTCATTGCAAGATTCCCCTTCACCCTCAACCCACAGAGCCACCAGAATATCAGTGGGGTGAAGAGGACCTTTTCAGGTAAAGGATTCCAAACAAGCTCATCCAAGGCCACGCTGTAGTGATCTCCAGAATCATGGGTGAGTGTTCCCCCAAGTGTGTAAGGGTAGGAAGCTCTCATCTCCCTCCAACGTGGAATTCCCAGTCATGTGAAGACACCCAGCAATGCTTTGCTTGCCCCAGCTTCTCCTTAAAACTTGTTTAATTAAGAAAAAAAAATAGACAACATTTTCTTCAGCCCATTTTTCCTGCTGTCATGACTTAAGCACAAGTGGGTGGGGGAGGGGACTCAAAAAATACCAAAAGAGCTCTGGGCATGAAGGCAGCTTTAAAAGATGGCATTTGTGGCTCATCTTTTTTAGTAACTGGGTTAGTCACCCTGGTCCACATAAAGCAAAGAACCTTCATGTTACAGTCTGCTTTGAAGAAGTGCTGCCTCCGTTGAGTTCAAAGAGAATAAAAAAGTAGGTCAGTTGCCCAGGGTTCTTAAAGAAGAAAAGGGAAAAAAAAATGTTTCCAGTGAAGCCACCATTGTCTTGGTTCCCTTGGTTCCTACCCAAATAAAATAAATAAACTAGTGGGTTTTGAAATTATATCAAAGTGAAGCCTGAATGCCCAAGAAACACCAGTTACTTAAGCTACTTGTGCTGTAGATCACTCCCTGTTTCCATGTGTGGGAAGATTCTGGGCCTAAGGAACAGGAAGAGGGCGGATCATTTCCTAGTGTGCAGGTGTCAGACGCCATGATCTCTCAGGGCCAGTCCTAGTGTAGGGTTCCTCAGAGAAACAGCAGCCACTTTCTTTTCTCCCCTTATCCACCCACTTATTTGTCAAATGTTCATTTTCCGACTTATGGGGCAGGTCTTCTATGTCAACCACCCTGGGACTCGGAGGAATCACACCCTACCTATGGTGACCACGTTCTCTCTGAAAAGCTCCTGGCCAAGCACTGTCCGTCATCAGAATGTCTCACTTCAGTCTATTTTGGAATGAGCTTGAAAGCAAGATATTTTCCCACATTAACCAAGGATGGGAGAGTAATTACAGAACTCAGGGTCTAAGGTGGTCTTCCTCCTGCTCAGAGTTCCCTCTGCATGACTCTAGGTCCATTTATGGAGTCATCTAGCTGATGGCTTCCACATCCAGCTGTGTGTGTCACTCCTGGGGTGTATTTCTTTCAACTACTTGCCTCCAGAGAATTTCCCCATTGATCGTTTCTCACTAGATTGTGAGCTCCTTGGCGGGAAGTGATAACCTCTTACTAATGTTTGGAATGAACCTGTCTTTCATGAACCAGGGACCAAAATATTAAATGCAGATGACACCCTTAGGGCCATCTAAGAAAGGGGAAATAGGAACGTGTTCTTCTCCCCCGCCCCAGTTCTCCCATGCCCACCACAGAGCAAGTTCATTGAGACTGTGGACATACAGCTACTCCTCAGCATTTTGCAACAGTACCAAAACAACTTGGCCATGGAGAATCTTCTGCCTCACTAGTGTTTTGGTGATGCTCTGAGCTCTTCCATGAAGCCAGGCTCCAGCAGAACCCAGCATGTTCCAGGAAGATTTCAGTAAAGGGTCTACAGTGGAACAATCAACCATGGATAGAAAACATTGGAAACTAGTATTGATAGGAGGTCAGAACTGTCGTGGAACATGGGAAAGCTTAGCAGAAAGACCAGTGTGAACCAGATGAATTCATGGAAAAGCAGCCCCTCACAGGAACGGTGTGTAGGGAAAGGTGGAATGGGGCTTAGCCCCAGCTCCACAGAATGCAGCCAGACAGGTGACTCTACCCAGGGGAGGTCAGACTCTAGGACAAAGACACGGAGCAAGTGTGGCAAGGATGCCCTTCCTTCTAAGAACCTGAGATGTACACAGATGATATACCAAATTAGCCTCCTGGAGAAGTAAAGGTATGCCCCTCCACAACAAGCCCCTGTTCATGCTATCACCCGGGGGTTCAAAACTCAATGATTAACCCCCATGCCACCACTACCCTAATGAATAGAACTGAGGCTTATGCAAGGCCTGTGTTTGAGGCCCATTTGGGAAGTTCCATGTAATAGAAAAAGCGGTGGACTTGGGTTAACCATCTGCTACAGTTTGAGTAAGTTTTCCCCAAAAGACCAAATGTTAAAGGCTTGGTCCATAGCTTGGTGAAACTGAAAGGAAGCAGAAAACTCTAAATGGTGAGACCTAATGGGAGATTTTATGTCATTGTTCTCCAAGGAAATTGTGTGACTCCATCTCTTCCCGCTTGCTTCCTGCCCACCAAGAGGTGAGCAGCTTCCTCCACTGTGCATCCCCACCATGATGTGATGCTTTTCATTACAGGCACAAAAGCTACAAAGTCAAATGACAATGGACTGAATCCTGCAAGCTGTGAACCAAAACAAACTTTTCCTTTTCTGAAGTTGATGGTCTCAGGCATGTTGCTATAGCAACAGAAAACTGATTAGTGCACCACTGGGAATCTTTTCCTGGTTTTGTTCCTCCTCAGTACCCCAACTCCTTTCATAGAAGAGGTAAACCCAAGTGACTTCTAGAACTGGGCCCTCCTCTTATGTGAGCCTCTGAATGGCACAGAACATGAGTGGTTTGTGAGTCCCATAGAGCAATATGGTCTGCTGTAGTCAGAGAAGCTCCAGTGAGGGAATGTGTGTTGATCTGAGCCCAGAAGAAGTGGTACTATGCAGGATGTTTCACGCAGAAGGACTGGTACCAGCCAAGTCACAAGGGCCAGATGGGTCTCATCGAAGAGATGGGGGAAGAGACCATAGCTTCATGAGGGACATGAAACAAAACTGCAGGTAACAAGAGCATCTGTGGGGGCTGGCAGCAGGGAGGTAGTTGTCACAGGCAGAAGATGCTTTGCACCAATTGAGACCCCAAACTTGTTTTCTCTCACTTAGCTAAACTAGAAAAGTGAGATCCTCTGAAATGAGATAAGAGCCAGATAAAAGAGACTCCAGGTAGTCAACTCTGAAATCAAGTGCCCTTGAGCTGTGTTTCTAAAACACATAACAGATTAAGTTACTCTCCAGCTTATAAGACTTCCAAGGTTTCCTCTGCCTGTGGGAACAAGTCTGAACTCCTTAGTGTGACATGCAATCCCATCCAATCTCTCACAGCAAGGCTGATCAGTGCTGCGCCGAGCAATCTGCTGCCTGGTTACACTCACTGTTTCCCAGATGATCCTCTGTCTATACTACCTCTGCTCATCCACCCAAACACCGAGCACTTATTGAGCACCGACTATATGTTGTTTCTTGTGTCCCAGTTTGAATATGAAATGTCCCCTCACAGTCTTATATGTTAATGACTGCATCCCCAGCTGGGGATGTTATTTTGGGAGGTGGGGTTGATTTCTCAGAGTCTCACTTTTTCCAGTTTAGCTGACTGGGGGAAAACAAGTTTGACAGGTGCACACTGTCTTCTGCTTGGGGCTCCCAGCCCCACGATGTCCAGCTCCTGTAGCTAAAGGAAGTAGAACCCAGGGGGATAGGCCTTTGAAAGTAATAACTAGTCCCCAGTCCTCTCCATCTGCTCCCCTCTCCTTCCTGTCTGCCATGAACCAAAGAATTTCCTCTCCCATGTACTCCTGCCGTCATGATGTTCTGCCCAAGTGAGTGAGGCCAAGCAACCAAGGACTGAACCCTCTGAGCCATAAGCCAAATAGGCAGTTTCTCCTTTAAGAAGGAAGAAGAGGGATAGAGCAGATGGCTCACTCTGTAAAGTCCTTGCTGTGTAAGCAAGGAGGACCTGAGTTTAGACCCCTAGCATCCACGTGAACAGATAGGCATAGTGGTGTTCATCTTTAATCCTGTCTCTTGGGGAAATAGAGGCAAGAAGATCCTTGGAGTTTGCTGGCCAGCTAGTCTTGTCTGGTCGGTAATCTCCAGGTTCAGTAAGAGACTCTGTCTCCAAAAGTAATGTAGAGTGAGCTAGTGGTATAAACACAGCTAAGCCCAAGTTAGACCCCAAGATCCACATGGTGGAAGGATAGAACTGATTGCCACAGGTTGTCCTTGACCTCCACATGAGCACTGTGCCACTTACAAACACATCAGCAAAAATGAACAAATAAATGATGTAATGATAATAAATAAGGTGAGGAGAAGTAGAGAAAGATAGCTGGCATCCACCTCTGGCCACTATACATATGCACATACATGCACTTACACTCGAGCACGTACACATACACATACACATGCATACACTCTGGAATGCACACACAAGCATACCAAAAAAAGAAAAAAAACAGAGGAGGAAGAACACCCCACAGTTGTTTTTTTAGGTATCTTGATCACAGCTACAGAAATGTAACACATGGACCCCAACTCCGAAGGTGATCAGAGCACATACCAGCCCTGTCTTTTTTCGGAAGTTGTCTAAGTCTGCTTTATGTTGTTACAACAGAATATCAGAAACTAGGTAATTCTAATAGGCTGGGAAGTTCATAAGCATGGGTCCAGCACCTGGCAAAGGCCTTCCTGCTACATCACAGCATGGCAGAGGTCAATCACACAGAAATAAAGCAGATATGCCAGCTTTGATCTTCCTCTAAAGCTACAAACGCCACCACAGGAACCCCATTCTCATGACCTCGCCTGCGCCTAATTATCTTTCAAAACCCCGATTCCAAATACCACTGACAAGTCAAAGACTATGTGTCCAACCTACGAACCTTTGGGAGACACTGAACCCAGGACAGAAAGACCCAAGAGTTAAATGGTAATTGCAGCTGTGTTCATTGCTAGGAAGAAAAAGCACAGGCTACTGTGTACAGATGTGACAGAAGGCTCAGTCGACTGTGGCAGCCTAGGACAAACTGTCTAAAAGTCTCATGACTCTGTCAGGCAATTGCAAAGGGAGCTGGGCAAGTAAGGAGAACCTCTTAGTCAGGAGAACAGTAGATGGGTTCCCACTTTAAAGATGGATCTGGCTCAGTGAAGCCACTGGCATTCCCTAGGTCAACCATCAGGGAAGATGCCGCCACAGTAGTCTTCTTGGTAAAGAATGCTTTTGTTGTCTGAGGGCAGTGCAGCACCACTGAGGCTGTAAGCATGAAAATGGCGTGATTGTGTTTTGACCTGGTTTATTGAATAGTGAATGGAATGAGAGGGAGCAGTCTTTGTTTGGTACTGATTTCATCAATCCCTCTCTCCTTGAATCAAGTGGTCTGTTTCCCTTTCCAGAGTCCACGTGCTTTGTGGGAGTTCCTCTCACCACCCTGTAGATAGCAAACTTCTATCTTAACACCTACTAATCAGGGTGGCAGGAGTTCTTGCTCTCACCTCTGTCAGGCCATGACAATTCCCAGGCAACCACTGCAATCCATTTGTGTGTGTGTTTGTTTTGTTTTGTTTCATTTTGTTTTGTGTTTTGTTTTGTTTCATCCTTGTGCCCTCAAGACAAATCAAAGACCCTAGATCCACGCAAATGGCCAATAACGATTTATTAGCAACCAACTAAATGAGCGAAATATTCAAATTGCAGAACTCACCTCTGGGGGGGGGGGGGCTCTGATCAATCCTGTTTTCTACTTCTTGTTGGTAGCTCTTCAGAACAAATGTAGAATGTTGTGGGGATCCAAGATTCTGGGGTGATGAGGGACTGGACAAAATAATCCAGGCTTTCCTCAGGTCCTCTTCAAATATACAAACTCACACAAGTTATGCTTTAGCCTTTGAACTCTGCAAGCCTTGGTTTTACAGATCATAAACCTAGGTGCCTGCTACTTAGTGGAATCCATCAACTGTGATGTGAGTGGGTCACACAAATGAAACATCAACCCCTTTAGGAAACTTTCATGGAAAGGAGAGCTGCCCTTCTATAACTAATAATAAATAATTATAACTAATAACCCTGCTTCTTATAACTTCATGTCATGTGCAAGCACAGGCACTCTGTCTCATCGGGCCCAAATAAACTCACATTTGGTTATTTCAATAACCAGCTCACATTGGTTTTGTTTCACACAAAACTCTAAGGGTCCCCTCCCCTTCTGGTAGGTACCCTGTCTTTTGGATTGTGTCCTCACACATATTAGATAGTCTATGAAATAGGTCAAGCATGGATAGACAAACACCACCCTATAGCACTTATACATGGAATCTTAAAAGGTCAACCTTAGAAGCAGAGGGTAGGGATGTGGCCAGGAGTCTGGAAGTCTAGAAGACTCCGGAGATGTGAGTCTAAGTTTACAAAATTTCATTTAAACAGGACAAATGAATTTAAGAAGTCTGTTATACAGTGTGATGATTTATAGTTAATAATGATGCCATATACTTGAAAAATTGCTAATAGAGTAGATTTGCAATATCCATCACAGAAAACAGTTAAGTATCTACTGCAATAAGGGGATTTGTTAGTTTAATTTAGCATTCTACACTATATTCACAATGTAAAACTTCATGTAACACACCACAAATTTATAAAATTTTTATTTGCCAATTTAAAAAAGAAGATTAAAAGAAACATCAAAAATTTTCTTTCAAAAACTGAGAGAAATACTTTAATCCTTGCATGATGCCCCATATAAGCCAGAGCCCAGTGACCCAATAAGAGGGCCTGGTTTCCAAAGGAATAGAGGGCTCATGGGGGTGGGGGATGGTAGACCAGTTGTTTTTTATGTAACTCAAATGAAAAGAAAATAATTGACAGTGTTTGTCATATTCAGTGGCGAATCCATTTGGGTTAAAGGGGGTTGTGTAGGAGTGGGGCTCTTTCTAAGTATCCGAGACAAGAAAAAAAACAACAGATTGCTTCAATGTTTTCCCGGGAGCCCAGGTTCATGGCCAGCATCGTTTGACATTGAGGTCTTTTCTTCTCCATGCACAGGACCAGAAAAACCAATAATATGAGTGTCACAGGTTCACTTACACAGGCAAGGAGGAAACACCCACTGCATTTACATTCCCTGGTGCACACAGTGTTTTCCAGTCACAGGGTGTGATGTTGATGAAAGACAGTTAATTCAATTTCTACGAAGAAATTGATTAATGGACTGGATTAAAAGAAGTCCCTTGTGTCTGCAGCCTTTGCCAAGCATACCAATTCTGCGTTATCGGGCCTGGTTTTCTCCTTCCCTTCTCGCTTGACACTTTGACAATACATACTCAGGCACAGTGGGAAGAGGAAGGGAGGGGGGAGGAAAGATGAGAAGCCATAGATTAAGGCTAAAATGCACTTCTATATTTAATTAGTTCTATTAATATTAAAAATAATAATAAAAAGGGCTCGTCGTGGAACTTGCTGATCTTGGGATTGTTCTAGGGATTGACAGCTGTTCTGGAAGGATTCTGCCACAGTCCTCCCAAGGACCCAGTACTTCCTTCAGTGAGAACAGGAGTCCTTCCCTAGCTGTCAAGGGAATGAATGAGGGGTCACAGCCACCTTGAAATGCCACTTGTAAGGCCCAGAGTTGGCTGCAGCTTCTCTGTCCTCGTGACACAGAGTTTTTCCCTGAGACTATCTTTTATTTTATTCATGTGGAGCTGGGAGGCGTGTTCATTTGTGTTTAAGTATGCAAGTGTATATGTGTGCATATGTGTGCTGTGGAGGCCAGATGAAAACCTCAGGGGTCATTCCTCAGGAGCCATTGACCTTATTTTTTGAGATAGGGTCTCTCATTAGTACCAGCATCTCACTGGGAGCATTGTTGCACCTATTAAGTTAAACTGACTAGCTAGAATAGTCCAAGGATCTGCCTGTCTCTTATTCCCTGTAATGGTATTAAAGGCACAACCCACTATGCCTGGCTTTTAATGTCGGTAATGAGGATTGAACTCAGGCTGTCATGCATGCATAATAAGCATTTACTAGCTGAGCTATCTCCCAGTCCCACCACCAGGGTGCACCTTAGAGAGACCATGATTCCACCTCCAAATTCCAGATAGCCCCATTTCTATCTGTCTCTGCCAGGGTCAGCAGCACCTTGGTCCCAGATGATGAGATTTTTTGGTCTCATGTTGCATGCTCACCAACATAGCCCTACAGAGTCTCTTCCATCCTCAATGTTGAAGGTCATTAATGACAGGAATGGCAGCCCTCATTCTCAGGTGAGGGTCATAAGATCCCTACACTTTTTACATTCCTCAAACACCCACAGTCAGCTTAGAATCTATGTTCTGAACTGGAAGGAGGAATCCAAAGAATACTTTTGCCCAAGACCATTGGCTAAAACATTGTCCCATGTGCATTTGGTTACCTGAGCCTGGTTTCATAACACTCCCGACAAGCAAGGAAGATTCCAGATTCTAGCAAAAAAAAAAAAAAAAAAAAAAAAAAAAAAAAAAGATGCACACTAGCACAGCCAGCTTCTGGCTCCACCCCTTCCCACATCTCATTGGTTTTGAGATCCATCACACATCCCCATTAACAGCCTAGTCTTTCATGGCTTTAGTTAAGAGTAACTCTCTCTGGCTTCCCATCCTTGTTCCTTATGCCTGCCCTATACTCTTGCCCTCAGGTAGCAAGAAAGGAGCTGATAGAGCTCCAAGCAGGCCTTCACTGGCTCCTCAACACAACCAAGAAAATCCTGGGAAGTAATTTATTCAAATGAGCCTGAGAATGTTGGGCAACATTTCATTACAAAATAAGTCAATTATGACTTTTTCAAAAAGAGAAAGAAATCCCAGTTCATTGAAAAACATGGCAAACACAGACGGTTTTTCCCTTTGTTGGGTTAAAAAAAAAGTGAAATCTCATTTAAATAAGAATCAGTTACAATGGCTAAGTTACTTTGATGACTGCTTAATAGATGCCCCTCCTAACGAAGCCACATCTGCCAGATGCCTAGGCTACTCTTTTTAATTAAAATTCTGCTCTTGTTGTTGGAAGGTTAACTTTGAACTCATAAGGCTATATATAACTCACTAGGACATGGAATCAGTTTATTATAAATATGCATAAATTAGCATCATTTGCCCCATGTGTGTTTTCTGAGGTGGATTGTGAGTGTCTCTGCTGGAATAGGCTTCCTTCTTCCAGGACCAGTAACAGGGACCTGGTATTCAAAAATCTGTTTATAAGTTGGGTCTGTTGCTCATTCCTGTAGTCCAAACTACTTGGGAAACTGAGACTGAAGGATTTTGAGACTAGCTTGAGCAACACAGTAGTGGGTGTAGGAGAATCCCAGCAGAACACCATAACTTCAGCTCCGTAGAGAATGCTTAGTCAGAACATTCATAATGGAAGGGAGCAAATATACCCAGAGAGAAGGGAGGGCAGAAGCCCTGGGTTTCCATGCTATTTCAATCAAAGCTTGAGTTCTACAAAAGCACGAAACATTTCTATTAATTGCTCTTTGAATACCTGCATTACTAATCATAGAGAAAGAGTAATCAAAAAAGAAATGCAGCCTTGGTGTTCTTCTACACTTCCGGTAGAGTGTAACTAAATGATGCTGGAGTCGTTAGCCTCAAGGCACACTTTTTTGGGGGAATTCTGCTCTCAACTATCACCATGAATACCACCTGTTCTGACAAAAACCACCCTCACACTCACATGCACCCAGTCCCTTCCACGCCTCTGCTTGCCAGCCAGCCTGACCCATGTCCAACACAGCACAACTTTTCAGTGGTTTGCATAGGATCTTCTGTTTCAGGAAGTCCCTCTCATGCCACATAGTTCTTACTAGACAGAAAATTCCTATTTGTCTATAAAGACCCAGGTCAAAGGTCACATGTTTAGAAATCCTCTTTGAAGGTTTTTTGCTTGTTTGTGTGTGTGTGTGTGTGTGTGTGTGTGTGTGTGTGTGTGTGTGTGTGTGTTCTGATAACCCCACATATCATTTGTTTTCTACCACACTATTTATCACTGAGCTTAAAAAGCTAATAAAAAATACACAAAAACAACTCTTATTTATTCTTCTTTCCCATAGTACATTGAGGTTTGGTGAGCTGGAAGTGCAGCATTCACCCCTAAATAAGCACAAAGTAAGAGGAAGACAGGGATTGAGGGAAGAATGGAAACAATGAGTGGGTGAGTAGGTAGCTAAGTAGATAGTTGGTTGATTAGATGGTAGGTAGGTGGGTGGATGGATGGATGGATGGATGGATGGATGGATAATACTATTCACCAGACTGGGGTGAATAGTCAAGGAGGATTCACAGTCTTGTGGCCAATGAAAAACTGGTCAGAAACAAGGTCTGTATCTGAATGCCTCTCCTTTCCCCAGCACCACAGTCTGGCTTTTCTCAGGAGTCTTTCCATCATTGGACACGGAATTTAAAGAACAATGGTCTGCCTTAGCAGCAGACTAGACCTGGGCATACAGGTTCTTAGTCATTGCCTGAAAATATGTCTAAGAGCTCAGTATTTTTCCAAGGGCCTTAATTGGCTGAGGCTTCAATGAGCCTCTATGCCTAGACCACCACAGCTGTTAGAGTAAACTCCATTATGGAGAAGGAAGCAAACATTCATTATAAAGGAAATAAAAGAATGAATGAATTCTTAAGAGGGTCCACAGAGAAGGACAGGTCTCTCCTGTGCAGTTGGAAGGAGAGAAGAAATATGTGTGGTGAGCACAGTATCACATATGAACCCCATTAAGTTGTTCCCACAAGTCTTCTGTCGGGTAAGTAAAATCTTGTGTCTCCCAGAGACCCAGAGGACAGTACCCAAACACACAGCTCTACAGTGACGCCAAAATTTAAACCTAGGACCGACTCCAAAGTCTAAGGGAAATTGTGTTTGCTGTTGCCAAGAGCATGGCTCATGCCAAGTGACAGGCTGTAAAGAGACCCCCTTATTAAGATAAAACAGTACCTCCCATGGTTTAATCTGATATCACCGCCTCAGGGTTGAAAAGCAAGCAGAAACAAGAGGCTCCTGTGGCTTTCTTTACAATTCCCCTTCCTCCCTGAGTTCCTGAGTTCCGGCATCTACAGCCCAATGTGGCTACCTCATTGGCCCCAAAGGACTGTTCTCCACTTTAAAAACTCTGTCCAACCGTGTATGTAAGTCTAGCTCATGGAGCCAGTTAGAACAACTGAGACAGATAGCCTATCAGAGAAAATTCTACCAAATAGTACAAAAGAGCAAAAAAAAAAAAAAAAAACAGAGGAAGCACATAGAATCCACATCTAACACCCAGGTTCCCCATCTTGTCAAAAGTTGAGTCCAAAAGTGACAGCCTGTCAGTTCTAACCACAAAAAAAGACCCTAGGGACCACATGCAGCCAATGTCTACAAATGAAGTTGGATTAGGGGAACCTAGAGAAAAAAGCCTGCTGCACCCCAACCCTTGGGAGACAGCATGAATACCCGGGTTCACCCATGAGACAGACACAACACCATATTCACTGGTACAAGACAGCCAGGCCTGGCAGCTTGAATATGTGATATGGTTTCTTCAGATCCAGTCCCATGATGCAATGAAATCAAATATGTTATCATTATACCTTTCCACATCTCCTCAATCACTCTGTACTAAGTCTTCTAAAATGGCCCCCTGTACAATGGTTAATGATTCCATCAGAGACAACAAAATGGATATACACACAGACACAAAGGTACACCATAATGAATTGGCTCAAGTGATTACAGAGGCTGCCAGTCCCAAGATCTGAAGGCAACAAGATACAGATTTCAGAAGATGATGACTTCTTTGAACCATCAAACCATCCCCTATAGGCTCATGTATTTGGATACCTTTTCCTATTTGGTGGTGGTGTTTTGGCCAGCAGCAGAGCTTTCAGGAAGTGGGAGATTCCCTAGAGGACCTGGGTCACTGAGGGTGAGCCTTGATGCTTGATAGCCCAGCCCTACTTCCTGCCTTCTCTCCCTTCCTAACTGCAGACACATTGTGACCAGCCATCTCACATTCCTGCAGTATTGCCTTCCCAGCTGTATGGATTCTCTCATCACAAGCCTTCCTCCCATAAGCTGCTTTTTGTTAGGTATTCTGTCACAGCAATGGGAAAACTAACTCGTACAGCTCCTATCCCAGGGCCAGCAAGCTCCAGTTTCAGGAAGACACCACAGCACTTGCAGTTCAAATCCAAAGACAGGAAAAACTCCACTTCCAGTTCAACAGTCAAGCAGCACTTTCCTCTTGCTCAGCCTCTAGGTCCTACCCAGACTTCTGCTGAGCTGGTGAGCCTGAACCACAGTGGGAAAGGCTGTCTTCTTCATCCTGTCCACCCAGTAAATGTCAATCTCATTCAAATACAGAAACCTGCACAGACACACCCAGAATAATGCTTAGCAACATACCCAAATCAATTCATAGAATTAACTATCCCACCCTTGGCTTTGCACCTGCTGTTCTTGCAGCTTTCACAGGCCCTCCTGAACAAACCACACAGTTTCATGCCCTGGGCCTCTGAATATGTGTTGTTCTACTAGAATACACTCACCCTTCTTTTCTCCTCCTCAAACAAGACCCATAGTTCAGTTCATCTCAACAGGATCTTAGTAATACTAACTTTGCTATTCACTGTCTACTGAGACACAAGCATGAGGAGAGGCCCCTGCTCCCTCTGTTTCTGTATCAGTGAGAGAAAAAATCATGCTGATTCTGAATTTCTAGCTCCTGCATTAAAGATAATATAAGAAGTTCCTAGCTGGGGAGATCAGCAGAGAGGAGATGGCAAAGGTCTTTCAAGAAGAATGGGGCTGGGGTATGGAGTCAGAAAGATGATGGCATCTTATTCCTGGAAAGCATGAACCCAGAAGCCGTGGCATCAGCTGCCTCTCTGCAGAGAGGAACAGTAGTCAGGCGTAACAGAAAGGGCGCAGGGAAGATGCTCATGCCGCATGCAGGTCATGGAGACATTCATGAGCCATGCAAGTAGGCTGGCTTTTATCCCAGCATGGATAACAGCAAGACATCACGGATGTTGCTGTTTTTACACATATCCCACAGAGCTCCAAGATCTGTCCATCATTGTGACTCCTTGTGTTAATCTGGTTCTGAAAGCAAGGACCTTGCCTTAGTCACCAGGTAGCTCTGACATCAACATGGTGTTCAGCAGTAATGACTTGTCAGCAGAGGTTTTGTGTTATAGATGGAGGTGGGAGGAAAGAAATTTGGAAGAAGGAAGGAGAGGCAGAGAAGAGGAGATGGGGGAAGGCAAGGGAAGGGAGGGAGGAAGGAGGGGAGGAAGGAAGGGATGGAGAGAGGGAAGGAAGAAGGGTAGGGAAAGAAGTGAAGGAGCAGGGAAGGAGAGAAAGAAGGCAGGAGAGGAGAAGAAAGGAAAGTGGAGCATGGAAAGAAAAGGGAAGGAGAAGAGAGAAAAGAAGATGCAGAAGGAATAATTATCTGTTTAGTTCGTACAGAAACATAAGGAAGTAAAAAGAGACATTATCATCCCATTTCACAATGGAGAAACTGAGGCATGGAGCATTCAATGCCTTACCTGGGCTTCTTCTTTGCTTCTGTCCTTACCACACAGGGTCCCTTCTCTAAAGGCATCTCACTTTGCAGAGCATTCGGGCACGATGGGGGCTTGCAGCTACCACAGTCTCTCACTTGGCAGCTTGAGGCTGGTCCTAGCTGCTGACTCTGGTCATTGTGTCCATTGTAGCCAAGCTATTTTAGGAAAGGCAGGGCCCATGGGTTCTCCAGCTCTGCCTTTGCTCTGAAAGTTACACAGCAGGGCCAGGGATACTCTTTTAAACTTAAGCTCTTATATCGAGACAGTGATTGGAAACAGACAACTAGCCAAACTAGTGGAAACACATCAACTATGGACCAATAGCTGAGGAGCCCCCTTGGTACTGGTCTAGGCCCTCTGGATAAGTGAGACAGTTGTTTAGCTTGAACTGTTTAGGGGACCCCCAGGCAGCGGACTGGGGCTTGTCCTTAGTGCATGAGCTAGCTTTTTGAAGCCTAGTGCCTATGGTGAGACACTTTGCACAGCCTTGGTGCAGGGAGGAGGGGCTTGGACCTGCCTCAGCTGAATGTACCAGGCTCTGCTGGCTCCCCATGGGAGACCTTGCCTTGGAGGAAGTGGGAATGGGAGGACTGGGGGGAAAGGCTGGGAGATAGGAGGAGGGAGGACAGGGGAATCTGTGGTTGATATGTAAAATGAATAGAAAATCTCTTAATTAAAAAAAAGGCAAAAAAAAAAAAAAAACCTTAAGCTCTTTTGAATCAGTTTCCTCAGTCCCATACTTGGGTTCCATTCCCCAAACTTGTTTTTTGTCCTGCTCAGGTGGGTTTCTCCTGTGTTAGCTGCTTCACCTGACCTTCAAGGAGCTGTCTCCTGTCAGCTGCTTCTCCAAACCCATGTTGTGTGCAACCACTGCCTACATCGACCACCTCTGCCAGCCCACAGCTGAGCTGGGCCAGGACCAGAAGGGCACATGCCATGGGCAAACAGGGTCAAGGGTGGGGGAACTGTTTATGCAGTGTGGCCTCTGGTCTCTACTAGATGTGGAACCTGCTAGTTGCCAAGTTCCCTTCATTTTTTATGATCTTACAACTCAAAGGTGTTCCAGACTCATGTCTGTTCCAGCAGGATGTTCAGGTGAGTGTTTATTCTGCCACCTTCCACCAGGAACAGGACCTGCCATGGTACATGCTTCTTTGCAGCCAGAGGCTCCTGGCCCAGGGTCCAGCAGGCTGAACAGAGATGCTCTTCCCATTCAGCATCTGAACCTTATGCCCCATTCTTACCCTGAGCCAAAAGCCAAGGGAAAGAGCAGAAAGCAGGCAGGTGCCACGACATTTGTAGCAGGATCATCAGCTCACACTGTCCTTTCCTTGCCCCTCCCCCTCAAAAAAAACCCAACAGCACAGAAATGGAACCTCGGGGGTCCTGTGTCTTCTCTCATATGGCACTCCCAAATGGACCAAAACTTTCACCTTGGTTTCTCTTTCTAGACTGGATTTTTTTTCTTGCTCCTGCTCAGCCTTAGGGACTCAACATGGTCTTCCATCTTCCAACAGAGAGCAAATTCTCAAGCAAACACGTCAAGCAGAAGAGACATTCACTCCAGGCTTTATCCTTGGCCCAGTTTAAAAGTCAGTAGTGTCGCTATATGCATTTTCCCTGGGACCTGAGCCTCATGCCCTTGGAGGAATAGACCACTCAGACACCCGTGGCAGATGCATTAGAGAAAGCATTAGAGAATGTCACAGTCAGTTCTTTGGAAGGAACCCTCTATGGCTGAGCATTGTGCTCTCCCTAGCCATCGCAGGTGGGGGGGGGGGGATTCTTCAGTCCACTCACAAGAATACAGTAAACTTGTCATTTGTGACATTTTATCAGGCTGCGAAAATGTTGTAGCCGGGTCGCAGGCCACCTCCTTTCCAGGACACAACTGACCATGCCTCCTACAGCTGTTATTGCAGAAGAGCTGGGAATGTCTGCTCAGGAGGCCATTTCTGACATAGGTGTCTAGAAGAACCCCTTCTCTTCACTCTGCCACATCCCCAGACAACAGAAAAGAGTATAATGGGTTATAGAAGGAACCTAGTCCACCTCCTTCCTCCTTCTTGGAGTTCAGACACCCTCCAAGGACCTCCATGGCCATTTATTTCCCCCTCTCTTCTCCAAGCTTTTACAACATAGTAAATACTGCTAAGGCTAGGCCATGCCTAAAAACACTCAAAGGGTAGATAACTGGAGAAGAACCCTAGGGCACCACAGGCCTCTTTGGCTGCCATCTGTCAAGCTTCCGAGCCCCAGGAAAAATAAGTAGCAGGGAGGCTTCCAGAGCAGACAAAGAAAACATTCCTCCCAGTAGGGCAAGAGCAGCATCCATCACCCTGTCATCCTCAGTCCATCAGCGGAAATAACTGGGACTAAGGCTCAGAAACCAAAGGCCTTCCAGCCCAGAGATGCAGCCCCGACAACCCAGGAAAATATACATAGAAGAGGATGATGGGTAAAAGGCAAAGGCCTTCCTCCTCCTCCAGTATGAGGTCAAGGGCAAGGATGGGGACAGGGAAGAATTCATTTACAGATGGAGAAATCAAAATAAAGATAATAGGGTGCTGAGGATGTAGCTCATTTGGTGGAGTGTTTGCATGCACAAAACCGGGGTTCGATCCCTGGCATTCCATAAACTAGGTGTGGCGGTGCATGCCTGTCATCATAGCACTTAGGAGATGTAGGCAGAAGGATAAGAAGTTCAACTGGTAAGTTAACGTGTGGAATACATGAAACCCTCTTTCAAAAAAATTTTAAAAAGACAAAACAGTTTAATAAAGTGACAAATTTACCTGGTGGCCAAACTAAACTACCAACTTACAAACCCAGGTCCCTAGCTTCTCATTCAAATCCACACAGCCTAGGCCCACTGCCTCCTCTCCTAATGGTAGCAGTACTTGCCCTCCCAGCCTGTAGATCTCCCAGGCTGGCTTCTGAGTAACAAGTAGTGTGTTTGTGACATGGTTTGAGAATAGCTAGGAAGCACGAAGACCCAGGGGCTGGAAAACCAAGCAGGAAAATGCCAAATAATGATGCAGAATTCACAAAAGGAGGCAGAGGTTGAAGACTGCGGACAAATATCTACTGAGCTATAAATAATGAGTGCTGTGACCCCTCCCAGAGGAACTGGCCTCCATCAGCCAGCAGAATTGATAGGTCACTGGCATTGCATGTCTGCCACATGGTGGGCATAGAGATGGTGATTTGTGGAGATAATATGGATACATGAGATATATAAAATTCTCATTTCAGAAGGCCATTCTAACGAGAAAAGTAGTTTTTTTTGTTGTTTTTTTTTTTACAAAGCCCAGTGATTGCCCCCCCATACACTAACCGTCCTACTTCCTGTTGGAAATACAACTTTCAACTTCAACTGAGTTCAAAGCTGTGTTTCTGAGATTCATCTGAAGCTCTGGTCAAAGGTCAAATGACAGTTTCTTAAGAATGAGCTCTTCTTGTAGCTCGTTGGGCTACGGATGTAAAGGCTAGACCTCTAGCAGCAATCTTATTCCTAAAGTTGCCTTTGGAAAGAACCTGTACATAGTAGAGCTATGAGATAGTGTCTTTCACATAGGACAAGGGAACTCCATTCACAAGATCTTAGAAATGTAGTTGCCTAATCAAGACCTAGATAATGATGACACCAGCTGACATGACAATGTGAATAGGGGAAATCCCCCCATTCCTAGATGAAGAGCTACAGGCAATTGAGGATGGCTGAAAGGGAGAATTGGTTTTCCCCAGGAAAGTGTCTCTAAGTGGTTATCCAACACCAAGTAGTCAATCCTGAAAACATATACATACAAGCAACACTAAATGGACTCAAAAGGTGGTATTTACATATTTATTCATTTGCATATATATATATGTAACAATGATAAAAAAAGAGGTCATTAACTTAAGAGTAGGGAGCACTAGAGAGGTTGGAGAGATAGGGGAAATATGTACACATATATAATTTTTAAAATACAAAAATTATTTCAAGGCGTGTGCGCACGCTTTAATCCAGCACTCGGAGCAGAGCAGGCGGATCTCTGTGAGTTCGAGCCAGCTGTCTCCAAAGCGAGTTCAGAAAGGCAAAGCTACACAGAGAAACCTGTCTCGAAAAAAATCAAAAAAAAAAAAAATTATTTAATCTTTTTAAAAATTAAATAAAAGCATCATAGTATTGTGTGAATGAGTTTCAAAACAAAGCAATCTGAGGGTGTGGGATCATGGAGATGAGAAAGTACATGGTTTACTCAAGGAAGAAGAGCACATGTATAGCAAGCCACTGTACCCAGTAGATTTCTGAGCGTTCCCTACAGGCGGCCTACCCCATGCCCATTTGGTCTCCCCAGGAGATACGCCTCATGGGGACAGCTTTGGTCCCCAGCCAGCATCCTACCAACTTCTAAGCGATGGCACTCTCAGAGCCTCTCTGGTTTGCAGCTGCTCCTACCAGCTGCCCTCTCACATCCTCTCTACCCCACATAGAATGGCTGCTGAGGAAAGAAGGAATAAAAAGGCTGGACTGGACCTGCCCGACTCCAGACCAGGGAGAGGATAATCATTTCTGTGCTTCCAAGTACTTCAGGGCCTGTAAAGGAAACTGTTGCTCTCACAGACATGTGCAGGCCTGAGTGGCCTAGCCAGAAAACAAAGACCTTGCCTTGTATCTGTTAGTCATCCATGATGCCTAACCAACTACTCCAGCGCCTAATAGATTAAAGCAACAATGATGCTATTTCTTGTGATTTATAGTCATTCTCGCTCCCCACCCCCTTGCTCAGTCATCTAGAAACATAGGAGGTATAAAATACAAAGGAAAGAGGTTCTGAACAAGAGAAAGGATTTTGAACCCTATCTCTACTCAAATTTTCATATAGTTCTAGAAAAGGCAAAATGGCTAATCTGCATTTTTCAGATGAGCATATGGATAAGGAAGTTAGTTTATGTGGAAAGGCCTCGAGGATGCATATGTATGTCAAGTACTAGGATCTAAGACTCCAAGTTCCATTCTAGAATTTAGTCTGGGGTCCAACCTGATAACGGAGAAAGCCCTCTGGGAAAAGTATGGCACTGAAAATGTCATGTCCTCCCTGGAGCTCTAAAATATGTGTTTGAGAGTAATCCAAAACACAACCAACAGCGGCTTCTCTTACAAGAAGACACCAGAGTCTTGGGGGCAAGGCAACTGCTAGAAGTATTGTCAGGATCCAAACTCCCGTCTCTTAGCTTCGCCACTTTTAAACAAGAAGCTTTCATTCTCAAGCCTCACAGTTAGGCAAGAGCTTCTGTGCCTTCAGATGTCATTTCCATATCACAAACATGAAGAAGGAAAACTGGGTTCAACGGATCAGACCACCTCTCTCCCTGGGAGGCTGGTGGGTTTTGTTCAGGAATGGAAACTGTCTCCAGAATCCAACAACATCCAATTATCCAGAATGATCTCACATGAGCACCACAGTGGCAAACAAAATGAGAGATGGCAGTCATTTTTGCTTTCTAGGGTCTATAAGGCAGTGACAAGCAAGGAGGAGGGGGAGGTGAATCTTGAGTGAGCCAACTAGTGCTGTCAGCCATTAATCTTAGGAAAGACAACAAAGTGATCAGCAAGAGAGAAGAGCATCATGGCCAGCCTGGCCCTCCTGACCCTGGTTTCTGACTTCTGGTCCTCCTCCTAGGGCTGACCAGACTACCTGGATGAATCACTTGGCCTGCCTCCCCAACCCGCTGCATTTGTATACAATGCTCAGAAATATCCAGAGGCACAGAAATCTCAGAATAAGACCTCTGGGGTGTGCTTACTAACATCCTCATGGATTCATGGATACCCATGTGTTACGTATATGCCAGTAAATCATCATGGAGTAAACAAAGAGACTGTTAAATTTAGAATGTGTGTTAAGTAATAAATTATAAATGCCTGCTAGATTGACACTTTTGTGAAGCAAGAAAGACTGTGTCTGGAACAGTCAGCCCCAGGGTCTCTGGGGAAGAACACAGCATAAGAAGGCAGCTCAGTTGTTGGAGCCTTCTTCCTCAGATCATTCTCTAACAAACCCCTTTCAGCATCCGGTGGCTTTAACCGAATGGGCTCCCTCCTCTTAGAAGGAGCTCAGAAACTTCTGTTCCTTGGCAGATGGCTAGCGTTTTGAATATAGAGATGAAGTGTTACCAGAGGGACAGATAGATGCTCAAGAAAGATCTACTATAAAAACAAAAAAGGAGGAAGACAGCTGACGAGGGAGCCAGCGATCATCATTGTACAGTTAATGAGGCCTACAATGGAATCACACTCATCTCTAGCCAGAGACTAGAAATTAGTCACCTTCAGGCTCAGAGAAGCTGAAACCTGGAGCCAGTGCTGGGACAGGGCTCCAAGACCAAGCAGGAAAGAACAAGTACCTTCTGATGGCTCTTTCTGGTCTTTGGAGCTAAGTCTCAAGCACTCAGAAGCAGTGAAGACACTGTCACCTCCAAACTGCAAATACAGACAAGTTGATACAGTGGGTGTCCTGTCTCTGAAGTCCCCAGGGTACTCATTTCCCAGGAAGCTGTTACAAACCAGGATTCACTGAACAGCATGGCTTCCCCAAGTGACCCAGGCATAGATCCAGCAGGGGTCCCAGACGTTTGTCAGCCCTTGTCTTCCCTTCCAGGAGCCAGTTGCAGTTGGTGCCACCAGACATGTAGCTCACAAAGTTAATTAACAGTGAGCTGGTAGGAGAGATACTGCCCAGGTCCAAGGGTGCTCGCTTCTGATCTCAGCTCTACAACTAATTGGCCATGCAACCCTGGAAAGGTCAGACCCTCCTACTCCCTGTACCTCTGGTCCATTGTCTACAAATTGAGATTGCTAAGCTAGAACTGGTGGTTTGGAAATCTTCTTTAAAAGGAGGACCAGTTTTTCCCCAAAAGTGTGCTTCCAAGGAAGCCAGTGTGCAAACAAAGGAAAGAGAAACCAGCCTATCTGAAGCAGCAGAGGGAACCCAGAGCGAAGAGCACAGAGCCAGACCCTGAACACAGCTTAGAACGTGTCAGAATGGGACTTCTTTCCATCATTTAACCTTGTAAAGAGCCACCACCCTTGCTTCAAAACAAGTGGCCTGTGATGGGAGTCCAGTGGAGGGAACAGACTGACACCCATGCAAGGTCAGAGACAAGCACCCACGAAGAGCAAGTCAAGAGGTTTTGACACTAAGGAAATCCATATGGACCATTTATCACAAGTGTTCACCATAAATGCAGTGTCCAGCTTCCTCCTGATTAGGTGATGACCTGTGAGTGACTGGTTGTTCCAGAAGGCTCTCAAGCTGCATGGTTCTAGTCTGCCCTGGGTTCAAGTTTTCCCCAGGCAGTGCTGCACAATAGAGCTCTTCAAGACCAGGGAAGAGTTCTGAGTCTATGCTGCTAACAACACATTATCCAGGATTTGCTTTAAGTGACTACTGAGCCCTATAAATGTGGTTATTTGGACTTAAGGTCTGAATTTGTCATTCTATCTTATTTACATTTAAATAACTGTGTGGGGACACTGGCTACCATATTGAATTTTGCATCCCCGAAGTATCTCTACTTTTTGTTAATCTTATCAGTCTTTAACATAAACTGGATTATCACAGAGAGGCACTCAGAGTACAGCTGTGTGGCTCCCTCACCACATGATCCTCTCAATGTTGACCTCAAGTCTGTAGCACAAGTAGAATCCCAGGCCTCACTCAACCTTACTAGGCCAATTTTGTTTGTGAGCTGTATGGTCGTACACATGCATGTATGCATAAGTACACAGGGAGAGGCCACGGGTAGACGGCAAGTGTTTTCCTTGATTGCTTCCCATCTTATATTTTTGAGACAGGACCTCTCACTGAATCTAGAGTCACCAACTCCTCCAAGCTGGCCAATGAACTCCCGAGATCCTCTTGTATCGACCTCAACTACTGGGAGATTATAGACACGTGCAGGCAGTCACTGTACATGGCCTTTATGTGGCTGCTGGGGACCCAAAACACGATCCTTATGCTCAGGAAGTAAGCACTTTGCCAATTAAGTCATCTCTCTGGCCATATAACCTGTATTTTAATAAGATCTCTAGGCAACTTGAAAGCATATCGAGGTCTACAAAGCAGCACTGTAGCCCAGTGTGTTGGGCAGAGCACATGAGGAAACCATGTTCCAAGTGACCCACCAACCCTCACACAACCAAAAATGGGCTGAAAAGGTGACACTAACACTTAGCATGGGCTGTAGTTTAACTGGACAGTTTCCAGCCTCCCTATACTTATCTGTCCTTTGCCTCTGCCCAGGAACTATTGTCAATATTTTTTAGCAGGAGTCATTTAGTCTCCCAGACCGCCAGCTTACCCATTACCGCTGAAGTGTTAACACTTAAGACTGGCTATTAACAAAGCTATTTAGCATAAACAGAAGGCAACATCCAGGCCTCCAACACAGAGTTAATATGACTAGACCGGCCATTTTCAACCTGGGAGGTACTCTGGGGCTTTTGCAAACATTTGATCCTTATTAAAAACATATATTTATAGTTTAAAACCATGGTGCAAAATAGTGTAAGCATGGAAATATATAGCATCATAAAATTTAGCAAGTATATCCATGAAGCCAGGTTTTGAAAACAGCATACTTTCTACCATTCGTGTCAAGTATCTAAACTTGAGGCACATGTGTTACCAGTTAGGATATTGTCATAGAGTGGAGTAATTTGTTCATCGTGTATTTTGGTTTTTATCTCTATGTGTCTCCTTGTGCATGACCATTTGAGCAGACACAGTCCTGTTATACTTATGAACCACAGCCTGTCCACAGTAGACAAGGCTCAGGGTCCATGCTGGGAGCATTTTGATGCCTGGCACAATGTTCAGGAAACAACCAGTGAAGAGTAAGTTATAATGACAAGGTAACATCAGATGAGGACAATTTAAATACTTATAATAATTTATTATTTGGAGTCATTTGTATTGGGGGAGAAATATGCATACAATGAAGTATAGAGACCACCACCAGGCAAACAGCCAGATCAAATATACAACATTTCTATCATTCCAGAAAGCACCCCATCTCTTCTCAGGTCATGAGCAACATGAAGCTAGATTCATTGCTAGAATATCACACAAGTTGCCTCCATCCCAGTTTCCAAGTTGTTGCTTAACCTTAAGAGGCAGGCTTCCACTGTCAGCTCTTCCCTCAGCACTCTAGTCCTCTAAGCTAGGACTGGAATAGACCACTGAGCTTTCCTACAGCATGCTAAGGCTTTTCTAGCTCAAACTTCCAAGTTCTTCCTGCCAACCAGTTCCAAAGGCTGCCTACGAGCCACACAGTCAGGTTCATCACAGCAACAACCTCAGGCCTGGGTACTAGTGCTCTGTACTCATCATTTTTCTCATTGCTGTGAACAAAACACCCGACAGCAAGCAACTGGAGGAGAGTGTTTGTTTTGGCTTACAGTGTGAGGGTACAGTTCATCACCACAGGGAAGTCATGCCAACAGGAGCATAGGCAGCTGGTCCCATTGCTTCTGCAGTCAGAAAACAGAGTTGAAGGTAGTGCTTAGCTCTCTTGCTCTTTTTAGTTTAGATCTAGATCCCAACCCATGGAATGAGACTACCCATATTTAGGGTGGGTCTTCTCTCTTCCTGTCTGTACTACTCAGGGTTCTCTAAAAGAACAGAACTTATAGAATGAATATATATGAAAATATATGAATATATATATATATGAATATATATGAAGAAAGGAAGATAGATAGATAGATAGATAGATAGATAGATAGATAGATAGATAGATAGATAGATAGAGATAGATAGATGTAGAGAGAGATAGGGGATTTGTTAGAATGGTTTACATGGTGTGGTCCAGCTAGACTAACAATGGTTGCCTACCAATAGAAGTTCCAAAAAATCCAGTAGTTGTTCAGTCCACAGGGGTGGATATCTCAGCTGATCTTCAGTATATGCTGGAACCCAAAGAAGTAGACTCTAATGCCACTGAAGGAATGGACTTGCTAGCAAGGAGAAAGCAAGCAAAGAGAGCAAGCTTCCTTCCTTTGTGTTCTTATATAGGTGGCTGCCAGCAGAAAGTATGGCCCAAATCTCAAAAGATCTGGATTAAAAGTGAGTCTTCCCACTTCAAATTATTTAATTGAGGGGGGAAGTAGATATGCCAAGCTGCTTGAATTTTAGTTAATTCCAGATTTGGTAAAGTTGACAACAAAAACAGTCATCACATTGCCTTAGATGCATCACAAATTTTCCAGTAAGTTGTATGTTCATTTTAATTTCCTTCTTATGTACTGGTCATTCAAAAGTATCTTGTTCAGTCTCCATTTATCTGACTAACTTTTGTAGTTTCTCATGCTATTGATTTCTGGTTTTGTCTCACTCTGTTCTGATAAGACTCACAAATTGTTTTCGTCTGCTGCATCTAGGAAGAACTTTCTGGTTCACTGTATTGTCCGTGCCGGATTCTGTCCTAGCTCCCCTTTGCTCAGACATTCTTCTCATGAAACCTACTCTTTCCTGTGCTCTCATGGGTGAGACCACATTTCTTCTCTGTGTATAGTATTCCTCTATAAGGCTGCCTTGGTGGTTGTGAACTGCCTTAGTGTGTCCTTCTCGTGAGATATCTTCATATGTTTGCCAGTTTTTAAAGATAGCTTGGCTAGATACAGCACTCTTGGTTGTCAGGTATTTACTTGCAGGGCCTGAAATGAATCTTTTCGTGCTGCCTTGGCTTTTGGGTTGCCAATGAGGGATCTGTTGTTATTGTGATATTTCTGCCTTTGTACGTAAGTTGTCAATTTTCCCTCAGAACTTTAATATTGTTTCTCTGTTTGTGTCTTTTGACATCTTGACTGTGCCACCCTTGGCCATGTCTATGTGGGGTCATAAATTTCACTTGTTTTAATGACTATTTCTCTCTGTAGACTTGGGAGATTTTCTGTCATAATTTCATTGAACATATTTCCATGCCTTTAGTGTTTACCTTAGCTCCTGCCTCTAGTCCCTGGATTCTTAGGTTTGGTCTTATGATTGTACTCCAGGGTTCATGGATGCTTTTTATTATTTTTTTCTTGTAGGTGTTTGAATATATTGGTTCACTAATCCTGTCATTAATCCCTGACACTTTTCTTCTTCTTTTTCTAATCAAATAGTGATGCTTTAGACACTGGTTTGTTGTTTGTTGACTCATTGGGGTTCTTTCCATTTCTGTTTTTCTGTTTGTTTGTTTGTTTGTTTGTTTGTTTGTTTCAAAAAAAATCTCAGTGTCCTTTCTGATTTTTCTTCCATGTTGTTCTTTCCTCTGTTTTGTGACATTTATCTCCAGGTCTTCAGTTAAATTTGTTTGCTTCTTTCTATCATTCAGTTTCACCCTGGAGCCTTTTGATCCTGGGGAGAATCTGCCCCTCCCGTGCATTCTTATTTCTTTTTTTTTTATTTATTAAACTTTTTCCAGACAATAAGTCTTGATCATGTTTTTCCCCTTCCCAAACTCCTTCCAGGTCCTACCCATCTCCCTAACCATCCAACTTCATTCTCTCTCTCTCTCTATCTCTCTCTCTCTCTCTCAAATGAAAATCAAAACATACAAATCAGTAAAAAAAAAAAAAAAAAAAAATCCTGAATAAATAAACAAAACAAAAAGCCCACAAAAAAGAAACATGAAGTTATTTTTGTTGACCATCTACTCCTGACAGGGCCTGACCTGGAGTGTGGGTGATATACTCTATGACACCCCATTGGAGAAGACATATTTTCCCTTTGCCAGCAGGTATCATTTGCAAATAGCTTCTTGGATAGGGCTGGGAGCCTGTGTTCACTTCCTTTCTCAGTGCTGGGACCCACGACCTAACAGGTTCAGCACTCTCATTTCTTGAATTCATAAGGCTGTGCTAATCCTGTATGAAATGTTTCCCAAACTGAAAGTCAGTTCCTTAGCAGCATGTGGAATTTGGTCACTCTCCAAATCCACCAAGGAGGATGCTGGCATGCAAATGGGTTTTGTGACTTATTCTTGACCAGAGCTGGGAGTAAGCAGAGGGACTCAAACTCAAAGGTGGCTGCCTCTAAAACTCATCCTACTGCCCTACCTCTCCAAAGTTACAGAGAAAGCTCTACCATGCCCCCCACACTACTGTCATCCACCACTGACTGACCAACCTTTCTCTCTGCCATGAGCCCCAACCAGAAGGATGCTCCTGGTTTCCTGAAAGAAGTATCAGGAGTGTGACTGATAATGGTGACCCCCAACACAGATGCATCTCAGGCTGACATTTGCCAGCCACAGCATAAAGTGGCCTGCATCTTGTCCTGAGTCTGTCAACCCTTGTCGGTGTCTGTCTAATGTAGACACAGTGTCTCTCAAAGGCTGTGTTTCATTTCTTGAAAGGAAAAGTGCATAGCCTTTAGCCTTGTTCTCATCTACTCAATCACCTCAATTTCTCCCGAAGCTCTGGTCCTTTTCCTCCTGATATTGTGTCCAAAATAAATCCAATTTCTCTACTGATCTGAAGCTCACATCAAACTCCTTACTTCCAGGCATGTGAATTACCACAAATATATCCCTGGGGTCTGTCCCAATTGAGCTACCTGACTCACAGAGCTAACAATTCTGTCTCTGAAAAAGAAAAGGATGTAAAAGCAGAACTACTATTCCGGACTCAATTCTAACCAACAAGGAAGAACAAATTGATGAAGGAGAGGTGACGGGAACCTTGGAAGAAAGGAGCTGTGTCATGTTGGAGGTTGTTATTGTGAATGAAAGAAACATTGGCGCTCGTCAGACATGTCGTTTTGAAAAGTGGGTTTCAAGCATTCGTGTCAGCTTGGTGCCGGAGAGGCTCTATAAGAACAGTAGCTGTGTCTCCAAACTAAAAGTCAGGGCATTTTATAGGACAAGGACAGATTTTATGCTCCAGCTGGTGAAAGGGGAACTCCAAAGGAAAGTCTAGATCCTCAACAATACTTTTAGCACACATCTTAATAGTCTTTGGGAGTGGCAGACTATCAGATATGGGAGTCTCAAAGTTTATAACATTGGACTATTGAGGGAGATGTTGAGAGGCCCTGAAAATAAGAAATTTTCAGAATGCAATGTGCTTGCTATTAATTAAAATGGCATAGAGACACTGAGTGAATCCAACATTTTTAGTCATTTTTGATGAACATTGGTCTTGGAAGACTGCACAGGTAAAAGGAAGATGCAAGAGGATGATGCTTAGGCTGAAAAGCAGAAAGCACCAACTCGAACTGACTTCAAGGAAGCACATTCTACCATAGAGCTTCGTTAGGAGGCTTAGAGAGGGTGCAGGCCCTGCTGCGCTGTAGCTCCTGGGATCCCATCACCCTCTGACTTTTGGCGTCGCATTGGTTGGAAATTTTTGATCATGTTATATCAATTATAAGTTCCCATAACACTTTGCTACAGACTGAGTTTGTTGGGTTTTTGTTTGTTTGTTTGTTGGTTGGTTGGTTGTTTTTTTTTTTTTTTTCAAAACAAGCATTCATTTCATGTCCTTACAGAATCTGAGACGTTCGACAAGGTACCAGCAAATTCAAGGGCTGGCAAGAGCCTATCTCGTTTGCAGGCAACGCCGTCTCACTGTGCCCTCACATGGAAGTACACAGCAGTAAGAGAGAGAGAGACAGAGAGACAGAGAGAGACAGAGACAGAGAGACAAAGAGAATAATAAGGTCTTTCCTATTTCCCCCTATAAGGGCACCATTCTCAGCACAAAGGTACCACCCTCCTGACTACAACCTCAAAATACAGTCACACTGGGACTTTAAGTTTCAATGTACAAATTCACCCCATAAAATATAGTCAACCCCAAGCCAATAACTGGCAAGAACTGTTTCTTAAAACCTGAGGATAATAATCTCCGTAGATAGAGCTAGAAAGACAGCTCAGGGATTCAGAGCATAAGAGCATTCACTGCTCTTTCAGAGGTCCTGAGTTCAATTCCCAGCAACCACATGGTGGCTCACAAACATCCAGAATGAGATCTGATGCCCTCTTCTGGTGTGCAGGCAAACATACACACAGAACACTATATACATAATAAATAAATAAATAAATCTTAAAAAAAAAATCTCCATGGATAAAATGGGCCTTGAGAAAAAGTCAAAATGATCATGACACATCACCCAGGAGAAGAAACCAGAGCAAGACATGCCTAGAAGAGGTATCTCTAGAGGGTGCAGCTAATGATGAGCTACGGTGGCCCTGGGAAGACAACCCAAATATCCTCCTAGATGGGGTTGCATTAACAGAGTGAAAAACACTGGAGTTTTTGTGGCAAACAGTGCAATATCAATCAAAGGTAAAGGCAGGCATGGACCCTTGGTCACTACTCTGTATCAGGAAAGACATTGATCAGAAGACAGGTATAGGATAATGAAGGTGCCTCAAACTCACTATAGCCTGTCAAAAGCCCTAGGCTTTTGACTTGGGCTAATCTCCCTCTAAAGGAACTCAATATTGGAAGGCTAAAGCTTCTAAATTGGGTATTTAAAGACTCACAGACTAGAGAGAACAAGGATCAAATTATTTAGAAGATTTTAGAAAAGGTTGGGTTCTGGAAAGCCACTGATATGGCTCACCAACAGCCCTCCCACAGTCCAATTACTTTTTCACAGTCTACCTCCCCCTCCATTGCACTTCTCCAATGGCTCACAAAATGGTCTGAGCTCACATGTTCTTTGACAAGCTTCATTGGAGCCCTTCATCCATCTCTAGCTACCATTCTTTTCCAAAGCTCATCCTTAGGGACAAACTTCTTACCAGAATTGTCTACAAATCCTTGGGGCTCAAAACACAATACCCTAAATTATTCCACATTGGCAACTGAGAAAAATCACAGAAGCAAGAGGACATTATAATCTCTTTGTTTTCACCCTGAAAGTATGCTCATGGAGAAACTGTCTGACCCATCGGGCCTCAGGAGACTTCTGCTGAACCCAATAGAATGCAAGGTAAGCTAGAAAAACCAGGCCTTGACAAGTCTTCCCTCTTCTATTACCCTTTGGCAACACACACACACACACACACACACACACACACACACACACCTTAAAAAAAATCACATTTTTCCATGACTATCCACTTCTTTTTGTCAGACTCTTGCTCTGTGGGTTACCATTTTCAAAGGCTTCCATGTCATGCAAAACTGATTACGTAGATCAGTTACATTTTTCTCTTGATAACTTGTCTTTTGCTAAGAAAGTGTCAGCTGCAAGCTCCTAACGAGTGAGGCATGGATGACACTGTTTCTCCCAACAGTGGACTACTTCCATTTTTCCTTTGATTTCCACCCTCCTATCCCAGGAGAACAAGGCCCTCTAAAACAACTGAGCAAAGCTCATATGAATTCACAGAGACTGAAGCAGCAAGCACAGGGCCTACAAGGGTCTGCACCAGGTTCTCTGCATATGTACTATAGCTTTTAGTTGAGGTCATTCATGGAACTCCTGAATGTGTAAACTAGTAGGTCTCTGATTCTTGTGTCTTCTTTTGGGGCTCTTTGATTTTTCTGTTGAACCATCCTGTCCAACTCCAATATGACGGTTTTTGTTTTATTTCATTTTTTTATGTCTTGTGTTATTTTTTAGAAGCCTGTTCTTTTCTAATGAAAGACAGAAAGGTAGTAGATCTGGATGGGAAGGGAAGTGGGGAGGAACTGGAAGGAGTAGAGTGAGAAGAAACTGTATTCAGATTATATTGTATGAGAAAAGAATCTATGTTTAATGAAAGGGGAAAATTTTACATCATCCTACCTGGAGATGGTTCTTATTCCCACTACTGACACTGTTGTTGTCAAGATCGTCAGCATTGGTCAAAAACACAGGCCACTTCTCTTTTACTCTGATATGTCTCACACAGTGTCAGCAGGATTTCCTGCAGAACACTCTCTTCCCTTGACTGCCACCAACCCCGTCCTTCTATCGTGGAGTGCATCTCCTTTATCTTACACCCTCCTCCTGTGTTTCCTCCCTCTTTTCTTGACTTTCTGTGCTGACACCCCCAGGGATTTTAGCACAGGTCTCTACTTACATCTTCTACACTTTCCTTAATCTATGATTTGAAATACCATCTGAACAATATTCCAACAGTTATAGCTCCAGACCTCGCCCTTCTTTTGGCTTCCAGATATATACATCCAACAGCCTACTTAAACATCTCCATTACAATGTCCGGCAGATCATACAAACAGCACTTGCCCGAGAGGGACTATATTAGGTACTTTTCTGTTGCTGTGAGCGAACACCATAACTAAAAGTAACTTACAGAGGAAAGGCTTATTTGGACTGAGAGTTCCAGAGAGGCAACCCATAATGGCAGGAGAGGTGTAGAAGAAGGCAGACAGAGCAGGTAACTGAGGGATCCCCATCTCTCACCACAAACGTAAAGCAGAGAGAGCCAAGTGGAAGTGGGATGAGGCCATGAACTCTCAACACCTGTCCCCAGTGATTCAGGGCCCTCCAAATGGTTCCATAACCTCTCTAAAGAGTGCCACCAACAAGAGATCATGTTCAGTTACGTAAGCCTATGGAAAACATCTCTCATCCAAACCACCAAAGGGACTTAATCTTTTTGTCTCCTGAAAGTAATTCTCCCTTCTCTTCATATATGTAGCCAGATGCCCCATACCTGCCCGTAATACTCAGGTAGGCCATCTACCCTGGGTAGTAAGTAGCTCCAGCCAGATACCTGGGCTTCCAGATGTTTGATTGCTTCTTTTACATAATACGCCAGTTGCAGTGTGCTGATGACTCTTACTGTTCCTGGTTCCTGGCCCTAGGTGGGATCTACTTGCTTCTCTCCATTCCCAGTGTGAACTAACTTGCTCATTCATTTCATTTCACCTTGGCTAATTCAGTAACCTTCCAACGGGTCCCCTGCTCCAACATGAGTCCTCATGTGGTCCAGTCTTATTTATCCAGCAGAGTCAAGGCTTTAAATATCAGTCCGATTCCTTGTTCAATTACTTGCTCAAAGCTTTTCAATGATTCCCTTTTGCATCTTGAATGAAATCCAAGTTCTTTATCGTGGCTGTGCCAACCCTGGCCAGTTCCCCGACAAGGGCTCGGTAGCCTAATGGCAGGGTTCTGCAGCTGTGCCGCTTGAGCTCAGCATCTTGGATGGTACCCAGGAGCTGGACTCCACCTCATGCTGCTTTCAGTTGTCACAGGCTCTTGTAAAGCTGGTCCTGTGGAAGCCTGGGTGCCAGGTGCTCAGGAGAGTTGCATCCAGTTGCTGGGAGAGCCAGCAGCCCAGTTCTGATTGCACCTGGAGTCCCTGTGGGGAGCCAAGGTCATGCATTGACCACCCACTGGGAGGAACAGAGGTATTGGCCCTGTCTAGAGAGTTGGCTGGCAATGTAGGGAGAAGCCTGCTTTTTGCTCCCTTAACTCTCCTACCTCCAAGCACTGGATGTTTCTATATTACACTAGATTCCTTCAGATCTTCAAGCACAGGAGGGCCACCACCAATTACACCGTAGGAAGCTTTGCGCACACTGGCCTCTGCCCTGAGTGATCTCTGCAGGAATTTCTGCATGGTTCTTCATATTCCTTCTTGTATAAGCCAAAATGCCATTTCTTTGACAACCTTCTCCCAATTTCATCCGTTATTCACCACTCTTACATCCAGAATCCTTCCTTCCTTCATACCATATAGCACAACAGCCACTTAACAGTCATCCCTTTATGTCTTTGCTTAACATCTGGCTCTCACAAGTTTAAAAAAAATCTAGGAGGGCAGGACCTGTGCCTTTATTTTATTATATAAAATGATAATATCACTTTATATCAGCTTATATCACTTTGTATCATTTAAATGTGTGCCTTAATTTTACAGAATCACTAATGGAAAAATGTATTCATATTAGCTCTTTCTTGTTATTTATTAAGATTTTTTAATGACTCACTAAATCAAAATTTCTGAGAATCACATGGCTAGACAGTAGTAGATTTCAGATATTCATAATCTAGTTGATATACCAGCCACTGAAGGGCAAGGCTATGTGCCCACCATGGTGGCAGTAGTCTTTGCTCAACAGGAAACTCCCTTATAAGGTTGATGATTGGCACATGGCCACTGAAGTCCTGTACTGAAACAGAAAAAAAGAAAAGTTTGCCCCTTCTCCTCCCCTAGTATAAAAAAGTAAGTTAATTAATAAAAATCTTTATGAATGGCATCAGCAGTTTGTGATCATGAAAAATCATATTTATTATTGTATCTTCACTAGAAATAGGTTGGCCAGAAAAATATCAGATATTCAATAAATATTTGTTGAATCAGTGAAAGTAACGAGGCATGTCTTGTATTGGCATGCCTCAGAAACCTTTGCCCTCTTCAGCATTTCTGTCCAATTAACCCAATCTTACTCAATTCTTTCATCAATACATTGAATAAAGACATAGAGGATATACCTATCACATTTACAGGTGACAGAAACTGGGAGAATAACACTGTGAATGAGGAACCAAGATTCAAGATTTTATTTGATTAGAGTGGTGAATTAAAAATCAACATGAAAGTATTGACAGCATTCCTTTAGTTCCAGAAGGGCCACTACATGAGTACAGTTGTTTCTACAATCAGTTTAAAGAGTTACATAAGCAAATGATGCTGGTGGAAGGAGCCTCAACTCTAAGAGACATGGTATGGCTGTAGGGACAACGGAATGAGGTGACTACTTTGAGTAGCAGGTGTTGAGTTCTACTGAGAGATTCAATGCAAGAAAACATGTGAAAGTCAGTGTGTCTCCTTGGCAGCTTTTAAGAACCCTTAACTGCTGAGGATGCTGGGAAAAACAGGAAGAACCCATCCCCAGAGCCGTTTGCTTAGAAATTCCATAATGATTACAGCCCTTGTAGAAAATTATTGGGATCCAGAGACTTGGGATAGAGGCATCACTGGGTTTATAACTGAAAATCTCAAACTTCAGATCCTTCACAACTTATTGGATGTGCAGAAAGGCCCACTGTGGGAACAGGTAATCAATCTCCAATGCATAAAGATCCTGCAGGCCCTTCCAATAATAATGGTACCTTCTAAGACAAAACATATTCTCTCTGGATCTTCCCCCATCTCCGGATCTTCCTTTTATAAGCTAAAAGAAATAAATAAAATCACAAGACTAACAATCTCCCACCCCCAAGGAGCTTTGTTCTACTGTTCTATGATTCAGTGGCCAAACATATTGGTGAAATTTCCAGGGACTTGAGACATGCATGACATCCCCCAAAGTTAAGGGTAAATTATTATATACCATAATGTCCCTGTTGCTAAAATTCCTTCCCTGGTTGAGACATAAACAAGGTCAACTCCCTCTTCTAAGGTCCCAAATATAAACTGAGATATGATTCCATCAAAGTTCACCAGGAAAATCAATGAGTTTATTAGCCTTACAGACTAATATATGGGCACAAATAAAGGTGAACTTTAAAGTATCCATCACAGAAGGTCTGTACCTCATAGGGATGATGGTTTCCACATGGCTGGTAAATGGAACTCTGTTCCCTCATTTTTGCCTACCTATTTTCTCTATCCCCTCCCTCAAGACCAAGGGCAATAAGAATTATATACAACTGGTTCAGAAGAGTGGCTGGATATTCAGGTAGGAGTGATATGACTCTCTCTACCACCACTATTCTGATGAAGAAAGGTAAAAAGTTAGTCAACAGACCCAGCTGTAATGATCTTTCCTGGGTGGGCCCACCAGAACTCAGGAAGTGGTAGCAGTTTGGCTCAGAAATAGTCCTGTCCAATAGTCCATCATGAAGACAGAGGCATTACATTCTGATGGTCTTTTCCAGTTCAAGTCACTGCATATCTGAAGCATTTTTTGACTCACACATAGAAGGTCTCTGGCTGAGTGATGCCCAGAGCAGGGAAGGACTCTGCAGAAGGTTACATCTCCAATGCCAACAGCTTTTTTTAAGGTCAAAGAGTAGCCAGAGCTATGGGAACAACAGCAAAGGAAAGCCTGAATACTCCTTATTTAGATGTGATGTACTTGCTACAGGAAGTATGATCTTGAATGGCTACTGAGCATTGCATTCCATCAGCTTTCCTCTTTCAGCTCATGCTACATGTCCCATGGCTGCTGGAAATACCAGTTGCTGAGAGGCAAAGACTGCAAATCCCCTGAGTCAGTGACCCACTTATAATCACTGATGGCCTGTTCTGAAGAAGAGAAACAAAGGTTTGTCCTTTCTTCTCAATGTCGGACAATTGCGTGTGGAGTCCATGGAGAACAGTTACAAGCACATCACAGGTACTCACTCTCCTGCCACCTTTCTCTCCTCCTTAGAGCTGTGGCTCTGAGGACAGTCTCAATCAGCCTTCTGCCAGCAGTGGCTCCCCCTTGAAGCTGCTTACAGGTAACTCAATTGGTACAACATTCTGGACCACCTGCTCTCTACTCATGATTGTATTGTTGCTTTTCCACCTTGTCTTGCATGATTTCCTCAAAGCATCCTATTCTCAACTACTTTTATTCTATTTTTTATGGCCTTTTATAACTTTTGGCTCCGTGATATTTTTTTGTTCTCACCTTTACTTTCTTCGGGAGCTCCACTAACTTCCATGACATTTCTCTCTGTCATTTCCCCCCCTTTGAAACATCTATTTCCTTTTGAGCTCTTTTCTAGAAAAATTACACTGTGTGTGATGTCTGTAAGAATTTGGAAAACAGTTCAGATTGAAACAAATAAAACTGCATCTTTGTGGTCAAGTTTCAATGGTTAAACTTAGTGTTTACCTTGGGTTTTCTTCAAATTTGGGGTTCATGGTTCTTGTTGAATGTGTTGTTCTTCTATTTTTTGGCTTTTAATTTTTATTTTTCTATCCCCACTCTATCATTCCTATGCAAAGATTCTGTAATTGTTCCCTTTTATAGTATAATAAGTTGTGTGTGAGTCAAGTTAATTGCTTTCTAAGGAATATTAAGAAGTAGGAGAAGAGTTGGGAGCCTCTCAGTCAACCTTTGAGAACGCTCTGGAGGACTTCTCACAAACACGGCATCCCTTCTTACCTAAAATCATCCTCCCCTTTAGGTGCTTAGTGGATGCCTAAATTCATACATAATGGGTTCCCTAAAAGCAGAGCCTAGGAAGGTAGTCCTTGGGTCAAGGACCTATAATGAAATGGGAGAAGATGAGTAGAGCAGAGGAAGAAGCCACGTTTCAACGTAGACCCCACTCGGTTCTTCAGAGAGCACTAAAGTATAAACAATGTCACTAATCATAAGCACCAGTAGCCCATGAAGGGCTGAGCCCTGGCCCATGCTTAGGCTTAGGTGTGACCTACCTGTTATTCCTACACAAGATGGCTACTCTCGTGCTGGAGATGTTCCCTGAAGAAGGCAACTCACACAACAGCTAAAAGATGGATGCACTGGTCTGGTGACTGAAGTCTGGGCTTTCTGTTGCCTGCTCTCTCCTTTGCAGCCCTCGGTCAGTCCCTGGGACAGCCAGCCAGTCAGCAGTGGTTTGAGGAAAGGAATGACTTGCCTTCCTGTTTCTTCATCTATCCAAGGATATAAGGATATACTCTACAGGACTACCCCATTCTTCTGTATTCTAGGTCACATTCACAGCATGGTCTTTCATGATGGAAACACTTGTCTTAGGGAAGTCTGCATCCTGATCAAGGCATAAAATGAGTTCTGTCTGCTTGGTCCATTTTTGATAGAAATCTTCACGTTTTGTGGGAAGAGGTTTGGTGGTTTCTTTGCTTCTTTCCATATGACCTGTGTTCTTTGTTTTGAGATGGTATCTCATGTAGTTCAGACTGACCTCAAATGAACTATGTAGCCAGGATACCTTGAACTGACACAGACCTGGGCCACCACAGTTATGAGGATCAAATCCAGACCTTAATGCATGCTTGGCAAACATTCTGCCAATTGAGTTGAATTCCAACCATGGTATAGTTTTTCTACTTTCCTTTATGTGGTGTTTTCAGAGATGTTTGGGAAAGGCTAAGGGCAACATACTCACAGTCTAAAATACAAAACTCTCTCTCCACAGATCTTTTTTTCTTATCTTTGTACACTGAGAAATATACCATACACACAAAGTATGGTCTATAAAACATACATAAAAGAATAAAAATTCTGGCAAAACACTGTTTCATTTTTCCTGGCTTTATATAAACGGAGCTGTGCTCAATTTATTCTTCTGACAACACTTCTTAGACTCCATAGTATTTGATACTGCTGATCCCTACATGTTCAGATTCAGTTGCAATCCACACATATGCCCATCATTGTACAGAATTCCTTTGTACGACTCTAGCAATGATGTGCTTCTCCATTTTGCTAGGCCCACATTTAGTTTTTGTGTTGTTGTTGCTGTTGTTGTTTTTCTTTACCTTTATACTATTGAAATAGCGCTACCTGTGATTTTCTTGCTCATCCTCCTGGTGAACTCTCCAAGGGTTTCTGTGGGATATATACATATGAATGGAATTTCTGGATTGATGGATTGTAGTGTTTTCATATTCTCAGCCTTACTAGGTGTTTTAATCAGGGTTCTCTAGAAGGGCAGAGGCAATGGGATGTAATTATAATGGGATTTATTAGATTGGTTTACATGATCAGAGGCTAGATAGTCACACAAATGACTGGTTATAAGCCAAGAGCCAAAGAAGCTAATTTCTGCTTTGTTCAAAAATCTGGAAGCCTCGGAACAAGGGGAATTAGTGATGCAGCCCAAACTCAAGGCTGAAAAGTTCAAAACTCCCTGCATAGTTGCTTTTGTGAATCATGAATCATTGCTCAAAAGTGGAAGAAGCTGGAGTCTGATGTCTACAGGCATGCATAGACACAAAAATCACAAAGGCTCATGCTAAAAAAGAAAGGTGCAGCCAGGCAGTGGTGGCACATGCCTTTAATCCCAGCACTCAGGAGGCAGATGCAGGCAGATCTCTTTGAGTTCCAGGCCGGCTGGTCTACAGTGTGAGTCCCAGGGCAGGCTCCAAAGCTACACAGAAAAACCCTGTCTTGAAAAAAACAAACAAAAGAAAGAGGAAGGAAGAAGGAAGGAGAAGAAAGAAAGAAAGAAAGAAAGAAAGAAAGAAAGAAAGAAAGAAAGAAAGAAAGAAAGAAAGAAAGACACTTGCACAGTAGCTGCAGGTGTCCTCTTTCTACTTTTAGTTCCATCCAAGCCCCCAGCCTATTAGACAGCTCCTCCATTCAAGGTGACCCACCCCACACTCAGTTCACCAACCCACATAGCCATTGGAAACACTCTTACACATCCTCATAACTGTGTCTTTCTAATTTTCTCCATGTCTCTCAACCCAGTCAAGTTTGCAAGCAAGATTAATGATCACACTAGCTAATGCCAAGCCATTGCCCAAGTAAGTTTTCCTCTGTTTAACATTCCTACGCCCCAATTAACTTGGCATTTTCAAACTTTTTTAATTATTGCTTATCTAAGACAGAAACAAATTATATCATGGTATGATTTTAATACACACTCCATAATTAATAGAAAAGCTGAGCATCTTTCACAAAAAAAAAAATGTGTGTATTGGCTGTTCAAACTCTCTTCTATAAAATGTCAATTTCTGTCTTTCATCCCATTTGTTTCTTGGACTGTGAGGTGTTTGCTGTTTATCAAGGGGTTCTTTATTGTGTTATGGACACTGAAGTGGTACCAGTTAAAAGTGCTACAAGTTTCAATTAGTGGCATCTCTTTTTATTCTCTCTGTGGTCTTCCCGTAACTAGAAGTTATTAATTTTAATGTGCCCTGCTTTTACAATCTTTTTCTTTATCATTGGAGTTTTTGTGTGTTGTGTTTAAGAAATAACTATCCTAACAGTCATAAAAAGATCCACATTTCATAAACTTTTATCTTTCACATTTAAGACTTTAAACCATCTGGAATTAATTTTTGTGTGTGGTGTGAAGTGGGAATCTATTTTTCACATTTTTTTGCCTTTAAAGGACTAGTTCCACATATTGAAGACCTTAGTTTTCTGCCCTGACCCACTCTGCGACTTCTCAGTTCCCACAGAACACAAGAGCACCAGAAGTTCTCTGTTGTGTTGTCAGTGTGTCTGTCTATCCTTGCATGAGGACCACATTCTTTATTCTATATGTTAATATTTGATGTTGTTATCTGATCCAGCACATGCTTCTCACACCCTTGCCCATATATTTCAGGAATGTATTGACTTTTCATGACCTTTTTATTAACCTTATAAATTTTACGATCAGTTGTTCAAGTTCCATGAAGAACTTCTTAGGATTTTGTTTGAAACTTGATGCAACAATTTGGGAAGAGCTGGTATTTTTATGATATTAAATCCCATCCACAAATGCAGTTTAGCTCTCTAGTTTTCAAGGCCATTTTTATCTTTCAATAAAACTTTGTATTTTTCTCCAAAAAAAGGAAATTATAGAAGTTAGGAGCACATATTCTGGAAAACAGATGTTAGCTTTCCAACTCTGCCCAGCAATTTCTTTCTATTCCTATGTATGTACTCCACAGTATGAAAAATTTACCCGAGTCTCCACTGTCAATGGAAATGTTGTACCTATCAAATAAGGTTGTCACAAGGATTCATAGATACGTAGATATATAGATGAAATGTATGTGTGTACATGAAAGTGCTTAGAATAGTGTCAAGCCCATTATAAATGTTTGCTTTTATTGTTCCTAAATATGTTTTCTTATTGTAAGCAATATTGCTAGTTGCAATTGTGCATTTAATATCTTCACATATCTATATATAGGTAAATACATGTTCAAAATTTGTGTCAAAATCTGAACTCTAATAAATTATTTTATTAATGCTCATAATTTTATTTTGAGCTTTTTATTATAGCATCTGATAATACTTTTTTCTTTCTAGTTCTTCTATATTTGATTTCTTTTTCTTGCCTAATTGCTTTGGCTGAGACTTCCAGTATATTATTAAATATAAGTCATCACAGCAAAAATCCTGTCTTGTTCCTAACTTTACAAAAGAAGATGTTTTATATCTTGACAGAGTAAAGTATTGCTTAATGATTTTGGCATATCAATCTAGGGAAAGCATCTTATATTTTGAGTTTGCCAAGAAGTTTTACCATGAAAACGTTACTGATTTTATTAAATGTTTTAACTTGTCCCAGTGGTCAATTACATTTATAAGTTTTCTAATTTTGAACCAGCCTAACATTGTCCTATAATGATAATGCAAACTCAGTTTCATGAGTTGTCTTTGATTAGATTCCATCGGATAGTCTGTTTAAGAATCCTCTATCAATTATCCTACATAGACTTATAACCTTCTTTCTCTAAGCTGACATTGTCAGATTTTCATATTGAGGATACATAGCAACTCTCTGGAACACTTTAAGTTCGAAATACCTGTTCCTTGAAAAATATATAAATATAATATATATATATATAATATATATATATATATATATATATAATATATTCTGATCACAGTTTACATCCCAACTCCTCCCAGAACCTCCCCACCAACTCACATAGTTTGTAGAACTCTCTTGTGCCTTGTGTGAATCAGTATGCCAGAACATCTGTAACCTTCTTGGGCAAATTATAGACCATTTTATTCTCCTTACAATTTACCATCCTCCACGGTTTGTTTGTTTTTTGTTTGTTTGTTTGTTTCTTTTTTGTTCTTAGTCGTGTTTTATGATATCTCTACTACATTTTCATCTCTGCTGCAGTGGTACATAGCTATGAATCTTTCAACCTGATGTGTTCCTTCATTTCTTCTTCCTTTTTATCCTTGGTCAACCTTGCAGAAGTATGCCAATTTTACTAGAATTTTCAGAGAAGTACTACTGACTATTTTCCATTACTCCATTCTATTGAACCCATTTTACATTTTCTTAGTTTTTCCCTTGTGTTTACTAATTCCTTTACTTCTTTGAGTTTTTTTTTTCAGTTATTATTATCCACCTTTCCAAGGAGAGCACTTACTTGATTTCTTTTCAGACTCTCCCCTGTAAACTTTCAAGATATATTCTTGTTTATAGGCAGCAATGTAACTGTCTCACTCCCCATGAGGATTTATAGGCAACCAATTGTTGCTGGGGGTGGGCTCACATGGTTCCACTTCTCTCTAAAGATCTACAAGCAGTTAATGGTTGCTGAGGGGGAGGGAGAGATATTTTCTTCAGTAGTACAGTCACTGATAATTCTCTCATAATAAGTATAAATAATAACCTCTCACCCATTCTCCTGACAGTAGACCTCACTAAATTCATTGCTTCACCAAAGGAGGAAGAGATGGCATGAAGATAGAAGGGGACAAGTTGGGAAAGGGAGTGGAATCAGCAGGAAGGGAAGGACTCAAGAAAGTGTGATGGAGATAAATATGATCAAATACATTATATAAATGAAAATATTATCATGAAACATATTGTTGTATATAAATAATACTTGGTAATGAGAAAATTTAAAGTTTTGATTTATATATTTTCCCCATGATTTTAAGCATATTTATCAAAAGCTCTTTTACTTTTGATGTAATTTATCCAATATTATTCATGTGCATGTGAATTCATTGTTTCTTTTTTCCACTTTTTTTTTAATTAAGAAAAATTTTTCATTCATTTTACACACCAATCAAAGATCCTTCTCTTCCCTCCTCCCACATCTCTATTTCATTGTTTCTTAAGAACGCTGTTTGTAAGACATGGATTTATTGAAATGTGTAATGTCTAGTATTTAATTGGTTTTATAAATGCACTGTGTGTGCTTGAAAAGAATGTACACTCTCCAATTATTGGGGGTGTCCTGCACATGTTTCTCACACTGTGCTGCCAGAAACTTCTTCATCATTACTGATTTCTTTACCTCCTTGGCCTCTCAGTCACTAAGGGAGCAAGAGATTAAACTCTCCAAGTTACAAGAAGGATCTATCAATTTGTCTGTAGTTGGGTCAATTTTTCCTCTCTATATATTTTGAAGCTGACTATAAGATGCATTAGAAGTTAGAAATGTTACTGACAGAAAATTAAACCTTTATTGGTGTGTAGTGAGCTTTTCTTTATCCCCCAAAGCATTTTAGGCCTTAAAGGCCATTCTATCTGAAATATAATTATGTCTATAATTATATCCTGTGCCAGCTTTATTTTAGCATTTGCCTGCTTATGGTGTTTTTCCTCCTCTTTGATTTCAACCTTTTTATATCCTTGTATTTTAACATATATCTTCTAAATGGCATGTATCAGAACTTTGCATTGAACCCATTTTGGCATTCTTTATCTTTCAACAGAAACATTTAGTATTTATGTATTGACTGTGGTTTCTCCTATATTTAGGGCAGTTTTTATCATTTTTTTAAACTTAAGGAAAAAGGTCTTTCTCCCTCTGTTTCATTTTTCTTAAGCTAATTTTGGACACTATTCACTCCACATTCATAGTTGTTAAATATGTTCAGTTAAGTCTAACAGTCAGCATAAGGAGCAAGAAATATTGAATATCAAGGTGGGATGTTGCCGGCATGAGCTTGAGATATGTGCCCCGCCCCCATATCTGTACTACAGCAGGCGCTGAGGAGAAACAAGACAGGCTGCCTGTCTTCCTCTCAGACAACAACCATTCTGAATGTTTAAAATCCTCCATCCACATCCTGATTTATAAGAACCTATGCTGTCTTTTTAAACCCCACAGGTCAGGCATAATGAACATAGATTTTTTTACAGTCAATATTCATTTAGATTTGACCATTTTTTGCACTTTTTGCTCACCAACCCTTCTAGTGTATTGGAACCTACTTCTAAAATCATTCTCCTTCCTAAATCGAGGATCCTTAGATGTTCCTTTAGTAAGGCATTTGTCAATAAACACATGCTGGTTTGATTGTCTAGAACTTTCTTTTTGTGCTCCTCATTCTTAAAAGACGTTTCCCCAGCATCCTGTGTTGTCAATCACACAGCAAGAGAAAAGTACAAGTCTCATTCCCTGAGTTTCAGAATCTGATTGTTACCTTTGAGAAGCTATCATCAGTCTAGTTCTCTCCAATTTGTGGTAATATGTCTTTTCCTCCTGGATACGTTTCTAACTCCTTTGTCTTTGGGGTCTGTTTTGTTCCCCCACTGGAGCAAAACTGGGCATAGGTTTAATGAAGTTGGGCATTATTGTCTTCCATTATGTCAGAAAAACTCTATGTATTTATAAAAACAAAACAGTCTCTCCTCTCTTTTCTTTTTAGTTTATTTTGATATCTTTTTATATCCCAAGATCTCTCAACTTCATACCTATCTTGCAATTTACTTATCTTCTCTTTAATTAACTACTAAGTTATAGCATTACATAATAACATTTTTTTTAATTTCTACAAGTTTTATTTAGTTCCTTTTCAAACTCTCCTCAATTACCATAATTTTGGAAGAGAGGCATTAGCACACTTTTATTGCCTCTTTCACACTTTCAAGTGTATAAACATCTTTGCTTTGATTTATCTATCTATTCCTAAATCCTATTCCAATATTTGAGGTTCTAGTACATCTGATTCTGCCACTGATTGTTGGTGTCAACTTTGATTGTTGGTGTCAACTTTGACTAATAGCAGTTGGTATCCTCGTGAATTTACAGATTTCTCACTGTAAACTCATATTCCCAGGACTACGAACCACAGGTCATCCATGAAGCCTGTGCTAGAGCAGCAGAGGACACAGAGATGAATAAGATCCCTGATCCCAGATGCTTGCACTTCACTAACATTATTCAGAGATGTGCATAAATAATTAAAATCCTAGCAACCACATGGCCAAGTGCCTTTTGAAGATTGTGAGACTATTTTGAAAGTTGGAAATTTCACGACTCAACAGAATCTTCATGTCACATCTAGCAGATACCTAATATTAACTTTTCTGAAACCTGTGAGCATACAACCGTTCCATTCTACATGGCCTCTTTCTGTTTGCTTAGGCTAAAATCTATTTAATTATCCCGATTTTTTTTTTTTTTTTTTTTTTTTTTTTTTTTTTTTTTTTTTTTTTTTTTTTTTTTTTGGTTTTTCAAGACAGGGTTTCTCTGTGTGTGTATCTTTGCGCCTTTCCTGGGACTCACTTGGTAGTCCAGGCTGGCCTCGAACTCACAGAGATCCGCCTGCCTCTGCCTCCCGAGTGCTGGGATTAAAGGCATGCGCCACCACCACCCGGCAATATTCTTATTCTTATTTCACAACTAATCTTGCAGGAAACTTGATTGGTTCTACCCTCAGAATACATCCAGAATATGAATACTCTCTGCCTGCACTGCACACAGGGTGAGTTACCCTCCCCAACCCCTATCCTTACATCACGTCACAGTGTCCTAACACAATCCCTTCCCTCAACCCTTGCACCCCTCATGCTTTGTTAGACATTATAGAAGATGTGATCTCCTCAGAGCCCAAGGCAAGACTGCCTGATGACCTTAGTCAGATTCCTAGCATATACATGGTAGAAGGATAGAATTAACTTCCAGATGTTGTCCTATGACCTCCAAATGCACACACCAACTAAACTAAAATAAAATAAAACAATAAAAGGAACCCATGGCAGGTTGTGTGAGCTTTTGATTCAATCCTGTTTACCCAGTCCTGAAGAACTCATAGTACCCTTCTGCTTCAACTCTTATTCTAGCTACATGAACTCCTTTTCCCTTACCTTTGGGCACCTTCCTGCCCTCTGCACCATGTGCCTGCTTCCCTCTCTGCTCACACCAGTCTTTAGGCAGTGTGGTGGTTTAAATAAGAATGGTCCCCATAGCCTCATATATTCAAATACTTGGTCACTAGGGAGTTGCACTATTTAAAAGAAGTATGGGGTATGGCCTTGTTGAAGTAGGTGTGGGCTTGTTGGAGGAAGTGTGTCACTGGGGGTGGGCTTGAAGGTTTCAAAAGCTGAAGCCAGACCCAGTGACTTTCTCCCTGCTGCCTTTGGATCCAGATAGAGAACTCTCAGCTAGCTACCATGTCTGCCAGAAGGCTGCCATGCATTATGAGATAATGGACTAAACTTTGAAACCGTAAGCCAGAACCAATTAAATGTTTTCTTGTATAGGAGTCAGCGTGGTCATGGTGTCTCTTCACAGGGACAGAACCATGACTAAGTCAGGCAGGCATGATCGCACCATGCCCCTCCTCCACTCTTCCTTAAATGTCCTACAGATGCTTTTGCCACCCTGAAGAAAGAGGATACCCATTTCTAATTATAACTACCTTTCTTTGCCAGTCCTTTACACTGATTTATGATTTTCTCCAAGAATTAATGTAATATAACACAAAGTAATCTACTTACCATTTGCCTCTGGCTTCTCTCTCCCACTGGAATCCAAACCCATGAAAGCAAACATAGTACTCACTTATATTTTGTTCAGCCACTTTCCCTTGCACAGAAAACAGCACCTAACGCTTAGCATGATAACTCCTTATGGAATCAAAACTGGACACAGCCGGCTGAAGGCACTGGGTTTGGCTTCATAGAGAAGGTGCTTTGGGCAAGCGAATACAAGCGAAGCCTCCAGAATAGTTGCAAACACTGCAGCGCTGCCGTGGCTGATGGCTGACCTCGGTCAAGTCTCAGCCCCACACCCTCAACTGGGCCTTGATTGCTCACACATTTCAGGCTGAGATTACTAAAAGGGTCTTCAAGGTCTGAGGAGCAGAAGGACCATGTGCTGGGCTCCTACTTTCATAAAAGTCACTTGTAGATATATCCACCATCTTGATAAGGTTTCCCTCAAAAGTGTTGTATTGCTAACCATGAAAAGTGCCAACACCTCTGTTCCTGGTGGTTTGTTGATGATGTTGTTCCTTTATGGGGTACTGGGCATTGAACCCAGGGCCTCTCGAATGCCAAGCAAGTACTCTCCCACTGAACTATATCCCTACCCCTCATCTTGGTGGTCTCTAAGGCACTTGCCACTCACTAGGCATCAGAGAACTACAGGCACCACCCAAGCAAGGAACATGAGGGCCCGCGGGCTTTCCACGCGGAGGAAATCACCTGTTTGGCTCACTCTGCTCTGAAATGGAATAGGTAAAGCCCACCCTTTACAACAAGAAACCTAGTCTGGAATCCCAAATCTTGCTGCAGCCAGTGGCTGTCCTCCACAGGCAGGTGTGGGAGAGCTGTGAAATCCCCACACACCCTGTAGTTTAGTGGATGCAGAATGGAGCCGACAGCCAGGCTTGGGAAATTCAGCAGGTGTCAAAATGCAGTTTGTTCAACTTCCCGGACAAATTAAGAGCCAAGGATTCCAGCCTCCCACTAATTAAATCATAAGAGAAAATGATGGAGTGAAGAAAAGAGACACAGGAGTAGTTGAAAGCCGCCGAAAGTCTGTGCTAATGATAGCTGATTTCGCATTAGCATGAATGCCTTCGGTTACCCGTGGAAATGTGCTGAAGCAGGAGCTTTTGTCAGGGCAAACGCATCTGTGAATAAACGAACAATATTCATGTCGAAGGAGTCAGCAATTTGTCACCAACTCGGCCTCTACTTTCAGAGAGCGTGAATAACTTTTGGAGTGAGAAGATTAAAACCGTGTTCGTACACATGCAACTCTTGTGACAGAAGAAAGTTCAGAATCCGTAGATCCGTGTATGTGACACTCCAATCGCTCTGGAATTGAATGTTTGCCGCATTCAGGATCAGTCAAACACTCGCCTCCTTTGACTCACACCCCAAGGGAAGCTGTTTCTGCAGACTCCCCCAGCATGTCCAGGTTATCACTCCACGGGGGCTGTGACCCTGGGACTCATGTTATCATGCTCCCACCACACTTCAGGCTGCAATGGTCACCGTTTGGATCCTGAAGGTTCTTCTTGGAGTACAGCAATCCAATTACGGTCCATGAGGACACATAAGCAACAGCTGGAGCAGCATTTCTCAACATGTGGGTCGTGACCCCTTGGGGTGGTGTCAAATGACATTTTTACAGGGGTGACATATCAGATATTTACATTACGATTCATAACAGTAGCAGCATTAGGAAGGTTGGTTGAGAACCACTGTGGTAAAGGGAGAGGTGGACATTATTGCTCTGAGAATGTCAGTGGCAAAATCCGACATCCATCATGCTTTGCCTTTGCTTCTTGGCTTTTTGTCCCCTAATTACCAAAGAGACCTGGAAAATAAGATCTCTACTTTCTGTGGGCTGCAGAAAGTAGCCTAGCAGCATGAAGAAAGGTGGGGAGGCAGCAAAATCAGCATCCCAAAGAACACACTTGCCTTCACACACACACACCACACACACACACACACACACACACCACACCCCCCCCCCCCCCCCCCCCCCCCCCCCCCCCCCCCCCCCCCCCCCCCCCCCCCCCCCCCCCCCCCCCCCCCCCCCCCCCCCCCCCCCCACACACACACACACACACACACACACACACACACACACACACACACACACTATACTCATACACTATGGAGAAGATAGTACATTTTGGGCCCAGGTCCACATACCACACAAGCATCACCAGTGTTACCACTATTTGATAACTGTGACCAACTCATGTATCCTGGCCTGTGGGGCCAGGATGTTGAGAACGTCAGAGTGAAAGCCTTACTGCCTGACTTCTTCCTTCTGAGTCCCTTTCAGGCTTCCCTTTTGCAACCAGAGATGACCACAGCAAGATCTTCCAAGGTCATTTCCTGGCACAGAATGAGTTAATCTGAACAAGGTGGGAGGGGGGAATCTTGATTCCACATCAGATGCCGCCTCCTTGCCCAGGAGTCTCAATTTGTTTTCCTGCTGAACATTACAGTTTGTAAATAACAGAAAATAAATATATGTTGTTGTTTTTTACACTTAGCACCATGACAGCTGAAAGGAGTTTGGAATGGCAGTCTGCATTAGGCTGACAGCTTACATTTAGAAAGTCAGGGAGAAGGCAGAAAGTATACTCAACAAATTGACCATGAGGCTAGAGAGAGACTATTGTCACCCAACCTGTCCAGCCCCCCAACCCAATCCCCGCCACCTTGACTCTGTTCCCCCACACAAAAGCATGCATAACCCAGATCTCCTGAGAAAACATTATGGACATAGTGATGGGCTGCATCCTGTCCCCGCCTCATGTCTCTGCAGGCCAACACAGGGGCTCACATGCCCATACCTGCCCATTCGATAGTATCAGCTACCTTGCTCACTGTTGTGAAAAAACAAAAACAAACAAACAAAAACACCTGACTGAAGAAATTTAAAGGGGAAAAAAATTCATTTTGGCTCACAGTGTAGAAGACACAGCCCATCACAGTGGAGAAGACTTGACTGAGGGACCCTCTCCTGTCCATGGCAGCAGAAAGTTGAGACACAACTACCTCATACTTCAGAGGATCAAGAAGCAGAAATGAGCAGGGGCCCAAAGCAGAGCCAAGCCCCATCTCTACCGCCCTATGTCTGCCAGGTAAGCGCCATATTTAAGAGGTTTTCCAACCTCCCCAAACAGTGCTACCAACAGGGAACCAAGGGTTCAAAACCTAACATGGTTTACATGAACATGTAGACAAACACGTGCCCCTATGTACATGATGTATACACATGCATGTGCAAATATGTGTATACACACAGATACACATGTATACATGCATCCTCTCACACACTTTTTCTTTCCCTGAAACTGTGTCTCTATTATTTACATCCTTCCTTTGTTGTGGTTTCAATGTGACAAGTCCTCCATAGCCTCCTGTGTCTGAGCATTTGTGATAGCGGGTAGAGCTGTTTTAGAAGGCTGGGAAACTTTAAAGGGTTTTAAAGGTTCCTTATTGGATGGAATGGTCATGGGAGTGGGCCTTGAGGCCTGGTAGCCTGGCTGTATTTCCTGCCAGTGCCCTGTTTTCTGGATGCAGTCACAATGTGACCACTCTTTCCCTGCCATGATGGAACGAACCTTTAAACTGTGAGAAACAAAGCAAAACAACAAAACAAAAAACCCTTTCTTCCCTAAGTTGTTTTTGTGAGGATTTTCTCAAGTATTTTGTCACAGTAATAAGAAAAGTGGCTGTCTTAGTTAGGGTTTCTATTGCTGTGATAAGACACTATGATCAAAAGCAACTTGGGGAGAAAGGATTTATTTCAGCTTACACTTCTATATCACAGACCATTGACAAAAGAAGTCAGGGCAGAAACTCAAAGCAGGTTACCAGAGACAGGCGCTGATACAGAGGCCATGGAGGAAGCTGCTTACTGGAGTGCTCCCCTATGGCTTGCTCAGCCTGCTTTCTTATCATCCAGAACAACCTTCCCAGGGTTGGCATCATGGCACCTAGTGTGCTGAGCTGAGCCCACCCTTATCGATCACAAATCAAGAAAATACACCAAAAGCTTACCCACAGGCAAATCTGGAGAGGGCATTTTCTCAGTTGAGGTCCCCCCATTCCAAATGACTCTAGCTTGTGACAAGTTGATAAAATTCTAGCTAGCACAGTAGCTCAAACATCACACTTGGCATGTCCCTAACTAGCCCTTTGCTAGCAAGGACATATTGTTAGTGGGTGAAGAGCTGCAGCAAGTCAGGAGGCCAGCTAGTACTCCAGAGAGGTGTATGAGGTAAGAGGAAGGATATAGTGAGAGGCAGAAAAAGAAGAGAAAATAAGTTTTAATCCCAGGGCAGAGAGTGTACAGAGATAAGGTATTCCTCTCTTCCCCTGCAATTAGAGTGTAGAAACATGGAGAGCAGATATGACTGGGACACAGAAGGGGGGATGGAGAGAAGATAAATATGAAAGCAATAACCAACCTTTAAGATCCTATAAGATTCTGAAGACACTTAAACTCATCATGATGTTTCAAATGCCCAGAACATACAATCAATGTTATTTACTCATTCTTTCTCCTTATTGTTGATATTCATACTCATTATTGAGTAACAATTTGACTTCCATTCACCAAAGATATGACATCCCTTTGTTGTACTTGGGACCAGTATCCAGGATATATGAATGAGATGAAGCCCCATACATTGATGAGAGACAGGTGAAGGAGGAGATATAGAGGTGAGAAACCCCTTTCTCTTAAGGTCAGATGGTAGGTCAGGCTGCTTCTTCATTAATGCAAACCAAGGTCCTGCTGGCTGGCAGATATGCTAGGCTAACCTGTACCAAGAACATTGTACTAGCCAGACCTGCAGAGGGAAGGCAGGAACAAGGTGCTCCGGCCACATATGCTGGCTCTGTCTGGCTCAAAGCCATTGGGCGGGGCTTCCACTTACCAAGGTCGCTTTGGAAATTCTGCTTTCAAATTGTTTCCCTGGTTCAATCAACTTTCACATTCATAATACAGCAGAGATCTGCAGGCCACCGAGCTGAAAGCGTCTGTGGCTTTTCATTTCCTGGCATGATTAGGGGGATAATCACTGTGCTTGGAAAAATAATAAAGCCAGAGTCTGACGTGGGATCAAAGCTAAGAGTCCAGCCACACACAGGCCAGGAGTCGAGGCGCAATGACACAAGGGCTTAAGCCTTCCCTGGGGGCAGAAAAAGAGGAACACTCCTGCAGTCTGTGCAGAAAGCTGCAAATCAGAGTTGTGTGCCTAGCATCAGCACCAACTGAGCAACGTGGAAAGTGTCTCCCGCCCTGGACTTCCGGCCATACAATTGGAAAGGCAGAGAACAGAGCATGTAGACTAGAGGGAACACCAGAGGCTCTTCCACATTAAGGGAGAGAGAATGGACATGGGAGGAGCCAGCTGCCATCTGCTTAGAGCTGGCCTCCAGCCACTAAGGAGGAGCTAAGGTGCCCGAACAGCAGATAGCAGTCAAACGCCATAATGTCACTCAGTGTGGCCACACTAAGCTGTCTCCTAAAAAGTAATGTGGATGCATAAAGAAGAGAATCCTGGGATAGAGCTGAAGGAAAGAAAAAAGGTTGGCTCTGACTTCAGGCTGAGGGGCTGTTCCCTCACTCACCTGATACTGAAGCAATCTTAGCTCTGCCTCTCTGACAGGACACAGCACAAGAGGTGTGAGATCCTGAGATTCAAATACAAAGACAGCCTAGCCATCTCCTGGACTGCTGGGCCGGCTGGGTTGCATCCAGAGGAACCCAAAGACAGGGGCAAATAAGAAACAGGGGTCATTGCAAAAGATGAGGAGGAAGGAGTGTAGGAACCAGAGGCTGTGAATGACTACAAGAAAACATCTTCTGGATGCCATCAAGACAGGCACACCCATGAACTCAGAGCGTGCCCAAAATCTGTGCAAACCCAACCCAGACCCAATCCCAGCACGGGGAGAGGGCACACAACCCCGCCCTCTGCCAGGGAGAATTTGGCAAGAGTCAGTTTTTCTCTAAGAATGTGGCCGCCTAGAAGATAACCACACTCCAGTGGAAGACTAAACATCCAAAAAAAGTCTTTGGGGCAGCACAAATTGGTCTTAAAAGGCTTTTTTAAAAGCAGACAAAAAGTTGGGTGGATCTGAGAAGAGCTGGGGTGGGTAAATATGATCAAAACATATTTTACATGGGTGATGATGGCACACGTCATTAATCCCAGTACTTGAGAGGCAGAGGCAGGCAGATCTCCAAGTTTGAGGCCAGCCTGGTCTATGGAATCAGTTCCAGGACAGCTGGGGCTACACAGAGAAATCCTGTGTCAAAGGAAAAAATATATATTTTACAAAACTCTACTCTCAAAAAAATAATAATAAAATAAATCAAAAATGGGAAGCCCCTCCCTGCCGAGTGCAGAAGTCCTTCAAGATGTGAGTTTCTTCAGGCCCTGGGATCCTGCGTTGCACTTAAAGCTGCTGGAGCCAGATAGAGCCAAGCAGAGGGCCAGCAATGAAGGCAGCTCCCCACATGCCTCTGAGATCACAACAGAGTGGGCCACGCCTGAGAACGGGGGCTGTACATCTGGTTCTGCTATGTGTGATTGAGGCATCTGCTATGTGTTATTTTGTCCCCAATACGGGCCCCACATCTTTCACTTGTGAATCAAAGATTTGAACCTGGTTGTGTCTGTGGCCCCTGAAATGTTCACCCTGAATCTAGTTGAAAAACTGTAGTATGAATCTTAAAAGGTCTTATTAATAAAATCAAACCTGGAGCCAGGTATTGGGTGAATGCTAGAAGATCAGAGAAGCAGAACAAGCCACAGCCACCTCACCTTGCCAATTCCTCAGCTGATCCTGTTTCCTCAGACTGGAAGCCTCTGGGTCTCATCCAGAATGAATCTCAGCTGAACTGCTGCTAAAAGCCTAAAAGCTTAACCAGCCTAGTTCCTGGTTTTCATGCCTTATTTACCTTTCTGCCATCACTTCCTGGGATTAAAGGTGTGAGTCACCAAGCCTGGCTGTTTCCAGTGTGGCCTTGATCTCTGCTTTTGGAATGCTAGGATTAAAGGTGTGTGTGCACCATTCTCTGGCCTCTATGTCTGTCTACTGGCTGTTCTGTCCTCTGACCCCAGATAAGTTTATTAGGATGCACAATATATTGGGGGACACAATATATCACCACAAAGAACAGAGTCTTCTTGGAGGTCAGAACATTTGAGAGGGACTTTCAAGACATTGTTGCATTAGTATGCAAGTAATTCATTCTCTCTCTCTCTCTCTCTCTCTCTCTCTCTCTCTCTCTCTCTCTCTTCTCTCTCTCTCTCCCTCTCCCTCTCTCTCCCTCTCTCCCTCTCTCTCTCTCTCTCTCTCTCTTCTCTCTCTCTCTTCTGTGTGTGTGTGTGTGTGTGTGTGTTCTCATCCCAGTATAATCCCCATAAAAGTGGAAATTCCTTCTCACCCCCTTCCATGTCCCTAACACATGTCTGATGTCTACAGGATGAAATGCTATTGATGGAATGCAAGAATGGTGATCAGTATAGGTCAGGACTTTAGAAACTATTTAGCCAAACTCACATGTGTACAAAACATTTCTTCAAAATTGCAGACAAGAAATAGTGAGGAACCCAATCCCAAAACCTGGTTTCAAATTCTAGCAGGTTCTCAATGTTCCTTTGCACAAGCCGTTTGGTAGTATGTGGGCGGAAACACTGAAATATCACCCTCCTCAACCAAGAGCCAGGAACTGCCCCTGGACCCTGGCATTTATCCACAGAAATTTGAGTTAACACAAGACCACTGAGGACAGAGCCAGGCCAGTCTAAAAGGAAAATGTGCTTTTAGCTAAAGAAGGTCAAAGTGAGTATTTATAAGACATAGGGACTCACGAGCTGGTTTCTTGAGCTGGAGAGAAGTCTACATGTCCAGACTGAATAGTCAGTTTATCAAGAAGAGCTAATTTTCAAGGAAGTAAGTTACATCTGCCTTGGGGTGTCTCAGGAGGAACACCAACAGCCACTCTGTAGAAAGGCTCAGCTCTGAATTTGGAGTCTCGGGGGTTCCCTAAGCTTCTGTCACCCTCCCAACCCTAAAGAAAGGAGACCCCACAGGCTTGGGCTAGAGCCTGAGCAGGTTTGGGACCAGCACTGAAGTGACCTGTGGAAGAAGGGGCCCAGAGGCAGAAAGCCAAGAGCAGGGTCAAAAGGGGGTTCTCCCCCATGTACCACAGTTCAGGCTCAGCCTGCTAGAGCTTGGGGCCGTGCTTTGAGATTGGCTCCCTCGCCATTTCTAGCATGCATCTTGTGGAGAGATGTTATGCATCGTAATAGAGGGGCATCTGGGAAATCAGAGTGGCTGTCCAGAAAAAAAAAAAAAAGAGTCTCTGTAAGGAAATCTACTCTCAATGTTGCATGAAATTAGGGATCAAGAATGCTCAAAAAGCCTACAGTGAAGTAAGAGCTGGTCTTTCTTCTGGAGACCAGAATTGTTTGTGTAGGTGATCCAGGTACAACTGACTTCAGATGATGGAGGCTGCTCCCTGGCCAGCTGAGGGACACAGATCTGATCCACTGCTGTGCTTACCAGCTCTCCCCCTAAGGCAGAGAACTTATCATGCAGAGCTACATCTTAGGATGCAGCTCAGTTGATAGAATGCTTACCCATATGGTTTTGATCCCCCGTACCACAGAAACTGGGCATGGTTGTACACAGGTGTAATCCCAGCATTCTGGAGGAAGAGACAGGAAGATGAACTATATAAAGAATTTGAAGCCAGCCTGGGCTACCTACAACCTTACCTCATCGGACATAAAAGTAGAAGGAGTTTCTAGACTCCCAGTTTTCTCATCCATAAAATGCAGATGCTAACTAAAACACATCTCTATGCATGACAAGTGAGGGGCGAATGAGATGAGGTAGCAAGAGTCGGTCTTTCTAAACATGAAGCCATTCAAGTAATCAGGAGGGCCACCCACTATGTCCCTCCCTGTTCTTTACCAAAGAGCAGTGAGATGTGTTTGTGTGCCATGTTCCAGGTTTTGTGGAAGAAAGAAGGGTCAGGATGTCTTACTGTGTGGGGCAGGGGCATGAGCACTCAGGTCCTCGCCTCCAATTATGTCTTCTTTCCCCTTTCCATGGGAGAAGAGTCCCTTCACAGCACCTACAGCCCAACTGTCAGTGTATTCCACCCCCTCAAAGGCCATGTTTAATTTGCTGCTGCCTTTTATTGTGTGATCAATAACTTCCTAAAATCTCTGAAAATGTGCTTCAGGGCAAGACTGCGGAGCAGCTGAGTGGGGAGGAGGACACCAGCAGAGCCTGAAAGAAGCAACGTTTATCAGATGCAGGCATTACCAGGGATATCAACATTAATAGCAATATAACTGCCCCAAAGCATCAGTTCCTGACAAACACCTTTAATGCGTGGTGACAGATGAGTGATTTCCGGGTAGAAGTGAAATACATTGTTACTAAGGCTGAGAAGCGGGAACCAGGAAGTGTGTTGAGAACCAGCCTCCCACGGCTAATTCTCCCACCAGCATTATGCCCACCAGATTGCAGATGCTCACACAGTACCTGGGATGGAATGTCCCTGGCACTATGATTCGAGACCCAGGAACTCTTCCCAAATGCTGGCAAACAGAAGGAAAACAAACAAACAATTATATGAACTCTCCTCATAAGCACAGCATTAATTACAATTCTACAGTTTGTACACATGCCTGCCTCCCTCACAAAAGTGATGGGAATGAGGGCTATTTGAAATTGCATCTCTTACAAATATACCGGGGGACCTACCCTTTCAAAGGATCCTTTGGCAAAAGAAATTATATAGCCGAGGATCCTTTTGCAAAATGAATACAGGTGTGTTCTCTCTTAAGAGAGCCTAATTTACAAATCCAATTGAACTGAGCACGTGCTCACTAATAACTTTTTCTGTATTCGTGGCTCAGTGCCAGGGCAGGTGATAAGACAGATATTACAGCACCATTCTTGCCCTTAGCACACTCATATTCTGGGTCACCAGGATGACTCCACAGGAAAAGGTACTGCTGGCAAGCCTAAGTACCTGAGTTCAATCCCTGGGTCCACATAACCCATCACAAGACATGAAATTGCAAGCCCACAATGGGGAGGATAATAGAGAGCCTGTAGGACTTATAACTTTTCAGAAGAAAATCTGTACGTTTTTGCACAAAGCTCAACTTGGAAAGGGGCCTGGATTCCCTACAGGGGCTATGGTGTTCCCCTGAAGTGCAGTAGACACAGGTAGAAATGCTCAATGCTACATCAAGTCTCTAGAGAGACAGAACAGCTTCAGGCTGTAAGTACAGGTGCACCGAATGGTCATGAAGGCCCCAACACCTTCCATCTTCCTGCTACTCATGCGTAGTAAGCTGGCTGTACCCCTCTCAGATACAAAATGACTGCAGAGGGTGGATCTGGGTGTTTTCTCATATAGCTTCAATTATAGGGGACAAGTGTGTCTTTCTTTTACGCCATTGAAAGGAATGGCTTCTGCTGCCTCTTAATAAATTACCCCCTAGTTCTGATTTGCTGCATCACGGCTCTACAGCAGCCCTAGCCACTCCTGGACAAAGAATTAGTATGATTCCCCTGCCTCAGCTTCATTTGGTTAGTTTTCTTCCTATGGCCAGTACCTGAATAAAAGTGAGAACCAAAGAATCAGAAAGTAAAAAGCATCCCCAATTAACTAGCTTCATCTCCACGAGGGCCCATGGTCTCAGAAGGAAGACAGACTTTCCAGCTCCCCAGAGTCTCTCAAGCAGCTAACCCTCTCAACAAAGTGCCACGGGAAAGCTGTCCTCCCAAGGGGGTGGGACCTGAGGTTTACCAGGCCACCAGCTGTTAACAGCCCTGCTGTCTTCACCCTCCCCAGAATCTGATGAAAGGGCCCTACTGAGAGTCCTCTCCACACTCTCTGCCTCATGACCACAAAGTAAAGGAAGCACAAAGCTCTGAATGACAAGTGACAGGGTTCTGAAAATGATACCCCTCCCCCAAATGCAACCCCATGGTACACTTTGAACTGAGAGATGTGAGCCTTAGAGGCCAGGTCTCTCCACCTCTTCCAATAGCTTGGATGGGAGTCCCCCAAAAGCCCACCATTGGATAGTAGTGGAACCTTTAAAAGATAGGGGTCTGTGAGAGGTCTTTGGGTCATTGAGCATAAACTCTCAAAGAGGATTGTGGGACTCCCATCATCTCTCTCTCTCTCTCTCTCTCTCTCTCTCTCTCTCTCTCTCTCTCTCTCTCTCTCTCTCTCTCTCTCTCTCCTTCTTGGTTTATGATGCAAGTGCTTTGTTCCACCATGAGCCTGGAAGTGCTGCCCTCCCAGAGGCCTGAAGAACAGGACCATCTGATCTTGAACTAGAATGCCCCTGGAGCAGGAATGGAACAAATATTTTTCCTTGTTTGAGTTAACTGCTTCATGTATTTTTCTATAGCAATGCAGAGTTAATTAATATACTTCTCCTGCTCTCCTGTCCTCCCTACCCCCGCCCACATGGAGAAACCAAAACTCTTCTTCCCTAAGGCAAACCAGCAAGGGGAGACATAGACTCTAGAAGTCACCTCTCCCTTCTCCCCCTAGACCCTAAGCTCATAGAGGTTCTGTTTTCAGGAGTACAAAACACAACACAGTGAGGCCAGGAAGAAGCTGAACAGACAGATGTGCTGGGTCTCCTCTCAGGCTATCATCATTGAACCATGCCCTTTTGTCTAATCTTATTTCTACCCAAGACATCCATTCTTTATCAAACCAAAGACTCTGTGTCTTTGGGTGAACCTGTGGCTCTGAGGACTCCCACATCAAGCAAAATGTTTTGCCTTTTGCTCTGGTTGCAATCTGGAATGTTCCCTTAGAGGCTTAGGTTTTGAGCACTTGGCTCCTAGCTTGTAGCAATATTTTAAAGGCTTTGGGAGGTGGGGTCAGTTGGTAGAAGTCTGTCACTAGGGGTGGGTCTTGGAAAGTTATTTCCACCCCTGGTCCTGCCAGTATATGAACAAACCACCACCTCCCACTCCAGCAGCCACAGGCAGAGCTGTCCTGCATTGCCTTCCGGGATATGACAGATGGTATCCTCTGCAACAGTGAGTTTAAATAAGCTTTCCTCTGTAAATAGATTCCATTGGGTACTTGATCACAGCAACAAGAAACTATAGGACATCTTACTTTCCCTTGTTCATGTCTTTTGTTATGGGAGGTGGTATTGATTCTAAGACCACTAATTTCCCATCCCAAGCATAGATAGGTGGGGCTATGTGGAAGGGGAATTAGACACGAAAGAGTCAGAAGGTATAGACATAGCAGGAGGAAGGAGGGTCACGTCAGCTCACTGGCACAGGTCCCCAGGTGGAGACTGGAACTAAGAAGGACAGTGAAATGAAGACACATTGCCTGAGCATTCAGATGAAGGATGTCAGTCAGACCTGGGGGCTTATGCAGTTCCAAGCGCTGGGCAGCAGTTGCTCTCAGTGGGAAGTATTTCCACCAGGAGCTGCAGTGTGCTTGCTCCTAGCCAGCCCCTCCCCCCTCAGTCTGACTCCCTTACCTACAGCTCACTTGCGATGGATGGCTACCTCACCTTCACAGCAGCCTGCTTCCTAATGCCAGCATATGCAAGATCAGAACTGGAGCATGAGTCGTCAAAGTTCTTAGGTGTCTCACGAGAACCTCGAACCACAAGTTAGTTTACTTTACTTGTGTGTTTTAAACTAATAACAACCATAGGTTCAGGAGACAGCTAAGTCCAAAGAGTACTTGAGGGCTTGAGTTCAGTTCCCAGAACCCATTTTTTTTGGGGAAAAAAAAAAAAAAAAACTGGCTTGATGGCATATGCTTGTAATCCCAGCACCAGGAAAATGGAGACAGGCAGAACCTCAGAGCTCACTGGTCAACCAGCCTAGCCTATTTAGTGAGTTCCAGCCAGTGTGGGATCCTATCTCAATATATTCGTTTATTATATAATTATTATTATCTATATTATATATTATTATTACTTATATATTATATTCATTTATATGTTCACCCATACCCATATACATGAGCATAAGCATTCATACACACACATCTGTACACACATACCCAATAATAATAATGAGTAGCTATAATAATCAACTGTGCATTTCTTCTTATTCAAATGGTTATCAGAGAAACTTTTGCTAACCATATGTAATAAGTGCATCACTTAATTTTATTACAAACCGAAAGGAATGATCTTTCCCCGACACAGACATTTGAGCACCAGGAGCATTAAAAGAATGGAATATTCACAGAAAATACACGACAAGTAAAAGTCATTTAAAAATTCAAAAATAGTAACGCAAATTCAATGTTTGAAAAGCTATCAAACTCAAGAAAAAAAAACATTTTAAACATACAAAGCATTCATTGTTCCCACTCAAAGTAAAAATGTTCTTGCTTTGCAAGGACAGTTGTCAAATTTGGTAAGTTTGTGTCCAAAATCAACTTGAATTGGCATTATATAAGCTCGTTCACTTCCTTCCTTCCCAGCAAACACATTTTCTCTGCCCGATCTGATTTGGGCTCCGTCTTTGAATTTGTAATTGCTTCTGCTAACTTGGAGTTTTAAATCAATTTCTGCTTTAATGTTCTAGTCTTCCCCCAACATTCCCATCTCCTCTTTGTATTTCTCTACTGACGTATTTGCAAACAGCTGCAATGCACGGAAAAAAAAAAATATGTATTTTAGCCATAATTGAAAATAACAATATCCACATCTCCTAAAATACTCCTTACAGAAGCACACAGATCCATGTGCCAAAATTGCCTTTCAAATGACTTATTTTGATTCCGAAGTTTATTATTTCTTGGGACATGATGCACAGAATTTATAGAAATATTCCCGATGGGTAAGCTCGATGATAATCTGTAACTTGGACTCACCAGGAGCAACAGAAAGGATAGTGAGCATGCGCTTGACATGCATTAGGGTGACCAGTCCCTGCCCAGGCTGACAGCCACACTCCCTCCTGTTCCTGTCTAGTCCTGGGAACTTTGACCTTAGCCTTCTGCTCTTGTGGTATTTCCTTTCTTGGATTCTATTTTGTGTTGGCAGATTCTTTCAATGCAGCAACATCTCTATGTCGATTGTTAAAATACAATTCTCCCAGGAGAACAATAACACTTTTTTTTATCATTTTCCTGTTCCTCAGAGAATTTTTCCTGTGGATTATATGAACATATACATTTTCTAAGGCAGTCCCAGGAAAAATCCTCCCACCTGTGAGCACCACACATGGACTGTCTCCACCAGTCAGCCCATAAATGGAGAAGCTACCTTGAGATGCTCACACATGGTCCCAGATCAGAAAGCCTTCCACTGCTCCAGGTAAGAAGGCTAGAGGATCATTCACCTCTCCACTTCTGCCTCACTGCCTCTCTTCTTTCCCACCAGTCCCCATCTAATCAATTCACCCTAAGGCTCAGACACATCCAAATGCCCTGTCTGTTTCTTGGCTCTATTTTACCTTCTTGCTTCCCTCTGTGATCCCAGGCCCCCCCACAACCACCATCTCTTATAATGTTCCAATTTTCTAAGCAAAATCCATACCAGCCATAAGCGTGGCCTAATCACCACTATGACAATTTAATTAAAGCTATTCAGACTAAGCTATGAATCATCCATAAATTTCCACTTACTATCCACACGATATGGAAAATATTACTTCATCATACTGAACCTCAATTTTTTGGTCTATAAAATGGAGATAAAAATTCCCAGCCCATAATATGTTTTGAGAACATGAAATGATACAGGGACAGCAAAGAGCAGTTAAGTGATGGGAAAGCGTTCCTTTTGCTCCTTCTCTGAAAAATGTAATATTTGAGGCTTAAAAAGAAGTGCTTTTGAGAGCAAATGGATCGTGCCTGAGCCCGGAACAGCAGGCACTGTCCCCAGAAACAGAATGGCTGTACCTGTAAATCTGGACAGGAGGCACTATCAGCAAAAGTCTTTCTTCTTATTCTTGACAAAGCTCCACACATGCCCCATGAGGTGGCTCCGTGGGTAAAGGCTCCTGCTGCCAAGCCTGATGACCTGAGTTCAATCCTATGGTTCCACATAGTGGAGGGAGAAACCCACTCAAACATCCTGTCTTCTGACCTTCGTACAAGCTCCATGGCATGCACACCCTTTCAGGTTGCCCACCCCATTCATAGTCTCTCTCTCTCTCTCTCTCTCTCAATGAAAGATAATAAAAGTGATTAAGGGTTTTTTAAATATTCTATTTATTTTGTGTTTATGAGTGTTTTGCCTGCATGTATATTTGTGTGCCACCAGTGTGTAACATCCACAAAAGCCAGAAGATGCACATGATCCATGAGATCTAGAGTTATAGACAGTTGTGACCTGCCATGTGGGTGCTGGGAATTGAACCTGGGTCCTCTGAAAGAGCAGCCCATGCTCTTTATTGCTGAAATATTTTTTTTCATTCTTTTCTTTCCTTTTCTTTTCCTTTTAAGTCCATACCTTGGAAAAAGGTCTCCACCATAGGGTAAAAAGGAAGGTTCCAGAGGTATCAATGTCAACATGAAAGCAATCAATGGCAGAGAAAAACAAGAAACCCTTCTTTGCCCTACCCACATACCTAGGACTGCATGTAATAAAACAGAGCATGCTCAGAAAAAAAAAAAAAAAAGGTCCATGCTCTGCAAATGCCAGAGAAAGCAGTCACCAGGTAAATGACCTATAAAAGAAACTAAGACTCTTGTGGCCCTGGGCCTTTGAGCCTCGGACATTTCCCAGCCCCTTCACCTACCTCCATTCTCAGATGTGCCTTTCTCCCTTGATAAACTGTCTCTTTCTATCACTATCCGTGCTTCCTTCTTTCAATGTTTTTACTCCAGAACAAACATAAAACATAAAAACTCAGTGGGTGACTGCTGGATTCTTATCCATGCCTATAACATATCCACTAGTCCTTTGTTAGTTCCAGAACTTTCTACCCTGCATATTTATAAACAAGGCTTGCCCGGAGAGGTTTAAACCATTGGCACTGCACCCCTGCCTGCTCTGAAGTAAATGCTCAATAAACATTTGCCAAATTCAATGTCCCTTCTCCTGGATTAATTGGTGGCAGACACTGGGAGCTGGGCCCTCTGGGGTGGTTGTAGCACCCACAGGCTTCGTGAGTCATGTCTTGAATGGCTAGCCAGTAGCCACCCCCTTCTTTACCTCTGCCCTCTCCTGCTTCTTCAGCATGTTTATGAACATAATTACTGCGTGCTATTGATTTCCTGACAGCTGCCTGATGTAACTATTTTACAGAATCAAGCTAATTTCATACACTGGGGCTTTTATGGTCTTTGGCAGACTTGACCCAAGAAGTAATTCCCTCTCCTCTCTAGGTGCTTCTGTCCCTTCTTTGAACCTCACTTCCCTAGCTCCCCCATCGCTAAGGCCAGTGAAACCCACAGCCTCTGCCTTCTCCTTGTAGACCCATTCCGACTGTCTTCCCAGTGGTGACGTCATAGGCAAACAGGGAAGTGTTGGAGGATCAGGAAGGTGGATGAGTTCCAGATAGGAGGGGGTCCCTGTAACTCCTACAGTCTGCCTTATGATCTCCTCTTTGCCTGCACATATATAGGTTTTCAAAATGCTGCTTTCCTGTGTGCATCTACCCCCTCACAATTTACAGAGGGATCTAAAGCACACATTGTATCATTTACTCAGCAGATCAATCCTGTGATTACACTGCTGTCCGCTTTAAAATTGTGGGAAACGAAACTGGAACGGGAAGACAAGCTTGTAATATGAAGTGTTCACACCTGGCCTATGCACTCCTCACCAGAGAGCATCCCCAGAGTATTTTTCCTACTTAAGGTACAGAGCCAAGATAAAAACATTTAGACCTCTACTGCTAAGCCATGCTTCAGATTTCTGTGTCTTTTATGATTCTCACAGACTCAGTCTCCTTCACACAGCCCAGTTCACCACGCTCTGCTCGCACGCCCTCTCCATTCTTCTAACAAGTCAGCTCTACCCCTGGAGGACCATGTCTAGTCCCTCCTCCACCGGGCAGCTCTCCCTTGTAAGTCGAGGCATCGGCAACCTCTCCTTACTCTGAATAGTAAACATACTGTCTATAGTCTGAGAAAACAGATATACACACATCACTAAGAAAGATGAGTCCCATCCTCATTGTCTCTGAGAGTATTAGCCTTGAATTAAATGAATCTACACCATGTGCTTTTTAATGGATGTAAATTTCTCAACTTCCCAATTGCCCCCATTCTCTCTGAGGAATAATAGGACTCCGGGGAACCTGAATTTATCTCTAGTCCACAGATGGAATCCATGAAAGCCACACTAATGAACGCATCCATGTGACCTACCATTGTCCAATCCGAGTGACCGTAACGGCTCCGAGGGAAGGAAACAGGAAGAAAGGGGAGTTTAGAAATGAAGAGAGAAAGTGGCTTAATGTCAAACACTCTGAGCTGGAAGATCAAGCATTGCCTGAAGCTAATGAAGCTCTTTGGTCAGATAATTCAGCTAGAAGAGGCAATTGGCTTCTCTTTGTCTCAAGCACTGTGAGTCAGAATTTCTGCCCCTGAAGGGATGCTAACACACACACACACACTTGAATGGTGGTGTTTGTTCTAACGCATAACAACTCAGTAGCAGCCTGACCCTCTATTCAGACTTTGAGTTTTTATATGGGAGTATACCAAAACACAATTAGCTCCATTGATTTTTTTATATGACTTATTGGATTTTTGTTTTATCTGATAACAAAATAATACATGTCCATTAAAAACAATTTAGAAACTCTACTATGGAAGATTACTACTAACAAACAAGATATATTTACTTTTATTTGATTATGTATGGTATGTTATGAAATTGGAATGGATGTGTGTGTGTGTGTGTGTGTGTGTGTGTGTGTGTGCGCGCGCGCGCGCGCGTGCGCGCGCACGTGTCTTGCTTTAGTCACATGTGCCAGCAGGCTAGCACAGCAGAAAATAAAAAGGGAAATCTCATGAATATCCATGTGACTTTACTTAGGCATTGCCTTGTATGTTTTGATGGTTTTACATATAAAAATAACATAATGAGGGATGGTGAGTTGGTTCAGCAGGTAAAGGCACTTGTCAAGCAAGCCTGGAGACCTGAGTTCAATCCCTGGAATCTGTGTAAAGGGAGAGGAAAGAACTGATTACACAGAGTTGTACTTTGACCTCCACAGGCATGGAATGCCCCTAGCATCCACACACATATCATGCAGCACACAAGGAGAGAGAAATAAATAATGACAGTAATTGATTTATAGAGGATTGTGAGGATTAAAGCAGATTAAGTATATTGTGTGAGAACTGGCATATACCATGAGCTCACTTTTGAATAAATTGAACTTGGGATGTGAAGGCTAATCAAAAGATTTTTTTTTTTTTTTTTTGGTTTTTCGAGACAGGGTTTCTCTGTGTAGCTTTGCGCCTTTTCCTGGAACTCACTTGGTAGCCCAGGCTGGCCTCGAACTCACAGAGATCCGCCTGCCTCTGCCTCCCGAGTGCTGGGATTAAAGGCGTGTGCCACCACCGGCCGGCTTAATCAAAAGATTTTTGTTGTTGTTATAGGAACCAGTCCAGGGCATTGTAGGATATACAGGCTCATCCCTACCCTATAAGCATTGGATGCCACCTCACCCCAAACTACCTCCACCCCACCTTTATCTTCAAAACTAAAAGTATCCAGACATTAGTAAGTGGTTCCTAGGGAACAAATCAACCCATTGAAAGCCACATTTGCAGGCTATTTCACTATGTAACTATACCACAGTATATTTTAACCCATTCTTTATTGTGTAATTAGAATGCATGGAACCTTCTTAGATCATAATCATATTGAATCTGTGGGCTGAATTGCTAGAATTCCTACTATTCAAGTATTTACATTAAGATAACTTCTACCTCTCATGATAGGTCGTACCTTCTTAAACTAGGGGACCCTAGATGAAGCCACAAGACTGAATGAAGAGTTACAAAGTAAGTTGAAAACAGTAAAAGGTTTCTGAATGCACAACAATCAAACATTTGGAACTGAACACAGTGAATTTGAGGTGCTTCTGGCAATACTCATTTATATGACAACTTCTCTGCAACATTGGTTGTGAACGCAACATGAACTGCCAAAGAACATGGCCAGAGATGCCTCAGATTTGGAACTACTGTTCCCTACGAGCTTCTACTTCTGTTGCACCTGCAAAGATTTGTGCTTTTGTGCAAACCTTGTGGTTTAATTGTGGAAAGCAATGATTTTCAATATTTTCCTAGCGTTATCCTCAGGATTTTAGTAGCAATTCATATATCTTTGGATTGTTAGGATGTTTGATTTGAAGCATTACTATTTGGGTTACTGATAATAAGTTACATGGGAAAAAATTAATTTAGGCTTAGGATTAGGACAGAATTTCTAACAATTTTTGAAAAAGCTTTAAACATACTCCCGCCGTTTTGTACCATGTATTGAGGCACAGTAACATTCTCAGCACAGACATGGCAAAACCAAACATCTGTCACCTCTGTAAAATGTGGAAAGTATTCCTCATTGTTCAGTCTTAAATATTTGGCCAAAATTTAACTCTTTATTTGGAAATAAGCAAGCATATCCATCTCATTGTAATGCAATTTTGGTATGGGCTTTAATAAATGGTAAATCATACTTTCCCAAATAATTGTCTTAGAATAAATTTATGAAAGGCTGGGTGAGGTAGCCCTGCCTTAAATCCCAGCACTTGGGAGACAGAAACAGGTGGATCTCTGTAACTTCAAGGCAATACCTGGTCGACATAGTTCCAGGTCAGTCAGGGTTATATAGTGAGATCTTATCTCTAAATGAATGAATGAATGAATGAATGAATGAATAAAATTTATCTAATTAGGATTGAACAATACCATGGGTATAGCAATATGTCACTAGGAGTCATTTTATTGCTATGTTCATCTAGCAGAATAATAATAGTATGTTTTCCTCAAGGGCTATGACCCACCTATCCTCAGGTTCTTGGCTTTGTTAACAGTGTCAGTATGGGTTCCATGTCATAGAGTGGGTATTAAAGCCAATAAAAAATGTTGTTCCTTATTCCTATAATGTCTGTGTCACTTTTGTTCCAGAGGTATAGATCTTACAGGCTGGTTGCTATCATAGCTTGAAGGGTTCATAGCTAGATGAGATCAACTATTACTTTTCTCCTCCATATCATACCTTCCTGCACTATGAATGCTCGTCAGTCACTATGAATTATGCTTTTAGTTGAGAACCATTTCAATTTCTCCATGTTCAATGACATGAGTATGTGGCTGTCTTCAGCAATAGGGTCTTACCATCAGATTGTGACAGGTAACCAAAGCATTGGCAGTAACCTGCAATACTTAAGGGAGTCACTGGGACTCCTTTGTTTGGATGTTCAAAAGTATGTAACCCATTCATGGCACTGAGGGTTTTATTTAGTAGCATAGGATGTGTAGCTGAGGCATTGCGTCCACACTTAATGTAACTCCATTTAAATGTCATTTATATATGTATATATTTTAGAAAGTTTTTTACAGAAGTAGGGTTCCATATGGATTTTTATAAGGCCTTTGTTATTTGTCCCTCCTATTTGCACCCCCACACCCTGCCTTCCCATCCTCTCCCCATTTAACTCTCATCAGAGAAACTTCTTGCAGTGGGTGGTAATTCACAGAGACCCACAACTGAACAATGGGCATAGAGTAAGAGAGTTTAGAGTACTCGGTCCAAAGTGGGATGTCTTTATCAAACCCCTCCCCTTAAGCCTACACAAGAAGAGGCTGAAAGATGGTAAGAACCAGAAGTGGTGGATAACTCCAAGGGAACAGCATTTCCCATCCACAACAGCACTGATAGATGTATGAACTCACAGAGACTGCAGCAGCAGGTCAAAGACTTGCCCAAGTTCAAACCAGATAAAGTCTCATCAGGAAGTGAACACAAAGTCTCGCCCCTAACCAAGAAGCTATTTGCAATTGACAGCTGATGGGACAGGGACAGTTTTCTCTAACAGTCACACTGGACTGTGTTGGACATCAGCCATACTCCAGAGAAGACTATATGCTCATGCTCAGGAGTGGTTGACCAACCGAAAATGGACTACATGTTATTCGGGGTTTGATTTGGGGTTTTTGTTTTGTTTTGTTTTGTTTTGTTTTGTTTTGTTTTGTTTTGTTTTGTGCGTGCGTACGTGTGTGTTTGTACGTGTCTGTGTTGTTGTTATTGTTTTGGTTTGGTTTTATGTTCAAGAGCAAGAAAGAGTAGGAAGTTGTATGGGAGGGATCTACCTGGGAGGAGTTGAGGGAGGGACAATGATATGATCAAAATGCATGAAAAAAAATGATTTAATTTAACTTGAAAATCAGTTTATGATTTGTTAGTAGCATTTTATTCCTATACCTATACCATATAATAGTATATACCCAGCCAGCATATGTAAACATTTCTCAGAAGAAAGTGACTCACACCTGAAAAACATTTAAGAAGCCCCAAAGCATTCTTTTTTTAAAAAAGCAGTGGGTATAATGTAATAGTTCAACATAAAGACTACATTTTCCATTCATAAAATACACTGAACATTATTTACTATAGCTTCATTATTAGGGTTATGGTAGTTTCATAAAATGACTTGCAAAGTTTTACATTTCCATATAATAAGAAATTATTAAGTTCCCCTTATAAATTGATATTTCTTAAAATTTGGCCAACTGAGCTTACAAAACTAGGGGAATTAGGAGAAGGCATTTCTTTGGCATTTTTTCTAACAAGTTATTCTAAAATATAAGCTCTTTAATTTGTCAGTTTGAAAGGAGTCTTATCTTGATACAGAATCATGTAATATAATCCAAATATTTAAAATCACACAGAATGTTATAATTGATATCATGCAGCATGTTTTATTCCTGGTACCTGTAATTATATCCATTTTCCAGCATCTAATTTTATATTTGTTTTCTCCCTTTTCCTGTTAAACTTTCTAGGTCATCTACTGGCATTTTAATTCAATTTAATTTAATTTAACACAGCTCCTCTGTGTTTTGTTTGGTTCCTTTGTTTCCTTTCCTTTTGTTTTGTTTTTTTTTCTTTTGATTATTTTCTTTTATAATTCATTTCTTCCTTTGTCTGTGGGTTAGCTGATTGAGATAATCCTGTTATGTCTATGTAGTCAAGCCCTGGGGTCATCTGGACCTTGAACTCATAATGTTCCTACTTTATGCTAAGATTCACTACCATAGCTGGCTCTCTTTTCTTATTCTGTATTCAGTATATTTTTGCTGCTTATTCAAATATCTAGGTTAAACATTTCATTCTAACTGGAAAAAACACATTTAGTCTATGAAAAACACATTTTGTCCACTATGATCTGTTTGTAAGCTTTATTTCATGTTTTTATTAAACAAAGTTCATGTCATTCATGTGTCCTTCACCCTAGTTAATACCTTGATACATCACCTGGCATTTTCTGAGGAATACGCTGTCACCTTTTTAGGAATTAAAAACTAAATATCTTTAAATGTTCTGTGCTTTTGCTATGGACATTTGATATTCGTTTTACACCATCTACTATTTGGGTGTACATAGTGTTTATGAGTATATTTTTATTTGGATCATCTGTTTCACGAATATTGCATGTTTCTTTTGTGCTTCCAATTCTATTGTAGTTACGTTAATATTACCACTATTAAATTTTGTATACCCTTTCTACTATTAAATTCTTGGTTTTTGACAGTTCTCTATAGCCCTTCTATCACTTGGTACTAGTCTTTACCCAGAGTCTGCTGTTCTGTGATGCTTATCGCCACCATCCCCCACCTGTTTTTCAACTTGTCAATCACTGCACATTAGATTTAAATCTTATAACAGCATGTAGTTGACACTTTTTATCTGCCCTAATTTGAAGATCTACATTAGGAAGGTTGATCCTCTTGGTTATTGCTATGAATTAAATTTCTGTACTTGTTACCATAAATCCATGTTATTATTTCTGCCCATGGGACTTCCTTACTACTTCTGATTTGTAAGACACCATGTAACCTTGGGTGGCCTAGAACTCACTACATAGGTCAATCTATCCTCAAGCTCATGGAGATCTGCCTGCCTCTGCTTCCTGAGTGCTGAGATTAAAGGGATGCACCACCACACCTAGCCTTCTTCTGATATTTTCATTAATTTATTTTGCCTTACAGTTTTCTTTCCTTTCTCATTTCTATTTACTAAAGATGTCATAAATTATTTTCTTTGATTTTTTTCTCCCTCTAATAGCTTAGATAGTAGAAAATATATTTTTAAAATTTTGGTAGCTTTCTTAGGTCTCAGAAAATAACTTTTAAAGTTTATTTTATTATGAGCAACTTGAAAAGACAAAACACCATTATCCTTTCTCCCTGTGAGATGAAGAAGTTAGGATGTTTGAAATTCTTTCTAATCCATCCCCTCTCTTGTATCTCTTAGAATAAAACATTATCAGAGCCATATTCTCTTGTTTTGTTGTGTTTTCATTTTTGAGGACAACTTTTACTTCCATGCCACATTAAGCCATAGTAACAAGAGTCATTTAGACTTTACTCCATGCTCAGTTAATCTTAGTGCTGGGTACCAAGGTCATTCTTAGACAACTTTCTCATGCTTACATTCTTTATTTTGACACACATCTTTATCAGCTGGAGTATATTCTGAAGTACTTTCTCGGGGAAAAAAATAAGTCTGTTCCATCTTCTAAACTCTTATATTTCTGAAAATAAGTTTCTGGTTTAGCTTTCAGTTCCTATTTGAACTACATTATTAAAATAAATTAATTTGAATCAAGGTTGCTTATCTTAAAAACTCTGAAGTCCTTTATGCAAAGCATGTTTTAAGATTCTAACAGCCCTGGAGCCACAGAGGCTCAATATTTGTCATAGACCCTTGCAGACTAGCCTCAGGAAGATGGATGGGGAATCCAGGTTCTGTTGTCACTGAGGGGTGTTTGAAATGTACCCAGCTTCTGGCTGGCAGTGAGCTGAGATGGGGAGAAGGAGAAAGGGAACAAGAATGGATGGGGTAAGGGAGAAAGGATAAAGAAAACAGAAAAAGAAAAGAGGAAGAGATAAGACTTGAAGATGGAAAGTAGCACAGCTGCTCTCAGGGACAGGCTGGTAGTGGCTTGTCACTTTTGTCTATGTCCATTTGACAGAATCGCTAGATGGCCACCTAATTAGTTATGTTTTCAATTGTTATGACCAAATGTCTGAACAAAACAATTCAAGAGAGGAAGAAATCATTTTGGCTTGCTGTTTCATGATATTCCAATCCATCGCACAAAACAAGTGTGGTGGGGAAATCATTGTAGTGGTGGAGTCTTAGTCCTATGTCTGAGGGGGTATGAGGTAGCTGTCACATCAAAGTGGCCAGCCAGGAAGCACTGAGGATAAGAGGAAGGAGCCAGGAATATTTCCTCACCCACAGTGACTACTTCCTCCTGGTGGGTCCACCTCCTACACGTTCAGCAGACACCCCCCACAAACAATTGCACAACCAGCTGTGGACCAAGTGTTCTAACACTGGAGTCTGTGGGAAATTCTTCACATTTAACCACAGTAATTAACATAATCACTAAGAAAACCAAGTGGTTTGATGAAAAGGAGCATTGTCTATGCCACAAGATGCCCTATTGCCTATGATATTTGCAGAGAATTTAGGAGGCATTTTTAATTAATTTAATTTTTGTGATGAAGTTTTGACCTTCTTGTTTCCTTTTATCCTTTCCCAATGTTTATCATGCTTAATCTTCAAAGTCAAAAATCCAAAACATTGAATTTCAGTTTTAATATGTTTTTGTCAAAATGGCTGAGTTCCATAGACAGATGAAGTCTCTCCTGCCTTCCTGTCCCCAAGGCTTAATATTAATTTCAAACTGTTTGGTCTATGGCTCAGGTTTATTGCTAGCTAGCTCTAACATCTTAAATTAAGCCATTTCTATTAATTCATGTTTTGCCACTTGGCCGTGGTCTGCTGACATCTTACTTCTCAGGCAGTGACTTACAACATCTCCCCAACCACACCTTTCTTCCTCTTGTATCTCTCTTGGATTTCCTGCCTAGCTGTTTCCTGTCTTGCCATAGGTCAAAGCAGCTTCATTATTAACCAATGGTAGCAAAATATATTCACAGCATACAGAAAGACCATCCCACAGCACTTTCCCTTTTCTGATCTAATCAAAAAAGGTTTCAACTTTAACATAGTAAAATTATAACAAAATATATATGACAAAACAGTTATCAAGCAATAATTACAGCTACAATATCTAGTTTATTTGAATTTGGCAAAATTAAAGAAAATATTATATCATCTATCTTATTTTTGTGAGTCTAAAGTTTTATATCTATTTTATCTTTTTATCATGACTAAGGAAAACTGTTATTATAACTATCTAGTCTTCAACTCCATTGAAGACCCCAAAAGGATATAATATAATCTGAGTAAGCAGGAAGCATATTGCAAGCAACTTCTATAATTCGAGATATGACAGAGACATCTGGCTGTCTGGACAGTCATCCAAAGTTCTTTTGTAACATTAGGGCATCCATCTTTAGCCTATAGACATAGAGTATCTGGCAGACTTTTCAGTGAAGCAGAAAATTTGAAGGACTGTTCCACCTATTTTGGCAAAATTCATCAGTCGCTTTTCTCTGTACTCTGCAGAATGTCTGGCAGTTTCTTCTCTGAAGCAGGAACCTGAGGGACCATCCTGACCTGTGTTGGCAAAGTTCAGTGGTCATTTTCTTATGGGTCCCACATGTCCAGTTTATATAATATATTGTCAAGCAGTGTAGGCAAGAACAGTTTCTTGCCCAAATGGCTAGCATTTTCTATATTGTAAGCAAACTCCATAATGAGTTTCTTCAATGCCCATCATCCTCTTTGAAGTAACTGGTGCTGCCAGGAGCAGATGTGTCTCACTGTCCAGAAAAGTCTAAATTCTTAAAACATTTTAAATGTCATATTCTATAGTCTTTGAAGTGTTTGAAGATTATCTATCTAATTGAAATATATCTTTGTATACCTAAAAAACTTAACTAACATGACTATAAGTTTGATTATCATAGATGACTATTAATATTCATTTCTTAATGATATATTACAATTTTAAATGAGTTGTATAAACATAATACCTTAAACAAGAGTAGAAATATACATACAGTATAACAAAATTGACCTTATATTTGTATCAATAAACCAAAATCCATACCAATGTAAAATATTTTGAGATTAATAACTGTTTTTTATATTAAAGTAGATTTAATAATCTACCTTTTTTTCATCATTTCAATATCAGAGTTATAACATCTGGAAAGTAAAAGCAGTTTGCTAGAAAATAAAGAAAAAAGAAATACAGCCGGGCTTCCTCTACACACAGTGTTTTGCCAGGTACTTTCTTCGGTTGCGACTTTGATCTTTGTTCTATGTGCATTGTCCTCACAGTTTATTCCTCAGTAATATGGATGACTTCTAGATTGCCTCTCCTTTCTCTCTCCTCCATAGTTAGTAGCTAAACATCACTTTCATCTCTCTGTTATCTTTTCTCCAGATACAAGGACAACCATTTTTCTCCTTGATTATTTGGGTCATAGCCATCTTGCCTCCCATGTACCTACTATGTATTTGCCTGCACCAGTCTTCCTTCACTTGTTTGCATTTTTCCATCTTCTTTTCCTTCTCTTTTCATCTCCATTTGTTCCTCCTCCCCCCAGTTTTTTCTCTCCCTCCTGATTTTCTTGGCTTAGACAATTCATAACATTTTCTCCAACTTACCATTTATTTCTAAACGTAAGTCACCCAGCCCAGGGAGGCTGTGAGGCAGGATATGTGCATTGCTCCCTTGACCTTATACACTCTTGGATAGAGTACAGTAAGAGAGTCGCTATGCAAGCCTCCAAGAAGTGAGACCCACATTGCTATCCTGGAAGAAGCAAGCAGAGAAGCCTCAGCCCAGGCTAAAGAGACACCAGTGACCTTCCTACAGGACTCATGGCATGACTGGCACAGATGTCTGGGACAGAAATACAAACTCTGTGGTTATCAACAAGTTTGTAACAGCCAACAACACTTGAGCCTCTTCCTAAGCACAGACTTGTGAGGCAAGTGTATGCTATCCACTGCAACTTCTGGAAGAGCCAGAGCAAGGAGCTAGAGGGGTCCCAGGGTCCAGGCATAGAACCAGGGCAATAACATCCTCCTAAAACTTCAGCACAGAGGCATGAAAAAAAATCTCCTGGATGACAGTGTACATATCCTCAAGGCAAAGCCAGACTTAGCGGGATCTCAAGGGGATTTCTCTGGCATCATAAGTTTACCATGCAATTTACTGAGCATGGTCAATTAAACAGACCTACTGTATGAATTTATGCTACCAAACTATGAGTTCAAATATCATAATAAAGGTTTTTCAATCTCCATATTAACCATCCAAATAAAGCCTAAGTCATCTTTTTTTTTTCTTTCTTTCTGACTTTCTGGATACCCACCATGTACTTTCTTGATCACTAGTCAGGCAGTGTTGGATGAATGAATTCATATGAATGGGTCCATGAACGCAGTGAGCGACTGAGTATTAGGAAACAAGCCAACAGCTAAAACAATGCCATCCTGTCTTAGTGTGGCCATCAAAAGTGCTTGTTTTCCTGTGCCTTTTCCCTCTTTCTGGGAAAAGGAGTTCCTCCCATTGTAATGTGGAAACAATAGCCCTCTCCAGAGTCCCACCCAACAGGAGCATGCTGCCGGAGCTGCACAGGTCGGTGCCTGCTGCTTAGCCACTCCTCTGGTAGTTCAAGCTTCACCTTCAGCCAACTCTCAATCCCCACCGGATGTGGTGCAGCTCCTGTCATTGACACAGCTCTGCCCTGTCTTGCTCTCTGGGTACAAGGCCCTTTATCGTTTCTCACTGCATTCATAGCTAACACATCTCCCCCTTTGTGAGTTATCCATCTTCTCCTTTTAGTGAGAAAAGATGGGAGCAGTGGACTTGCTGCAGATGTAAACACCCCCAGGTACAGAGACATGAAGAATAGAGCAAAGATTGAGGTCAGGATCAGAGACTCCCAGTGAGGAATCCTGTGTTCTGCAAAAATGGCAGACTGTCAGCCCCTGCGTGTGTGGATGTGACAGCTAAATACATGATCAAGGTGCCAAAAATGACATGGTGACAGCTTCCTCTGACATAAATACCAGTCAAAATGTAATGAGGATGTAGCCTAACCAGCAGCAAAGTCCTGGACAGGATGCCCTACACTCTACAAACCAAAGATCAGAAGAGCAGTCCTGGTTCTGATCAAGGTCACCTCTGCACCGGATCAGGTAATGAATCCAGAGGGCTGGGATGATGGAGGTTTCTGAGCCGATAGAGGAAGCTCTGACAAGGAAGCGGACAAACTGACAAGTAGCCCCGGGTCCTACACTAACTAGCTATACAATCTCAGACTGCCAGTAACCTCGCTCACTCTTGATAGATTGCCCAGTGAAATGGAATAATGATAACGGTTTGTTTTTCTTTACTAACTCTTTCCACCAGCCTCACCTAGCCCGCTGCTTCGGCACCCACCTCACTTACCGCGGAGCAATTTAACAAGCCATAAATGGAGTCCTTCCCAGGGCTGCCAGCCGACTGTATCTTCAGTTGACGTGGATCCCTACTTTTGTAATGCTTCCTACAACAGCTATGATGCCAGGCTCTGGTCTAATTGTTATGCATATAAAACAATGTAACCCAGGCTGAGGTGATAGCTCTGTTGGGAAAGTACAAGCCTTGCAAATGTAAGGCCATCAGTCTAATCTCCATGGCCCAGGTGAAATAGCCAGAGACAGCAGCGTGTGCTAGAAATCTCAGCACTGGAGAGGCCAGACAGGAGGGTCCCTGGGGCTCACCAGCCATCAAGCTTAACCAAATTATCAAGTCCCAGGCCAGTGAGAGGCCCTGTCTTGAAAAAAAAAAAATCCACTATGCTGAGGAAACAACATCCAAGGTAAACCTGTGGCCTCCATATGTACACATACATGCATATACACCTACACATACTTGTGTATACACACACAAAAGAAAAATTAATAATAATATAACCCTCCAGACACTCTGCAGAAATAGATACAGTAACATGCCATGTAGCCATGTTTCACTTAACAATGGATGGCATACATAGTGTGGTCCTGTGAAATCATAATGGAACTAAAATATCCATATTGCCCAGCAACATGATGTCACAGTACAGTGCATTGCTCGTGTGTTTGTAGAGACGATGTTGGAAACAAACCCACTGAGTGACTAGTTGTATAAAGGTGGCGTACATCCAATTACATGTGGTATGTGATATTTGACAATAGGTGACTGCCATTGGTTTGCCTGCTTGGTATAGCTTCATCATTATTTTACAGCGTGTTTTTTTGTACTCCCTTTGAAAACTTATTGTAAAACAAGGTGTTACGTTATGCCAGCAACCACTTCACACATCTGCTTATGTCCCTTGGCAACATGAAGTGGCTATGTGAGAGGGTTGATACTGTGTGTGTGAACATGCTGTAAGGCTCACTCAGTATCAACCTAATTGCGCACCTCTCAGAACCTTTCGCCACTCTGAAATGACTTACAGTTGTATCAGGATTATTCCTACCACCCTCTTTTAGACGGCAAATGGATCCAGTCCTCAAGCACTAGTGTACACTAGAACACATTGCACCACACTGATCCAGAACCCCAGAGACTCAGCTGACTTCAGGCTTTCTGATAACTCAGTTCTCACCTCATGTCCACATACTAGTTTCTGCATTTCTAACTCTGCCAAAAACCACTGTCCTACCTTCCAATCTATGGCCGTTATTAAACCCCATCTTTATTCCCTACAGTAGAGACTCTGACATGACTAGAAACTCCATTTCTTTAACATTATGACCCTCTTTCTGCCCTTCCTGGTTTTGAATCAAGATCACATCACCCCCAAGGTCTGCACGCCTTAACTAAGTACAGCTGGTACCTGTGGTCATCTACTGCCATATGAACAGCTCCCAGCCTGGAAGATGCTATGCCTAGGGCTGAGTCAGCACCATCCATCTTCGCCTGGTGGCTGGTTCTGTGTCACGCAGGTCAACCACTTCCACTCGGCCAAACCACTCAGCTCACGTCTCCCTTGCCTGCGTCTTCACCTGTGAACAGCTCAGTCCTGACGACTTACCTGGACACCACCTGTGGCTGACGCCACAAATTTCTAGCTCAACCACTGGGGTGTCCCAAGACTGGAGTCTAGCACCCCTGCCTGCCTGCGAATCCTTCTCTTCTATTTCATCTGTTTATTTGTGTGGAGATAAAATTCATGTGTGAGGTCCAAAGGCCTTATGAGGGCAACTCAGTGGGTTTATGTCTAATACATGTAACCATGTCTCAATATGCCAATCAGAACATAAGACATTTGTGTTACCCCAGCAACTGCCCTCAGGCCCCTCTCCAGTCGTTTCCACATTCCATAAGCAAGCACAGTTCTGAGCATCCTCACTGCAGATCTGAACTGATTTTGACTTCTTAGACTCCTAGGAAAGTCATCTTGGGTATCAGCTTCCTTCCCTCAACATGTTGATTCTGGCCTTTGCCACAGCTTTTCTTTGGCTTTAGTACTGTCTTGTCTTCTACTGTGTAAGGGAAGAATAGACATCACTCCCATTCCCTCTGGAATCTGAAAACAGCTGGAAGGCTGCCCACTCAATCTTCATTCATTCATTCATCTAACAGGAGCTCACTCTCTGCCCAGATGTGTTTCCCAGAAGATGTTGCTGATGACACCTGCTGCTGTCCGAGTGTTTAATCAAGACTAGAGTGGCAGTGGGTCCAAGAGCGAGGTCTGGAGTCACAAGTTTACATTTAAGTCCCTGTTGTGTCCCTCACCAGCTGTCTAATCACTGAAAAAAAAAATTCAACCTGCCCGTGCTCTTGTTCCCTTCCCTGCTAAAGGATTCAATGAGGGTTGAACAAGCTGATGTTTGTAAAGTGTTTGGGTCGGAGTTTAGTACACAGTAATTGCTGTACACATGTATACCTGCAGTCTGTTATAACCAACTACGGACCGTGCCCTGAAGCTGCATAAACACTCACTGAGTCAGAGCTCTTGTTTTGTTGTTATTGTGTTGGTCTTCACAGACAGGGGACAGCCTGAGTACACTGGCAGTCACACGGAGTGTTGAGTGTCATGGGAAGGAAAGCCAACCCTTGAGCCATTGCAGTACGTCAAGAAAACTGTCTCTGACCTCAGGTGGCCAACTCAGCACTGAAAATCCCCGGAATGTGCCCCTAGTTCCACACTAACAGAGACAGTGGGCTGCTTGCTCTTCTTATCTGCTAAGTGAGCATAATACCCTATATGCTGTCTTTCTCTTAGACTTTCTGAAAAGGCCAGATGAAATGATGTGTGTGAAAGTGCTACACAGGCAATAGAGACCTTTTTAGTTTTCCAGGGTCTCGTACTCTGTTTTCTGCTGATGTAACACTGAGGCTAGAGATGCTTAAAAGAAAATAGGTTAATTTGGCTCAGAGCTCTATCTGCAGTTGGGTAGCTCTATCCAGTTGGCTTTGTGCATCAGTCATGGTGGAGAAGTAGAAAGTACAAATGGAGCATGCAGGAGGAGCACTTATGCAGAAGATGGGAAGCTGGAAAAGTCTCACACTTGTCCCAAGAAAACTAACTGCCTCCTCAGCAAACCAAATCCCCTGGAGAGAGCTAACCCAGTTTCTGCATAAGGCATTAACCCATTCCTAAGGATGGTGCTCCACAACCTAATCATCTCCCACTAGGCTCCTCCATCTTTTAGGATTATAATCATTATTTGTATTTAGACCACCATTTGACTATTAGGGCTCACTTCTTATCATTGTGAACATTTATGTAGAGCTTTTAAAAATATGCATTTTAAACATTTATTACTTTTAATTATGTCTATCACATGATGCCTTGGTCTCTAATGGTCCCAGCAAAACCCAGGCCTGAAGGGATTCCCTACACTTAGCCTGTAAACTTCCCACATGGTCCTCAACTGAAGCCAGCAGCAGAGCCCGGAACCACTGCCAGAATCACGAGGCCTCAGTGGCAATCAGTGCATAGAGGCCTGAGGTGACAGAAGAACACTGATGCAATTATATATTGATTTCAGGGTTTGTGGCTGTCCTGATTGCTTCTTATTGATACAAATACACCAGGCTGCCTATTTGGATAAAGCTGAGTAAGAATTAGGACAGACAGATGAAGAAGTGGAAAGAAGGGCTTAGAAAGGAGGAGATGACATTGCAGAATAAACAGGTCACAGAGCTGGAATCAGCAACATCATGAGGCATCCTCAGGCTGGGGCTCTGCCCACTATGGTAACTCACATAGCTCTGGGGCCTGGTGTGTTCTGTGGCCAAGTTGATATACCTGGAACTTGGGACTTTCAGTTGCAGAACTGACACCATCAGATGGCCTTTCAGTGTGTCTGTGGGGCATTTTCTTGGTTGGTGATAGGCATAGGAAGATCCAGCCACTGTGAGCTGAAAGGTCCACCTAAGCAGGTGGAAGATCCAGCCACTGTGAGCTGAAAGGTCCACCTAAGCAGGTGGAAGATCCAGCCACTGTGAGCTGAGTTCAGGTCCACCTAAGCAGGTGGACTTGAACTCTCTCAAAAAGGTAGATGGATGTGAGTCTGGAAGAAAGGCACTAATCAGTTTCCCTCTGCATGCTCATAGTCCTTGCCTTGAGCTCCTACCCTGGACTCCCTCAATGATGGATTGTAACCAGTAAGCCAAATAAGCTCTTTCATTTCCTGAGTTGCTTTTGGACAGTATAACCCAGTATCATAGAAGTAAGTAGAATATGGTACTAAAAACATAACAACACAGATATCCCTTCAGAGTCACCCCATCCCTTAGAACTCCCAGTTGCAGAAGCCAGTCAATAAAGCATTTACCACACAAGGATCTGATCTCCCAAAACTCAGGTTAAAAAAAAAAAAAAGCCAGGCACAGTGAAAGTGCTTGTAATCCCAGCCCACGGAAGCAGAGACAGGTAGATCTCTGGGCTCGCTGGCCAGCCAGCCAGCCTAATTGGTGAGCTCCAGGCCAAAGAGAGACCCTGCCTCAAAAACAAGATGGGCAGCCCACGAGGAAGGACAGTTGAGGATGTCCTCCAGGTTCCACAAGCACGTGCACTTTCATGCAGTCACGCCTGCACACACGTGAACAATGCATGCACACCCAGAGACTATACTCATGAGGAACTTCTGGAAGCTTCTCCTGCCTAAAAAAGCTGCACCTTTCAGGGGCTGGAGAGGAGTGCAGGAGCCATAACAGGATGCCTCTCTCCTGCAGCCATGGTGTAGCATGTAAGAGAATGCTTGAACCTGATGCAAAAAGTCCAATGTCTCAGCCTGGTGGAGAGAGCAGCAAGTCACCTGTAGAGGCCAAAGGACAAATGAGAGCCACCAGACAAAGGGGGCAGAGGTCATGAAGTAAAGCTTTGTTGGCCCACAGGAAGTTAGAGCAGAAACACAGGAGGTCTGGACATGGACAGAAGTTGGTGTACTATCAAAGAAAAAGTGTATCTCCTAAGTGGGCCACACAACAGCTTTTCCCAGAGAAAAGAGGACCAGTTATTCTGATCGCAAGATAAATTACTGAGAACCTCAATCATGCATGTATGCTAACGGGATAAACCTGTTGCCCAGAGCAGTGGCATCACCCATCCCAGAGCCGCTGGGAATCTCCAGTCTGTGCTCCTGAGGGAATGGGAGGGAAAAAGCCAAACAGCAGTTTGCATTCAGGAAAATCATTTGAACATCGTGGCTCAATGAAAGTAGCTTTGGGGGTCCGAGCCCCTGAACTCTATGTTGGGAGCCACTGACCTAAAGGTCTAGACATGTCATCACATGCTGGGACTAAGGACACAAACATGGAATGAACATGGCACCTTGATCCTCACCTTCTACAGGGTGTTATGTACAGCCCACCTCATCTGGTCTGAACTAGCTCCTAGTTTTCCACAACCCACAGTTAGGGAACAAAAAGTACCTTGCCTACCAGAAAGTCAAAGTGTGTGCACTCACGCACACACTCCACTCAAGTTGGTTTATAACCCTGAAATCAACACTCAGAGCACTTCTTGGACTTGTGCAGAGTGTCAAAAGGTTTGGGTTGCTGACATGCACACCCCAAGATGGCGTGCTCCAACAAGGTAGTAAATGCTCTGCCTTCTCCTGCAGCTCCCCTATGCTAGCCAGCCGCTCCTTGTCAGGATCTGTGACCCCTCTTGGTGGTACCTCTACTACTCAAATCAGATGCTCCCCAAGTGTTGTCTGCTGCTCCCAAGAGCAAGAAGGCTGCCATGTGACCTGTAAAGAAGATCCAGGCATTAGACAAGTTTTGTTCAAGCAAGATATAAGGTGGCTGCTGGCCATGACTTCACTGTTCATAAATAAACTACGCATATTAAGCAAGGCTCTTAAAACAGAAACACACATAGAGGAAGGTTACATGTTGACTGGATAATGAAATGCTGCGAGCACAAGCTAGTGAGAGCCTAACCACATATTTCCCCTGGGGACCATGACTCAGTATCCACTTATTCCATGTTCATTGACTTTACCGAGCATGACTGCTGTAAATAGGGCAGACAAATAGCAAAGCTGGGCTTCCCTGTCTAGTGCTGAGTCTGTAACTAAAGGAAGGGCCTTGGTCTTTGTAGGCTACCATCCTGAGCAAGAACATCTACAGCCAGGAGTTTCCAACCTGGAGCTGGAGATTTGCTATCCTCTGGAGAAATCTGAGGCTCCTCTGCAACAATGATTCTTTCCCTCACAAGGAACAGACCATCAACAGAAACTGTGGGGGGGGGGTTGGGGTACCTTTCTCTCCCAAAATTCACCATATTTGTATTGGGTAAGCCAGCCAGCCCTTTGAAAAATCTCTGCAAAAAGAAGTGCTTTCCTCTTCGCCCCGTGCTCGTGCTTCTGAGTCTTCTTTGGGTTCCGAGGAGCTTGGGAGGGGAGGACAACATAGTGGAGGGGTCACATCGGCAGCACAAGTGACATTGCTGACAGCAGTGATGGAGCTCCAGTGTCTCTGACACTGTGCACAGGAGGCCCCAGGCTAGTGTGGTCCTGCCGTCAGCAGAACAAGCCATGGCTCGTACACGGAAGGGTTTTCTGTACAGGATGGCTTCGTCGGGGTCTTTGATTACAACGAACAGATACCAAGCCAGTCACCGGGTATGGTGGCCCGTGTCCATAAATTCCAGCATTTGAGAAGCTGAAGCAGGAGGATTGCCACAAGTAGGAGGCCAGCCTGGGCTACATAGTGAGTTCCAGGCCACCTGGAGCTTCAGAGTAGGACCCAGTCTCAATAAAAACAAGGGAGGGAGGGTCGGAGGGAGGATGGGAAGGAATGTGGGTGGGAGAGAGAGAGAAGAGAAAGAAGGAGAGAAGGGGAGGGAGAGAGAGACAGAAGAGAGAGGAACAGGAGAGGGAGGGAGGAAGAGGGAGGGAGGGAGGAAGAGGGAGGGAGGGAGGAAGAGGGAGGGAGGGAGGAAGAGGGAGGGAGGGAGGAAGAGGGAGGGAGGGAGGGAGGGAGGGAGGAGACTCACCCAGCAAATTTAAAATCAAGTATCAGGTAGCTCTACTTGTTTGCTCACAGAATTGGCACAGGCGGTATTCAAAACTGAAGCAACAAAGGTAAGGGACCCAGACCCCACTTCCAGCTAATCCACTCAAATGAGGGCTGCGTCTCGCATTGCTGTTGGCTGGAATATTGCACACCTCCTGTCTGTCTCCTGTCTCACTGGGAAAATAAAAATGCTTCTGCTCCAGCCAGTGCAACTCACAAGAGTCAATTCCAAACACTCTGTTTCTCTGCAACCCTTACTCCAAATTCCAAGTTCCAAATGGGAATGCACAATTTCTCAGAAGTCAGTCACCACAGCCCAGGTGAGAGGGTGCCAGGAGCTTCCAGATCTGGAATTGTCAGTGTCTATGTGGATGCTGGGTCTTGCCTCACACCACTCACCTATTGACTGGGGATTACAAGGTTGGCATTATGAATGGGTAAAGATGCATACATTGAAAACCAAGGCACCTACTTCGTGTGGATAGTGCCTGGGTATAGAGGTCAGCCTGGACTCTGGGGTGACCAGAGGTATCTTTCTTAACATCCAGATCAAGCATGACAACAATGCTGTGGCAGGGAACACCAAGGAAAGAAAATGTAAGGAGGTTAGCTCAGTTTGCACAAGATGAGATTTGAGAAGCCTGTGGCTGTTGCATGGCAGTGTTACACATTCTGCAGCTTTGTGTGATTGTCAGGACTCTCTCCAGACAGCCTAATCATTCCAGAAAGAAAGAAAGAAGGAAAAAAAGGGGAGAAGGAGGGAGGAGAGAGAGGGGGGAGGGAGGGAGAGAGGAGGAGAGAGAGGAAGAGAAAGAAAGAAAGAAAGAAAGAAAGAAAGAAAGAAAGAAAGAAAGAAAGAAAGAAAGAAAGAAAAGAGAAAGAAAGAAAGAAAGAAAGAAGGAAAGGGGGAGAAGAAGGGAGGAGAGAGAGGGAGGGAGAGAGAGGGGGAGGGAGAGAGAGGGAGAGGAAGGGAGGGAGGGAGGGAGGGAGGGAGGGAGAGAGAGAGAGAGAGAGAGAGAGAGAGAGAGAGAGAGAGAGAGAGAGAGAGAATAGCATGGCAAAAGGCCTTTTTTTGCTCCAACAAAGTATTGCCCTTGCATTCCCTGTATGGTCACCGCTGGAGTGTTGTGGGAGACAAGATGACAATATGTTGCTTAGAGATGGAAAGTTCCAGAATGTCTACCGTCACAGAGGAGACAGAGAGAAACCTGGGTGGTAAGGCAGGAACCTCTGTCAACCCCTGACCCTGTCTTTCAGGAGAGGCTGCTTCCTGTTTAAAAGTTGTTCCAGAGCAGAACTTGTTTCATTATCTGAAGTTGTGGGGGTCACTTTGTTTTTCTGTTAATTCAGTAAGTGTAGCCTGCAGCCTCATAGTAAGCTGAATGTGTTTTTAATGAATCCAGTAACTAAGTTCAAAGGGAGGATAGGGAACAGGAAATAAGTGTTTCGATCTAATGGGAAAGTCCAAAGCTTTCCATACCCATGTTGCTTTCAGCCCTCTCTGCCCGGCACTTGCCAGAAGTCAGTTCACTGCCTTACTTCTCCATGATTGCCAATAGGGGCTGGGAGACTCCCACTCTCTCTATTCAGGCATGGTTGACTGATAACCCACCGCTTATAGCAGCCACCAAGAATCACATAAGCTCAGGTCCGGGAAAGGACTTAGCACACAGTAGGCATTCAGTAAGTGCTTTTCTTTTCCTTGGCTGTGCTTCCGTGTCTGTCAAACCTGGAGTCAGCAGCCACATGAGGAGTCAGGCATTTCCTCTACATTTGGATACATGGGCTAAATACTGAACAAATCAGCTTTTTAAATATAATACATATACATTATTACTCCCATTTATTTTGCAAAAGATTTGCTGACAAGACACCCCATAGCATCTGAAATTTCATCTCAAAGAAGACAGAGAGCCTAGGAGCTGGGAGCTCTGTTTCCTCCTCCCCACTCCCCACTGACTCCTTTTCTACCCTTGCAAATGCACCCACATCCCAGCACGTGTGCATCCCAATGATAAGAGACTTTCAAAGCCCTGGCCCCAGCTGCAAGAAGCGGGTGGGTGCGAACCTGTGCCTGCCTGCTTGTGTGGCACACACTCACACACATGCACCTGGAGCGCATTTGGAACTCCTGGGACAATGAAGCAGAGGCAAAGAGCTCACAAAAGGGGAGGGAGAGGCAGGCCAGCAAAGAAAGCAAGCTGCTTGGCTGCCTCCCTTCAGTTCTGCCTGCAAAAAAATGTGAGCCAGCTAACCAGTTAACAGTGTGATAAAGGACAGCAGGGAAGGAGGGAAGCTGCCAGCCTGAGGGCCCTGATGTGGAATGAAGATAAACATTAATCACCATAATGCCTTATGGGAGCCGAGGTTGTTCCTTAAGCATTTTGGTGGGGGATTTATGAAGTAGGTAAATGTGGATGGTAAAGCTAATTTTTGCTCCTAGTATCTTCTGGGACCTTCATGCCGACCCTTGGTTAGTCAGGTGATCTCACCCTGATCCCAGGGTACACAATTTAGTCACTCCTGCACGTGTACATACTCCTGCACTTGAGAAACACACACACACACACACACACACACACACACACACACACACGGGGCAGCTCTTCTCTTGTGATGAGGGATTGGGGGTGGAGGAGTGGAATTGGGTATTAGGAAAATAGAAGATAAACAAACATGCATTTATGGAAACCTAGTTTGTGGCAGGCACTTCAAAACAATTTTTTTTTTCTGGTTTTTAGCCCATTTTTACAAATGAAAGAAACCAAAATGTATAGAAGTTATTTGGGCTTTGTTTTTATTTTCAGACCTATACTGCTGGTAAACAGTGAATAAGAACTCAAGCCTAGATTTTTTTTCTCTCTTCTAAGATGCTTAGTATGAAAAATATGGCCAATTTTGACCGATGTACACACTCCTGAGATGCTCACCAAAATCAAGATAATAAAAATGGCCAATGTCCCCAAGTTTCTCCATAAGCCTTTGTAATCTCTCTCCTCCATCCTTCCTGTCTCCTCCCTACCAGGTTACAACAGGACTACTTTGCTGTTACCAAAGAACACTTTGCATTTTTTGGAATTTTCTGCACCTTTGGATTCATAGAATGTATATTTTTGTGTCAGGTCTATGGTATTCAGCATGATTATTTGAAATGAGTCTATGTTGTAACATGTACCAGTATCCCCTATTTCTAAGTAAACTCCACCCTCAGATATAACACCATTGGGTTATAACAGAAATGTGTTAGTAAATATTTAGGTTACTTCCACTTTGAGGTATTACACACACACATACACACACACACACACACACACACACACACACACACACACACACACACAAATGTCATGTGCAAACTCTCCAAACTATCACCACCATCATCATCATTCACCTTTATCATCATCACCATTCATCATCATCATCATCATCATCATCATCATCATCATCACTAGAGCTCCCACGATATGTGTGTGGGTATGTTTTAGTATACATGTGGAGGTTGGAGGAGAACTTAGTAAGTCAGTTCTCTCTTTCCACTTTGACATGGGTTCTGGTATCTCACTCAGACCACCAGGCTCGTGCGGTAAGTGCCTTTACCCTCTGACCTATCTTGCTGTCCCCTCCAATCTTAGTTAAAACAAAAACAAAACCAAAGCAAACAAATGAACAAAAACAATCCAATATAAAAACTGGATAAAGATTAGAACAATTTACTGGAAAGCTACATAGCTGGAAAATTACCCATATGAGAAGGCACTCACTAACATTGGCCACGAGAGACATTCAAATTAAAGTCATAAGGAGATAACACCTCACAAAGGTTGAAATGACTAGATCGGAAAAGACAACCACTGCAAGTATCAGGGATGTTGTGGGGTGAGTGGATGCTCCAGCTCTGCTGACGAGAACGTGGAAGGCTAGAGCTGTTTCAGGACACAGCTGCGCAGGTTTGCACAAGGTAATCATGCTTAGCAAAAGACCCAGTACTCTCCTTGGTAGTTACCTGGGAGAAAGGAGACACCTGTTCATCAATGTTCACTGATGCTCTCCTCACAATAGACGCCTTTGGAAGATCAATAGAGGTGACTCTGACAGTGACTCACATTTGGGAACCATTGTGAGGTCTTAGATGTATCAGTAGCTGAGAACACCTCTGACTCAACTGTACAGTCAGCCCTCTTACTAATGGGTCCTACACCTGAAGATTTAACCAAGTCAAATTTGAAATTACTCAAGATAATGTATCTGCACTGAACATTTACAGGCTTTTTCTTGTCATTTCCCCCAAAAAAAGGTGACAGGTGACAAACAATTCATACAGCATCTACCTAATGTTAGCTTTGTTGATCAGCTAGAGATAATTTAAAGTATATGAGGAGACATACACAGTTCATATGCAAAACCTTGTGTTTTTATAAGGGACTAGTGCATCCTAGGATTTTGATACCTTAGAGAGTTCTGGCTATAGAAATGACTATATAAGTAAAGACTTAACCCATTGATGAGGGACTGAAAGTCAATGAATCTGTGATGTTGGACAATGTACTCAGCCTTTCTAGAACTGTTTTGTACATGTGAGCCATGACTCACAGCCTTCAGGATTCTATACTTTGTTGATCTCAAAGGATGCTACCATAAACCTAACTCATGGAAAGGGAGCAGGCATCTTGCATGAGGGCCTTATGAAAGCCCATAGGTGCGCCCTTACCTCCTCTCTGGCAGTTCAATCACACAATTAGGTACACACATACACTCACACACATGCACACACACACACACACACATACACTCACACGCACACTCACAATCACTCACACACACACATAGGCACACACTCTTGCATACAGTCACACACATACTCACACGTGCACATGCATACACACACAGTCATACACACGCATATACATACACCTTGAGATTTTGAAATGTTAATCTTTCCAACATTGAGGGTGCCACACTTGCCATTCAGCTGTTGGGAACACAAAAGCTGTCTGCTGTTTTTCGGCCCACACGAAGCTGCCTTTCACTTACCAGAATCCCTTTTGTCTAAAATGATTTTCTCATTTTGAATAACCTGTAGAAGAAAGCCAGGGACAGAATCATCCTCCTCCGTCATTTGGAGATGGACTTGTCATTTGCAGTCTCTACCTGGACCTGAGGCAGTTTGGGTTAAAAACTGTTTTCAAGTCTTCATTTATTACTAATCTTTAAAGAATTCACTCTTTGATGGAAAACTGGGGGGATTCCATGTTTGGCCCCCTGAAAATGTGCTCCCATCCCCACGGTCCCAATGCTCTCTTTGAAAGCCCTGTTTATTTCAGGAAATTCAGCAACTGCTCCCCAAACTCCTTTGATGTCTATTGAATTTAATATGTTTCACTACATTATGGAAAAGCTATTTCAGCTCAGGCACCAGCATCTCCTTGATGTGCTAGGGGGGCTTTCTGTTGGATTTTATGTTTGTGGTTGTTGATTTGCGTGGTTGAATTTTGTCCTTTTAAGAATGATTTGAAGATGTCTCTCTTTTTTTTTTTTTTCACTTTTTTTCAAATACTAGCCAAAGGGTGAGCAAGCAAGGAGATTGACAGCTCCTAGAAGATAGAATTCTCCACGGAGGGGGAGATCAGAGGAAGAAATTCGTTTTCTCCCTTCCTTATTTTCCCTAATTCCATTGCCAGCAGTGGCTCCACAGTGAACCAACACAGATCATCTTTCAGCAGCCTTGTATCTATCAATGGACAATCAACTACCCACTGTGCTAAATGAAGTCTTGCACTAGGTATAAAAGTCAAATAGATTAAAGTGTAACTGTGAGCTAAGGGCTGTGTCTTTATAAGACTGAATGATGCATCCCACAGATTAGCATCTGCTCTGAAATTTGTGAATGTGCCATGTCTGGGGATAAGGTCTTTGATGAGGTAATGAAGTTCAGATGAGTTCATGTCTTATCTGTAGCCCAGTGACTGGTATCTTTGGGAGAAGATGAAAAATTGAACAGGGACAAACAGGAAAACAAACCAAGAGAACAAGTGAAGACAGTGTCACATGGGAATGATGTTGCCACAAGCCAAGGGGTGCCCATGGTCACCAGGAACCACCAGTAACTGGAAAGGGATGGGTTTTTAGATAAAGTATATGGTGTGGATTCAGCTCAGCTAACACCTTAATTTCCATCCTGCAGCATCTAAAATAACTGGTAAGGAAATTCTCATTGCTTCAAATTCTCTATTTGTAAGAATTCTTTGTGGCAGCCCTACAGTGTTATCATATCCAAGACATAATTAGTAACACATGGCTATAAATTATCTGTCAGTAATCTAAGAGCTCTCATACACTTAAGCATTACAGTCTTATAAAGGAGGTATTATTAATAGCCTATGTTTAGGGTAACCTCGAGGATTTGTCATACAAATCAAAACACATATGGGAAGGAAAGGGAACACCATGAATAATTACACTGGGATAATTGACTTTGACCAATACTGACAGAAATGTATGACCATCCTCCCCGTAGTATAGATTTGGAGAATGGATTGCAGGAAAGCTAACTACCTAGGCCAAGAGCACCTTGGGTAACAGACATAGGATCTGGCTCCAGAGAATTGCTTATGAGTGCTAGACTGTGTCATATGGGATCTGCTCAGACTATGAGACCTAGCCATGGAAACAAGGCAACACCTCCATACAGGCCTTGGTCACAGGTCTGAGTTAACACTGGACAAGATGGAAGAGGGACCAAGTGGATTCTTCTTCATTCTGTTATGCATAGTCCTAGGAAAAGAAATCAGAGGACCTTGACTATGTGAAATTCTGCCATCTAGTAACTGTGTTGGGGGGGAGGGGGTCAACCATTCCCTTCTTCTCACTGTGTTCCCTTACAATCTCCTCTTACACCTACTAACTTCAGCTCTATCCAGACTCCAACATTAATCAGTGAACCCAAGGATGACTCAGTTCAGAGCATCAAACAATGGGTGATGGTTGCAAAGAGATTTGTGGGAGAGGTGTAACTAGAGGTGGCGCTTTCTGTCCTGTACACCCAATTATACCCAGCAGTCACTCCCCAAATTACCACTCAGAGGCTTATATTAATTATAAAAGTTTGGCCAATGGTTCAGGTTTATTACCAACTAGCTCTTACATTTAAATTAACCCATATTTCTATTTATGCTTTGCTACATGGTTCATGGCTTGTTACCTCATATTCTACATATCTTGTTTCTCCCACAGCTAGCTGGCTGGTAACTGCCCCAACTCCACCCTTCTTTTTTTTTTTTTTTTAAATGTATAGCCCAGGCTGGCCTCGAACTCATGATACTCCTGCCCCCCTCCCACTCCCCAGTGTGTGCCACCACCACCAGCAACTCCACCCTTCTTTATCTCCATCCTCAGTTTGATTATATCACCTAACCTTATCTTGGCTCGCCATTGGCCAAAACTGCTTTATTATCAACCAATGACAGCAACACACATTCACAGCATACAGAAGGAAATCCCACAGCAGAGAGGGGTCCTCTTTAGTCTGTGGATAGGTCTAAGAATTTCCTGGGCTCCTAAAGTAAGAAGTGGGATGTACCACACTGAACTTGACCTTTGGGTCACCTGAGAAATAACAGATGGACAATCCTTCCCTTCCTGAACACCAGAGACTAGGCATAGTAAGAACAAAGACCACACATTGAGCTCTGTAGTACTTAAGTCAAGCAAGCTTTGTACCCTAAATTAGGCTGAAATCTTAATGTCCCCATCCCTATGACCTTGCAGGTGACACCTTGCATATTGCTAGATATTTGGACCAGGCTTGAGTTTACTGTCTCTTTAGACCTGTGATTGTGACTGTTGTGTCTGGCCGGCCTCTCTGGGTTGGCACTGTGTGGCCCATGCCTGTTGTTGATGTCAGTCAACCTTCCCTCTCCCTGGAAGTTGCTTCATAGGCAGCTCCTGATCAGCTTAGATACCCATCCCATCCTATTAGTTCCATGTTATGTGAAAGCCTGCTTTCTAAGCAGCTGTATGTCCAGGCCCCTCATCTCCAGCTGTTCTCTGGCTCCATTCTCCTCTATGCTTTGTCTATCTTTCCTCTTCATGTGTCCACCTGCCTCACCACGATGTGAACTCTTATGCCAGAACATGCACTAGTCAGTATCATGCCCAATGTGATAGCCTTCAGTGTATTCTAGTAAAATGCATCTTCAGTACAAAGTCCATGCTGGGAGCATGAGCCCTTATGACTACTCACTCACCTGCATCCAAACTGCTTCAAACATCCTTCTAACTGCCTCCCCTTTCCCATTGCCCAGAATGCCACCAGCCCTTTGCCCAACTCAGTCTCCTTCTCTCCTTTAAGTCACATCTCTGATACCACCTTCTGATGCCAACCTTCCTTGCTTCCTTCTCTCCACACCCAGCTTCCCTTAGAACCAGCACCTAGCAGCTCATGGGTCCTAATGTACCTTGACAAAGCTTTTCTGGCAGTTCTCCCAGCTGACTGATGTTAGAGTCCCCACTGTGCTTCTCTGGCTCCTTGGAGGCCAAGCATCCTCACCTCTGAATCCCTATGATGCCCAGCTGTGCAGGAAACACAAGAGGAGCTCAGGCAATGTGCTACAGCTAAGATCAAATTCCCCATCTACCTGCCTCCCTTCTGCATGGGTCCTGCTATGATCATGGCTCTGTGTGTGTGTGTGGAAACCAGAGGCTGCAGACATAGATTGTAGGGGAAGACACACAAAAGCCTACAAAGAAGCCAACTGAGAGGGAAGCCCAGGACGTTATTATGCCCCAAGACAAGGGCGGAAAGTATAGGAAAGCACGTGATAGGTTTTACACAGGCACCCTCCTTTGAAGGCTTTTCCTGCCAGCCTCATTCCCCGTCCAAGCTGCCAGACCTTGCAGGAGGGTTCTGAGTCTTTTTTTCTTCAGTTCCTCCTTTTCTCCATTGCCCCAGCCCTCTGGTATTCGTGGAGATTTGGCTGCAGAGCTCTTTTCAAATACACATCATTAATTCCACTCCGCCGCACATGTGGGGCCACACATTTGCAAAGGGAGAGAAACACGCAGAATTCAGAATCTGGGCTGCCACATGCAAAGACCATAGGGAAGGCAAACCAAAGACAGCCTTTATGTTTTTGTTTTTCAACAGACAGAAGGTCACGGCAAGCAGCAGCCATTAGGCTAATTAGACCTTCGAATAAGAGAGGGGAGAGAACTCTCCAGTGGAGGAGAGGGAAGGGAGGGGACAAAGACGGTAATTGAAGCCAAATAATGAATATTAAACTCTTGTAAGTAATGTTTAATTAAGTTATCTTACGACAGAGGCTTTTTGCAAATATTTCCATGGGATTCAAAGTAGTACATTAAGTGCCTAGAAAAATCAGTAAGCAGAGAACACAGGCTGCCTGCCTCCCCTCCAGTCTAGGAAGCTGTTAGATCTGTAACAGAGTTTCCTGGGTTCAAGTCTAAGGAAACCAGGTAAGTATGAAGCCCGGAGCTCACTGCTCCTGCCTGCTCTCAGCAGCTTCCTCACCATGCCACATGAGACAGGCTAGAGGTGAAAACGATTTGTTCAGACTCTTGTGTCAGGTCTGCAAAGAAGGACAGACTGACAACGGGACAGATGACTTAATGGACGGCATAGGCTTTGTTTAAAAAAGGAACTGTATGGTGATCTCTAACGCAAAGACCAGAATCTGCCCTCCCTTCCAGGCTGAGTGGTCAAAGGGCAGGAAAAGGGAAGGGGGAAGGAGAATGAATATTTTTCTTTTTCTCAGGCCCTGGGTAGGTTGTTGCCAGGGGTAGCTAGGGTGTGTGTTGGACTAAAGAATGTCAGGTGACTAATAAACATCTTTCCTGGCCAACTGGTTGATGGGTAAGAATTGTGAGGAGTGTATAAAAGCCTTCTTACATAAGACATGAGAACTCAATGGAAAAATGGAAATGGATTTGAACAGGCAACCCACAGAACAAAACGTAATCTGGTAAACATATAGAGAAACAGGACAGAAATACAAGAAATAAGAAAAATATACTATCCAAAATGCTACCATTGCTCAGAGTAAATACCTGCTTCCCTGGAAGCCTTAATGTGCCAGATTCAGTCACCTGTCCTTGATAAGCCAATTAAAAAGTCAAATTAATAGTGAAAAGGAGATGGTAACATTGGGAAGAGGGACAAAGAGATCTAGTGAACCCCGCCCCCAAGATCATCTTCAGGGTCAGGTTAAAGTTCAAAAAGAAGGCCAGAGTTATGCATATCTCAGCAATCCTCGTCAAAGTAGCCCTGCCTATCATTGTCCCAACACTGTCTGGGCTTCAGTCTCATTCTGCAGGTGGTCTGCCAAGTTCTCAGCACTGTGAAATCTCCTTCTGGGATCATGTTCCCCCTCTGGCTGGCATTAGGCTTCAGTCTTTTCCTTCTCCCAGCATGAGACTCCTAGAGAAAGTTCCAGTTTCCTGAGGGCCCTTATTTCATAGCCTGCTAGCTGAAGGGAGAGAGAAAAGTGTGTTTTTAGAATATTTGGATTCCTTTCCAGCATGCCACTTAGACTACCATCTCATATGCACCAGACAAACAATATAATGTTAATATCTGCTTGTGCTAGTGAGGACGCAGATGGCCAGGAATGTGGCATTGATGTAAAAAGATGCCATTAAAGAGCAATGCAACACATCACACATACACACACACACACACACACACACACACACACACACACACACACGGGGGGGGGGTAAGAAAAGCAAAAAGAAAAGGAGGATGAAAAAGAACCCTAGGATCCAGGAAATTCCCTGCCAATTGTATATTCTAGATTCTCAGAAATGCAGCAAGTACATACAAGGAGGCATTTTTGTGTTGCAAAACTAGGAAACAAATTCACATTCATCAGCAAGACAATGGACCTATCAACCAGCGTGTGTGTAAAATTAAAAACTAGCAAAAACATGGCATCACAATGCCAAATCTTTTCAACATAATTTTAAGAAAAACATCGAAACAAAATAACAAAAGGCATAGCAGGGAAATTAAATCATTATTATGCAATTTACGTAAGGGTTTTAGGTGTTATGTTCTTCACATAGTTAGACTCTTCTGGTTAGCGGTCAGAATGTAATATTCACTGCCCATTGGCCCATAGTGCATATTTAGAGACACATACATATGTATTAAAAATGAAATGCATGCTAATAACACTGTATGCATGGTAGAAGTTTCCTGGGGCAGAGAATTCAAGAAGCAATGGGGATAGCATCCAGGGCTATAAATGGGCACCCATCACACTTATCTGTAAAGCTTTTGCACATTTTAAGTGTTTCAGAAGCTATTTAAAAGTAGCCATCTTATTGTTAAACAGATATAAATACCTTTTATTAAGATTGCAAACACCGTGAATGACCGTATTCCATTTCTGTTGTAAATGCTACATGGTAGGATTAATGGTGTATATTTGAATAGAGCTAACCAGCCAGATCTCCTCCAACTCCAGTGGACAGGGGCAATGGGGAAAGGAATGGAAGAAAAACTCTGAACCTTCCTGCAAGAGCTGGCAGCAAAGACAGGGAGTGTGGCTGGCCGGAAAAGCTCTGAAGGGGAGGTGCCTGCACAAACCAGTCACGAGCTTTCTTACTCTTTATTCCTCGGTCTTGGGACATAAGGGCTCCCCTCTCAATGGTTTTCCTTGTACACTTTGTGAATCTAGCATGTTCTGCCCACGGTCTGCATCTTCAGCCTCTAGGTTTCCACCTGTGCAGGTCATATGCCATTGGGAAGGAGAGGAAGATCAGACATGAATAGGAGTCAAGAAAAAAACATAGATGAAACACAGCAGAGAGGGGATTCTAGGGATTATGATGTGTTCTAACATTGAACCATCTTACAAACTGTACCTATGGATCTGGTGGGCTGATACCTACCCAGCACTAATCCACACGGAGCAGTCACCATAACCAGACCAGATGAGTGACTTGCTAGATCTCCCATGAGTCCTTGTGAATGAAAGGACTTGAGGATGGAGGATCTTTCCACAGGGAAACAAAACTCAATGATTCTCACCAAAAGAAGTTATATTGTGATTCTACTTATAGCACGAATTGTTTCCATTGCATGACCGACATGATTATACTATATCTAAGTGCAGCCACCCCAAACTCATCAGGAACTTCCTGAGCACTGACAGAAGCCCCTTTTGTTGTCAGAGCTTGAGAATACTTGGTTAGCAATGGCAAAGGGGACCTGGATCATAGATAGGAGGAGCAATGGAACCAAGCACATCCATAGACATATCTGAACCTCCTTTGTAAGGGCATTTAGATCTGAAGAAGTCTTTCTGAGGAAGTACATTGATGAATGCCTACTCTTGTGAAGGTTCGCTGTGATGAACTCCTCAACCAGATGTTAAACATCCACAGAGCAGTGTTTCTTCCAGAGAGTGGTACTACTGTGTTGACTACTTATTGAAAAGTGAATAGACCAGGAAGAAAGACTGGTTCAATGTATCGTCAAGGAGGCTAACCCCAACTCTGTAATTATGAGAATGGTCTAGCCCAAGGTGTAGCCAACTACAACCTGCATTTGATCTGTAGCAGATGATGCTTTGGGCCACAAGAACAAGGAAAAAAGAATAAACCACACAGTCTACAGAACCTACAATATTTACTGTCAGCCTCTTTATAGCAAATTCTTTCTAACCCCAAGTCTAGAGTAAAAATGTCTATAATATAATGTAGGCCACATACAGAATACTAAAGCTACTGGCAGTCACCTTGAGATGTCAACAAGTATATACTGCATTTAACCTAATAAAATGCCAAAGTGTGGTCAAGCGTAAAGGATTTTTAACATTATATATTTTGAATTACTGTTCTCAAAGTCATGTAAATCAGATCTATATTTAGCAAGTACAGCATATCTCCATGCAGTTGGCTACAGCTGAAATGCTCTGTAGCTATGTGTGGGTAATGTCTAGTATTGCAGAAAGGCCAAGGCCAAGTAATGTAGAATTTGTATAAGGTTTAGCACAGGCACACACACACACACACACACACACACACACACACACACACACACACACACACACACACACACACACACACACACACACACACGACAATATCCAATTGTAATTCTGATTCTGTTAACTCTTCCTTAATTCCTCCCTCCGTACCAACTTTAACTGCTGGCATTCTGAATATGTAGCTCTCTGTGGATGTGTAGACTTCATGGCTTTCATAGCACTGAGCCCACAGACCTGCATTCCCAACCTGCCCCGAAGCTTGCCCATTCTGGACTTTTGCTCTCATCCAGCACTCTGCTCCTGTCTTTATGATGTATAGGCTACTCTGTACTTACTCTATACTCTATACCCTATGCCCTATACTCTATACTTTAGCCCCTGTCCTTATCTCCTCTTCTGGGACATTGACATGGATTTTTCTCCTCCTCCCTTGCTCAGAAATATCTTAGAAGTCCTCAGGAAGCTACAATTGGCCTGATGCCAACCATCAGCACCTCTCTGGAAGGGAGGTGTGTCAAGAAGGAGCTAGCTAGCTACAGGGATGAAGCTGGATTGGGAGAAAAGCACCCCTACCAAGTAGCTCAGCAAAGTCAGAAGTAAAGGATTCATCAGTGCCTGAAAAGGTTCTTTTTGGGGGTAAGAGAAACAGCGGACACCTGAGACTTACCTAGTGAGAGCCACTAGGAGAATTGGGGATGGAGTCAAAAGAAAGAGGATCAGGTCTAGGGTCCAAAAAGTTATGCTACACCTCACAGCCAGGGTCAGAAAACCCATTAGTCAGTAGAAACCCAAGTTCCCAGGTTCAGGATCTGAAGGAAGGAAATGGGGCTGAGAGGATAGGGGAACTGGGGTGCCAGAGAGGAATTTAATACTTCAGGGTTTAGTACTAAGATTGTTGGCAGTCTGTGCCACTCAGCACTGTCACCATCAGGGAGAGGATGTGCACTTCCAACCTCCACTCTACCCCACCCCATCCTACCCTTGCAGACCTCCATTCAAGCACAGCCGGATCCTTAGCTATACAGTTTCAGGAACAGCTGTGGCGAACCAAAGTTAGTGAGTTTGCATAGACGTAAGAGGTGGTACAAAGGTAGGTTAATACAAGACATGCCTAAAAAGAGGGCAAGACACACACCAAGCCTGGGTTGAGAGAGGAGTGCAGTGTGGGCTTTTCAGAGAGAGAGAGAGAGAGAGAGAGAGAGAGACCCTTAGGTGTCCTCACATTGTCTGTAAGTACTATCCTAAGGTTAAGTGATATTGCTGAAAGGATGTAATCTACAACAATGTTTAAAGACTAAGCAAAGTTTAACAATTAAGTGGAAATTTTGAAACACTGGTAAAAATATGAGAGCTGGTATATTTGCTTCTCTGAAAGAACTTCCTTTATTTATTTATTTATTTATTTATTTATTTATTTATTTATTTATTTTTGGTTTTTCTAGACAGGGTTTCTCTGTGTAGCTTTGCGCCTTTCCTGGGACTCACTTGATAGTCCAGGCTGGCCTCGAACTCACAGAGATCCACCTGGCTCTGCCTCCCGAGTGCTGGGATTAAAGGCGTGCGCTGCCACCACTGCCCGGCATTTTTATTTAATTATTTATTTTTTTATTGTTATTTATTTATTTATTTATTTATTTATTTATTTATTTATTTATTTTGTTGGATAAAAATGTGAGGTGTTTTTCTGAGAGTTCCTTTCTTGTGTTTAGGAATGAGAGATCTAGTAAAGTTAAACTCACCGTTTAACACATTGTGATGCTCAGGAAACACAATTGCTTGCCATTTTAACATTCTTCTTGGAGGGTCTTTAGGAAAATCAGTGTGGTCTGCATAGGCTATTTTGGCTTTATCTATTGTGCCGAGATTCCCGACTCTCAGCTGGCTGGAAAAACCAACGAGATCTCAGCTTAAGGAGCTTCTTTTTCCCTCCCCATGTCCCCTTAGTTTTTACTGTCTTTCTGTCTGGTCTCAAAAATACAATCCAGCTGGCTGGGCTTGATGCAGCACACCAGTGACCTTGGCTGCAGAGCAAGCACTACGTAGTCTGTGCTATATAGATAGCAAGACTCTGTCTCAAAATCAAAATGGTTAGGGTTATAAATGATTAGTAGAAGAATCATCTAGCATATGAGAGACTCCGAATTCAATCCTAGTGACAGAGAGAGAGAGAGAGAGAGAGAGAGAGAGAGAGAGAGAGAGAGAGAGAGAGAGAGAAGGACATCTAAGATATCACCAACTGCTCTGCTCCTAGAGGCCGCCTGTGAAGGCACTTATATAAAGTTTGTAGGGAACTGCATTGTGCGTGGCTGGAGAGAGGGGGAGTGTTGTACTTTTTAAGTAATTATACTAATAGCCCATTATAACTTTTTCAAACTATGTTTAAAGTAAAAGCCTAAAATATTTCAACCAAATGTTCAAGATTCAATGTGTTTTAGATTTAGAGTTGTTTAGGATTCGGAATGTTTGGATAGACTATCTGTAGAGCATGCCAGATCCAAAAATCACATCTGAGCAAGGTAGGAGCATCCGGTCAGTACTCAAAAAGGTTTGGATTGTGTAGCACTTTGGATTTCAGATTTTGGGGATTTGGGATGCCTAATCTATATAAGAAAAAAGTAAATAAATGTTAATTAATTAATTATTGAAATTGCCTAACCCTGAAGTAAGTTTCATGTGTTTTACATACCACTATAGTATATAGTATTTAGCAATCATATGAAGTCATATTGTCATCCACATTGTGTGTGTGTGTGTGTGTGTGTGTGTGTGTGTGTGCTAGGTTAGCATTCTTTTGAGTTTTAGGAGATCTACTCTAGCCCCTTTGCCCTCCTCACCCCGTATGTATATGGGGGAAATGGCCACAGTTTTACACAAATGATCATTTTACGCATTCCTCTCTATTTTGGTCATCACATCCTTCAAGTTTCTTCAAATTAATGAGTTTAGGATTAATTTGCTTCGAATGGTTGCAGAATGTGAGCAGTATGTGAGCAGTATGTAGATGTCATAATTTATTCAGCCATATCTATCTACGGACGGACCTTCCCTTTGAAACAACTTTACATATATGCCCTTAGTTACTGCTGCTTTGATCTCCTTAGGAGAAATTCCCGGCAGTGGGACTGCTGGGTAGAAGGAGAGATGGAATAACAGATCTTACCAACAATGACTGAAGCAGTTAATATGCTTCCCAGAAACATGGACAAGCCTTCCTGCACTGCATTACCCTAGCAGTAGATATGACTGGTCTTCCTGTTCACCTCTGGGTATAAAGCAATAACTCAAGACTACTTTACCTAGATGTTTCCCAATTTCAGGTTGTTAGAATATGAGCCTAGTCTTTAACCCATATCTTGTACCCAGAATCAGTCCACACCTTCCCTGCAGTGCTCTCTGAGGCAGAGTTAAGAAGCAGCCAAGGCTGTGACTTGACAGTTTTCAGTTTATGGTACCTGGCTCCTTCACGCTCCTTGCCACCGACACTATACTGAACTAAATCGTGTGATGTGAAACTTCCCTCTAGCCCCTATGAGGTTAGAAAACTCAGCCTTTTCTTTGTTCTGGGGTTGGTCTAAGACTCCTCAGGGGAAACAGCAGAGGATTGCTGTGACAGCTGTGCTTTAAAGAGAGATTCCTCTGGCTTCCCCCTTCTCATGCTAACACTCTCTCTCTCTCTCTCTCTCTCTCTCTCTCTCTCTCTCTCTCTCTCTCTCTCTCTCTTCTGCTCAGAAAACCACATATTTTATATTGTTTCTGTCTAATATTCTCCCTCTCATCTCAAAACCCGATGAGAAAACTCCAGGTCTTCTCATTATAATAAATATCACACTAAGAAGGAGTTACCATGTGTCAGCTTCCTCTCTGGACTGACCATTGCTATTCTATCTGTTATATTTAAAATGAGTAGGTTTGAGCATTTTTTTTTCATGTTTTTAAAGTTCATTTGGAGTCATTGTTCTGTGAGCTATCACTCATATCCTTTGCCTATTGGTCTGACTGGTTGTTTTTGTTTTTCATTAATTCAAAGAGCCCCTTTTATATTAGCTATAAATTCCTTATAAGTATAAGTATTTATTCTATACTTTTTTGTTGACTTCATTCTTATTTTTACAACTGATTGTAGAATTTTGTCTGGATAAAAGGACAAAACAAAAATCCAATATTCTGAAAATCTAAGATCAAAGCGCCCAGCAGGGTGGGTTTATGGTAAACTGGTCTCTTCCTTTGGGTCACAGGTGGGACACATTTTTCTGTATGCTCATATGGAGTTTTTTCCTCTGTGTGGCATGGAAAATAATAAACCTCTCAGATATCCCTTTGTTTTCAAATAAGAATGTAGGTCCTATTGAATCAGAGCCCTGTCCCTGAGTTCTCATGTAATCTTAATTCCTCCCTAGTGGCCCTGTCTCCAAACATATATGGATCTGAGAGGGACATAATTCTGTGTCTAGCAGACAGGTTCTACAGCAGAGAACACACGGAGAGGAAAAGACACTGTGTTAAGTATAAATCACTTAAATCTTCACAATAATTTCCATGTTCCAGCTTGGCAGGGAAATGGCTAAATGATTCCCACTCACCACCATTTACACCTTGTCCCCCTACCCATTACAGAAATAACAGAATAGCCCCTAGGCATGAAGAGGTCTTGGCCAGCATATCTCAGTCAATGTCTGTATCTCCTTGATCCAGCACTAGGTCAGGACAACATATATGACTCATTGCCCACTATACCTGAAGGACCATGTGAGTCTTTGATATATTGCAAAATGTATTTTGAGCTCTGACCTATTTCTTATTTCCTGGCACATGGTTCTAAAATCCTTGGAGTCTCTGGCATGATGCTCCTTTGTATGCTAATACAGAAACTGAAGGCTGAGGCTCCTCATAGCCTCAGAATGAGGAACCTGGTTTTCAGGGAGGCCAACTATGTGTCTAGAACACTGTTTCTCAACCTTTGAAATGCTGCAACCCTTTTATACAGTTCTTCATTGTGTGGTGACCCCCAATCATAAAATCATTTTTATTGCTACTCCGTAAGTGTAATTTTGCTAGTTTTATGACTGATTTTTAAGTACTTCTTGCTCTACAGGATGAGGAGTTGCAATAAGGAGTTGGTAAATGTAGACAGATAAGAACAGGTCCTTTCTCTTCAGTACCTGTGACAAGCTCCACTGGATCACCAGTGGCCTTCTGGAGGACTTAAATCCCCTGTTTCTGTCTGTATTATCAGGGAACCATGGCTCAGTCCCTTGGAGACTACAGGTCTGCACAGCCTTCCCAGTCAAGAAGATGTCCCATCCCAGAGTGACCCCCAACAGTAGGTAATACAAGTGTGGCCATCTTGGTCCAATTTGAGACAACAGTGGAGATATTTGAGCTACAAAGTGTTCTTGGGGGAGTCAGTCAAGGCTACCTACCCAGCTCTACTCCAGCCCCTGCCCTTCCACAGTGGTGGGTTGAAGAAAAACTCTCCAATAACTCATCTCACCTCTGAGTTGATGTTCCTGAGACCCCTCTCTATGACAGCTCCTCATTGTGCACATCTGAATTACTCAATGTGCAATAAGGATGACTTTACCAGAATTCTATCCGAGGGCTTGAAATGAAACAAGCCTTGGACTGGGTAGGGCTGGCCTTAATGTGAGATGTAGGTTGAGGCTCCCTGGAGAGCTGACAGCCCTTCTACTTCTCCATACAGGATTTCTGCTTCCTACCCCACAACTGGCCTTCGCAAGTCATTTTCATTGCCTTATCACTCAACCCCATCTCAAAAGCCACATTTAGTGATGGCCTTAATAGAAAATGAAGGCCCTGGCTCTTTTGGCCAAATCTCTCATGAAAGAATGCATGGCAAATTGCTTCCCTGGACTTATTTAACACAACCATCCAATTTACTCCCCATTATGGTACTTACCCTAATTCAGTTATTTGTGGCTGTCAAACTAAGATGGAGAGGCCTCTGAGTTTTGAGAGCAGGTCTCCAAATCAAGACCACAATGCCCAAGTACTTCCCAAAGCACAAAAGCCAACACATACCCATGATGAAGAGCTTATCGTGAACCCAGCAGAAGCTGATACCATTGGCCACAACATGAAATAAACACTAACCTGCCTGTTATAAGCACAAATTTGAATCTTGAAAAGTACCTGCTGAAGTTTCTAGGGTGTTGTGTCCCAGGAGAAAAAATTACAGCAGGGACACATGGTGAGGTAATAGAAATAGAGACAACTGAATAAGAAAGAGAAAGTATTTCTCAGAATGGGAATGGCTGGTGATGGGGGGAAAGGCATGGGCTCAAATGCACGGGGCTACTAGACTAGTGACCCTTCATAAGTCATGTACCTATGAAATAATCAACCCACATTATACACTTCATGCTTTTCTCAAGCATGCTCTGTTTGGTGTATATAACCCAAACAAACCTGAATGGAGATGGGTTTCCTGATTGTGCAAGTTTTTTTTTTGTCAACTGGTTTCTTGCATTTGTTAATCTTCTTTTTTTCTAATGTTTCAAATTGTGTTTATTTTATGTGTACATGTTCTGGTTTGTGTGTGTTGGTGTGGGCTAGTGTGCCATGACAGACATGTGGAGATTAGTAGACAACTTGGGAGAGTGGTTCTCTTCTTCTACCTTGTGGGTCCCAGGGATTGAGCTCAGATTTTCAGGTTTAGAGGCAAGTGCCTTTCCCAGCCAAGCTACATCTCTGGTGCTTCACGGTAATCTTGATACTGTTTCCTCCAGTCCCTAGTCTCCTGCTCACTCCATGCCAACTCCTTTGGATGTCTATTACCAACACAAAGGATAGAAAAGAACAAGTTACAGAGTCCTGGTTCCTCCTGTGACCAAATGGTTGTGTGCAATTTTACACTACCACCAGCTACCACCAAGACTCAGTTTCCCATCTAAGCTCCAGGAGGGCAGACTGAACTTAGAGCTTTGCCAGGTTGGGGATCCTTGATTTCATTTTCCCAGAGCATTGTTTCAGATATTCTCTTATTTTCTAGAATTGATACACTGGACTCCTGGCCCCCTCAGGTCTTTGGGGAAAGTTGAGAATCACTGGCATCTGTTTGTTTCTATTGGGTCAGATTCAACAGTGAAATTCCCCCCAGACTTTCATTTCCTGGTTCTCTACTTCTGAACATTCCAAATGTGAGTGTTTCTTAGACATGGGTTCCAAATTGGACATCTGGAGCTGGTCTCTCCTGATCGTCTGCCCTCAATCTGAGAAGTTTATCAGTTCTCTTGGAGAGGTTCCACCATGCCATCAACATTGGATGTGGATGTCACACTTCGCAAACCCTTTCATCTTTGAGAAAATCAGAGCCAGAAAATCGACTAGATTCACTTTTTGCCTCGCTCCAAGTTCAGGCTGAGCCTATTTGTCAAGTGCAGTTAATTTCATTTGGGGGACAAATAATACAAGCCATGTTCTCAGTGTGAGCTGGTGTCAGAAGTGCCATGATCCCATATGGGTGAGAGAATGCTCACACTCCTTCAGACACCCCCATATACACACACCTCTACACAGCTACCCACATACTAGAAAACGACAGTAGCCAGAGAGTCAACTGGAGAGGGGACATTTTTTTGCAAGGGACAGAGAGAGAAATACAGAGTAGGACTTAGATATTGCCACAGACATGGCATCACATAGGTTCTCTGTGTCCCTCCAGGTTCACACCATTGACAAGGCATTTACATATACATGATGTCTTCTGGTCTTTCCCACCCTATGGGCAGGCACCATTCCTACTCCTGGAACTTCCTCTGCAGCCCGGCTACTTGCCTCTCACCTCAGCATGACCTAGTTCTCCTTCCCAATCACCTCTGTCAACGTCATCTAAATAAGGAGCCTCTAACCATCATCCTCTATTTTAGCAGTCTTTTTTTAAAAAAAAATAATAATAATAATAGCACCTAGTTATGGTTTTGTATGTGAGAGATCTTATTTCTCTTCACTATCTATCTTTCTCATTGAAATATAAATTTCTTTTTTAATGCAATATTTTTATTGATTCTTTGGGAATTTCACAACCTGATCACTTCCCAGTCTTTCCATGTTTGCCCCTGTCCCACCCTTGTGACCTCCCCCCCAACAAAATAAAGAAAGAAAATACAAATCCAGTTTGCATTATCTATATACTCACTGGAGCATGGTCAAACTCTCAGTGGCCTGTCCGTTAAGTAGAACTGAGTCTTTCATCTCCTATACCCCTGCCAAAAGCCAATCAGTTGTGAAAGGCTATACTTTAGCATCCTTGTCACACTTTTTCAGAATTCTCTTCAATTTCTTCCTATTTAAGTGTTTCTTGGGGGGCAGAAGGGGGAGGATGAGGGATGGAATGGGTTGTCATCAAAGCCTTCTGTGTCTCTCTTTCTCAACTGTGTATCTACAGTCATTGATAGCACTGCCAAAGTAGCGTCCTTGATCTTTACAGTCAGTAGAACCACAAATCCTGGGCTTCCACGTGGCTTCTGGCAAGAGCAGAGACCACACACATCCCCCAACCGCAGTAGGATCACTGACCCTGGCAAGGCCCTTGGAGGCAGCTCATCCATGGACATCAACATGGCCTCAGATGGCAGCACAAACCACTCACATCAATGTGGCCCCTGGTGGCAGCATGGCTCTCAGACATCAACATGGCTTCAGGCTGCAGCACATGCCACAGACATCCACTTGGCCTTTGGTGGTAATGAGGGCCATTAACATCAACACAGACCCGTGCTGCAGTAGGTCCATGAACTGTAAATTTCTTTAAAGGTAAGAATACACTTCTTCTCACTAATTTTGAATTACCAGAATCTGATGCAGTGAATCTGCCAATGAATGATTGCTGAGTGAGTCAAACTGGATTTGCAGGGTCTATACTCACAAGATTCCCCGTGTTCCCTCCGCTCGCTGTATCTGCCACCTCACACCACAATGACCCATACCCTTGACTGCTTTGTCACTTCCTGTGCCCACCTCATGTCACCACGAGGAAAGACTGTTTCTGTGTGTCTTTGTGTCCATAGCATACGGCCCAGTGCCAAGTGCTTGATAGGTCCTCCATGAACAGCGCTGTTCTAGCTCTCCGGCAGGCTTCCTGACGCCACGCTGTGAACAGCCCCTCGTACTGCTGTAATGTTCTACCCTTCCTCAGACATAGTGCAGTGGTGTCTGTCAATCATGGGTTGAGACCCTGTAAGTGTGAGCCAAAGGAAATCTTTCTTCTTTGTAAATTGCTTTTCCTGGGTATTTGTCACAGTGGTGAAAACTGGCTAATGCGTGGCCGTTAGGACTTCAGTGTACCTTTTGGGGAGATGCACCTCAACGCACTGTAGTGCATCCTCAGAGCTGGCAGGCCCCTATCAGATGCTGTTTAATCACTCTCTGCCTTATTTTCTTGCAGTAAAATTGTAGGGAAGAGTGGTCAGATCAAAGCATGGATTCGCCGGAATTGATTGCTGATAACCTCTCTGTCCATCATCTTCCTTCCCATTTTGTGTCTCCCTCTTACTTCTACTGGGGTGACTCCTGGTAGCTCCCAGGAAATCCAAACCTGTGTGTCAGTGAAGGTGAAGCAGGCTTCACGGTCCAAGGACATTTCTCCATTATAATAGTGTTTCAGACACAACAATGGAGGAGGGCTGGTGGAGGGTACCGGACACACCGAGGCCATCCAGCTTGCCTATTGGAATCATCTCACCATCAAATAGAAGCTCCAGGAATGGGATATGAAGGGATCCAGGGGAAGAGACTGTAGGCTGTCGATTGAAGCAGAGGGACTGCTCCACGGCGTATGCTCAGCCTGCACAGCCATTTGGTTAATAGAAACCTCCAGTCAGAGCCGAGCATCAGCTTGGTGCCTGGCCATGAGCGAGGATACTAGCCTGTAGCCAGGACGTGACCTCTGGCCCAGCATCCTCACACTAACCTGCTGGGTGAAAGTAGGCTCTTCCCCTTTGTCTACTCCCAGGGATACTGTGGGTGGGGGATGGAGATTTCAGTGAGACAGGAGTGGAATATCTAGCCCCTTCACACTCACACATCCTCTGAGCATCCATAATGACCCCTCTTTGCCAAAAGGGAAAGAAAAAAAATCAACGCAACAGCAAACAGGGAGAAAGGGCAATGAGCGCGAGCCAAGCCTTCATCTGCTCAGTCACTCTAAACAGAAATCACTTACCCTAAGCGGCAATCAGTCCCCGATGGCCTCCTTTCCAAATGCCTTGTATGACAATGAGTGATTTGTAACAACATCCAATCAGGCGCACCTAACCTTCCTGTAATTGCCTGTCCTTTTCAGCGTTCTTAAAAGCTTTCCAGTGGAAGAGAACATACGCTCCTTGCCAGAAACGGGCTATTACACAGAGGAGGGAGACACTCCCACCCACCCCCTCCCTTCCTGCAAGCCCATCTCTGTACCCACCCAGGCTCTGGGCCCCTACAGAAGGAACCTCCCTCTTGACCCCATCCCCCACCCATTCCCCTGCCCTTTCCTGGCTTCTAGAAGTAGACCTGAGCAGCTCACAACCACCCTGCAGACTCCTGCATTTCCTTCCAGGCCAGAAGAAGGGGCAACCACGGTATTTTCATTCAGGCCAAACGGCGTCATGAAAACATAAAGAACCAGACACCTGGAGGTCTGGAAATGTGCCCTAAATGTGCCTGGTTTCCATGCAGGCATGGAGAGAGGACAGGGCACACAGTTGAGCTCTGTGCTCTGACCAGAATAACAGCGTCATGCTGCTGCCAGAGGCATCGGAAGGCTAGAGATACCGCTCCATGCCACAGCCCACCCTCCATATGGCAGAGGTGAGGCTAAAATGTGGGCTCTGAACCCTATGAATCAGGACCACAAAGGTGAGAGAAAGGGAGCCATGAGCTAGAAAGAGGGTCATAGGGGCTAAAAAGAAATGTGGAAATTCTATTTAAAAAAGAAAGCCCTAGGGACCATATTTGCAAAAATCCAACTATACCATTTTTTTTTTTACCTTGAAAGTCTAGAATGATCTCTCACTCCCCTAAACAAACTATACTCACGTCAACTCACTTCATGGTTCTTCAACTCTTGGGATTGATTCCACAGATATATCTTAGCACCATAAGAAAAAAAAGAAAAGAAAAGAAAAACAAAACAAAAAAAAAAAAAAAAAAAAACAAGGAAGGCACTGAGAAGATGTCTCCGTCAGTAAAATGTTTGTCATGCATGAGGGCTTGAGTTTGGATCTGTGGAGCCCATGTAAAATGCCAGGTGTGCTGCACATGCCCATAATCCCAGTGCTGGGGAGACAGAGACAGGAGGATCCCTAGGATCAGCTGGCCAGCAAGCTCCACTGAATAAAAGAGCTCAGAGTTCAGGAAGAGAGATTATCTCAAAAACCAAAATAGAAAGTTACTGAAGAAGACCAGGCATTGATTGAATCTGACCTCTATACATATTTACATACATGCATGTGTACACTTATACACATGCTTACATACATGCATGTGTATACCTGTGCTAATCAGGGTTCTCTGAAAGAAGAGAACCAATGGGATGAATACACACACACACACACACACACACATATAGTCAGCTTACATTAAGACAGCAACAGCAGCTGAATTACACTGAGCACTGAGAACCCAGCAATTGCTTAGTCCTGAAGGCTGGGAGCCTCGGCAATTACACTAGTCCTACAGTGGCTGTCTCTCACTGGGGAGGCTAACAACCTGGCAGCTGCTCAATCCACAAGGCTGGGTTCCTCAGCAGTCCCAATCTGGTTCCTGAAAAACTGGAAAGGTCCTGAAGAGTTGCTGGTTCTTAGGGTGGAAGCTGGGAAATGTTAGTTCTGCTATCAGCAAAGGAATCATCATCATCCTCATCATCATCATCCTCATCATCATCATCATCAGCAGCATCCTCAGCAGCAGCAGCAGGGTAGATCAACTGGGCAGCAAGAGGGACAGCCAGGCAAGCAAAAAGTAAGGTATCTTCATCCTGCTACACCCTTTTTATCTGAGCAGCTACCAGAAGGTGCCCCCCACACCAAATCTGGGTGAGTCTTCACAAATCAATTAAGGTAATCATAATAGTTCTTCAGCAGAGGTTTCCTGCTCAGGTGGTTCTAATATGTGTGCAGTTGATAGTAAAACCAACCCTAATAACACCCACACATACAAGTGCACACACACAAGGTGCCATTCAAGATGTTGGCTCAGCCCACTCTGGGACTGAAGATGGTTGGGAAGACATCATCAGATGACTAGTGACTGGCCAAAGATAGTCTGTGTGTTTCAGAGGTACCCCCAAGGGAAGAGACACATAATAGGTAGTAGACAGAAGTCAGGAGAGTTTCTGGAATTAGGGGATGCAGTGGGAAAGTCACTAAGATGCACCCAAGCAAACATGTGGAGAGTGATGAGAAGTGAGAGGCAAAAGGAGGAACAGATCAGGGAAGAGGGCATATGGACCTGTTCCCACACCAGGGCCAGCAAGTGGCCTTCCCTCAGACTTGTGATCCTACCATTCAGGAAAGTGAAATTAGGCAAGAAATTTCCTTTGTTCTGGTCTGAGAATAGCCTGGGGGAATCTGGCCTGGGTCCTGCAAACTAAGAAATACTTTCTCCACTAGGCTTCTTGTCCTTTCTGAGCCTGCACCCTAATCCTTCATTCCCAGCTCTGTTGCACCACACTGGAGGTGGGGGTGCACTGGAATTTCCTAATAGATGCAGGAGAAGAGACAGTCCATGAAACACCATCCTCTCTCCTTCTTTACACATCACTGAGAAGGCACAACAATGACTTTCTCAGTCACTCAGCCCAAATTATCCTCTCCATTTTTGAGCTACATCCTATTGTTTTTTCAAGGTACACCACCTCCAAGAAGCCTGCCAATCTTTTCTGCTAGATTAGAGACCAACTCAGCCTATGCAGATTTCCTACCCTAGATACAACTGTACACTTCTTGCTATGCATTTGGTACACTCAGCAGTACTAAAGCTGTCTACCTGGTAATGCATCTGTTGTTCCTTGTCCCCAGACACACTTCAGGGCTCTGTGGGAGGGGCTGGCATTCTACCTCTCTGTCCTTTCCCCTGGGATTTGAAACCATGGCTTAGTTCTGCTGAGAGCTTAAGAAACATCTGTGAATTAATTGACTGATAAAAGGCACTGAAATGCAAGCAACACTGTCTTTTAATCATAGCCCTGGGAACTCCAGATGGAATTCTGTTTCTTTCCTACTCTTCCCTCTCATGAAAAGTTGACAGTTTCAGTCCAGTTCCACTCTAAGCACTGTCCTTTACAAGGTCCAAACCTCATGTACATGAGCACCACCACCACTAATAGAGGTCTAAGGCTCAACTCCTCCAAGATGGTAGATACTTGAGGACTTTGTACAGAGATCCAAAGAGGGACCCCGAGGGAAACTACCAAGGTACAGTGTGGGCCCAGGAACAATGCTACAGAAGCTTTGACATTGTCCCACCACTGTCTCAGTTATCACCTACTGGATACAGGGGCACCACACCCAGTTCTACTATAATGCTTAGTCTTTCTGAGAGTAATCACATTTTTACCAATGTTCACAGCCTATTTCTCCTATTTCAAGACTTTATATCTCTCCATGGCAGAGGATATAGTTTTCTCAATTCTGTATCTCCAGAACCATGTGTGCTTATTGGAAGTAGCCAAAACTCATGGAATGTACAAGGAAAAGGAAAAAAGAGGAGGAAGTAAGTAAATAAGAGGGAGAATGGATGAGTGGAGGGAACCAGAGGCCTCAGGAGTCACCTTTTACTCAAGTTCCAAGTAGAATGCAGTCCCACTGCAAGCACAGGGCTGAATTTGCCCACCTGCACACAAGTGTCAGACTCTCACTTGACTCACCTACGTCTGTCTTAGTTCTCTCATCTTTAGAAACAGGGATGGGAGCAGTACCTACCCCAGGATACTTATAAAGCTTAAATAAATTACTACATGCAGAAATCTTCTCATACTGCCTGTCAGAGAATAAGCAATCAATCATATTAGCCATTGTCTTTACCATTCTCATTATAGCCGGAATGGGTCCTTTGGGCCATCCAAGTCTACACCTGGTTGCAAGACGCACTCTTCTTGTTCTGAGTAGAATCTCCCTCCAGCTACGGGGCAGGCATATGTCTTTACTACATATTAAATCGCCTCCTATTGTGTATACTTGAATGTGTGATTTATTGAGTATGGCTGCATGTACTTTATAGCTCTTTCCTGGAGACAGCCTGTAACTGATTGCAAACACAAGGTACAGAATGCCTCATTTGTGTCTTTTTGTCTGAAATCAAGGAAATGTTCAGGCTGAGGAAAGTTTCCAGAGAGCTGAGCTTTAGCCTTCCAAACTTGAACTTCTCTTACTTCAGCCATTGTTGATGAAACATATTTTCCATAGAGGGCAAACCCATCCTTACTGTGAGCTCTGCTGGTGTCGGCTATGGTGTCGTGGAAAGGAAGCCAAAGCCTCTTATCATTTTCATGTCCATAAATCTCTCTGGACATCACTCAAGCAAAACCAGATGGTACCCATCTCTACCCACTATAGTTGTTCTCAGGACTCAAGGGTACAATGCTTGTGACAGTACTGAAGAAATTGTAGAGGGCCACATGAATGTGCAGTGCTATCACAGAGAACCTTGCAAGTTTTTCAGGCCACAAAGCCATTTGCCCCTATACTAAGTGTCCCAACTACTCTGTGCTGAGCTGTAGTTTCTTCCAGCTCTTCCATTACTGTTAGCTCTTCCAAGAAGAGCCTACTCAACTCTTAACCTTCTTGCTCTTACAGAACTCTTTGATCCCATCACCACCATTTCTGGCTCACAGCACACCATCAACTGCCACACCAAAGGACTTTGTTGTCTAATTCATTAAATAGTCAGCACTGCACTGTTTCTGCAGAGGCAGAGAAATCAGACATACATGGAGGCAGGCTGGCTCCTGAGGAGCATCTAGTTTGATGCTATAAGATAAGGACTTTGAGCACCATGAAGAAGGAACAATTTATCTGTTATCCAACATGTTATTAGCAGCAGAGTTGGAACTAGAATTAGATTGTCAACATAAGAAGACTGTTTGGTCTGAAGGAAGTTGAAAGAAAGGCATAGACATTGTGCTTATTGTTATATTTCTAATCACGTCTAAGTAGTTTGCACCAAGATCCATATGAATATACCATGTAGGGCCAGAAGTAGTGAGACCAGAAACTTCTCTGGAAGCCAAAAGACCAAGCTGAGCTGTGTGCGACAGGATGAACTTGTAGAGCTCAGGATGCCCTGAGCAAACATAGACCTGAGGCTTGTTCACATCTGAGCTCCGCATCCATCCCCTCCCTGGTGTAAAATGTCAATGATGGCCCAAGCACAATTTCTTTCATTTGGGTGTGTGGACCAACAACATCCTTTGAGAACCTGCTGAAAATGACAACTATGGACTCCACCCCAGACTGGCTGAATCAGGCTCTGTACAAAGTACCCAAGTGACTTGCAGGTACATCACAGCCCAATGACTCTGAGTTTTCCACTTATATCCTCTTCTTGTCCCACCCTCAAGTACAGTCACCCGAAGACCCTGAAGGGAATCAGGAGTTTCCTGGGCTTCCCCTGCTTTACAAGGTGGTCCCTGCCTGTTATCAGAAACCTTTCCCCTGCTCTCCTGATGGCTGAGGTCACTGCTCACAGGAAGTTTTCAGGATGAGAAAAGGAAATTATGTCATTCTACCATGAAGAAAGCCATTACCAGACTACTCAATGAGGAAGGAAGAGTTCAGCCGCTCACAGACCCGGATAAGCATCTCTTGCTTCCCAGGGCTATGCGCTTTTTACACAGCTCTTCATCTGGAGAAATGACTGAGCTGTCGTGTGAGTTTAATCATGTCCCCCGGCTGCATGGGCAAGTGCTGGGGGGAAGCAGGCAGTGGGTGAGAGCTGCCCCCCACAGCTGTAGCTTATTTTCTATCCAATGAGCATCCTTCTTTAAATGGATCTGTGCATCATCGTCTGGAGATGCGGTCCAGAAAAGGGGAATGTCCTTTAGGATCTCTGCCTTCAGAGGGCTAGGAGCTCAGGGTTCCTCAAACTTCAGTGGCTTTTACCTGGCCTGATGTGATGCTACCACATCAAGGGTGATAAAGCTTCATGTCCAGCAATAGGTCAGTAATATCATATGAGAGATTCTTCAGACAACTGAGGCTCATCCTGGTAACCCCCGATTCATTTAGCTTGGCCTCTCTCTAGAATAGGATGGCATTCCTCTGTTGTCTGAAATGGAATGTACAGTGTTAATTGGTTTGGGCTGTGTGTGCACACCATTAGAACAAAATCCAGATGAGGGAAGCACGGTGACTTTTCCTCTCCTCCCCCTCCACCCCGCCCCACTGCCTAGCCCACAGTGCTGAGAACAATACCTGGCCTGCGAGATGCTCAGTCGACCTAGGTAAAGCACCCGGTGGATGAAACTGAGGATCTCTCCTCAGCCAAGCATGGCTGAGTGCCCTGCAGAGATAGTGGCAAAGCGACAGTATTTCTTTCCTCCCAGAGAGAACTCATGAGTTAGTCGGGGAACATTTCAAAAGTTGGGCAGGTTCCACCACCTGCTGAGTATGAACGATACTGCCTTTGTGACACAGGCTGTCCCCACCCAGCATTGGTATTGGAAAATTAGTCTTCCTTTTCTCCATGCTAACCTGTCACTTGTCACCTGAAGTAGCATGGAGCTGTCAGAAAGAGAGGAAGTCAGGAAGTGCTCTGCAGAACGGCAGACATGAGGTGCAGGAGCTTCCCCCTACAATCTGTCATGGGGTGGGAGGTGAGACAGCCCTCCTCAGTTTCAACATGCCGCCATCCATGCCCACCACCCTCTCCCTGTTCCAGGTCATCATCTCAGCTGGAGCATGTTGGCCTGAGAAAGATGTCACAGCCTTGTTCTGGTACAAATGTCACAACATACAGGTGAGGAAAATGAGCTCCAAAGGCAAGGTGACTTCTGAAGGTCATTGAACTCAGGACAACAGAGACAAGGCCAGCACTTGAGTCTTCTGAGTTCTGCCATGGGCCCCTTGGCTCCTACCATCTGTGTCCCTGTGTCCTTAATCCCTGTCACGCATGCACTTTTGGTTTCCTACTGGCTGGAGAAGTGAAATAAAACAAAATGCAAGAGCTTGCTAAGACTATTTGTAAAATGGAAAGAGATGGGCACTATTCCTATTTGCTCCACACCCTATGTCATTAAGGAAATGCAAATTAAAAGCAAGATTTGATGGCACGGCTTCCAGAACAGCTAAATCCCGAACACTGCCACCCACCAAACACGAGCACAGGGCAACTGGTTCTCGTTTACTGTCGGGACGAACGGATAACCGCCTCTTTATGAAGACAAATTGGCAGTTTCTTGCAATGTTAAGCAGAATCTTGCCATGGAATCCAACAGTCATACCCCTGGATTTCCACGAAGTTGAGTTACCAACTTAGGCCCACACCAGAATGAGAATGTTTATAACAGCTTTATTCATAATTACCCAGACTTGGAAGCAATCAATATGTACCTCTATCAATAAACAGACGCTGGGACTCAGATGCAATGAATTGTTTTACAGTAATAAAACGGAAACAAGCTATCAAGCCGACAAAAGATGGTAAGAAACCTTAAATACATATTACCAAGTGAGAGAACCCAGTCAAAAACTGCTTCATACAGCACAAATCCAAGCATGTGACAGTCTAGAATGAAGGGTTCACTACAGAGGCAGTGAGCTGATCAGTGGTTACCAAGATCTGGGGGAAGGCTTCTTGGGTACCAGAGGCTTTCCAGGGGTGAGAGCATCCTATGTGATACGCGAGCGGTAGGTACATAAGATTTTGTATTCTGAAAATATGTAAAGCGGCACAACATGAAGTGCTAATCCATGCAAACAGCAGACTTTAGTGGTTGGTAGGTAATGTATCAATATTGGCTTATCAGTTACCACAGACTTACCACGCCAATGCAAGATGGTAATAGTGGGAACTATGCCAGAGGAGTGGTTAGATGGAAATGCACTATATTTTCTGCTCAATGTTTCTTTAAATTTGAACCTGCTCTTAAAGAATAAAACCTCCTTAAAAGACTAAAAGTAAACAGAGAACTGTGTCTAGTGTGGAAATACAGTGGCAGTGCTGTATTTGTAACATGCACGAACTTTAATACTTGAGTCACCGAGGAAGAAGGAGACTGACTGGCATGGCTGTTCATCTTGTCCCAGCACCCCGTAGCTAGTTGGAAGGTGTGTTACAGCTTGAGCCCACACTCACGACTCTCACACCTGCAGAACTAATACTCACCCACCTGGCCACTGAATAGAGAAGCTGCCATCTGAACTCATCCCTGGCTGGCTGCTGCCTCTGCTGTATGCTGGAGGTGTCCTTTCCGGGGGTCTGTGGGTAAAGTACTTGCTGCATAAGCAAGAAGACTGGAGTTAGGGTCCCCAGCAGCCGTGGAAGTGTCGGGCATGTGTAGTGTGGCCTGTGCAAAATGGCAGAACTTGGGAGGCAGAGAAACTGGAGATCCCTAAAGGAAGCTTGCTAGCTCTACTATCGGAGTTGGCAAGTTCTGTGCTCCATCAAGGGGCTCATTCTGCTTCAATATAGAAGGCTGAAAGCAGTCAAAGAAGATACCTAGTGTCAACCTCTGGCTTCTGCATACATGTGGATCTCTCTCTCTCTCTCTCTCTCTCTCTCTCTCTCTCTCTCTCTCTCTCTCTCTCTCTCTCACACACACACACACACACACACACACACAGAGGCAACCACACAGACCCTCACATACATACATACATACACACACACACACACACACACATACACACACACACCACACAACACACACACACACACACACACACACACACATACACATTCGAGACAAACCAATGAGTAAAAGTTAGCACCGTGCCCTTTCCTCCATCAGTTGGCAGAGGACATCTTGACGTCACGCCTACAGATTTTCTCAGTGGCTTCTATTTTCCAGAAATAATCCTCAAACCCCTAGCTGCATCCTTCCCCGGGGAGACTGGCCCCTGCTCTCCTGGAGAAACTTTGGTCAATAACCCCAGGTTGTCCCACATCAGAAAGAAGCCTGTGGAGGAGGAGGGGGAGGAGAGGGAGGAGGGGGAGGAGGGGGAAGGATTTCCACAGCAGAAGCCATTCTGGGACACAGCCGCTGGGCTGACAGATCGACGGCAAATCACACATCGGGTGCAGGCAGACAGTAAAAGGCTCATCATCTCACTCAAGCCATCTTTATTCACCCTGTATTTTTTCCACACATTTCATTTCCCATCATGGCTGACTGCCTAAAGCATTCATGTGAAAATAGCAGATTTTTGCCTATGTGTGTTATTCCCTGTCTCCTCCCAATAATGCAGTTTATTGGAGTCTCAGAAATGACATAAACACTTGGCATATCCGAGCGGAAGACACAAAGAGGGAAAAGATAAAGCATCTGTTGATGCCGCCATGGAGAGAAGAGTTGATCCCGACACCTTTCGACAATAGTGTAGTCAAAGGTGCCGTGGCATGTTAGAGGGGCCCTTGGTGGTGACGTCATTTTATAAATAAGGAAACTGAGTCCCAGAGAAGCCAATTTTCTCTATGTCTACACATGTATTAGGCTGTCTTGTGGATGTTCTCCATGGGATTTCTTCCTCATCAAGATACACAAGCATGGAGAATTCTGAGTGGAGCCTATGAGTAGGAGATTGGGTGCAAGGCGGTCACAGTAGCAGCTCTGAGAAAGTGTCTTCATCGAGGCCTTTGGGTTCCCTCTCTTGGCACCCACAGGGTCCAGAAGGATTAGAGGAAGGACATAAAAGGATGCACAAGAAACAGCAGAACATGGGTACCAACTGCCTGTACAGCACGAAACTGGAGACTTGAAAGTCAACTTGAGTTTCCAGAATCACGATATGAAAGTCTTTCTAATAAGGACTCTGGGGTCCCAAAGCATGATACCACAGAGAAGAGATGTGCTCATAGACCATATTGACTCCTAGCTTATCATACGCTAGGCACAACCTAAGCACCTGAATGTGTGTGAGGTTATCAACAGAAGATAGTCACCTAGGAGGCAAATGTCTGCCTATGTCTTGAGAGGGTCTCTAGATTAGCTAAAATAGAGAGATCCAACTTAACTGTGTGTGGTACTGTTGCCTGGGCTTGGGTCTTGGACTGAGCAAAAATGAGAAATCAAGCTGAGCACCAGCATTCTTCTCTCCCTGCTTCCCAACTGCAGGTGTCATGTGACCAGCTGCCTCCTATTCCCACAGCAATGACTTCTCTGCCAAAATGGACTGTCAGTCAAAATAGCCCCTCCTCCCCTAGAGTGCCTTTTATCACAGAAGTAGGAAAAGTGGGTGGCGCACACAATGCTGCATTAACACATCGAAGCCTCGTGAGAATCCTACACAGCTGGCTTTGTCATTCTCCCTAATGGAGGCCAAGAGACCGAAGAACCTGATAGATAGAGCAATGTTCTCTGAACTTGTGCAGCTTGAACGACAGTGGGACTGGATCTCACCCCTAAGTCTCCTTCCAGAACTAAGGCACAGCACATGCCTTGTTCTCCTCTAAAATGTCCATTTACCTGAACCCAGGCAAAGCCATGAGGTTTCTTCAGTGATGCTACCAGCTAAATTCTTTGCATGGGGTTTCCAGACACTACCTAGTTAGACCTCCAAGCATTCCTACAGAATGTCCAGGTCCAAGCTTACTAGCCCACTTAACAAAGTCAGAGCCCAACACTTAGAAAGTGAGTGCTTCTACATCCCGAGGCTGAGAAGGGGCAAAGCGCAGGTACCTGCTCCTGTGGTTTCAGCATGGAAGCCTCACAGCCCTGCGTGCCCTTTATCCCCAGTGAACATGGAAAATGCTCCTAGAAGAAAGGCCCTCTTGTCTGTCTCCAGCCCTACTAAGACAAACAGAAGGCTCATGGTTAGATTTGGAAGGATCAAAAGAAGGGTTCCTAACCAAGAACCACTACCAGTTTTGCTTTTATTTCCCAGATTCCTCCCTGAGTTGGCTTGATGATGTCACACCTTGGCTTCCTTTGCACTGGTGTTGGGGGAGTGACAGAAAAGGAAGCCTGATTAACTTGTCCCCAAACCGACCTTTTTCATTCTTTTCTTCTTTTCTTTTTCACAAGACTTGCCTCCTCCCTCCTCTTTGAACCTGGCATCATCTCCCCAGGCCCCACAACCCTTACCCATGCTCTCATACGAATTGTGCATCAAGAAAGACATTGAGAGGCAGAGTCCCGGAAGAAATCACACGGATCTGTCAAAACACTAAATTTAACCAACCCAGAGGGCCCTGAGGAAGTCAGGAGGGAGGGGCCTACAAAAGAGGGATTTCATCCTGGGATTAGGCCCACAGGACATGGGGCCACCCGTGGGCTGCCCTCCTCTCTTGCTCATCAGAATGGGGAACATAACCTCAATCAGCCGCATTCACCTGGCACCATTGTCAGGAGGTGGCTTGGAAAGGCCCTAATCATGTCCCCTATTGTCTGGTCCCTCACAAAGAAGAGCATGGCAGTGTCAAAGCTGCTCTTCTCTTGCAGAAAACTCTGAAGTGTGTTGAAATGTGTGTCTAGACATATGAGTATACACATACCCTCACACTCTCATATTCATATGCACATATACACTCCTTTCAGTGAGGAGCAGGGCAAACTGTCCAATCTACCCCTTCTCATAGAACAGCAGTAACAAAAATGCTTTGCTTCTCTTGCTCCCCAAATCCTTCTTGGGGGGAGCTGTCCAAAGACCCTGCATTGATAATAGAAGGCCAGTGCTACTTCAAGATAATCCAGGAATGTGTATGTTCTATGTTTATTAAAATGGTGCAGAATCATTAAAAAAAAAATTCCTATTGCCTCAGTTTCTCATCTGAGCCAAGAGAGCTGAAGTGCTGGCAAAGCAACTCTAGCTGTCCCTCTTGCCCTTCTTAAGCAGTGTTTGGAAAAGAAGTGGAACCCTTTTAAAATAGAGGTTAGCCCTACCAGTAAAATTTCCGAAAGTAAATAAATGATCTACGAAGATTTCCCTTTCGAGTAGAAATGCTTAAGCCCTTATAAAATGTCATACCCTAGGCAATTTTGTTGTTCAATAAGATGCAAAGCAGGAGCCAGATGTAATAGAGTGAAGCAAATTATTGTCTTAACAGCTGGAACCTGGATGCCTCTTAGGGGGAGAACAGTGTTTGCTGAGGATAATGCCTCATAAAAGACACAGTATGATGGATGTATTGCTCTATCAGCGTGGCTTGTCCTGCTTAGCTGTACCATGTCCTTTGTAGAGCATCCCACCATACTCGAGCCTGGGCTATCAGTATTACAGGGAATGGGTACAAGAGATACCTGGAAGAAAGGCAAGTCACATCTGCCACAGTCATAGTAGACCAAGTACCCTCAATATGACCCACCAACTGTCAGCCTAAGTATGAACAAGCCCAGCCAAGATCAGCTGAGTTCATACATGACCAGAAGGATATCTGCAATGGTTTAGATGTGGTTTAAGATTGTCCCTCACAAACACATGTGTTGAAGTTTGCCTTGTGAATTTTGAGACATTGGAAACCTAACCCAGTCATGGTGTTTAGAAGCAGAGGATAATAAGGTTTGATGAGGTCATCAGGATGTTTCTCTCATGACTGAGTAGTGGTTGCTTTAAGAGAAAAGAGAGGACCATAAGAAAAGCATGGATGAGTAGTCTTCAGTTCTTGTCATTTGATGTCTTGTGCTATGATGGGACTGTGGCAAAACGAAAGCTACCACCAGATGCAGGGACTCTGGAACGTGAGTTTAAAGAAACTGCTTTTCTCTGTAAATGTATAGTGCTTTCGGATACTTCATGATAGCAGTACAAAGCTAATAAATCGTTCTGTTGAACATGTCCAGTGCATGTGCCTGGGGTTCCTCTAACATGGAGCAAGACTGCAAAGGTACCAGACTTGACCTAAGTTCCCACTTTGCTGAGTTTGTCCTCACAAATGTGTTCTGGAAGCCAGCAGTACTTATGTGAATGCATGTGTGCATGTGGCAATTTTTTAATCATGAAGCTAATGAAACTTAAACTTCAAAGGTTCACACTACCCTCCAAAGTTCACTACTCAATTTTATATATGCATTTCTGTGTTGTTTTCCTTTAAAGATCATATACACGTCAAGCCCCACAAAGTTTGGGTCCACCCCTACTCTAGCAATGCCAATCAAACATCTGGCTCTCAAGCCAATAGCTCTCACTTTTAACTATGTGGGTCTGTGCTCAGGAGCACCCCACCCAATCCAGCCATCCAGAGCAAGGTGCCCACAATGTTGCCTTATGCCTCACACATCTACCAACATCTAGAGTCACCCTCCTTTACTGCTCACAATTAAGACATTTTAAAAACCCACATCCACAGGTAAGCAGAAACAGATGGAATCCTAGCACACTGTCAGCGGAGAAACCAAACACCCCACGTGACAGCTCCTTCCTCTTTGCCTGCCCTCCCATCCTCTCTCTTCTTCGTCTTTTTAACACTCAGTACAATACATCACTTTACTCATGAGGCTTCAAGCACATCTGCTATATCACAGATACACAACTCCCAGAATAACCATGCCTGAGACCTATCTCCCAGGCAGCTCTCCAACCAATCCAGAGGTCTTGAAGTAATACATTTCTTCCTCTGACCCTTTCTCATTCTGCCAATCACATTTTTTTCCATTTTCCTCCCAAACATGCCTCCAGCATGTGCCATTCCCTGTGTATTCTGTGACCACATATACTCAGCCTGTATCATGTCTCCCTCAATTGGTTCCTCTAATTCCATCTTACTTACCCTCTAATTGATCCTTCACACTGAACCAGAGTGACTGTTATGAAATGAAAACATTTCATGAAGAGGTTCACTCCTGTGAGCAAATCTCTACAGTGGATCTCCCCCAGGCACAGAGTACTAACACCTACATTTAGTGCCAGAGGCCTCCCATGGACCACAGCATGACCTACATGGCCATGGTCATCACCTCCACTCTACTCCTTCCCAATATTTTCATATGTCCTGGGGCACGTGGCCTCGGGGATCACTGTCATCTCAGTATCTCTTCTTCCTAAGGTACTCCCCTTCCCTACTCGCCAGTCATCTAGAAAACCCATACCCATCCTTCAAGACCTGACTCAAGTGAGGCCTCTAATGATGCCCATCCACACCTCCAATGTAGATGAATAGTTCCAAGTAGCTTCCTTTACTCTCTGACATCACCTGCCATTAGTGCATTGTTTTTTCAAGAGGTCACTGAGAGATGCCTGCATCACTTGAAGACTAGCTTGGACCCCAGTGCAAAGCCACTAGAAATGTAAACCTTACTTTCAGAGTTCTGTTACCTCCTAGAAACATGAGCTCTCCTGGGCCACAAGTTACTCTGTATTGCTGTCTTGATTGTCCTTATTTAATTTTGAACATTAATTAATTAATTAAATTATTAATTAACAAAACAATCAGTGAGTGTTATAGACTATTCTTTTTGTATATGTTAGCTGGAGGTGTTCTGGAGATAGGACCCAGGACCTGTTAGGCAAGTGCTGTACCACTAAGTTACATAGCCAGCTGTTGTAGATTATTCTTTACAGAATCCTTAGGTCCTTATGCCATCCACACCAGGAAATTTCTATGACATCATCTTCATCTCAAGGAAGCAACCAATCAACACCTCTCGTTGGTTCCTCTTCACACCCTTCCTTCTGCCTCCTCTCTCTTCTTCTATACCCTCTGCCTGCACCCCTTTCCCACCAAATTCTTTTCCCTTTATTGCACAGAACCATTTCTCCTTGTGGGCATGACAGTGATAGTCTTCTATAAGGTCACAGTAACAAGACAAAACCCACACACCTTGACCCACCACCTCCAGACTTCCACCCTTTGCTGGAACTGTCTTCTCATGACCCAAGGAACCAGAGGGTAAAGGGGAAGCTGAGCTACAGAGTAATATGCATTTATTACTGCAAACAACACTATGTGCATGTCTTCCAAGGATCCTGCACTAAGCATGAGAGACAGAAAGGAGAACGTGACCCGGTTCTGCTCTCAGCCTGCAGAGTCTATGGAGGCACAGATGTTTTAGGAAGAAGTCAGGATTTCTTTTTACAGCCATCACTGTGGTCTAGAGAAGGGGTGGAGGAGCTGAGGGGATGTTGTCTTGTTGTTGTGACCCTACAGCCGTGTTTGACTGCTGTGCTCAGAAGGAGGAAGGGTTCTGCACAACGAGAGGGAAAGAATTTGGTGGGAAAGTGGTGCAGGCAGAGGTGATGGAGCTGACAAGGCGCTGTTCTTATGACTTCATGGACCATGTTCCTCCGACAGAAGACTGGCCTCTCCCATCCTCAGCTGCCTTCAGTGGTGGCTCTGAATATTTCTGTGGAAGTAAATGTTATTTTCTGGCACGTCCAGATTTCAATTATCTTCTGGTCAGAGGAAAGCAAAGCAAGAGAAACCAGTGTGTGGCACCAAGTGGCTTACTGCTTTCACCGGGCATAAAAGGATAACGCTCCCCAAAGAAAGAGGGAGGAAGAGAGAGGAGGTGAACTAACTTCCTCATTTAATCAAGTTGAAACACAGATTATATGAAGTTGAAAAACAGTTCCCTTGTTCTTGTACCAGCCTCTTGTTCCATCTGGGGCTATAAAACCCTATGCGATTTTATCTTTTCATAAACTTTTATTGAATCTGATGTTCAAGGGGCCATGGAGGATCATCCAATTAAACTCCCCCTTCTAATCCCACTCTTAAACCCCAGCACTAAATGGATGGGAGATTAAAAGCCAATAAATATGACAAATGAGAGTTGATCTGCAGGTTGATAAAGGAAATGGAGTCGGGTAGGGATTTGCCAGGGAGAACCAAGCTCTGATACTGGACAGCATGGGCTGATGGGGACCTTTGTCATGGTAGCAAGTTCAAACTTCTGAAATACTAAAACTCGGATGCCCGGAACAAAGCTCTACTCAACAGTGCTAGGACTTAAGACGGGCTGCCACCAGAGCAAGGCAGTGCAGAGGGAGGGGGTACAGATTCCCAAGGGATGTAACATCAGCACTAATCTTGCTAGCTTGGAAGCTGTTCAGGTGATGCTAGTGTGCCCTGGACATTGTCAAAAGAACAGCTCTATTTTTTCCTTGTTTTTCATGGAGCCCTAGTCACCTTCCAGGGCCTCTCCTTTGTGCTGGGCTTTCTCTTTCTTAGAGATACAACCCATGAGAAAAGGACTGCTACTCCCTTGTATATATTAGCAAGCCGAAGTTCAGAACAAGCTAACAATTTTCCCACAGCCCTTCATTAAGTAGCAGAGCTGATGTGAATGAAACTTGTCTTTCTTCGAGAATAGCCTCTGCTTCCTGGAGTTGTATTAAGGATTTAATGAGAAACAAAGGTGATGTAGACCGTACAGTAGCTATCCAAGAAGTTCATTTTCTTCCCTTCCTTAGATCCACATCCTGCATTTTAAGTATCCAAACCAGATCTGTACATTGTCTACCATCACCACCACCCCCAAATGTAATCTTGAAATAGAAGGGGCCTGATCATTTATATCAATTCACTTAATCACATTTTAGATCTCCACGAACGCATTCTTTGCCAGACTCTTTCATAAATATGTATCAAACTAATCCTCATATCAGCCTTAAGAAATAGGAATTATTTCCTCATTTTAATTAATGCACAAACAGAAGCTTACAGAATCCAAATGATTCTCCAAGATTCACAATGCTGGTAACTGACAAGGATGAATTCCAGACTTAAGTGTGCCTCCAGGTCAAGGTCTGTGCTCTTTCCAACATTACCACACCCACATTAGCATCCAGGCCAAAAGGTGATTAGATAGAACCAAGACCACATGGAAAATTAAGATTGCTGGGCCTGTGCCATCTAGGACACACTGCCATCATCATTTCTGTGAAAAAAAGGCATGCCAAGGAAAGATGAGTGCCAAGACAACCTTGGTGCTCTGGGCTCTCGCAGACAGTAAATAGATGGCATGAGAAATTGTATAAAGAAACAAGAGAGCCTAGTTTAATTGCACTGTGTGTGTTTCAAGCAGGAAAATCTGATGCATAAGAAGGGCCAGGTGAGGGACTGGGGAGATGGTTCAGTTAGTAAAGTCCTTGCCATGCAAGCAGGAGGACCTGAGTTTGAGTCCCAGAGCCCACATTTTAAAAAGCTGAATATGGTGGCACACTCTTGCAATTCTATTACCAGACAGGTGAAGACAGGAGGATCCTGGAGTCTTTATGGCCAGCCAGCCTAGCTGAATGAAAGACTTTGCCTCAGAAAAACAAAGTAAACAGTGTCCTGGGGAACAGTACCCAATATTGATGTCTAGCTTCTATATATGTGCATCGACACAGACAGCAGCACACATGGCACATGCATGTTCTCTCTCTCTCTCTCTCTCTCTCTCTCTCTCTCTCTCTCTCTCTCTCACACACACACACACACACACACACACACACACACACACACACACACCACACACACACACACACAAAGACGGAATGAAATCAGGAGAACGTGGATTATCAAGATAAGAAGTAGCAAGAGTCCAAGTTCACAGTCCCATTTCACATATCATCACAACGCCCCATATTGCTCCCTTCTACTCAGAACATTGACGCTGCCAATAAACCACAGAACATGTGCCCTTGTTAACACACAAATATGTCAAGTCTTGCCCAGTGTACGAAGAAGGTAAGTGCTTCCAAAGCAGGTAGACAGGTGTAGCAGTGAGCTGCAGGCAGAACAAGCCAGTCTGGCTGTGGCCCTCCAGCTGCTCACTCTGAGACCCAGCCCCACGCCACTTCCTGATTCACAGGTGCATTTGTTTCTATGGAGGGTGGATAGGCTGAAGGGACAACACTTTCTCATGACTATCTGTCCATCCTGTGAGGAGACACTTGCCCGGGCTTTGCTTTCATTTCTATGGACAGAAGCAAAACTGGGGGCCCAGAGAAATGAAATTTCCCTTCATGCAGTACAGTGGAAATACGTTCACTGGGTGTCTACCATGAGGCATCCATCACCAACTCCAGGAAGTAGATATGATTTTTTTTCCCCAGAAAGCCAAGGTTCTAATCTTGGTGCTAACATTTAGTGAAGGACATGGGAGGAAACTGCCAACTTGCTGTATGCCTCAGTTTGCTAGTATACAGTAGAGAAGGACCCCACTTCTGGGTAACAACTCAGTCAGTGCTCAGGGAAGAATTGACTGTGGCCTCCATGGCCACTCCTCACAGTCTTCCCAGCTCATCTGAGTGCCTGGCATCTCAAGAAGGAAAAGAAATGAATTTTCTTTACATACCCACTGAACACCAAGTTCTTCTCGACACGGGATCTCATCTTATCATGTAGGCACATCATTCCTCTGATTAAACTCATTTTAACAGGAAAAAAAATAACCAGGAGTAACTCAAAGGCACATGGTTAGTTTGGTTTCAATGACCTGACTCCAAAGTCATATAGGTCCTTTAGTACCTCAGTGGTGCTCAGTTCTGGCTGGTCAGGAGACTAACACAATGAGACACCAAATCAGACAGAGCATTGGCAGTAAACCTACTCACCTTGCTCTTGAGTGCTGCTGTTTTCTGAAGATTTGGGACTCTCTCTGCTGGTCTTTGCTTTCCCCTAAAGAACCAGCCCTTGACAGACTGGCTATAATACACCCTGGAATGGGACTATCCCTTGTCCCCTAGCCCCAACACAACTCAGTTGAGGGTTCTGACTCTTTATACAAGTAAATATTCATGTCATCACATTTAATTAACACAGAGAGACTAGAAGTATCTCAGCATGGCACCCAGCTTGCAGAAGCCTGTGCCTCCCTTGGATTCAATCACAGCACTGTCTTCTACAATTAGCTTCCTTTCCCCTGATCTGAAGGGTCTGTGCCCATAAATATCAACCAATTTTATTGATATTTGTAATTAAAACCACCCAACGGGTCACGCTCGGTTGAGCAACTTTGCAACACATACATCCATAATGGGAACATGAGCATATTTGTATGTGACATTTGATAGATAATAATCCAGGGCATTTCTCATTTTCAGAACATCCTGTGGGTACCAGCTAATTAATCCTAGCATGTCTCTGGGGATGGAGGGTGTACTTCAGACATACTCCTTTGATTGTCTTTGTTCCTGGAGTTCAAAGAAAGCCAAGGACCAAGAAAGTAAGTGGCTGGGATGGTGAGATGGCTCAGTGGTTAAGAACATTTTTGCTCTCTCAGAGGACCTGAGTTCAATTCCCAGCACCTACATAGTGGCTCAAAACTATCTGTAGCCCCAGATCCAAGGGATTCAATGCCTCTTTCTGGCTTCATAGGTACCAGGCATACATGTGGTACACATACATATATGAACTCAAAACACTCCTACTAATAAAATAAATAAATCCTTTTTTTTTTTACAGAAAGTAGGTGGCAGGCTGAAGACACATGGAAGCGCATGAATCCTAGGGCTGACCTTGTCACTTCTCAAGTTTCTCCTGGCTGTTTCTCTCTGCTTCACTGTAGGGAGTTTTTAAATAAATGGCATTGAAGATGAGCACCATCCAGGCAAGTGGCTCACACCTGTAATCTCAGCACACAGGAGGCCAAGACAAAGGAATTGTTGAGAATTTAAGGGCAGCCTGGCCTACCTAATGAGTTCCAGGTCAGCTTGGACAACAGAATGAGATAGTGTCTCAATACACATAGGGAGTGGTGCTCTGGGTCTCCCCAGAAGATCCAAGGAATAAATTAGCTAGATTTTTCACTGATGAGACAATGGATACTTACAGGCAAAGCAATGTGGAACAAAGGACTCCTCAGTTCACACATCATAGAGAAGAAGTGATGGATGCTATCACCCAGAAGTACCATGACTCCACCTCCCTGTTGGTCCAGTGGTGGTGTAATGGTTGGTCGTGATTGTCCACTTAACTGGATTCAGAGATGCTTAGGACTGGTGAGACATACCTGTGTGTCTGTCAGGGTGTTTCCAGAGAGGATTGGTGTTGGAGGCACTGATTGGAGGGGACATGTGCCCCTGGATAGAAACAACATTATTCACCAGACAGATTCCCTCCCAGGAAGAAGGTAAATCAGAGAATAGCATCATGTGAGACTCCAAGACGTCATTTTGTCCTGCGCAAGCACATCTGTGGTTGACATCAGACTCTGGCCTCTAAGCCCTTCAATATGGGCTCAGTGCCAGCAACTGTCCAGAAAGGTTTTCAGGTTTCCAGTGCTGGATTAGAGTGCTGAAGCATCTAACTTCCTAGATGCAGAACCTGAACCTCTGCCTCTTTAACATGTAGATAGCCAGTGCTGGATTATTAACTAGGTTCTGCCATGTAAACCAAGGCTCTGGGAAGAAAAAAAAAAACTCTTATAATACATATACATACATTCTGTTGGTTCCGTTCTTCTAAAGAACCCAGCCTAATTTAGGTATCTACATCCGCATGTTGTTTGGGTGCTAGTTGTTGGCTCCCTGGTCATTACTCATAGGTTTATCCATGAGTCACCTGGCAAGCCATAGCATAATGTTGTTCAGAGCTCATTGGTAGAGCAGAAATGGTTACCACAAATGGGCCCAGCATAATCCCAGGTTATCATATCTGCCCATGTCTCATTCCCTCCTTTCAAATCCCGTAGCTCCAATATACTCAGTGAGATTTAAGACCTTTCTCCCCAAATCCCCTAACAACATTCTTAGCAGAAACAATCAGCCTGCAAGTGAGTTAAAAGGAAGCTGCTTTATCCCAAAGGGTAGCCTTTCAAGTGTCTGGGCAGTAGGCTTATTTCTCTCATGACCTGGAGTAATCTCATCATTGATAAACCCCTAAAGGATAGAAGGGAATTCCAGGTGGGACGCAGGCAGGAGAAACAGGCGAAGAGGGGTGATTCAGAGACAGATGAAAATGTGCTGCTGGGCAACACCGGAGGGAGGGCATTTTTACAGTGTGAAGACTCACACCACACCTGCTCCCAAAAATGATTTAAGACTATTATCGTAATAGGCACATATCCAATAAAGCCATTAAAACAGCAGCAAGGAGTGTAAGTGTCGGCAGAGGGTGACATTGAAGAAGTCATGATTCCCATTATCCCAAGAGCCCAAGTGCGAACAGTGGGTTTAGAGAGAGTGTGGGGAGATTCATTGATCATTGGGACAACTAACTCAATTATTCAGGGACTAACGATCCAATTTGTGTTTAATCCAGGCCTCTGGCATCACTTCTCTCTCTCCCTCCTCTGCTGCCTAACTAGGAATAATTTTTACTGTCCAACTTGTAGCCATCCAAACATAGCCATGAAAGGGATGGAATCAGCGGCTCCCGCAGCTGAACAAGAGTTTAGCTGTCACTCAGGATGACTTTCTGCCAAGTCCAAGAACTCTTTACAGAGTTGCTAGGGCAGAGTTGTGTGGCATTAGCTTGGACCTCATGAGACAGGGCATGTACCACCTGATGGAGTATTCCTTAAGCAATTTGAGTCATTATAAACTTCTTTGTCATATGATGACAAAAATCCACCCTCTGAGAAATCAAGCAGTGATCTCAAGCTTGATTCAACTTCAAAAGTACCAAGATCCTCTGGAAAAGAGACTGTAGCCAAAGTATAAATTATTATACCACCGGGAAACAAACAGTTTGGATAATTTAAAATACTGAGCATATGTGGAGGTAGGATTATACTCTTAGGTGGGCCAGGGGACCAGTTTAAAAACATTCTCAGAGATAACCTTCTCAGCAATCCGAAATTGCAAACCACCCAAATGTCCATCAACTGTAACAGAATACCTGAGGCTGGATGATGTATATTAAAGAGAGGTTTATTTGGTTTGTGATTCTGGTGGCTGGGAAGTCTAAACATCATGGTGCCTGTGTGTGGCTGAATTATAATGAGATGGAGAAGTAGAAAGGGAGATGGTCACGTGCATAGGGAACGGAACACATGAGTGATCTCACTATAGAACAAATAAATCTCGCCGGGCAGTGGTGGCACACGTCTTTAATCCCAGCACTCTAGAGGCAGAGCCAGGCAGATCTCTATGAGTTCAAGGCCAGACTGGTCTACAGACAAGATCCAGGACAGGCACCAAAACCTTGTCTTGAAAAACCAAAAAAAAAAAAAAAAAAAAAAAATAGATTCAAGAAATCCACCCTGTTCCATGACAAGCCACATTAATCCTTTTGAAAGGTCATGATGCCCCTATGACCTAGTAACCTACCATTAGGCCCTGCCTCTTAAAGATTCCACCACATCTCAATTCCAATATTATGGCTCTCCGTGAGGTGCTGGAACCTCTAGGAGGTAAAGAAGTAAGCTAGGTCAATAGGACCGTGCCCTTCAGGGGAATAATGAGATCATGGCCTCGCCAGTCTATCTTCTTCTATGCACGCTCCTGACCACCTGGTGCTGAGCAGCTTTTCCTTGCCACATGCTTCCTCTGTGGTACAGCATCTTGACACAGCTGGGTCAAGCGATGTCAGCCTGAAAGCTCTGGACTCATGAGCCAAAACAAATATTTCCAATTTTAAGTTGATTTCTCTCAGGCTCTCCGTCACAGCAATGAAAAGATGACACAATTTCTATCAAGTTCAAAAACTGATAAAAATGAAACCAAACATTTGGAGGTGAAAAATTTGAAGTGCAAGTTGGGGCTACTGATTACGTGCATGGGGCGACTGTGGGTAGGGAGGGCAGAGTGGAACCCCTGAGCTCTGCCTCTGTATGATAAATTGCTGAGCTGTCCTCTCTGTCCCAGCCACATAGCTATGTGTGCTTTATCCTTTATCAGAGGTAATATGATTGTTTGTCTTTATGGGAAGGCCATAGGGAAATTCTTCACCAAGGCTGACCATCACAGAATATTCACCCAAGCCTAGAAAACTCCAACTTCCTATCCTAATTACCACATGTGTCCCCTCTGGACTCGTTCCAGTAGATAAGGGCTCACTTAAGGTTGCTGTTTCTGAGTCCAGTCCAGTTGTTCTTTCTGGTCCTGGTCATCATCCTCTGCACAAGTCACAGCAAGCCCAGAGTTTAACTGCTCATGATAGCTAGAGAAGAGTGGAGAAGGAAAAACCCTATGAGTTACTGAGAAATGAGTTGAAAAGTACTGGCTGAAATGAGTATCAAGATTGTCATTTGTTGTCGGGCGGTGGTGGTGCATGCCTTTAATCCCAGCACTCGGGAGGTAGAGCCAGCAGATCTCTATGAGTTCAAGGCCAGCCTGGTCTACAAAGAGAGATCCAGGACATGAACCAAAACTACACAGAGAAACCCTGTCTTGAAAAACCAAAAAAAAGTCGTTTGTCCTCACTTCCCTGCATTTCAATTAACTACAAACAATGCTGTGTGACAGGAGTACATCCTTCACCTGACCCATAGAGTAGACAGACATATAGATGTGCTCATTCTTCCTGGCGTCTCTGTGGTGACTTGAATAAAAAGTGACACCCCCACCCCCACCACTTAGGCTCATGATTTGAACACTAGGTCCCCAACTGGTAGAAATGTTTGGGGAGTTATGGACCTTTTAGCAGGTGTAGTCTTGCTGAAGGAAGTGCGTCATTAGAAGTAGACTTTGAGAGTTTATAGCGTCACATCATTTTCAGTTTGCTGTGTCTATTTCTTGCATGTAGTGGAAGTGTGACCTCAGCGTCCTGCTCCTACCACCATGCCTGCTGATGGCTGCTGTGCCTCCCCGCCCTCCATGATGGACTCTTAACCTTCTAGGACCATAAGCGAAAATAAATGTTTCCGTCTCCAAGTCGCTTTTGGTGTTTAATCACAGCACAAGGAAGTGACCAATATCTTCTCCATCCTGGAGTAAAGTTACCTTTCCTGCTCAGTAAGCTGTCTGACCCCCAACCCTTCCACACGTGAGCTTTTCTTTAACAGGAGCTACAGTCTCAGCAAAGCCACAGGCAAGCTCTGAAGATCGCCTCTGCATCTACTTTTCTTTTTAGAACTCCAGGTTTCAGGGGTCTGGGAGGCAACATTTATCAACCAAGAAAGATGAAGGACTTGACCAGAAATGAAGACGATAGGTTTACACCGAATGCCTGGCTGAACAGAGGATACATCCCAGAAAAATCAGCAGAAGGAACGGTGGCTACGTTCACTGTCTCATGATTCCCCTCTGTCCCAGGGGCTCCATTTCCTCGGGTCCTCACGTAGTTCAGTGCCCTGTCTGTGCAATCATGCGTGACAACTTGCTAGGTTGAGCAGATTTTCTTATACCCATTTTTAGAGGAAGAAACTGAGGCCCACAGGAGCCCTAAGATTCTGATTTGGCTATAAAGCCAGCTGCTCCAGTAGTCTCTGCCAACAAACCCATCCTTAGAGCAAAGAAACAAAACCCAAGTTTCCCTGAAGGCATGCTGTGCAGTAGGTAAATACTCGCCTTCTACACATGGGGGGGGGGGAGAAACCAGATACAAAGGAGTCAGACCTTCAGACATCGCAGTGGTCTCCATGCCTGGCTAGAGGTAAGTTGGGTTGTGATTTGAAGAAAAGAGTCTGGGGACTACATGTACAAGGAAACCAGATTCCACCTGCATGAAATACATCCAGTGAAAACAGAGCAAGGCATAATTAAGCCTCATTGTATAAGCCCTGCCATGCCTTCTAGTAAGAGGAAGGCCAGGGTTTCTCATTCCCAAGATCTATGCCGCCTGCATATCCCCACCTGAAGGTCACCCTCATTAACATTGCCAAAAGCAGCTCTTGTTCCAAGGCCAATGGGAACTTTACCTGCTTCCCAGGCACAGGAGAACAATGGATGTGCATATGGGGCTGTGTGTCTGTGTGTCTGAGTGTATACATCTGGTGCATACTGTTGCAGAGTATGCGTGCCTCGTAACTGGATGCATTTTGTTCTCTCCTAGTGCTTAATGTTCTTTCACACTCAAAACTAATAGAATCAGGTTGTGATTCAGATGACATCACATTATTGGTGACTCACATCTTGCTAGATGGATGGATAGATCGCCCTTCCCCTCTGCATTCTTTTCAAGGTAACCTTGACTTGTCACACAGCCAACCAAGAATGCCAGGAAGCAGACTTTTTTCCCCAGAGACGTTGACGACTTGGCCGTGACAGTTAACAGTGGTGGCTGTGGAGAAGAGATAACAGAGGACAGGAGCCAAAGGCTGGAACTGAGGGGTGAGCCGGTGAGTAGAGTTGCCCCCTATCCATCCCTCCTTTAGGGATGGGAACACCCAATTGCCTATGTCAATGTGGACTGCATGACTCTGCTCCCTGGCAGTGACCTTTCCCAGCAACCTTGTTATTAAACACCCTCTCCTTTTGGGAAGCAAGCAGGTCCTGAGGGGAAAATAAATAGTCAGCACAGCTGGAAAACATTGCGACAACAGAGCAGGGTGCAATTATGCCATCATTTCCGCCACTCGAGTTTCTTTAAGGAAATTTTTCATTGGGAAAATAAAAAGCAGAGAGGATGACTCACTCTCTTTTAAGATGCCACCAGCCCCAGAATGTACACATCCAGGGGTCAGCCTGACATGACTAGATGTGTTCTGATCCTTGGGTCCAAAGGTTCGTAGTCTTGGGATTTGCCCGTCTTTGTATCAGCTCCTTTATCTCTCTGCCTGGGGTTTTTGGAGAGGTCCTTCAACTGCAGGTGAATGACCAAGCAACGTCAGGGAATCCAGGTTGTTGCAAGCAAGCCACTCCATGGTTGGTTGGTTGGTTGGTTTTTATAGCCTCGTATTAGTTGATTATCTTGTCTCTGCAGCAAAATAATGGACAAAAGCAACCAAGAGGAGGGAGGTTTTACTTTAACTCACAGTTTAAGGGGACAGTCCCTGCAACAGAGAAAGTCATGGTGGCAGGAACTTGAGGCAGCTGGTCACATGTCAACTTGCCTGCACAGTCAGGAAGCAGAGAGAAAGATGATTGCTGATTCTGACCTTCTCCTTTTTCCACGTTCAGGATTCTAGCCTATGGGATGCTGCAGCCACAGTCAGAACTGATTTCCCCACTTCAACTGAGCTAATTTACAACTTCCTCACAGACGTGGTCAATGGTTTGTTTTCCTTGCTGATTTTAAATCAGATTAACCATTGCCCCGTTCTATCCACAAAACCCCATCTGAGGGCTGGTGAGTGAGCCTGGGGGTAAAAGCCTAAAGACTTGAGTCCTGATCGTAAACTCTCACAATGGAAGGAGAGAACTGACTCCTCAAGTGGTCCTCTGACCTTCACGTGCATACCATGAAATGCGCACATGCATGCTCACCCATACTAAATAAACAAATAAAGTTCAGTTTTTAAAGGCTCTATTTGGGTTTTCAGGAAGTGTGATTTATCCAGTTACTGTGGGCAGATTACTTCACCACCAGGTAAGCAGGAGGCAGGTACTGTAACTTCCAGAACTGGGATGCCTTCTCTCTTGCCAGATGAGGACCCAGAAATGTATAATAGGGGCACAATTGTGAGTGAAATCAGCAGAATTAATCATGGCTCCCCAAATCACCCTTGCTCCATCTGCTTAGGGGAAAGAAAAACACAGGCTGACCAGGCCTCCTCTGAAAATCGGAAATGCAAAATATGCCAAATCCGGAAGCATGGTGAGTGTCAACATGGCAACACAAACGGAAAGAATGCTGGGTCAAAACACACACACTTGGCCTCCTGCATGAAACCATTAGAAATACTGTATAGTGACCTTTAGGTCACATTTAGAAGGTATATGTGAAATGTGAATGAATTTCATGTTGAAACTTGTGTTTCATTCCCAAGATATCTCATTATGTGCATGCAAATATTTCAAAACAAGAAAAACTATGAACTATGAAGCATTTCTTATTGTAAGTATTTTGGGTGAGGAGTGATCTTGTGCTTAGGACTTTTATGTAAAGAGCTTCCTGTGGCAACTCCAGGAAATGTTGGCCTCTTTTCCAAGCAGAGCTGGAAATGCATGGCAAGATGAGCTCCAGGTGGTGGGGATAAAAAGATGAAACAAGGAACATGTGTGGATCACATAAAAACCTCTGACCAAGTCAGGAAGCCTATGGATTACTGTGCATATCATCAGATGCTTGGTGGCAGAATTAGACCTGAATTCAGATCTTTCTGTCTTCATACCACGTTGTCTTCTCTTTGTAGCTCCTTGAATCTCTCTTTCCCCCAAATTATAAAGCCTCCGAGTAACACTCATATCCTGATGCACTCCTTCCTCCATCCTCTCCCTCATAGGACAATCCACCTGGGATCCGATAGCCGTCTACAGGAACCTGATAAGGAATTTGCATTGGCCAGCCACCACAGGACTTACAAGTCAGTCATTAATACCTCCAGTTTTTTGAGCTAATCAATGAATCTATTCCCAAATATTATCCATAGTAACACAGTAACAGAGATGTTTTCATTTCAGTAGGGAAGTCTTGACACCAAGTCTCTATGAAAAAGAAAGGGCTGGCAGGCATGGAGAGTTATTCCAGTGGAGGTGGTTGGGGTATGAGTTGTCTTTTAGATGTTTTCAATTTTTTTTTTAAAATTTTTGAATAATCCTCTCACCCACCCCTATTTCTCTATCACTATCCAATGGGTCTCTAGCATATAAACTCCAGGTGTTTCCTGCTGTGGCTCCCCTAACATTCATTGTTCCTGACGGGATCTTGGGGCTCCAGTTCCAGCAAGTCTCAACCTCTAAAATCCAGAAGGATTCTTGGGGACCAGGCTCCAAAAGAGCTCCCTCAAAGGAAACATTCCCTCCAAGGGCAAAACGGGCACTGCCTTGTACCCACCCCCTTCTCCACAGCCTCTGCCAAAGGCCTGTTTTCTGATTACAGGAAGGGCATGCTTCCTTCTGTTTTCTAAGCAGAGCCTACTCTGCCCCTAATAACAGGGCTGTTAAAATCAGCAGTTCCATTTTCTATAGCCAGAACCACACCAACTCACATCAGCAGGTCAACCGCAGAGCCACATTTAGCAAGGGCAGGTAAGAGCTAAGGAGAGAAATGTTGCAGAATGGGAAGTGGGCAGGCAGACAGCCACAAACTTGACTTGGTAATGTTGTCCAAAGCCAACACTTATTATCAGCATAAAGCTCCTTAACAATAATAGCTGTACTAACATTAAAGCTGGTCCTTTCCACCCCTTATAAGGATTCTATTCTTTCCTGGATTTATAATCTATGAACACTATATGACCCACCCCATCTCACTTAATCTTGAAATACAGACATCATCCTTGTTTTCAGAGAAATATGGTAGAAATATGGAAAGAATATACTGGTATTTAGAATAATAGCCTTGGTTTTAATGCTAGCGCTCATACTATGGCACAAGGATTATGAAAACCTACATTTAATATTATCTGGAGAAGCTTAGCTGACAGTTTTCATGGACTAAAATAAAGAGATGCAGCTTGGAAGAGATAATTACAGAAATTTGCAATTGGTCAAAATGTGGAAAGCAACTGACCATAAGGTGTTCAGATCCAATGGCTACATCTACAAGCACCCCCTAAACCTATGATCAGGGGGACATATAGAACTCTGAGGGACAGGTTGTCTTCTGTAATCTAGCACTTTCTATACATGACATGGAAATTGCATCCATGAAATCTCAACAATATGATAACCTAAAAAAGTGTGCCCATTGATAGCATCAGTTGACATGGCAATGCAGATAAGGGAAATCTCACAAGGCCCTACCCCTCTGTGGGGAGCTACAAGCAATTATTGGCTACTGAGAGGAGAATCTGTCTTCTCCAGAGAGTAGCCCCCTGGTAGTTTAACTAAGCAAACATTCATCTCTAAACACATATGCATAAAAGCAATCACCAAACAGTTGTAACAGACTGTATTTATATATACACATGTGTGTATATGCGTACACACAATATATGTATGTATATGCATATATAGTCAATATATGATAAATAAATATATATATATAGTCATGAATTTGAGAAGGATGGGGAAAGTTGGAGGGGAGGAGTGAAACTATGTAAATACATTGCTCAAATATGAAAGTCTCAAAAACAATTTTAATAATGAGAGACAGAGAGAGAGAGAGAGAGAGAGAGGAGAGAGAGAGAGAGAGAGAGATGCATCTTGGGCCTGTCCTTTTGAATGTACCACTGATGTTCTGGTAGTATCTTGGATGCACTGGCAGCAGCAGGTGAGTAAGGAGGAGTGTTGACAGACACGTGTCCTTCTCTGCTGATGATAGCTGTTCATTATCTAAGGAGGTGGAGCTGCAACAGACAATCTGTCTGGCAGTCCATTCAAGTCAGGAGGAACAGCTTCAGAACAGCCGCTCTCAAACCAAAATCATCTGCTCAGGGAAACATCCTTCATGTTGTTACCCCAACAATCCTACACCGCAGTTTGACTTGTTATCAAGGGAGAGAGTGTTTAAATAATTCATCTCAGTGGTTTTACCAGGAAGCTATATAACTCAAAACTTCAAATTCTAGTGGCCAGCACATTCTCAAAATGTGTTCCAAGGATTCTATTAAAAAGTAAGAATGTCTCTTAGGGACTGGGGAGATAGCTCCATGGTTACGCAGTTCCCGTGCCAAATGGGGAGAATTTGGACCACCAGAGCCCAATCAATGCCAAGCGGGCATGGTGCCCACCTGTAATTTCAGCCTCAGAATATGGAGACAGGGGATCCCCAGAGCAAGCTGGATAGCAAAACTAGCCTTATCAGTGAGCCCTGGGTTTGATTGAAAGAAGCTGCTTTATGTGAATAGAGTGAAAAAGAGAGGATGATTCTTGACATCAACCTAAGGCTTCCATATGCTGACATTCACATGCATGAGTGCAAAAGTGTCTAAGAACCCACACACGTGTGTACATACACACATGCAAAAACATCTACATGCATATGCAGGCATACACCACACACACATACATACATGCATATGCACAAGAGAGAGAGCATGCATAAAGAAAAACAAAGTTTCTTAGGGGTTAATTTATGTCCCCAAGAAAGTTTTATTGAAATTCTAGTACCTATTAGCTACACATGTGGCAACCAAGGCTGAGTCTGGGGTGATGTTTTGAGAAAGACTGGCCCTGCTGGCACCTGTTGATGTGGGGGCTCTGGCCTCCATCCTGTGAGAGAACAGACTTCTGCTGCTTGAAGTTGCACAGTTTATGTCATTTGATTATGGCAGCCCTAGAAACCTAACACAAGCTCAAAGAGAAAGTCATCCTTCAAAAGGACACTGGTTCCCCAGTGTCCTTCAACCTGAGGACCAAGGAGACAAATGAGGTGGTGGCCCATTAGAGACAGTTAAAGCAGGATCTCAGGAAGCAGCCTGTGGGGAGCAGATGACATTTTGAGTGAATATGTTTATCATTAGCATGCGCGTGGCCACATCAAGGACCCCAATGCCTCAGACCCATGGGAGTGGCAAGGTTTTCCCCTGGTCCCAGTACAGATCTTGGCAATGTGGGTAGAAAGTACCAACCACAACGTACTCCTTGGATGGCTACAGACCCTCAAGGAAACCCCCCCCCCAATGAGATTAGCTAACCTGCTTTTTAGTTCATGCTGTGTATAGTAAATGTGTTAATTTCCCAAGTTGCTGCTGGTGCATCTCCATCAGAGCACATGACACACCCATCTCAACCCTTCTTGACGTTTTGGTTGTGGGCCTAGCCCTTGAGGGCTGAGCTCTCCAGTACATCAATCTCAATTTTTCTGTATATGTGTAGTTTTTTTTTTATTCCTAGTCACTCTAGTTGGGCCAATCCCAAAGCCATGGAGGTCAAAGCGGTAAACAACTGTTAAGTGATTTACTGTTTCATATTTTTCATTTATTATTACTGTGTGTAGATGTGTGAGTGTGTATGCCTGTGGTGGACAGAGGACAACTTTGTGGAGTCAGTCTTCTCTTCCACCTCTATGTGGTATCTTCCTTCAGGTTTCCATTGCTGAAATAAAACCACAGCGCCAAGAACAATGGGGGAGGAAGAGTTTATTTGTAACACACACCTTCATCCATCACTGAGGGAGTTCAGGGCAGGAAGCTGGAAGCAGGAACGACAAGAGAAGCCATGGAGGAATGCTTATTCCTGGCTTATTCCTCATGGCTTTCTTTCTTTTTTTTTTTTTTTTTTTTTTTCTTTTTCTTTTTTTTTTTTTTTTTTTTTTTTTTTTTTTTTTTTTTTTTGGTCTTTTGAGACAGGGTTTCTCTGTGTAGCTTTGCGCCTTTCCTGTAACTCACTTGGTACGGAGATCTGCCTGGCTCTGCCTCCCCAGTGCTGGGATTAAAGGCGTGTGCCATCACCACCCGGCTTCCTCATGACTTTCTTACAGCACCCAGGATCACCAGCCCAGGGATGGCACCTCCCATAGGGTTAGCTCTCCCACATCAATCATCAGTTCTAAAAATGCACCACAGGGACAAGGGAGTGGGAGAAGGAGGCCCACACGGCTGCCTGGGGTGGCCTGCCTTGAGCACTGAGGAGAAAGCACTGTCTTGGGGTGCTGGGCCATCGGGCACTATTATGGTAAGCAAATATATGGTGTGGTACGGGAGAGAAAGAAAGACAGAATGGTTCACGCCCTGTGGAGAGAGGCAGATCTGAAGAGGTGAAGGTGACCAGCAGCAGGCTGAGGTGGATGGCTTCCTCTCCACCTGGGGCCTAGGCCTGGGCTGCTGCCAAGGCCCATATTTGTGTCTGTGGCCCTGCTGCAGCTGAGGTCTGTGTTGATGTCATGGCTCCTGTTATCACCAAAGGCTAAGGCTAGGACGGTACAGAGTAGGCCCTGCCCCCTCACTGGCTACACCACTAGGGAGAACGGCCCTGCCCTCAGCCAGCTGTGGCACTGGGGAGAGCAGGGTCTCCACTTTGCCTGGGCAGCACAATAGAGCTGACCCTGTTCACAGAGGCGTGGGCGAGCTGGCCCTGGGGGTATGAGAGGGGGAGAGCTGGTCCTGCCTCCCTCATCTACCATGTGGTAGTGTGGGTAAGGGAAAGATGACCGCTTCCTCCCACCCTTAGACATCTGTGGGAAGTGGGGGGTGGGGGGCTGACCCGGCCCCTCACCAGCTTCTGCGCTCAGGAGAATGGTTCCCGCACCTCACCGGGGCAGCACAGTAGATGGAGCTGACCCTGTCAACAGGGCCACGGCTGAGCTGGCCCTGAGAACGTGAGCATGGGAGACCTTGCCCGAGCCCTCATTTACTGTATGGTGGGGTGTGCAAGGGAGAGATGCCTCCCTCCTCCCCGCTGCCCCTCAGCACCTGCGGCAGGTGGAAAAGCTGGCCCTGAGGTCAGGAGAGCAGAACAGCTGCCCCTGCTCCTCACCAGGAGATTGGGAGACTAGGCCCTGCACCTCACCTGAGCAGCACCAGGAAAGCTGACCCTGTTGGCAGGAAGGCAGGTGAAGCCAGCCCTGAGGGTGTGAGAAAGGGAGAGCTGACCCTGGCCCCTTATCTGCCATGTTGTGGTGAGGGCAGGGGAAAGATGCCCTCCCCTTGCCCCTCACCGCCTGCAGCAGGGGAGGGCGCTGACCCTCCCCCTTACCAGCTGCAGCACTTGGGAGAGTGGCCCCTGCACCAAGCCTGGGCAGCACAGTAGAGCTGGCCCTGAAGGTGGAGGCGGAGGTTGGAGGGCCTGGAGGGTGTGAAAGCAGGAGAACAGGCCCCACCCTTTCCTCCTTGCTGCACAGGGTGAGCTAGGTGGGGCAATACTGAAGAGCTCACCCTGGTAATGAGGAATGGGAAGAGCTGGTGAGCGGACTACCTACAACCAGCCAGGCCCAGAACAAGGGTTATGAGTTGGCTCACCCCAACATCCACCCCATCTATGATCTGCTGGAGCATGTGAAGGGGCCAGTCCTGCAGACCCAAAGCTGCAGGATTTCCACGACACAGGGTAACAACAGGATATCCAAGAGGAGTCCAGTGACAACTCAGTATCGATAGCACAGCAGAAACCAGAGGCCTCGAATCAGACCAATGACTCTTTGCAATGAACACTTGCAAGTAAAGATGTACGGACTAAAGGGTCTACTATGTGACACACTGTGTCACACTACAGCTTCCACAAGATTTGTCTTTCTTTTTTTCTTCTCTCTTAAATTTTATTTTATTTTATTTTATTTTATTTTATTGGGGGGGGATATTGCAAAGGCAGAGGACAGATAGGAAGGGACAGGAAGATGGATGGGACTGAGATGCGTGATGTAAAAGTCACAAAGTATAAGTACAAAGTTTTTTTTTCAATGCACCATAGGTAATGCCCATAGGGTATTGTGGGAGGGCGAGGGACATTTTCTCAGTTGAGGTTACCTCTTCCTAAATGGCTCCGGTTTGTGTCAAGTTTGTATAAAACTATTCAGCATCCATGGGTTCCAAGGATCAAACTCAGGTCAACAGTCTTTCACAGTGCCCTTATCTACCCAACTGTCTCCTACATCTCATGTTAAATGTTCCTTAAGGGTTTGCTACAAGCGTAAGATGCCCAGAGCAAATAGTAAACGACTAAAGTTGAACAAAATTGAGCATGGTTTTCTTACACATTCATTTCTCTGCACTTCAAGCTTCCATGAACAGCCAAGATGAAATATTTAGAATGTAAGAACTCCTCAAAACATATTTGACATACTCAGCAGGTAAAGGTACCTGCCATCAAGCCCAATGACCTGAGTTCAGTCTCCAGGATTAAACATGATGGAATGAGAGAACCAACTCTCTCAAGTTGGTCTCTAACCTCCATGGATGCTCTATGGCAGGAACATGTACAAACACCACATACACAAACACACAAACACACACACACACACACAATAAATAGGTAGGTAGATAGATAGATAGATGATAAACTTGTTACACTACAAAAACACTTTTATACTGAACATCTTCTCAAACATATGTATTATGGAATATGATTTGGAAAAGTACTGCTGTCTCTCATTGGGTTTTTATGGTCTCAATGCACAGCTGTTAACACCTGCTTTGACATCTTTTCTAGCCAAAATTGCTGCAGTGATGCCCCATGACCAGAATTTGGACATCCATCACCTATGTGTGCATATGCTGGAACAGATCACATCTCACAGGAGATTCAGGGCTGCCGTGTGGTGGGATAACATCCATAGATAAAAAATGGCAGGGAGGCACACAAGCAGCTCAACAGCTTCTTTGACTCTGATCTGATCAAGCCTGTGGGGTGAGCACAGCAAAGCCGAGATCCTAAGCTAGATGCCCTGGTTGTTCCCATACTGAGTTAGGTTATAGTTGCCTAAACAAGGATGTGTATGGAGGCTTTCTCAAGCCAAACTTAGGTTTGTTGAACATAAAATACACACACACACACACACACACACACACACACACACACACACCCCCCCCCCCCCACACACACACACAGAGACACACACACACACACTCACATGCTGAGAGAGAGAGAGAGAGAGAGAGAGAGAGAGAGAGAGAGAGAGAGAGAGAGAGAGAGAGAGAACAGAAAGAGGCCTAAGCTTCAGTTTAGGCTTCTGAGACTCATAGAAAAGTGGATAGGTGAGAAAATACATTTTAGCTCTCAAATCAAATCCTGGCCTGACACTGTCAAATGCACAACCATAAAGAGATCATAGAGTGAATTTTGTTCTATAGACAATAACTTTAAACTACTCTATTCTGACCACAGGCAGATAGGAATGTCTTGGGAGAGGTAGAGAGAAAAGCATGCTGGTAGCTTTCTAGAACTCAGAGTCCTGACTCCTATTCTGCCTGTCCTAGCACCAGCCTAAGCCAAAGGGCTTGCAGGTTCAAAAAAAAAGCAGAGATTTGGGTGCAGCTAAGTGGGACCACTAAAGGAGAACACCCCTAAGTTTCTGCAACTCAACTCATTTTCCATCCAGTATAGTTCTGCCTATACTACAAATTTATGTCCAGATGAGACATTTTTCAGCCCTAGTTAGGTGTGTTCTATCTACCATGATTTGTTTGTGGTTTGTACATGTCTCTCAGAATTTCACATTGAAACTTGATCAGTAGTATTGTAATTATTAAGAGGTGGTTCTCTAAATCAGTGTAGCAGCTCCTCAGAAAAGTGAAAGCAGAGCTATCATATGATCCAGTTATGCTTCTCCAAAAGATCTAAGCACACTGTAGGGGCACCTGTACACCACGTTTGTTACCGCAACTGTTCATAATGGCTAAGGTATAAAGAAAATGCGATTATATATACACGAAGTAGTTTTATTCAACTGTAAAGAGTGAAAATATGTCAATTACAGACAGAATGATGGAACTGGACATCACACCACTAAACAAAACTAAGCAAGACTCAGAAAGACAGATATCGTGTGTGTGTCTGTGTGTGTGTGTGTGTGTGTGTGTGTGTGTGTGTGTGTGTTAAAAATATAAGGGGGTAGTCAAGGTTGTTGAGGAGAGAGAGAGGAGGAACAAGAGAGAGTGGTGGATGTGAACATAAGCATGTGTGGAAAGTGTTGGGTTGCCCCAGATCTTTGCCCCGAGATGGAGTCACTTAAGGTACCAAGATGGATGACCCTTGTAGGATCCAGACCCTTTGGGGAAATGGAAGCCAATTGTTCTGTACTTCTCTCAAGTCTGCTGACCCCTGGTCTCAGAGGAACAACCTGACCACAGCCTCCTGCTATCCTAATGGCCAGAGCACCTGTCTCATAACATTTGCTTACTGCAGTCCCCTTTGCCTGCTCCCCTGCCCAACTTAAACCACCCTATAAAACCCAAACTCCCCAGCTGGTGGGGCTGCTCTTCCCTCTCTTAAAGATAGCCTGGCAGTTCCTTCCCTGAATAAAGCTTTGCCTTGGGTCTCCATGGGGCTCTCATGGTCTGGTCCTCTCAGTGAGGTCTCAATGAAACCAATTATTTTGAAATCTAATTTTAGAATGGAAGAGTAGAACAAAAATATAAATATCTGAAGTGAAAAATAGAAAAATAAGAGTTCAATTCATAAATGTGTTACTTTACAAAAAAGAAAGGAAGGAAGGGAGAAGGTGAATCCTCTAGAGATGCCCCACCCATGAGGACTTCACCCTCATGAATAAGATTAGCGTATTTGTAAAAACACTAAGGGAGCTGTCTGGCCATCTTTGCCCTTTCTCCTTCAGACACAGCAGGAGCATGCCAATTCTGAAGAGTTAAATAAACTCACAGGGTACCAATAAATTCGTGCCACCATTGTTTACATTCAAGTCTCCAACAAATTTCTATTATCTGTAAGTTTTCCAGGATTTAGGGATTTTATTATAGCAGCCAGGATGGACTAAACATAGGCATGGGTGGCATCTAGCCTGGGTCACCTGTGTCCGGGTGGTACCCTGACTTTATCCTCATCGTCCTGGCTATCCCAGCATCATTCACACCTCGCAGTCATTTCTGGATACTGGGCTTTTATATTTGATTTGATACTGTTTCAGATAGTGTCTAGCTATATAGCCTAGGCTGGCCTTGAACTCACATCCGTTCTGTGTCGGCATCCCAAGTGCTGGCATAACAAGTGTGAGTCATCAAGACCATGATACCTACTTCTGCCATCTATGACAGTGGCCTCTCTTGGGAATCACAAGTGTGTAAACTTCAAGGCCACTTCCTGTCCACCAGCCTATGAAAGCTCAATCTAATTAGCCTGAACATTTGAACATTTGGGCTCCCCATTTCACCTTCTGGAAACTATGTTCTGCATCCTGCAGCACCCTGACTTTGAGCCCCATCCCCTAAAATTTTTTTCTTTCAAGTGATAGTCTTGCTTATATAGTTCAAAGTTTCATTATTTTAATGCTAGATGTGATCAGACATTGATTACAAACTAAGGAAATCACAGAAGCACTAGTGGGATAAGAAACATCTATTAATGCTTCTAAATGCTTCCCACATCTCTGAATGCCAATCTGCCTCCCTCGTCAGCATTTTCCTAATTGAATGCTGACATCTTAGTTTTTCAGACTATCATGTACATGAATGCATGCACATACATGCATGTATGTATGTATATTTAAGAGACAAGAGATTGATTAAAATCTTTGATAGATTAAAATGAGATGTGGCTAATAACATGTAACATGTTACAGGAGAGGGTCGTTAAGTTACAAACTATTGTATTTATTAATAATGGATGCTTACTAAACATATTATTTTAATTACTTTCATTTCCACAGCTAAGAAAATGAAGGATCCAAAAGTTGGAGTTACTTACTCCCTTTGACATATCTACAGTGTGAGGGATGAGTCTCAAAATTAGACTTCATCTGCCTCTAAGCCCTACATCCCTTCCGCTGTAACACATCCATCCTCTTGACTATCCCCTCAAGTGCTTTTACATTCAAACAGCCAGTGGATTCATCACACTCTGCTTCCAGGGTGTTAGGAAGGATCTTCAGGTGATGTTTTTAAAGAACTTTGAATTTCCCAGGTGAAAATTCTCGTTGAAAACAGCTATATTGTCAGCTCTTAATTATTGGTGACAGTGCTAGACAGGGAGAGACCCATTGGACAAGACTCATAATTAATCCCCTCATTTGCGTCAAGAGTCTCTGCCTGCCTCTTCCACCTTAGCTCCTGTCAGGGCTGCCCACAGGGAGAACCTCATTTCCTGAGGGGCTCAGCTCCCAAGATCTGAGCTGCAGAGAACTGCCTTAATCAGGTATCTGCATTAATGTGACCTCGAAAAGCAAAAGCCAGACTAAAGGAGAGCAAAATAACCCACAGCGAGAGGGGGCTGATCCGAAAAAGAAATCTCAAGTCATGGTTTTGTTTTATTTCAGCACAAGAAAGATGCTCAAATCTATGGGATGGGTCTGGTCAAAGGCCGAACTGTTTTGTTTGTTGGGTTGTTTTCTTTTGTTTTGTTTTTCTTTTTGGTTTTGTTTGTTTTTAGTTTTTGTTTCTTTGTTGGTTTGTTTTTTTTAATCTACATTGCCCTTGTGGGGGGGGGGAGAGAAGGAACCTCCTCTTTGTCTACCAGAAAAATCTAAACAAAGGTAATAATCCAAAGCCTCCTTGCTTTTGAGCCGGGTCGGTTGTTTGTCAACTTGTTTGTGTTTATCTGGAGGATGAGCTCGGGGTTCTGCTCTGAAGTGTCTTGAGATGTATGTGAAGATTTGGTCCCTGGCTGGTGGCACTATTAAAGAAGGTTTGGGAAATTTTAGGAGGCGCTGCCCAGCTGGAGGAAGTAGATTGCTGGAGGACTGAAAGTAGAGGGTGCATCTTGCCCCGCCCCTTCCTGTCCTCTTCCCATTTGCTTCCTGGCTGTCCTATCAGCTTTCTTCTACCACCTCTTCTGCCATGATCGTCTGCCTCACCATGGCTCAGTAACCAGAGAGCTAGCACGCTATGAACTAGAACATTTCAAACCATGAGCCAAAATATATTTTTTTTTCTTTAAACTGTTTACTTCAGGTATTTGTCATAGTGACAAATGGCCAGAGTAACACAATTCCCAAGGAAAAAACTTCTCCACCTTCAAAGCCAGTGGTAGCAAAAAATTGGTCGAGAGTGTCATTTCTTGCTATGTAATAAAATTGATATTTCCAGAACCACAAATATTTACTCAGCATCTACTGTGCAATAGGTAATAAAAGATATCAATGACTGGGCATAAGAGAAGCCACACATGGCAGCTTTCGGCAGCGGGGCTTACGGGGGTTAGAGCAGCCACAGAGGATTGTATTGTGGATATTGTGGACAAGTAAGTGACAAACCAGGGTCACACATCTGCTTCCCTCTCCATCAGCCATTATCACTGTTCGCCTGAGCATTCAGCCCAAAGAATAGGAATTGAGTACAGGAGTCTCGTCCCTATGAGAGCTTCCCAGTCTAACCTGCAGGCCCCTCCACTGAAGACTGCCAGGAACAAAGCATATCAGAACCAATTACTGTCCGCTGCACTGATACAAACGCAGACTGGATGAGAGTGGAGAGCAACCCCCAGCAAAGAGGCAAGAAGGAAACCAGACAGAGCCAGCTCCTCCGAGTTCACCAGACCTCTAGCACCCAGAATAGCCTCACCATCCAGCGGATCCAATTATCTGGAGACAAAAGACCTGTGGCTGAGGTTCAACCCACACCTCTGACCTAAGAAGCCGGGCTCCAAGAATGAGGACTCAGCAATGCCCTTACCCTGTAATCTGTGGGAAACTGTGAGTCTTCCATGCTGTAAAAGAGTCCTCTGGCTATACTGTGAGCACTGATGTTTCTGGCCAGCCTCTCCACTTGGGCTCCAGTCTCCTCAGAGCCACTGTGACCAATGATGTTTGCTTTATCAAATAGGAGAAAGGCAATTTTGCCAGCAAGTTAGAGAGTGAGAACGTGGGTCCATAAAAGCTGTGTTAATGACAACAATGGTAATGTCTATGTTCCAGAGAAACATAACCAGGAATGTTTTGAGACTCTGATGGGAGCAAGAAATTGTCATCCACCTGAAGAATCTCCTAATAGTATTTTCCACACACACACACAAACATCATCACTGGCACAAGCTGGCTCTGGAGTCACCTTACAGGTCAGACATTATGATATCCTTGGCATTCTGTCACCTGAGCCTCCACCACATTGTGGCTCCTCCTGGCTGTACTCATGGCCTTCTGCATACCTTTCATACTGCCCAGCACATGGTAGGTGCTGGGTAAGCATTGCCAAAGACCATGGAATAGAAGAACATGCTTCATGAATCTTGTCAATACCAGAAATGTCCCTCCTGGATCCTGACCCCTCCCCCAGGCTGAGCTCCACCTGGACCTTTATAAGTTGGTCAACCTTTGGTTGACCAAAGATCCCCAGGTACCAAGCTGTCTCATAGTCATACAAGTAGGTTCATATGCTCTTGTAAGCACTCTGTAGCTTATGGGTAATTTCTGACCATATTGTCTACTGCTTTTGCTGTTCTGATGCCTCCCTTTACCACAGCTCTATGCTCAATGCCTATGGATAAACACTTCTAGGCACACATGAGCACACAAGCCTTGGCTTGTCTGAAAAGACAATGTTACTAGAGCTTGACACGAGGACAGCAACATGGCAGCCAGCTTTTAGAGAAGACCAGAATGCTTTACAAGGCTCTGTGGGGACAGAGATGTTCTTGGGAGTCACGAAGGTCTTTCGCATGATCTGTAAAAGCTGCCTGGGGCTCAGTTCTGGGATGAATGACACTAGGTGTCTGTAATAGTGCTTCCGTTCATATCCAATGCCCCAGGCAGCACTTGCTCAGAGTGGGTGAGCCTCAAAAGAAGTGTGGGCTTCGAAGGGGGCCATGTTTCTGTGAACTGAACACCAGAAATATCCCACCAGTGTTATGCAATTTTTAGGACTCTGTTAAGGTAAGTACCCCTATTTGGGCTCACTAAAGTTTTTATTGTACTGGCAGGCTGGGGGCTTAGAATAAATGAGATTTATGAAAGGCAAGTAAACTCTTTTAGCTCATGTTATAGGTTGAAATCTACACCAGTTAAATCTGTTCCACCCACAGCCCATACCTGGCTCACACTGTCAGTTAAATCATACCAGCAATAACTCTGTTGGGTCTGACCTCAAGAAGGTTGGCCTCCCAAGGATCCCTTACAACCTCAGCCTGGCTGGTCCCAGGCAATCCACGGCAGATTTGCCTTCACAATTCAGGAACCAGCTCTGGGTGGGGGTTAGTGCTTCTTGGGTTAATCCTTTCCTAAAATGTGGCTTTACCTTGTCAGACTCAAAGTTTGGTCATGAATACCAGCCAAAAGCTAAGGCCCTAGGCCCTGGGCTGACATTGAATGTTCAAACATAGTTGTTGTTTTTTTTTTTTTTTTTTTTTTTTTTTTTTTGTCAGTCACTGTCGCTGCCTCAAGATTGCAAACTTTAGCCTCGGAAGAGCCTCTTTTGTCCCTGTACTTGTCATCTGCAAGGATTGAATTTGATATGTGATTATAAAGTAATGAGACTGGCTTTTAAACAAACCACAGACCCTATGAATCCAGATGAGTGCTGGCCTTCAAAGATGTCACCATGCTCTGCTGGCTACATGCTTGCTCCAAAGAAGCTACCCACCCAAAGCCCTTAGGGATGAAATTTTCCTATGAAAATCACCTCAGGGACAATTAGCTAATTACAAGAAGAAAATCAGATCATTCCCACTCTACAGTGGCTCCTGTCACTCTCTAGTGTGGTTCATTGTCAGTGTGTCAGCTTCACCTGGAGGCCTGTCTTTCTTCAGAGAATGTGTCTTGTGCATCTTTGCATACCCCAGGCAATTTATACAGTCCTGGCATACAGAAAGCTTAATGCTCGGCCATGCCCCCCACCCCCAGGAAGAATGGGTTTCTCATTGGCTCGTTATTATTCTCCTCTCACTGCTATATAAATTCCAGGCAACGCTCAGTGGTTTACACCCTCCCCTTTTTGTTTCCTAAACCACAACAAAAATTCCTCAGGAAGGAGCTGGAATATACCATGCATGGAGAGACAGAGGACCTGTGTCTGTAAAACTAAGCTGGATTGTGTGGTGGTAACCAACAAATCCAGAGTCTCCATGTCTTAAAACTGTACAGATTCGTTGCTACCTCTTTATATAGGTGCGAAATGTAGAAAACGGGGCACCCGGATGCTTCACATCACCATCACATGGCTCACTAGCCAGCCAAAGGTTGCTACAATGCTCTCCATCAATGTACAGGTTTGCACACAAGAAGAAACAACAAACTAGAAGCATTTACACTTGCAATTATATTCCATCTGGAACTAATGCAAGCTCTTCCTCTACGACACACTGGCTGTCACTACTCTGGCCTATGACCCCATTCTAAAGGGGGACAAGGAAATAACTGTGATATTTCCATTTACTTGGAAAAAGGGAGGGATAAGTTGAAATAGGAGTCAACACCAAAATTTTCTAAAGCAGAGTCTGGAAGGCAGCAGGATCACATCAAAGAGGATATTAAGCCTGTGAGATGGTTCCATGAGTGGCCCCCGATGGATCCTGTCGCCCCTCTACCCCGAATCCATTTCCTTGCTACATCTACTTTGAGTTCACCCATGTCGCTTTCTTTTTTTGGTCAAGGGGACATCAGCAAATGTGGTCCAAGCTGGATTTAGAAGTGCCTGCACACTGGAGTTCTTGGAATGTCACCACCACCACACGGAAAGCCCAGACTTCCTGGTAAAGAGGCCACATGGACGAGAAGCGAGGCACCTCGGCTAGGATCCCTGGCCAGCTGGAAGGAGTGAGGCCATCTTGATCAGCCAGCTTGCAGATGAACTGACAGACTGACCGCCAGTGTGTGACTGAGCCCAGCCAACATGGTGTGGAACAGAGATAAGCCATCCAAGCTAAGCTGGCCCAAATGACTGACGCACAGAAGAGGGGGGAAATAAACGGTTCTTGTCTGAAACCACAAAAATTTGGCGTGATTTGTTGCCAGAAGTAGATAGCTGCTAAAGCAATTCAGATCTGAAAGAGGAGTTAGCATTGTAATAAAACTCCAAAACGTGTGGCATTGGCTTTGGGATATGGCAGAGGATGTGAGCTGGGGACCTAGCAAATGGGCTGGTAGGGAGGCTGGGGAAGGTGGTGTAGAATCTCTGAGTGCATCTCTTGGTGCATGCGAGAAAAAGGGCAGCCCCATGTTATGGAGTGGTGAAATAATTGAAAATAAATGCTGCCCACAGAAGCCTGAAAGAGAGACGGCACTTAATGAGCTTGTCGATTAAGTTGAGAGACTCTTCCAACCCGGTGTTGAAAGCACCCATTGGATGCCTCCAGCTGTGTGTGATAAGAAACTGCCAGAACTGAGCAGGAAGCTGTTCAGCTTTCAATCAGATTTTAGAAGAAATACAGAGGGCCCCAGATGTGCTGGTTTCGAGAAATTCAACTGTTCCTCACATCTAGTTTTTCTTGTCAGTGTTTCTCAAATAAGAAAGAGTCTCGACATAAAGATCAAACAAGAAGGGTATGTTTGTGAAAGCCCGCTGTCACACTTCTAAGCAGCAGGGACTAGATCCTTTCAGAGAGTTACAGAGATGTCTTAAAATCTTCAGGGGACTGGTCCCTGGGAGAGCAGTCTACTTGTGTCAGTGAGGTTTCCATTACTGCAACAAGTAACTGTGATAACCAACTTAAAAAGAAGAAAGGTTTCTTTTGGGCTCAGATTCAGAGTCCACAGGCAGTAAAAACTGTGACAAGGCAGCCCATTGTGGCGGCAGAGGAAGCTTATTAGCTCATGATCAGGAATAAAAAGGGGGAAAGAATGGGCAGAACCCCATTCTCTCAACTTCAAAGGCCACCCCAGGTGCTAAAAGAGGTCCGACAGACCCGACCTCCAAAGGGCTCCATCATCTCCCAATAGTGCAAAGCTGGGCACTAAGTCTTTGGGGGGATCTTTCAGATCATATTAACAGCAGTTCCCAAAGAAGCTGGTCTATCTCAAAAGAAGCAAGCAGTCTGTGAGGATTTGGGGACACAGAGTAAATTCCTCTGAGATTCAAAGACAGCCCACAAGTTTCTAGAGAGTTTTATCTGTAATACCTATACAATATTGTACTAAAAGCAAAGACACAATTAAAAGTGAATAGAGTCCTCTAGATCACCACTTTCTACAAGCAAGAATCAGGCTAATAAGGCTACTTAGCTACAGACATGGGCAATTTCCTATGGGAAAGAAAATACATCTCAGAGAGTCAAACCAAAAGCTTAAATGAAGGGTCTAAGATCGATGAGAAACAGACAATGAACTAGGTAACCCCTTCAGGTAGAAAAACCAGGCCCAAACCAAGGACGTTTTCTGACCCACATGGCCATACAATTTCGTGAATCCTGTCCTCTCCATTTTAAGTGGAAGTGTCTATCAGCTATATGAAATGCCTTTTCCACCACTGTGCTTTAAGGTGGTGGGAAGAAACACACTTGCTTTTTAAGTACAAACCCTGTGGGTCAAGAGGAGCAGTGGCTAAGAAGCCACATCGAGAGGCCTTGCCTATATCTCAACTTGAGGTAGACACATAGACTTCAAGTTTGATGCTATAATCATAAAAACTGTTGAGGGTCTTGGGAAGGATGATGGAGTGATTTATTCCCTAAGGCTAACAGGTAGACTTGGTATACTGCTTCTAAACATAGCTTCTTACTTCCTTCCATATTGAACACTCTTAGAAGGCATAACTTTATGACTCTTCCCACTAAAAGATGAAGCCCATGCCAGCCCTTACATCTTAGATGACTTCATGACTTGCTTTGACCAATCAAATGGAGCATGAGACACATTGTATGACTTCTGAGCAGGGGCCACCAAAACCTTAAGAGCTATCTTATAAAGTGGCTGATTATCTTACTATAAGAAAGAAGAACCTATGTGGTAGGAAACTAGACACCCAGCCAAAGTCTTAGCTGAGAATGTTTGAATGCAAATGTTGACATGTGCATGGAGCCATCTTGGGTCATGTGCATGAGATAAATAGCTACATCATAGCTACAAAAATGACCCCCAGCAAAAAGAACCACCCAGCTAAGCCCAGCCCATTTTTTAGAATTAAGATCAAATAAAGATTATTGTTTAAGCCATGCATTCTTGACATGATTTATTATGTATGCATAATAACTTAAATATTAAGAAATGGACAAATGGGCCAGTATCTGCTCTATAAAAGACAACCATGCAGAAAATAATTAAATCTTGTCTTATTTGACTTCCTCCCTGGTCTGTGTTGTGGATGCTGCTATTATCGTTATCTGAAAGCCAGGATACCTCTTCTTTTTAAAGGTTCAAAGTCTCTGGATGAAGACACATGTGAGGGAGTTTATCTGTTTCTGCATAGACTGCAAGCCACTGTGGGAAAAAAAAAAACTTCTGTTAGACTGTTAGGTAACATACACATAAATTAGAAGTGTAAACAACTAGAACTTGAAGACACTGTAAACAGTAGTTTCCCTGTGTACAGGTTGGCAAGCCCAGGATGGTCATGAGAGCACCAGGCATGTCCCAGCTTGAGGTCTTTGAGGATTTTATTTTTCATGCATGGATTACTCAAAGTATCATTCACATTCTTGAAATCTCTATACTATATTGTATTGTCTATAAGGTGTTCACTGTCTGCCCTACCCTGACCCTTGCACAGTTTTGTCTTCTCCCTGCTTAGCTTCACACCTTATCAGTTACCACTGCTGACATGACAGGTCATTTGTTTTATTGCTTTATCTGTTACTTGTCTCTCCCTCACCACACACACACCAACATATAAGCTCCATGAAGATAGGGATCTTCTTTGTTTAAGGTTCTGGAGCCTTTTTCCTGCCAAGTAATTATTGTAAGCAGTCACTCTATCACTTAGCAACAGCCCCAGAGACAAGGATTTTCATCCGTCTTGTCTAGTAGTGCATCCCCGATCCCTTGAGCAGTTCCTGCTGATGGCAGTTGTCCAGTAAATGTAGCCAGGAGGAATAAAAGAATAAACAGAACCGGGTTTCCCCAGCATAGTACAAAGATTGTCTCAGACATCATTGAATTGTTTATGCACTACGTTTCTCTAGCATTCTGTATGTCTGCTTTTTAATGCCTCTAGTTAAGGCAACCTCCATTTACTCTTTTCTTCTGAAGAAAACTACAGGTCATCTTTGGTTCCTAGAAAAAGATGGGGCATTTTGGTTTCCTTTTCTTCAGTCTCCTTAGCTCCAGTCCAAAAGCACAAGCCACCCACTCTTCCAGGCTACCCTATTGCTCTTTCCAGTAGACTTTCCACAGACTCTCATCTAGCCTTGGCCCCCTGGCTCAGCTCTTATTGACCATGTGCCCCTGGCTACACATAAAAAGATGCATATGAAAAAGGTAATAAATAGGTAGGGGCAGAGCTTCCCCATAGCCTACAAATTATGAAGGCAGAGAAATAAGAACGCTGGCTACTCTTATCCGTTAAAAAAGAACACTTCAGAAAAGAGATGTGGCCTCTTGGACAGACCATATCACAAATGCTCATTTCTATCCCAATGCTTTCCCTTGATATAATATGGTACACACACACACACACACACACACACACACACACACACACACACACTGAAGTGGCACCTGTACTTGAAGTTGAGCTTTCTGGTCCTATTGATAGATTCACCACCAAATGTACTCTTTCTACATAACTACAGGATCTGCCTGACTTTATAACCTGGCAGGTCTGACAAAGTCCAGTTCATGATTTGAAGCTTCCAGATGCATTGTCATTTGTTGCCCATGGCCAGGTATTCTATCTCTTCCAGGACCCAATAATATGCCCAGAGCTATTCTTCAAAAGGCACATGTGTCTTACTGCAGGTGGCACAGAGTCCCAGGAATCCCTGGGGTGAGTCTCCCACTGAAGCTTGTATAAGTAAAATTCACCCCACCCTTTCCCCTCCTCCCAATAGTTATCCCTTGACCCCCTTCATTTTATTTTTAACCTTCAGACTCTATTCATAATATTAGATATATGCCATTACAATACATCAGGTTCACTTTGCAGAATTTCCACAAAGCACCACAAACTGAGTGGCTTCATCCACGGAAAGGTACTAATTTCTCACAGTCCTGGGATCTGGAAATCCGTGATCCAGGTGTGGGCAGAGCTGGTCCTTGCTGAGAGTTGCCTGGGAAGATCTGCCCCAGACATCTCTCCTCAGTTCTGACAGGCTGGCAGCGGCCTTTGCATTCTCTGCCTTCTAACTCGTCACTGCAGTCTCTCCCTCCATTTTTGTATCTGTATCCAAAGCTCCACTTTCCATAAGGGAACATGTGACGCTGGGGTCATGCTCTCACCTCAGCTGGTTACATCTGCAGTAATATCACTTCCAAATAAGGTCACATTTTAAAGCAATAGGGGTGAGAATATCATCACAGGAGTTTGAAAAAACAAACATCTTGGTTTGGGGCATCTTAGAGATATCTTAGAGATTTCTATATCCTTTTCCTGGGATGGGTACAGTTGCTGTCTAGGTTCACAGTCTCCCATTGCTCTGTGAAGTGGAGGTGCTAGGTTGGCATGATTAGCAGGAGGCCCAAGAGCATCTCCACTGAACTTTGTGTTCATCAAGGACCACCCTGAGAACAGGCCTTGCTCTAGCCAGACCATCTCCATCCCAGGACAGCAGGGTACCCTTAAAGCAGCCACCACTTTGGCTATTAGCACTATTCCCTTTGGAGACCCATCTTGTAACTTGACAATCAATATTTCAATATATTCTCTGGTTATAAACTGACTGTTTCCATGTTCTAAAAGTTCATCTGTTGAAATCTCATGTGTGGTTAAGAGTTGGGGCCTTTGGAAGGTGGTTAAGGCCTGAAGATGGACACCTGTCATAGGTTTAGTGCCCATAAAAGAAGAAACATGAGAGGACTCTTTCTCCCTTCTTCCCTTCTCTCTCTTTTCTCAACCATAGAAAGATTATTAGCAAAATGCCATTCATTAATCCCTTCAACAAGGGAGTCAGTCCTCACCAGACACAAGATCATTTTGCTAATCTCACAGATACAAGGAGAAAGATCACTAACCCAAATTAACATGGCCAAATAAATTAAAGCAAACATTTTTTATTCATTTTCATGGGCTGTCTCTCCCTAAAGGCAGGGTTCAAGAGATCAGCATCAAACACGGGGGAAATAAGGAATTTTTTTTCTTTAGCTCAGGAGAAGGGGGTTTCCAAATAGGGGATTTTGAACAAATAGGCAGGGTTACAGAAGCAGAACATAAGCATAACAAGTTGGTCATAACAACCTTTTCCAACAAAGACATGGTCTCATGGTGGTCGTAACAAAGTGGTCATAACAAGGTGATCATAATAACCTTTTGAAACAAAGGCATGGTTCCCATTTCCTGGAACAAGCAGTACAGAACCATTTGTAGTTAAGGTTACATGTGGGGCACAGCCCAATCCTTGAGAAATAGACTTAACCATAAATGGGAATGAACCTAGTTTGTTTTTATAAGATGGTTTTCAAGCCTAAGATGGAGGCAGGCTGGTTTATCAGTCTGGTGCTTTGACTTTGGGTTTCTAGCATGCAGAACAGTGAGAAATGTCTGTTGTCTAAGCCAGCCACCTGTGTGTGACAGTTAATATTGGTTAGTGACTTGATAGGATCTAAAAATCACCTAGGAGATAAATCTCTGAACTTGTTTCTAGAAACACATGGGAATTTCTAGATTGGGTCAAGTGAAGTAGGAAGTCCACCCTAAATGTGGGTATTTCACAATTGACCCTATTCCGAGAGTGAATATGAAGGAGAAAGAAGCTAAGCAAACAGTATTCATCACTGTCAGTTGTGGTTGACATATTGTGCACCCCAAGAAACTTACCTGGAGGTCAGAGAATAGAAGAGCCACTACATTAAACAAGAGGTTAGGCAGTGGTGGCACACGCCTTTAGTCCTAGCACCCTGGAGGCAGAGATCCATCTGGATCTCTTTGAGTTCAAGGCCACACTGAAAACAGCCAGGCTTGGTGACACACAGCACTTGAGATGTCATGCCTTACTTGGGAAAGACACATGCCTTTAATCCCAGGAAGTGATGGCAGGAAGCAGAAAGGTATATAAGGCATAAGGTCCAGGAACTAGAAGCTTTTTAAGCATTTAGGATTTTAGCAGCAGTTCAGCTGAGATCCATTCGGATGAGGACTCAGAGGCTTCCAGTTTGAGGAAACAGGATCAGCTAGGAAGTTGGCGAGATGAGGTTAGCTGTGGCTTGTTCTGCTTCTCTGATCTTTCAGCGTTCACCCTAATACCTAGCTCTAAGTTTTTAAGATTTGTGTTACAGTCAGTTTTCTGACTACAGATGCCATGTGGACCAGTTCTTTCCTACCATGATGGACTCTACCCTTGAATTTGGAGCCAAAACAACCCTTCCTGCCTTAAGTGGTTTTGGTCATGTATTTTTTTCCAACTGGGAAAGTAACTAATATGCCATGGTAATTTGTTATGGGGCAGTTGACTAAATAAGATACACTACGTCCAAATTCATGCCTGGATAAGATCTAAGACAGGTTTACACTGTGTCCTCACAATGCTTTTAAAACTGCGCAGGTAACTTTCACCACAATCGTAATAGAACTATGGAAGAGCCAATGTGCCTTGGGGACACCATATCCCTTCCTCATTCCCATCTGGCAATGCATATTTGAGGGAGTTTTCTGTCCCTCAACATCATTAGAAGCAAGCAGCATGACCTAAGGAGAGCACAGAGTTAGGGATCAAGAGACCTGAGATCTGATTCAGACTCTGTCATTCGGTACTTGGGAGGCCCTCGGCAATTCACCTCACCTCTCTGATCCCACCTATAAAGCAAACAGATTGACCAAAGTTCCCTTCAAGATTAAGTGGCCTGTTGCTCAAACCTGGCTGACCATTAACTTGTCTGAACAGAAGTGAGCATATGGGAGTCGTCAGGGAAGCTTTCAAACTTTCCTTTTCTTCTGAAAGCAATTATGAGAGATCAGTCAGAAACTCCTTTGGTCCATGTTTAAAATTCAGGATCTTGAGGAGATTTTTAAATACGCTGTCAGCAAAGCATTAGTACATCGCTAGCCAGCTCACAATGTGGTATATTTTGTGAGTCCTATAGTTTGGATCTGAAATGTTCCCCAAAAGCTTATGTGTTTATGACTTGGTCCTCAAATGATAGAGTTATTGGGAGGTTGTGGAAATGGCAGGAGGCGAGGGCTATTAGGAATGTGTTCTCCGATGGTGGCTCTCATCCCCAGGCCTGTCCTCACCCGTTTCCTCTGCTCCCTACCACCATGAGCTGAGCCACTGTCCTCCCTACATCCTTCTTCCACCATGACATTCTTTTCTTGTCACATAGGTCCACAAGGAATGAAACCAGCAAACCACGGACGGAAACCTCTGAAACTGTGGGGCAGGACAAGGCTTTCCTCCTTACAGTCCTTTGCCCGGGTCGCTTTGTCACAGCAACGGAAGGCTAAACCAAATGTCTTCCACAACTCTAGACTGACTGGGCTCTGCTGTGTGGCTCTCATCAGGTCTCACATCCATCCAGGTTGAGAGCGGCTGGGGTCACAGAAGGTAAAGGCTCAGCTGGGTGGGACGACAAAATACCCACTCATAGGAATTGCGATTGAACCTTGCTTTGATTATTATTTCACTGTTGTGATGAAATATCTGATAAAGGAAGGGGGTTTTGGGCTCATGGCTCAAGGGTAGAACCCACCCTGGTAAGGAAGGCATGGTGGCAGCAGTATGAAGCAGCTGGTCACGTGGCACCAGCAGTTGAGAAGAGAGCAATGAATGCTAGGGCTCGGTTCCCCTTCCTCCCCCTTTCTGTCCAGTCCAGGAACCCAGGCCATGGCAGGGTACTGTCCCTTTAAGAGCTGGGCTTCCCATCCCAGTTAACTCAGTATATAGCTTCTTTATAGACATGCCCAGAAGTTGGTTTGCTGAGTGGTTCTAATTCCTGTCAAAATGACAACCAATATTAACCTCACACAGCAGAGCCCTCTGAGCTGGGCTCTGAAGCACCATTTGGTTTCCACACACTTTGGGCTCTTCTAGCATGGAGGTAGGTCCCAAAGGAATAGTGCTCCGGGAAACAGGAGCAGATCCCATAGACTCCACAAAACATCTAAGACCCCTGAGCTACATGCTGAAGATTAGCTGTATCTTCAAGGACAGTCCAGATCAATGACTTACAAGCATGAGAGTCCACAACTGAGCCTCAGAACTCACACAAAACAGGCAGTCACGATGGACACTTGTAATCCCCATACTGGAAGGTAGACAGGGCTTGCCTGGGGCTCATTGCCAAGCCAGTCTCACCCCCTTGGTGAGCTCCAAGCATCAGTGGTAGAGTGTATCTGAAAAACAAGGTAGAAGACGTCTGAGGATCTGAACCCAGAGTTGACCTCTGGCTTCTACACACATGCACACTCACACACTCAAACACACATGCCTCTACAGATGAAACATAAATGAACACATGCACACTTGCTTTTGGAAGTCACTCGGGCATTTTCAAAATGGCAGTGATGTTGACACCCACCTGAAAATGAAATTAAACCAAAGAGTGCTGTGGAACTCATAAAGATCCCGGACTTCCTGTAACCCTGAAGGACCTGTAACTTCTGACCAGAAGAAGAAGGCGGACTGCAGTGCCTCCATGCTATTGGAAGACTCCCCTGCTCCTACTCTGAGAAACACTTTCACAAAACAAGTATTCTGAACCCCACCTGGGACATACTTGTACTAACAAAGGTTTTTGCTTTGTATCTGAAATTCACATGCAGCTGGGAACCGTGTGTTTTTAATCAACCAGAGTAGCCAGCGCATAGGATAAGGGGCAGTGAGCTCCCCAGGAAGCCTGTTACAGAGGGTAGAGGGTGAGCAGTGAGAATGGGGGAATCACTTCAAAGAATTCAGTCTCTTGTTTTCCCTCCTCAGAGGCAGCCATGGAGGAAAACAGTGTAGTTAGGAGCATTTCTGGAAGAGGGTTGCTCTGCACTTGAGTCTGAATATCTAACACTAAGTAATGGAAGAAAATGAGGTAGAAAAAAATTCTACTGATACCACACTTTCCTCATCCATTCTTTTGTTGTTGGACACCTAGGTCGGTTCTATAATTTAGCTACTGTGAGCTTTTCAAGCATAATGAAAAACAAAATTATGTCATTTGCAGGAAAATAGATGCAACTGGAGATAATCATACACGAGGACACTTAAGTCTGTCTCGGAAAGACAAATATCATATGTTGTCTCTTGTTTGTGAGTCCCAGATTTTACAGAGATATATAAAATAAGGTGCTTATATAGTGACAGGAAAGTAGAAGCAAACTTCTAGGGTACAAAGGAGACAAGACAGGAGAGGATCAAGAAAGGGGGGACAGGATAGAGGGGGAAATCCTCCAAGATACAATATATATAGGAAAACTTTAAAAAATCAATTAAAAAGATTAAATAAATAAGTAGAATTGTGGGGACAAGAAAAGACAATGAAGCGTGGGGGAGGGGGTTCGCACAGCCCCTTCCTTCTTCTATGACTTCTGGTAATGCTGTTTGTTATTGCTCATCCTCTACCTGTGAAGTCATGCTTCTTGTGGGATGCAGGATGCTGGCCTGAGACAGAGATGCTCTTGCACCAGCTGAAACCAAGCTGGAAATAGGGAAGGGTGATGAGAAGAGCTCAAAACTCAGCGGGAGACTCATTAAACCAAGGGAGGCATTTTCTGCATTCTTTGAGCTCCAAGTCTGGACTAGATCACGAAGTCCAAATGACAGCACTTGTTAGTCAATGGGCCTTTAAAGATATGTTTCTTTAAGTCAGTGAGGGGACACCCTGCTACAGTCCCATTGCTTAGTAGGGTGGGCCAGATCAAGGACCAGGAGCTCTAGATTTGAATCTTTATCCTGAACACACCTCAAGCAACTCAATCCTAAGAAACCATTTGAGATGGTTTCATTCCCTCCATATGCCAGGTTGAAAATTTGAGGCACAAAGAAGTTTTTAAAAGTTGCTAAACACCACACAGCTAATTAGTGTGGAAGCTAGTTGACCATATGAATTAGACATGCGCTTTGACCTCTCTGAGCATTGAGTTTTCCCTTTTCAAAACAGCTTTTAAACATCAGAATCTGTCTCTCTTTCCTTTTCATTCCCCTCAAAGTTAGACGTCTACCTCTTCAGTTCCCCAACAGAGGTACAACATCCCATGTACTACACACCCCATGCCTTAAGAGCCTCTGTCCTTGCCCAGCACAGGTCTTCACCCAGTGCCCCTTAATCTTAGAAAGGCATCGCTCTCACTAGCTCTTAGTGCTGGGGGAAAGTGAGCATATGGCTAGATGGAAGAGCATGATGGATGCCTGTGATGGTGTCGGTCCTCCAGGAAAGCTGCAAAGCAGTCAGTGCTAGATCAAGAACAGAACATGTGTCCCGTGAGCACTCATAGGACTAGAACGAGTGAGCAGGAAACTCAAGGTAATGAAACAAGCCCAGAATTGATGCATTCAAGTAGTTTAGTGTCCACAAGGCCCTCTGCCTGAAAAATTCATAATTTCTCTCTCTCTCTCTCTCTCTCTCTCTCTCTCTCTCTCTCTCTCTCTCTCTCTCTCCTCTCTCTCCCTCTGTATATGTGTGTAGCAATACTTCCAAAACTCCAAAAGCCTTCAATATCTCCATGTGGATCTAGGAACACCATGTGGGGCTGGGTACTAAGCTCTGAGACCTATTATAGAACTTTCTAATATTTGTCTTCCTGAAAGGCCATAGACTACCTAATCCTGTTCCCAGGATGAGCTCCCAGGGCTTAGGAAGGCTCTGATTACATCCAAATGTCGGCAAAGTGGCCGGGTAAGGGTTCTACCATCCTGCAGCCATGGTGGGAACAGCCCCAGCCTTCATCCCATCTCCAACATCGTTTCGTAAGGAGGCCAGCCCCAGAAAACACTCTCAATATCTAATCATCTTAACTTGTATAATTATTTCCCTCAAAGTACAATTAGCAGATAAGCCTCTGGGATTTAACATATATAGATAGCACTGCCTGATGGACAAAAAATAAAATAAACCTCTGTCACAAAAGGGAGAAGAGACTAAGAAACAGAAGAAGGTGCAAGTGAAAGATTGAGGAAACAGCAGAGGCAGCAAGAGAAGGGAAAAATGAATGGAAAGGGCAGAAAATGCAAGAGGAAGCAGGGAGACAGGGAAGAAATGGGGAGAGACCAAGAGAGGGAAGTCTGAAGAAACATGGCAAAGCCTATGTCAGCAAGTCTTCCATTTAGGTCAGACCTACATGGGAGCATAAGAGCCCAATAAAAACCCACTCCAGGCAGAACGTTCAACTCAAGAATGGCTCTGGCCTCATGTCTTTCTCAGCTCTGTACCACTACCTCCATTTTTGTTACAGCAGAAAATGGACCTAATACACGGTCAGTGCCCAAAGGAGACAAACATGAAGTCAGCTTGTGAACCCTGGTCTTAGTGCTATGCCCAGTGTGTGAAGAAAGCAGGTCTGACCCCTGTGCTCTCCACAGAGACCACAAGGGACTGTGGCCAAAGAGACATCACATAACTTCACTTCTCCCTGTGAAGTCCCAAGAGGAAGAAGAACTGGAAGTCTGGTTGGTCTTCTGTGAGCTCTTCGCAACCCTAGTACTTGACTATAAGCTTTTCACTCATCACAGTATAAAGGCTGGTCTGAGTCACTTTCTCATTGCTGCAATAAAATGTCCTGGTAAAAGTAACTGAAGGAAGAAAGAGTCTGTTTTGGCTTGTAATTCTGGAAGAATATAGTCAGTAGTGGTGGGAAAGGCCTAGCGTTAAACAGGCGCAGAAGGTTAACTGATCACATTGTGTCTATACACAATGGGAAACAGAGAGTAATGATGCTCAGTTCCCTCCATTTATACAGTTCAAGATCCCAACTAGGGAATGGTGGCACCCAGAACGGGCAGTCTTCCCACCTCGATGAAAGTAAGATAAACCCCCAACATGCTTACCCCAAGCCTGTCTCCTAAGTGATCCAGATGCTGTCAAGTTGATGATTAACAATATCACAATGCTTTTTTCCAGTAAGGCCTTCAGGCTTCGAAAGGATTTAATGAGCCAGTCCACATTGGTTGAAAATGTTAGGGCCTAAAGCAAGGATCAGTAACTAAGAATTTTAGAAACTGTTCCTTCCTGCATTTTTCCCCCCCGCTGGGTAGCCCACTAATGTCAGAAACTGAGTAAAGAGATAAAAAAAAAGGGAGTATACCAGTTAGTCACCCCTCAACACCTGCGATCTAAGAAGGACTAACAGGAGCAGTGTGTACTGACTGTGACATGACAGATACACTTTCAGCTCTGTGACAAAGCATTCAAGGAGAGCAACTTAAAGGAGGTCAGGTTGGAGCTCACAGTTTCAGAGTTCAGTCTGTGGTCAACTGACTCAATGTCTTTGAACCAGAGCATCATGGTGGAGCATGTACAATGGTACAGAACTGTTTCCCTCAATGGCTTTTTACTCTAACCAGACCCCGCCTTCTGGCAGACCATTCAGAATCCAATTTCTTCTATAATGCCACCAGCTGGTTGCCAAGCTTTCAACACATGAACATTTTAGGGGCATACTTCATATCTAAACCAGAATACCTATTGATAGGAGCCTACTTTCAGGCTTCCTCTCTTCGTATGATGAGGTATTATCTGCCTTTGATGCCCCCATCAGACTCAGCCTACATACTCACTAGCACAGAGCGGTAGATATGGACTCACAGGCCAAATCACTAAGGCAGAATGAGATCGTCATGGGACACCTGCTGTGCCAGGCACTGAGGACTACAACAGTTTGCAGAGGAGCCATACTTTTCATATAAAAATATATTAGACTTTCTGATTAAAATGCTAACTTAGATATTTGTGAATCCCTTTATTGTGAGTATATACATGACAAATGTCAGTAGGAGGACAGGAAAAGACAGGGGTCACTGAAGAGAAGCAATTTCAATGCTTATTTTCAAAAAAGTGTGAGTAAGTAAACAGAGTGGGAAAGCCGCACCACTCCAAGGTCCTACAGAGGAGTCCCAGAAGGTGTGAGTCGACTCACTTACAAAGCCCCAGAGTGCATCTGAAGAAGGTGCCAGGTGAGTCAGAATCAGTGGATGTGGAGCCCTGAGAAAAGGTGAAGTTGAGTCAACATGCAGAACAACTGGGGAACGGGCCCTGTCCCACCCTGGGGGGTCACGATGCCACACTCAGGTGCGAGAGCAGAAGTGGGGACTCTAGATGTACTGGACTAGAAATACCAAGACATAGATGCATGGTCTCCCACAAAGCTGATGCATAGTTGAGTCTTAGGTTAAAAACAGAACCCAGTAACATTATGTCTTGAGCTAGAAACACAGAGAAGAACAACTACCTTAGCTTCCACTTCCCACCAGCTCCAAAAATCAGAAGAGTTAGATATAGAAGGAGCAATAAGAAGAAAAAGAGATTTTCTTCTGAAATAAATTGAATTCCCATGAATCCTCACCCACAATAGAGAAAAAAAATGATCTACATTCTTCTTGGTGTTTGATCACTCATTGAAGCCAGGTAATAAATTCTCCTCCCCCAAATACACATACTTACACACACACACACACACACACACACACACACACACACACACACAACTTCTGAACCTTTTAAAAACCTTGCTCTTTTTCTACTTTTTTAGTTCATGTATATTAATTATCCAAAATAAAGGGTTCATGTGACATTTTTTTTTTTTTTTTTTTTTTTTACTTTTTTGTAGTTTGCGTTTTATACTTTAGCATGCTCGAATCACAAGATCGGGTTGCTGTGGGTGACATTCTTACACATGCTTATCACATATTTTGATTAGATTCCCTCTCATACTAACTTCTCTGCCCCCCTCTTCCTCTGCCTGCTCTTCTTTCTCTCACTCTCAAATTTGGATGACAGCCTTGCAATGTGTAGAGCAGAACTGAACATGAGAGAAATAAGCTGGAAGAAAACGTCCAGAGCAGAACAAACCTTCAACAACAAAAGACCCTTTCAAATCCTTTACGATGGGGAAACATGGTATGCAGGGAAAGCAAAGTAGTATGCAATTATCGGAAAGGGTGGGACACTCTTAGAAAAGGATGGGAGCTGAAATTAAGACTTTAATAGCATCACTGAAAGACCAAATACAACGATCTCCCCAAATGAAGACAAAGATGAAAAGGAGGAAGTGAATTTACAGGACAAGTCAAGAGGTATCCACAGCGGGGGTGGGGGTGGGAGGCTGGGGGTGGGAGAGGATGCAGAGCAGATAGTAGTCATCCAATACATGATGTAAAAGCATTTTCTATGAATTGAAATTGAAACATATGAGTTCCTTGATTGAAATGGCTCAGATTGCCCAACAAAAATAAATGAATAAAGACCTCCCATCCAGGCTTCTTGTGAAATCTTAAAACCACAGGGCTAAAGATAATCTCTTAAATGCTTCCAGAAATGGGGGAGAGGGGAGAGGAGGAAAGTCACATCAAAAGACATAAAATCAGAAAAACAATTGACTGCTCAATAACCACATGCAACATTAGAAGACAAGATTCTGGAAGGAATTTATTTTCCACTTGGAATTAAATTCCCAACTGAACTGTAATTCCAGTGTGAGGACAGAATAAAGCTATTTTTAAGCCTACAAGGCATATTTGGATTCCTGGGATGCTATTGGCTATGTGGCAGAAGATAAGATGAAGAAAATTACAAAAACAGAAAAACTCAGGATGCAGGATTTCAGAGAGGAGAACACTTGGGTAAATCCTAGGAGCAGGAAATGTAAAACAGGAGTCCTACATGGCATCTTTGTGGCAAGCCAAAGAGCAATTGCTTCTGATAGGAACAGAAGGCTCTTGGCTCTGAGGAAGAGTGGCATAAAATGATCCGTTATAAAGTCTTGTATGAAGGAAGGCTATCTTGTTCTGGAGCCCCACGTGGTCCTCAACAAACGAAATCCAGACATCTAGTACATAGTCACCTAAACAACAACAAACTTGTATTAGTCATGTTTTTTGGTACTGTGACAAGATCCCCGACAGCAACAACTTAGAGAAAAAAGCTATCTTCTGTCTCACAGTCTAAGAATCCAGTCCATCAGGGCAGAGAAGGCACAGCAGCAAAAGCCTGAGACATCCGGTCACATTGTGTTCTCACAGGAAGCAGAGAAAGATGTTAAGACTCTACTCACTTTCTTCTTTTTTTTTTTTATTCAGTCCAGAAACCCACCCGTGGGATGGTAAACCCACATTCAGGGTGGATATTTTCCTATCAGTTAAAACTCTTTGAGATTTGCTCCTATGTGATTACAATCTTATCAAGTTGAAGGTGATCAAAGATGAAGCATCACAGAACTAAGTTTTTAAGACACAGTCCAGGATGAGACTCTCCTCCCTAAGAACTACCATTCATGGTGCCAAAGGTACCATGCAAGCTTTCAAAGAAGGAAAGCAACCAACAGTCTACTCAGCTATGAGATCTATGAACCACAACAATGCAGTAGTGGCCCTCATACCTTGGTGATAACAACAGCTTTCTAGTTGAATGTAAGACTCGCTCAACAGGAGAGAAATCATGCTTGGTACTAGAAAACAAGTCAACCACCCAGGGCTAAAGAAGTCATAGATCTTGGACAAGAACCATAAGCACAGCTTTACTAAACCACCACAGGCCCTAACTATATTCTAAACATTTGTTCTCACACCCACAGATAAGTGTAGTCCTCACCTCACATCAAGGAAACTTCTCTTTGCAACAGACCAAGACCATTGTAGAAAATCACAACCAATCAAACTGCAGAGCCGTGGAGTCCAGTCCTAACCGATACATCTACAATACAACTCCTGCACCTAACACTCAGGGATCATTGAGGAGGAGGAGACAGAAAGATTCTAAGAGCCAGAGAATCAGGGAGTTTGCTGTGAGGTTGTGTCTCCTGGGAATGGCATAAGCTACACCCATAGCCTCACCACATAACTTCCTAAACAGAAGCTAAACAAGGATGATGCCAGTAGGCATACTAATGTCTATAGGGGAATCAGGAGGTCTCTGCCCTACACAAAGATCTACAGGGAACTAAAGGAATGCTGAGAGAGGGAGAAACAGTCTTCCCCAGGGAAGAGCACAGCAATTGGTTATCCAATACCAAATGGTCAGCTTGGAAAACATATACATATAAGTATCATATATACTGAGCAGGGTGTGTGTGTGTGTGTGTGTGTGTGTGTGTGTGTAGATAGACAGATAGATAGATAGATAGATAGATAGATAGATAGATAGATAGATGATAGATGATAGATAGATGATTGATAGATAGATAGATAGATAGATAGATAGATAGATAGATAGATAGATAGATAGAGATTCACACACATAAATTTTAAAAGAGGCAATGAGAGCAAGGAAGAGTACATGGGAGGGAGGGGAGAAGTAAAGAAAAATATGGGGTCAAGGTGTTTCAGAGTGACAACCCCCCACACACACACACACACAGTGACAACATGTACTATACATCACAGCAAAAGTCCAAACACAACTCCATTTAGAGCCCTGGGTAGCCAAGCATCCCGTGGAGCTAGCATTTGCTGGAATATCCATACAGGACTAAGTAGAATTGTCCCAACCCAGGAGCTTTGCATTGTTGTGACAGGTCCTAACACATAAGGACCTGCTAAATAGCCATGCAGAGCAGGTCACCTTTGAATGTCAGAATGAGTCTAGCTCAGAGAACAGAAGCACTGATTGAGCCAAAAGTCTTCATGAAGAACGGGGGCTACGTTGACACCAGATCTTCAAAACTGAAAAGAGCTCAAAGTGCCCAGGACATGACATGACAGAGGCCGCCTCTCCAGGGAAGGACAATCATTGTGTATGGAGGTGACAAGAATGGATGGGTGTAGAGACGAATAGAAAAAGACCGTGGAAAGTAAAGCTGGATGAGCAGGTTATGTGCAGACCTTGGGGCGTGGGGGTGGGGTGGGGTGGGGGTGGGGGGTCTTGAGCTCATGTTCTCTATCATCGCCTCCCAACCCAGCAATGATTCAGCACTCGCAGCTCTTCTCTGCCCCCATCTTTCTCCTCACATCTTAAAATCTGTATCACTAGTGACACAGCCTTTTCTACTATTCTGAGCTTCTTGGGAAAAGAGAGAAAGGCCCGCACTCCGAGTCTCCTCATTCTCATCTCCTAGCCATTCTTCTATGTAAATTTGGTGGAGTATTTCTACTCCCAGCCTGCCAGGAAGCTTATTCTTGCCAAGGACCTCTTCCAACTAACAAACCAAACTTCTCAGCCCTTATCTAATGTTATTCTCCTGTGTGTTTGGAGTTCTTTACTGAGAATTCTCTTTTTCTAGCCCCACTTCTTTCTTCCCTGGCTCCCGCTTCCTCTCCCCATCCTTTCCCTTCTCTGTTCTGCTTTTCTTTTTGATACTTGCCTCACTCCCCCAGAGCACATTCACTGTGCACCTTCTCCAAGAAAGGTTGGACCCTGGAGCCCACAGTCTGGTGGAAGAAGGTACCCATGGGAATTAGAACATCCTACAAAGCACTATAAATATGGCGCCTGAAGTTTAGGTGGTCCAGAGGAAGCAAAGAAGGAGTTGTAGTTCTCACTTAGGAGAGAACGCTGTTCTAAGTGGGATAATGGCAGCTGGGCAGATCTGGCAGAGGAGGCAAAGGTTGGGGAGTTCAGTGGCTTGTTCAGAAGAGCAGGAAGGAAGTGTGAGGTCTATTCTCATGACCTTGTCTTCTGCAGGCGGCTCCCTGAAGTCACTGTCATACACAGTTGTTCTGAGACCTTGCTCCCTGAGTGGCCTCATGCCCAATGCCATCCAGATGTGCCAAACAGAACATCAGTTTCTACCTGTCCTACCCCTCCCCAGCAGCATTCAAGTCCAACATTCAAAATCATTTGTTTCCCAGCATCTCCAGGAAAATTGCATCAAATCTCCCTTCCCTCACCTAATGCACCTTATTAGGTGACTCTCCTAACAGATCATCTCCCTTCACTGTCTGTCACCACAGAAGGCCTCCTTCAGCCTGGAACCCACCACGCTTCTCCATGATCCACTGAGCTTGTTTCAATCAAACAAAGGTATTTTAAGTCCCTTTTCTGTAGTTTCTCAGCCACTGCAGAGTCACTCAGCCTCTTCCTCCAGGATTTTCAAGTAACATTGAAAAGTGCCCCAGGGAGATTTTATTATATTGATATCTCATGGATTTGAGCTTGCTCTGAAATGCCACCTCATGTAGCCACAGGTATCCGTCCCCTGGCTAAGGGACTAAGAAATACCAGTCCCTTCAACTGGCATACAATCCCTTCAACTGGCATACAAGACTCTCACAGTCTGGCCCATACCTGGCTCTCAATTCCATTTGTACACTCCCCCCAGCCCACGCTCTATTCCAACAATACTTTTCTCTGTGTTCTCATACTCTAGAAAAGGACCCAATTTTTAAAATCAGCTAATTATACTCTGGTTATTCTGGTTAATCTGAAACTATCTCTAACTGGAAGGCATCTCTAATGTTAAAATCTGAACTCATAAAAAAAATTCACTATCTTATAGTCTGATTTTTATTAAAGTAACAGTTTTTTTTGTTTGTTCGTTTATGCCAGTAGTAGGGATTGAAAAGCACTCTCCCACTCTACCCCCCAAACAATTTCAATTTCTTATTTTTTATAATTTTTACATATGTGTTAATTTTTTTTAAAGCAAACCATACAAAAACTACAAGTATTATTCAAAATATCCTATGCTGTATCTGAAATCTGCTTAGCACCGATTCAGACTTTCCATCGTTAATCCATCTCTGACTCGGGGCAGCACGTTCCTATAGGCTGTGGTTGGTTCATATGCCCATCATCTAAGAAGCGCAATAGGCATCTTGAGGGATAGAAAGGTCCTTTCAACCTCATCCCCCCCGTAAGGATTCCACCTTTCCCCCATAAGCCTCCTCCTGCTACTGGCCTCAACTTTTGTCAAAAATCCTGAAGTCCTTCTATCCCCAGTTTTATCTTCCCTCATCACCCACCTATCCCACCTGCTCCCTAAGTTCTGCTCTGGGGTAGAGACTTGGCAGGTGAGCCTCTGTCGGCCTTTCTAATTACAGGGGAATTGACAGGATGGGGTGGAGAGATGTGTATTTTTAGCTGTGGCTAAGAGAAAAGAGATCAAAAGAGAAAATGTTCTTTCCTCCTCTCCTCCTGCCCCTGAGCTCAGCAGGTTCCCGGGGTCTTGAGCTTGAAAAGTTTGGGAAAGAAAGAAGGAAAGCCAAGACAAAGCTCCGGGAGGAGTGGCGGGAGGGAGAAAATGGTTAACACTGCCGTCAGAATATTTGTTTAGGAGAAGTTTGCAAAACAGTGAAATGTGTTTACTGCTCCGTGTTGGAGGGCTAACAAGAAATAGATACACAGACAGTGTGATGCTAACTGCCTTTGACACCAATGATAGCCCTTTGGTTAGAGCAAATTCACCCCATGCCGAAATGGATTATTGCATGCGTCTGTTGTCTTGAGAGCCACCCTTTTCAAATATTCTAATACTCGAGTTAGCTCATCTGTCCACTTATTGATTTATTTGAAGGCATTGGTGTGGAGGAGCACCAGGCAGGAAGGTCCCTTTGAAGATGCAGGACTGAGGGCAGGGGAGGATAAGGTTGGTTGCTGAGTCAGAGATTAAGCTATGGGCCCTTGGAGCAGGTACAGAATTGTCCCCAAGAGTCAACCTTGAGTGACAGTCCACTCTCATCTGCCTTTACCACTTATCTCAAGTTTTTTTCTTTGTGTGTGTGTGTGTGTGTGTGTCTGTGTGTCTGTGTGTGTGTGTGTGTCTGTGTGTGTCTGTGTGTGTGTTGCTGTGTGTGTGTGGCTGTGTCTGTGTGTGTCTGTGTGTGTGTCTGTGTCTGTGTGTGTGTCTGTGTCTGTGGCTGTGTCTGTGTGTGTGGCTGTGTCTGTGTGTGTGTGTCTGTGTCTGTGTGTGTGACTGTGTCTGTGTGTGTCTGTGTGTGTGGCTGTGTCTGTGTGTGTGGCTGTGTCTGTGTGTGTGGCTGTGTCTGTGTGTGTGTGTGTGGCTGTGTCTGTGTGTGTCTGTGTGTGTGTCTGTGTGTGTGTGGCTGTGGCTGTGTGTGGCTGTGTGTGTGTGGCTGTGTGTGTGGCTATGTCTGTGTGTGGCTGTGTCTGTGTGTGTGGCTGTTTCTGTGTGTATGGTTGTGTCTGTGTGTGTGGCTGTGTCTGTGTGTGTGGCTGTGTCTATGTGTGTGGCTGTGTCTGTGTGTGGCTAGGAAAATAGAAGTGGTGGAATTTTGCACAAGAAGATTTGCTATAACAATTGACACGGTGGTAACCAAACTGTCCAACAATAGCTGTCTGCATGCTAGAGATGCGGAGAGCCTGCTAACTGTAGCTCATGAAGCTGGATACCTCCTCTGTCCTAATCTGAATCTGAGACTGAGATTCAGGCTTGGGAGGCTGAAAAACTGGAGTCTGACATGAGTGAAGCATTGTAGAAAAAAGAGAAGAAGAGGTGAGGAATGAGGGGGAAGGGAGGAAGAGGAGGAGGAGATGGACAAGAAGTGAAGGCAGGCAAGCAGGCAACACTTTCTAACGTGTCATGAACAGCTCTTTATACCTGGGCTGCCCACTCGGGGGGAGGGTCTCTCCCTCCATCAATCCTTCCTGGAAATGCTTTCACAGACCTATGCAGAGGTATGTCTCCTAGTCAGTTCCATATCCCCTCAAGCTGACAATCAAAATTAACTATCTCAGTACTGACAACACACACCAGCTTTCACAGGCTGTTTGCTGCCTGGGATAAACTGAGTTGGATAGATTTTTGTGGTCAGTTCCCAGTCCTGTGGGGAAGAGGGCTGGGGTTTATGTGTGATATCCTCTGCAGGCATGGGATGGTTGAGAGATAGCTTGAGGCTGCATACAATGGAATCACACACTAAGTACCTTTCATTCACCCAAATGCAATCACTCAGGTTCTACAAAAATTAAGAGAGACAGAACAATTTAAAATTGAATCTATCCACCCTTATACTTCACAGTAACATCCTCCTGAGTGAGGGGTGGCAGGATCTCTATTCTTATACATTTTCTGCCACAAGTGCCTTACTATAATAAATGTAATTCTGGTAGTTTGAGGAAATAGGAAGCAATCAAGCCCAAACTGAATATAACATACCTAATACCAGTATCTTCCAACTCTTTTTGAATGATTGAGGCCTCCAACATGGCATGATCCCAAGGAATTTTCTAGGCTAATTTTGCTTATGTGCATTGTATAAGGACTCTACCCTTTAGGGCCCACCATTCATATTACACATAAACCCATGGTTCTTGCCATCCAAGTGAGAGGAACCAAGCTGAAGGGACTAGGAATTATATCTATAGAGGAGCTCTGTCACCTCCTCTCTCTCCCTAACAAGTTAGTCAAGTACTAAGCTTCCCTGCCAACATCATCAGAGAGTGGTAGCATGTGGTATTCCCCAGGACCAAGAGCTGGGAAATGCTTTTGCTGTATTGTGCTCCTGAGTTCTTGAATGTGTGTTTCCAACCTCCCCAGCCAACTTGGGCAAGTCAGTAACTTTTCTTACGCCTTTCTCTAACAGGGTATGTAGCCATGAGAGATTGCTTTTAAAGAACAAACTCAGTGTGATAATATAAAAAGTATATATACTTGTAAGGTTTTTTTTTTGTTTGTTTCATTTCATTTTTGGGACAGAATCTCACTATGTAGACCTGGATGTCCTAGAACTGGCTATGTATACAAGGCTGGCCTCAAACTCACAGAGATCCACCCACCTGTCTCTGCCTCCTCGGTGTTGGAATTAAAGACATGAGCCACCACACCTAGTGGTACTTGAAGTTTTTTTTTAAAAAAAAAAAAAAACACTCTAAAACAAGTATTTTCTACTTTATTGGTAAATGGAATTCCCCCCAGATAATGAAGCATAGCTTCCCTGAGTACTCTACACCCGATATTCAGTGAGCTTTATACTGTTCCTGGTGGGAACAAGACCAATGAAGCCTGGTTCTGTTGGGTTTTGACTGCCCTCACTCTGCTCTGTGAGGGTCGGTCCTTCTCCAGTGTCAGCTGCCTCCTCATTCACGTATACGGCTGGAAGCTCAGCTGCTCTTGGGGGACCCACGAAGAACCTTCAGAGTTTTCCCTGTGCTCTCTCCTCTCCTCTTTTCTGCTCCTTTACCCTTCTGCCTCTCCCATCTAACCCTCTCCCCTCCCCTCTCTTCTCTCTTCTCCAGGATAAAGATCAAATCACGTGTTTGCCACTTTTGAAATCCATTGTCCTTTGTTACCTGGTGTCTATTCTCAGAAACTGTAGCCTGTGGGACCAGAAAGATGGCTCAGGGGACAAAGGGACCCACTACCAAGCCTGCTCACCTGTGCCCAGTGGACTCATATGGCAGAAGGAGAGGCCTCTGACCTCCACATGCATGCCATGGTAAGCATGTACTCACACATACATGGATAAACAAATCAAACCAACTTTTTAAGTTGTGGCTTTATGTAGCTGTGCATGTATGCAGTGTGTGTAGACATCCATAGGTTCACATATATGTGTGCACAGATGTGTATGTATGAGTATAGACACTTTTATTTTCATTTTAAACCTTGTTTCAGATGAAAGGGTAAATAAGGACCTAAACAGATATCCTAACCATTACAGCTTTTCTGCAAGAGACATAAGCACTTCAGTCATTATTCTAAAGAAATTTTGGGCAGAAAATTTTCATATCTGAGCCTCTGACAAAGATAAAAGCAGAAAAGTGATTTTTAGATGAAAAAAAGTTATGTTTCTAAATATACAGATTAAGATTACTTGGCATGTTAAATATCATAATTAAGGACATCTATAAAGACCATCAAGAAGTCAGCGCCATAAAATGGGGAAGATATTAGCAAGACACAGAACCCAAAAGGTAATTTATAATAAAGAGAGCTTCACTGTGTGGCATGGTCACCATGGGCCACATGTAGCCAGTAAACATTTGTGCCATATTTGACCCAAACTGCAGGATTCCAGGGGCATAGCATTCACAACAGTTGTAGAAGGACTTGTGAAAAGCTCATTGATTGCATGTTAGTGTAATAATATCTGGGGTCAGTGGATTGAGTAAAATAGACAAAGGAAAAGAATATTCCTGAAAATAATTTTACTTATTTCTTATTAAGAAATTTTTTTATTCATCTTACATACCAACCACAGATCCCCCCTCTTCCCTCCTCCCACCCTTCCAGCCTTCCCACAACCGATCCCCCATTCCCTCCTCCAACAAGATAAGGCCTCCCATGGGGAGTCAGCAGAACCTGGTACATTCAGTTGAGGCAGGTCCAAGCCCCTCCCCCTGCATCAAGGCTGTGCAAGGTGTCCCACCATAGGTAATAGGCTCCAAAAAGCCAGCTCATGCACCACAGATAGATCCTGATCCTACTGCCAGGGGCCCCTTAAACAGACCAAGCTACACAACTGTCTCACTTATGCAGAGGGCCTAGTCTAGTTCCATGTAGGCTCCACAGCTGTTGGTCTAAAAGTTCATGAGTTCCCACTAGTTCGGAAAAAAAACTCTTTTAATGTTTTCATATCAGTTACTTTTCTCATCACTATGACAGAATATTGATAGAAAGCCCACTTTCGCGTCAGGGAGGGCATGATGGCGGAAGGAGCTTGGTCATATTGGCACAGACAGAAATCCAGAGTGCTCAGGTGGAACCACAGGCAGGTGGAACCTTCAAGGCTCGCCCTTAATGACCTGTGCACACCACCTAGGCACATGTTCAAAGGATTCCACAACCTTCCCTGCCAGCGTCACCAACTGGGGACAAAGTATCCAAACACACAAGCTTGTGGGAAACACTCTACACTCAACTCCTCACCCTGGGAGAACATTTTAACCTGTGTAAGGCTCACATCATATTTCTACAGGCAAATCCTAAACATATAATGAATGTTTGAAAATTAACGAGGAAAAGGCGGCAGTCTCGACAGAAAGATGACAAGCACTACACACCTTGCAGACAATTTGCAGAGAGAGAAATCCAAAGTAAGCTATGAATATCCACTCACAATAATTAAGGACAAAATGAAGGCAAACTGAAAAGACAAAGAGAAATACTTAAAGCTGGACAAAATCAGAAAATTGAATAATGCCAAGAGTTGTTAGGGATTTAAGAAAGCAGGAACCCTCTGAACTGTGGGTAAATGCAGCATTCCAGGGAACAGTCTGCCAATGCCTAGTCAAATTAAGTATATATATATATGTGCTATAGCCCAGAAATTCCACTCCTATGCTTGTATCTCAGACAAATAACCATATAGCTCCAAAGAGTCACGGGTATAAGGATGTTCATTTCAATTTTATTTGTAGTGGTCAGGTGTTAGAGGCAACCTGAGCACACAATAGAGTGCAGGGAGTGTGGACTCAGTAGGGATATATCGTGGGTGATGGTTACTCACCACAGAGTACTCTGTGGTTGAACGTTGTTGACTATGTTAACACATGCTGATGTAGATGATGCTGGTGCAGTGCTGCTTCCAGGAGATCTAAGTCCCCAAATTACAGATATGCTCAACTTGTGACTGAAAGAGGGAGGGAGGGGGCAGGCAACAACCTTAAGGAAAATTGAAATGTCATTAAACACAGAGTCTGGTTTGCATTCTTACCTAAGTGGATAACAAACATGTATGTATGGAAGTGGACTGTAGAAGAGTGTACACGTAGAGTGGTAACGAATGGTACATGCATGGGAGTGCCTCTGTGTGTTGGGGTGGGGGTATGTGTGTGTGTGTGTGTGTGTGTGTGTGCGTGTGCATGTGTGTAGAGTGGGAGTGATTGGTTGTAAAATAATACAATGTGTTTACTAAACACATCCTAACATAAATTATACATAAAATCCTTGAGAATATGGAAGAAAAGACAGTGGCTAGTAGGAATAGAGTTGTTGGATAAAGGAGAATAAATACATGCACATGGACTCACAAGCTTTGTCTGGACAAGTGATGTACTTGAAATGGGAAATATGACAAACTTACCTCTACATTTCTGATGGAAAAAGAAATGAAACCAGCTATTTTGTTCTATATAGAAATGATAAACAAGAAATACTGTATTGTGAGTACCCACTGTATGCAAATTTCGTCCTATTCAAGGCAAGAAAGAAAACACAATGAATGGCTATAAATCCGGGTAATATAAAAATGAGCACAGCCATTTGTCTGATGAGACAAATTTTGTGCTAGCACCAAATTCTCAGAATACCCTCTGCCTTAGATGAACTAGTATGTTCATGGGAGATTGCTCATAAGAGATCAGAAGGAGAACTAGGGAAGTAAGGTTAAAAAGGATGTAGAGACAGAAAAAATTACAGGACAGGGGGATGATAAGACTCAGGACCTCCAGGTTCTATTTCAACCACATTGAACTACTTTAGGCATTAAGTTTCCACATAATCTTTTATTTGAAGAAAGGATTCTGTGATTAAAAAGGAAGAGAAATGGGCACCATTCTCATGGGCCTTTATGTAAGATATGGAGCAATATGACGAAGAGTGTTTTCAATGGTGGTTACACAAAACCTGCAGAGTATTCCTCATGCCACTGTCTTTTAGCAGCAAAGATGGACAATGCAGGCAGATTAGATCAATGCTTTCTGCAAAGATGTTTCTGGGAAGGTAGGGTAATGTAGTATATGCCCTGTCTCTCCCCGGTAATAAAATGCACCAGAAAGAGCAAGCAGAGAAAATCTAGTGGGACTGATGGTTGTTGTCCTTTGAACTAACTCTCCAAGCTCCTTGTCAGGGCTGCTTCTGGCAGATTTAAGCAGCAGCTAAGTCCCCAAGTTACAGATATGCTCAAGTGGTGCTGAAACGGGGGCCGACAACTTTAAAGAAATGTCACTAAACAAAAAGCCTGGTTTGCATTCTTACCTTAGTAGAATACATACGTACACACACAGACACACAGACACAGACACACACACACACACACACACACACACACACACACACACACACACACACACACACACATATGCATGTATTCACAAACACCTGCATGGAAGTGAACTGCAGAAGTGTGTACAAGCACAGTCAATGTTGTTATTTGACTATCAGTTGTCCACTACGGGCTTATGTAGTGGGGGTCTTGGTTGCCCAATGCTGGGAAGTGATTGGATCCTGAGAACTCTGACCCAAGCAATGGATGGATCCCATGATATCTCTATCGTAATAATCTAACAGAAAAGTGATGAAAGGTAGGAAGTAGGCTCTAGTTGGAGGAAGTAGGTCATGGGGGCATGCCTTAGAAGACTGCATATTATCCCTACATAATTACTAAAACTACATAATATTTGTGTGTGCACATGTATGCGGGGGAGGGCAGTTTGCATGTGAACATATGTGCAAGCTAGAAGACAATCTCAAGTATCATTTTTCATGAGTCCTTCATATTGTTTTTATTGAGACAGGTCTTTCATTGGCCTGGGGATTACCAATTAGACTAGGCTGGCTGGCCAGGAAGCCTCAGAGAGCCACCTGTCTCTGCCTCCCTAGACCTCGGATTACATATGTACACCACCAATGTGCCTGGATATTTTATATGGGTTCTGAAACTCAGGTCCTCATGCTTACAGGGCAAGTGCTTTACAGACTGACCTAACTCCTCAGCCCTACAAAGTATTTTTGTAAGAGTTTGAAGGGCTGGAAAATGACCAAACAGAGGTGAAGATTATATGACATAATGAAGGGTTGCTAATGTTTTTAGCTAGAATCTATTTCAGGGGCTTATGTAGTAAGGGCTTGGTCCTCAGTTTATGGTGCTATCAGGAAGTAGTATAAAGCCTTTAGAAAGTGGAGGCTTTGGGTCATCGTAGGCATGCCTTTGAAAGAGACTGAGACCTTTGTCTTGTCCTTTCTTATTTGAGTTCCCAGTTATGCTTAACCACATGCTCCCTAACAGGGTATGCTACCTTCCTTACAAGTCCCCAGATGATAGAACCTCTCAACCATGGACTGACATCTCCAACACTGTTATCTCAAGCAAACCTGTCCTCTTCCTAATTTGATTGTCTGCTGTATAGCTGCTATAGCAGCAGAGAGCTGACTACCACACAAAGTATATTGGTTTGCTAAAGCATCTGTAACAAGGCCCTAGTGAGCATGAAGGGAAAGTCAATAATATTGTAAATGGAGGCTTTTCTGTCCTGTCAGGTCCTGTAGCTGCCTTTAAAATAATCTCTCAGAGGCTTAATATTGCTTATAAATGTTTGTCCAATGGCTCAGGCTTATTACTAGCTAGCTCTTACATCTTAAATTAACACATTTTTATTAATCTATGTATTGCCACATGGCCATGGCACTACCAGTCTGCTGGCATGTTGCTCCTTGGACAGCTGGCTGGAATCTCTCAGATCCCACCCTTTTTTTCTTGTATCTCTGCTTGGATTTCCCACCTGGCTCTATCCTGACTTACCATAGGCCAAAGCAGCTTTGTTTATCAACCAGTGAGAGCAACACATATTCACAGTGTAGAGAAAAACATCTCACAGCAATTCATCCTTTTGCTTGAGTGTTTTGCTTACCTTTTACTGCCAAACTGTTGACCATTGCATCTGATTGTACAGCCACTGCTGAGCCTATCAGGCTCTAACAGATAGCTCCAAACCCATAGTCAGGAATAAACATGAATGTGTAAGTGAGATTTGTGGGTAAGGGCAGGAAATAGATAAGGATGGTAGGGAGATGGGGAGAGGGTGGGGGAACTAAATATTGCTTATGTGTGGGAAAGTGTCAAGAACAAATTTACTTAATAAAAAACAGTTCAGGAATTTTGCTACTGTGGGGAAAAGAATTTTCCAATCTTCAGAGTAAAAAACTAAATCCACAGCCTCTAAATTATATTACTATATATCATTTGTATATGTATATATAATGTGTATATATGTGTAATATATTATATAATCACATATTACTAGAAATACAAAAAGTGGGGGAATATGGTAATTAAGGAAGGAAACAGTCAATGGATACAAAGCCATAGACATCACAGATCTTGGAAGTAACAGAAATATCTTTTAACTAACTGTAAGAAGTATCTGAAGTTAAAAAGAAATATGTGAGACCTTAAGTACAAAATTGGATGAAGTGACAAAAAAAATGACAAGCAAAATACTATAATAGTACAGCATTTCAGCCAGTCAAAATTAAGGCTCTAAATTTAGGATGCATCATAAATATTCATCTCTCATAATTTTAAATTAAGGTGAGAATAATAACAATAGACATACCAAGTCTTGAACTTGAATCATAAAGGGAAACTCAATAATATTCATCATTATTATTTATTTTACATGTATGAGTATTTTTGCTTGCATGTATGTGTGTGCACCATGTTGTGCAGTGACAGAGGAGACCAGAAGGAAGTGTCAGATCCCCAGGAACTGGACAGTTGTGAGGACTCAAACTATTGAGGTTCAAACAGGGTGAAACTCAGTATATGAAGGAGAAATGAAATTTCTTAGCCTTAGAACTCTGATGCATGTGTTGGCATCTGCAGTCATCACAAACTCCCCCATGCAGAAGTAACTGCCCATCCCCAGATCCCACAGTGTTTTGTGTATAATTCTGTTATCACTTGAAAATTGAGTTATGCTCTTTCCTTTCTCATAACATTCTCAATTAAGCATTTTAGTTTAAGATTATTCTGACACATATTGTAAGAACACAGGAAAACCGCACATACCCTTTACAGAACTCAGGTTTCCATGAATGTAACATTTCATAAAACTAGAATATGCTGCCACGGAGAGAATGTGTTCAGTGGTACAATCAAGATACAGAACATTTCTAACATCCACAGGATCTCTCATGCTACCGTGATAGAAACACAGTCACCTCCTATGCCCTTAGCTACATACTCATCTCCTGTAGGCCCTGGCAACCACCTAAGCTGCCCTCAATTCTGAAATGTTATCATTTTATAATGTTACAGAAAATAATCATACAGTGAGCCCAACCTTCTTCTCCGTGGAATTCATTAATTTTCATGACTAAGCACTATTTGCTACTGTAGAGATGCCATAGCTTATTTAATCATATGTTGATTCTAGTTATGACCATTATGAACAAGTCTTCATGAACAAGATCTTTGTGTGGCCATGGGCTTTTCTATAGAATAAACACTGAAAAGTGTAACTACCTGATTGTACAGTTGCATGTTTGCTTTAAGAAACTGCCACTTTTCTTCTAGAATGGCTGTATCATTTTACTTTCCCACTAACTCCAGTTTGACAAAAATTTTTTAGCTACTCTAATCTCTTTGCATTTCCATGTAAATTTTAGAGGAATTTTTTTCTACGAAATCCTTATATTTTAACAAGAATCGCATTGAACCTATATATGGCTTTGAACGGAAATGACATCCATACGACATCCCGATCCATGAACATGGTACATCTCCACTTACGTTTATGTTTTGGTTTCTATTATCAACGATTTTGTTGTTTTCAGCATTCAGGTCCTATGTGTATATATTATGAGATTCACACCCAAGTGTTTCTTTCCTTTTCCTAACTCCTCCTCCTCTTTCTCTTCTCCTTCCTTCCCTCCCCATTTTCCTATTTTTGATCCATTGTTTATTTTGTTTTGCATGATTTCAATGTCATTTTTGTTTATCTTTATCCTATGGCCTTGCTAAAAGTATATATTAAAGCATATATCTTGCTAAAATCGTATATTAAATGATATGTCTAAGAATTTTGTGGTGTCTTTGGGATTTTATATATAGACAATTATATAATTAGAAAATTAGGGAGGTATTTTTTTCCTTTCTATTTCTATTTTCCTCTCTTAGCACTAGTTGTACCTTCTAGTACCATGCCAAATAAGACTGTTTAGAGTTAATATTTTTGCCTTGCTGTCTCTCTTAGGGGGAAAGCGTTCTGTCTTTCATGGTTGAGCATGTCTACATCTCTATCCAATTGGGAGAGTTCTGCTCCTGTTTTTCTGAGTTGTTTTATATCAAAAAATGCAAGCAGAATTTTCTGTACTGATATGTAAAACCATACCACTATGTGATTTTTTCCTTTAACTTGTTAATATAGTACACTGGTTTTAAAATGTTGTATCCACTTTTTAACTCCGGAATAAACATATCTTCCACAGGGCATTTTTAAAAGAGGTTGAATCTATATTTGTAAGAGGTGCTGCTCTATAATTTTCCTCTTTTTACAAGCTTTGACTAATGTAATGATTGATAACATGACATGGAACTCTTTCCTTCTCTTCTATATTCTGAAGACAATGCATAGAATTGATATTAATGCTATTTTAATTTTCCAACCAATTCTTATGGACCTGAAATTTTCTTTGTAGAGAGATTTTATACCTGAGAATTCAAATTAAGTAAATTAAAGTCTAACTTTTAAAAAAAATAATTGTAATACTATTCAAATTATCTATTTAATATGGACTGGACTGTTGTGGTTTGCGCTTGTCTGTCTCACCTGACTTGTCCGACTCATGAGTGTAAAGCCCCTAGGCTCAGCCCTCACTGACCTCATACTGCCTATAGGTTTCACAACACTGTCCTCATTTCAGCTTCAACTTTGGCCAGTTCTATCTTCTCTTTTTATTTTTATTTTTTTGTCAGTCTTATGCTGAGATGTGCCAGGTGTCCCTGATTGTGTCTTAAGAAAATCAATCTTCATTTCACCAATTTTTAATATTTCTCTGGTTTTTTAAATTTCATTTCCATTTCCTCTTATCTTTTTGGGATTCTCTTTTTCTACTTTTTTGATCCCATTTCCCCCCTTTTTCTAGAGTCTTTAGATGAAAACATAGATTATATGAGACCTTTCCTCTTTTTTTTAATGTATAAATTTAGAGCTATAAATTCCCCTCTCAGAGTTGCCTGTCACCATGTCCCACAGATTTTGATATGTGGTATTTTCATTCTGTTCAATGTAGGAATTGCATTATGCCTGCATGGCTTTGCCCAGCCTCTTGTGTTGATATTTTACCAGCTAGAAGTACAGAAATCTGACTTCTTTTTAGAGTTCCTTGTCCTCTCTTGTTTATAATTGTCTTAAATATACATACGGCATACATATTAAAACCACAACATGCTGTTATAATTTCTGCTTCTCTCACCAAAAACAATATAGAAAATCAAGAATAAAAAGTAAATGTGGTATATTCATCATGCCTTTTACTAGTGTTCCAGGGTTGCTTACTTTATCACACCCCCTCCCAGTTTAGAGAATTCCTTTCAACTACTCTCTTAGGGCAGGTGTTCTGGCTACAAATTGCTGTGGTTTACCTTCATCTGAGAATGTCTTGATTCACCCTTATATCCTGTAGGGTATTTTTATTAGGTCCTGAAAATGACAGCTCACTATATATACATTTTATATATATATATATATATATATATATAATATATATATATATATATATCCACATATATATCTCCACATATATATATATATATATCTCACTTCCTGTCAACCACCAAGTTGTCACTCAAATTCCCTACCTACCCACCCACCCACCAGCCCATACGAGAGGCATCATTGCTCTGTTGCTGTCTTCATGGTGTCTACCTCTTCATCTTTGGGGATTGCACCTGTGTGGTTTGTCCCTTTGTGCAAATTTAGGTTTATCCTGTTGGAGATTCCCTCCATTTCTTCAACTGATAGAATTCAAATTTTGTCAAATTTGGCAGTTTGCAGTCATGATTCCTTCAAATACTCTTCAGCTCCATGGTCTTCCTTTTATTTATTTTTTTTTTGGGGGGGGGACTGTAATGACACAAATGTTACCTCTCTTGTTGGAATTCCCCCAGAACCCTGAGATTGCTCACATTCTCCAGTCTATTTTCTTCCTTTTGTTCTTCTTCCCTTGCGGAGGGAGGAAAAGGTGGAAGAATGGGTGGAAATTCTCTGTTCATCCCTTTGAAATGCCCCCTCCCACTAACACCATGCTGGCTTTCTGAACACTAGGCAGTGATGGGAGTCCTTACCAATAGGACAGGGAGGGACCAAGCATCTTCTTACAGCCTGGTCATAGTGGATATTGAGCTTCCCCCTTGGCCTCTGATGGTGAGGAAAAGCCATAATTATCTAAGTGTTTCATGTGTTTTACTGAGGTTGTTGAGTTTTTGTTTCTCTGCCCTATTCATACTTTGAATCTATTTTTTAAAAGCCAGAAAATGTACCATCATGTCTTCTCTTGAGTCCTGAGACACTTAGACTCTGTACCTTCCTTTTTTTCAATATTTTACCCCATCTTTATGTTCATTTTTATATAAAAATCCAGAGGATTTCATCCTGTTTTAAACCAAAAAAAAAAAAAAAAAGGATGCAGTCAGCTCTCTCTTCCCAGACATGGGATCTCCAAGTGATGCTTCATTTTTTGTTTGTTTGTTTGTTTTGTTTTGTTTTTCGAGACAGGGTTTCTCTGTGTAGCTTTGCGCCTTTCCTGGAGCTCACTTGGTAGCCCAGGCTGGCCTCGAACTCATAGAGATCCGCCTGCCTCTGCCTCCCGAGTGCTGGGATTAAAGGCGTGCGCCACCACCGCCCGGCTGTGATGCTTCATTTTTACACCATTTTCTCATTCACTGGGATGTTTCTGAGGGCAAGAAACAAGCTTGTTCACTTTTATTTCTCCAGCACATAGCAATGATCATGTGTCCAGCATATGCCTGTCACTTGAATTGACAGCATACCTGTGTCCATGCATCATCCTTTGCATCCTGTTTCCCTCCACTCTCTGGTACAGCCTCTCCAACACTGAACCTGTACCTGTAATTAGCTTGAGCATCTTCACAAAGCTGGGGCCCTGTGAATGCCTCACTCTGGACCAAGGACTTGTACTCTAGCTTGAGTGCATATCCTCAACCCAGAAGCAGACCAAAAGCAAGCAAAGAGCAGAGGCTGCAGTTCTGGAGTGTAAGAAGGGCACATCCTTGGCATTTGCTACCGAGGAACAGAGTCATCAGTGCAGAAAGACGGCAGAGGGATTGAGCCTGGCTGTCTCCCTTTCATCTCCACAGTTGCTGCTGCTCCCATGGCTGCTAGGCTACAACTGGAGAAAACGAAGCAGGAAAGCTTTCGGGAGTTCACAAATTGGAACAAAATTGCATCTCATTAAAATATGTGCGCGCGCGCATGCGCGCGCACACACACACACACACACACACACACACACACACACACACACCATACTCCATTATGGGTTACAGGAATTCCCAGATCACTGGGTAATTTATTCTGTTCCTATTCCCACACTGTTGAGAGGCACAGAAGTACAAAGTAGCAAACACAACTAATGAACAGTTTTAGTGCCTTTATCAATCATAAACATGGTGCTAAGTCCCCTAGGAGAGGCCTGTAATAAATCCTCCATTCATGCTTGGGGTACCCTGTCCCTGTCTGGGGGACTTGGGAGCAGGTTCTCCTCCCTCTTTCCCTCCCTCCTTGGCACTTTTAAGGAAACACATGCTGGATTCTGTCAACCTCATGCCTTCTTGTCCTTCAGAGGATCTAGCTTTAGACAATAGAAACATAATGTCAACCATATAGGAAGATTTAAGTTTTCTAGCAATCGCAGTTTTAATGAGTAAAAAAAAAAGTATGTGCTTTTATTCATCCTTAAAGAGTAAGATGCATAGATGCTGAGAGATTGCCCAGTGGTGAAGGCCTGAGTTTGGTTCCCAGGACCTGCACTGTGCAGCTGAAAAGCTTCAGCTCCAGGGAACCTATTGCCTTTGTCTGGTTTCTTCAGGCATCTGAACTGATGTAGCACACATATACTCAGACACCACACACACACACACACACACACACACACACATACACACACACACCACACTTTTTTTTAAACTAAGAACTATAGAAATACCTTACATGTTATTTTACCCTCAAATATCCCAAATGCTATAATGTCTATATGTAATCAGTATTTTTGAGAAATTATTCATAACAATTTTACATTTTCGCATTAAGTCCTAAGAATCCAGTGAGTGTTCATTTTTACATTTATGATTTATCTAATTCTGGACCAGCACATTTCAAGTAGTCAATGGCTGGCAGCTGTCATCGGATAATGCAGACTGAAACCGAGAGCAAATGAATACCTTTATAAGTGAATGAGCGTGTGATGAGTAAGTGAAAGTGAGTGAGTCAGTCAATGAGTGAGGAGTGATGAATGAATGAGGGAATTGATAAGAATGAGTAAATGAGAGTGAGTGAAGGAATGAATTAATGAGACTTGAGTTAATATGTGGGTAGACAGATAAAGTCCAGCAAAGAGCAGAGGCTGCCGTTCTGAAGTGTAAGAAGGGCACCATCCTTGGCATTTGCTACTGAGGAGCAAAGTCACCAGTGCAGAAAGACAGCAGAGGGACTGTGCCTGGCTGTGAGTCAATGTGAGTAAATCAGTGAATGGGAATAAGTAGATGAATGAATAAGAGAGAGTGAGTGAATGAGAGATGAACGAATGAGTGAGTAAATGAATGGAAATGAGTGAAGACGTGGCTGAGTAAATGAATGAGACCCTCGGCAAATGACAAGGAGGTGCCCACCTGGCCCCTCATTTTGAGCAGATGAGCTGGCTGCAGACAGACAAGCAAGAGCTGGCAACTCTCCAGTTATTAGGAGTGTGAAGTGTCTGCCTTCTACCTGGACAGAGATTCCAAAGTCCTTAACACTGGAATGTCACAGCAGCTCCTCGAAGCAGGTTGCCTGAAGATCTGGAATCCAGACAGTCCCATCCCACTCTGCTACTCTCTCATCTGGGCAGTCAGTCTGCTCCCAAGCTATTCCCATGAAAAGTGCTGCTGACATCCTGAGGTTCCCAACAGAAGGCACTGCCTTCCATCGCCTGCATCTAAGGTGCCACCTGGCTCCTTGCTTGAGGTAAGGCATACCTGGGCAAATCTGCATTCTAAAGATAACCAGGCCCAGGGGTGTTCCATGAAGAGGCTGTCTACCTAGAGCAGTGAACAGCTCCCAACCCTACACTACACTCTACAGTCTGGACTTTCATGCTTTCTCAAATCCTTTCTCTCCCAGAGCCATGGTTCAGAGTGGAGGGTCACAACTCAGGGCTTCTCAGAGCCCAGTGAAGAGTCTGGCAGGGTGTTTCATCTGCTCTCATGAAGGGGCCAATAAGGGAATGCAAAGCAGTCTAGGGTTAGGAAGGAATTACATAAGAACCAATCAGATGTGGAGGGAACAAAATGAGATACAGCTAAAGAGGGATGCAAATCCTGGTCAGACTTGTTGGCCTAGGAAGTGTATTAGCCCTAGAAATTCTAAGAGACGGAAATAGGTAGCTGGTCACCATGTTCTGCAAGGAGGAAGGGAAGAGAATGACTTACTAAGGATTTTGAGATTCCCCATGGGGTTTCCTATGGGATATGGGACTTTTCATGAGGTATATGGCTCCTTAGGAGTGTGTAGTATCCTATGGGATATGAAACTTCCTATGGTGTTTAGGGTGTCCTATGAGGTATGAGGCTTCCTATGGTGTATGGGGTGTCCTGTGGGGTATGAGGCTTCCTATGGAGTGTGTGACTTCCTATGTTTCACTTAGATGGTCACTGTCACTGTCAAGACCCACTGAGAATCTTCAGAGGAATCATTGCTTTATACAGCTTTGAGGGTATCTCATCTCTGTTGCTGATGACCCCCGTTGGATAGCCAGCTCTCCAAAACCATAGAGTAATTCTGTCTCCCTCATCTCCCACAACAGTAACAAACATCACGATGGGCACTTGGTTTTTTTAAAAAAAAAAAAAAATGACTTGGAAATGCCAACTAAGTAAATCAGAGAAGTCAAATGGGCCCATTCCTCTTCAGACTTTGCAAAGTGGTGGTGGAGGGGGGCAGAAGTCTACACTCCACACCTGTAGATGCTTGTCAGCACCCCAGTGGTTGTCCTATTAGATGGCATGATTCCCGAGAACTGTGAGCTCCACTGACAGATGACCGTCCACAATGACCGTCCACTCTCATTCAACAACAATGCTAACTGCGGTCACATTAGTTAAGCTTTGGAAGCTCGCAGTCATCACGATCTCCAGAGATAGCGGAGAGGGCTGATGACACTCAGACAGACTCAGGGGACACTTGTGAGCATCTTCCTGCAGATCTGGTCCCTGCCTGCTCTGCCAACAGCTACCAGCACCTGCTGTTAGACTTCTAAGTGAGGCTCAGCACCTGTGCAGTCACCACTAGATCCCTTGGGACAGCAGCCAGGAAGCCATGCCGAGATGCCGGCTCCCAAGCACGAGGCCATAGGCTGCCTTTCTTGCCCCTTTCCTCAGAACAGGATTAAGTATTCTGCAACTATTTCAATGTAAAGTCACAGATAACTCTTCAGAGATCATGTGGAGGGCTGGAAAGTTGAAGAAAGGGCTGAGGAAGTGACTCGGGCACTAAACTACCTGCCATACAGGCATGAAGACATGAGCTTTGATCCCTGGAACTCATGTAAAAGTCAGGCATGGTAGCACGGCTTATAATCCAGCTGGATTCTTGGAAGACACTGGCCAGCCGATTTGGACAATTGGTAAGTGCCAGGTTCAATGCGAGACCCTATCTCAAAAAAATAAGGTAGGGAGTGACTGAAGACAACATTCAACATCAACCTCTGACCTCCATAAGTAGATACACACATGTACACAAACACAGACACAGACACACACACACACACAGACACACACACACACACACACACACACACATTGACTAAGAATGCCTTGGCAAGTTCTCCAGGTTTCATTCTCTCATACACACCAGAGTAGTTACCGGTGTCCTACAGTCCTGAGCACCACATGTGAAGATCGAACTTCCTAGAGACTAGGAAGGGAGGAGCTCCGTGGGGATTTAGTCAGGACACCCATATCCAATGGCAATGGCAGTCTGGGCACATCCAGTCCCAAAACAGCATCATCAGTATGACCTCTACAAGCTGGCTGCCCGTGGCCATCTCATGAGGCAAGTTTTATCATTCTGCACCCACTTGTCCCCCTCGACCTAAGGGATGCATTTCATTCAGCCTTCCCCCAACCCCTGGTCCCCTCAACCAGCCATTGAATACCTGTACTTCACTCTACACTCCTCTGAAATCAAACTCAAGGTCATTTTTTTCTGTTTTTAGTTTTGGTTTTATGTGTATGAATGGCATATGTGGGGTGTGTGTGTGTGTGTGTGTGTATGTATGTGTTTGTGTGTGTGTGTTCAAATGTGTATATGCACATGTGTGTAAGAGAGTGTATGAGGTAAATGTGTGAATGCATATGGAGGCCCAACAGTGATGACAGGTGTCTTTCTCTCTCTCTCCCCACTTTACTCATTGAGGCAGGATTTCTCAATTGAATTCAGGGATTGCCGATATGGCTAGTCATGCTACCCAGCTTGGTCCAGATATGGCTGCCTATCTAAACCCTGAAATTACCAGAGGGCCATCACACCCACCCAGCATTTACTTACATGTCTAGGATCTGAACTCCAGTCCTCATGCTTGAGTTGAGGGCTTCACCTGCTGAGACATCTCTCCAGGATCCCCACCATTTTCTGTTCTCCCTCCACACTGCTCTGGCTACACCCCTGAACATATGGGATGTCCACACTGCAGCTGCTGCCCAGCAATTCCACAACCCAGATCATCAATAATCTATTCCTTGTAGCTACATTATATTGCAGGGAGCCCAGCTAGAGAATCTGGGGAAATATCTCAAAGTCCCCTCCTTTCCCAGAGCAAACATGTGCTTCCCACAGTGGTAGAATTACAACCTCCCAAATAACAACTCTACATTCTCCAGAAACCTCTGCAGACCCTGAACCTGGGTCTGCCTTTGGGTCCCTCCCTGCCATCCTACCAGCAAGCTTCTCTTCCACAAAGTTTCAGCTCACCTGGAAAATGTCTTGGGCTGCCTAACCCCTATTTCAATTTACCAAGCATGTTTCCATCAATTCCGAGGTCCAGATGTAGCCATGGCTAGATCATTTACCCCCGAAAAGCTTCTAGCTGTCTTGCAGATGAGTGGATAAAAATCTGAGCTGCGGAGTCATCACGATTCCTCTCACAACACTGGTCCAAGTCTCACCTGGCAGCCACCTGGACACCTGCTGTACATTTTGCTTAGATGGGATTCTTCTCCCAAAGACCCTTCATAGCACAATTAGTGTGACCTTATAAAAAAATATATATATCCCACAAGGTCAGTGCCCAGTCTCCACTTGAGGAGCTGTTTCAAGATTTTGTGGCAGGACAAGGGCAGCTGGGGACAAGGCCTGCTCTGGGGAGCTCCGGAGAAGGATTTGCTCCAGCTCATAGGTTCAGTCTCCAACTTCATTTTGAGATATTTAATTGCAGCAATAAAGCAGATTAGCTGCTTCGTGCTGTTAGTATAAATAAGTACTTCTTTTTTTGGTATTAACCCTGTCATGTCAGTCCCACACCAAAGTTCACGTGGGTGTTTAGACACGTACCCTCTAAGCAGCTCACCCCAAGTAGCTGAAACCCTGGGAGGCTCCTTCCCTTGAATGGTGATGTGTGGACCACCAAGTTAGTGATCTCACTCGGACCCATGAACCTTTTCAAGGGTCTTGACTACACACACACACACACACACACACACACACACACACACACACACAGCCCTGATCTTACGGTATCAATAAACCCTCCTTCAGTTCCAAAGCAAGGGTTCTCAAAGCAGGACCCACCGACTGAGCATCCAAAATCAACCCAGGAGCTTGTTCAAAAGAAAGCCTTCTAGGTTCCACAGAGAACTTTCGAAGCACTGCCACTGGGATGTGGCCAGGAAGCCACATTTTTATTAAGCTTGGCAGAAAATTCAGTGTTTCTCCATACATTTAGTGATTGTAAGCTATGCTCTCCTTCTGTAAATGGAGATGATGATGGTGACGACGACAACAACAACGACGACGACGATGACGACGAGAAGGATGGGAAAATGGAGATGGTGATGACAGTGACAGCAGTGATTAAAGACGGATTCCTGAATATTTTCTGGGTGATTTGTGATTATTAATGCTCTGATATTATTTCATTTAGTTCTGAAACTGATTTGATTGTTGCAAACCCATTTACAGACAAGAGATGAGATTCACAGAGAAGTTAGAGTTCCCACCTCAGCAAAGCCCTTGCTCGGCGTTCTTTTCCAGAAATAACACACTTGCATGAATCAATTCACTCAGCCTGTCCCACCTCTCCAGAAACCACAGCTGAGGAGTCGCTGGCCAGACATAGTCAGTCTCAGCTCAGAGCCACAGAATCATCTTCTGAAGGACGAAATGCATGACCTTGAATCATTTTTTTCTATCCATCCAGGAAGACAACAAGCTCCTGAGCCAACCCCTAGACACCCAACAAAGAGTCTGAAAGCTCACCAACCCCAACTCTGCAGAAGTACTGCACAAGAACCAGAAGACCTGGGGCTTGCCGTGACTGATCCTCTACTGCAAATGTCTATCCCAGCATAAATATCATCTCCTGTACAATGACATTTTGTTAAGATTAAACGGACAGAGGGCTGGGAGATGACCTGGTTCATAAAGTGCCTGCTGTGCAAACATGAGAACCTGAATTAAATCCTCAGAACCCACAGAAAAAGCCACATGTGCTGAGACACACCTGTAATCCAGTGTTGGAGGCAGAGACAAGTAGTCCCTTGGGCTCACTGGCCAGACCTCAACAGGAAGCTACAAGTCCAAGTGAAAGATCATGCCCTCCCAAAAGTTGACCAAGCCTGAGCAATGATGTCCAACATTGACCTCTGTCCTCCACATATATATGAATACCTAAGCATGTGCACCTAAACACACACACACTGATGTAGACACACACACTGGTGTAGACACACACACACACACACACACACACACACACACACACAAAGTTTAAATGGACATAATATTTGTAAATGTTCTTTGCAGTTATAAAGAACATTCATGGTCACCGTTATCATTGCTAACAATAATGCAATCATCTTTTGGGTTGCAAGTGCCATCTCTTCCCTCCTTCCATCTTTCTCCACCTTCCCTCTGGCCTAGGTGCCACCACATATATCCAATGTAAAAGCCAGGACCCAGCCACCACATCTGAGAATGACTAGCAGTAATTCAGACTGTTTTTCCTCCACACTTCTTAACAGTTCAGAAAGGCAAGTCACGGCAATAAATTGTGTACAGAAAGGACAGCATGTCACCAAAGGGACCATTACCTCCTTAGAAGTCAAGCAACATAGATTAAAATGGAAATTATTTGGGATCTTCATCAGTTGGCTGAAATTGTTCAAGGCTCAGCAATTCACTGAGGTTTGCAACTGGGTCATTGGTTTTAGTTGTTTGTGTGTGTGTGTGTGTGTGTGTGTGTGTGTGTGTGTACATCTTTTGGTGAGATTCAAAAGAAAAACAGACCATTTCACATTCAATGGGCTCAAGATTGTTCCAATGACATGGGTCTGGTATTCTTGACCTAATTTCATCTGGCTAAGCCTTTTCTGGGCACCAGAATTTCTCCATAAGACATCACAGGAGGAAGGAAGGAATGGCTTCCTCAAAAGAATAGCTGCAGTCAGTGGTAGACAACTCGGAGAGGGAGGACATTTTTAGAGAGGAAGCCAAGTTATTACCTACATCCTAATAGTTCCTGGAAACACAAAGTCTTCCCTGCCCAGGGATCTAGCTGTCCAATCCCATCTGCTATACTCCTGGGTCAGGAAAGACAGGAAAGTATAGGAACAAGAATAAAGGGTAGCCTTAAGTAAGAGCTTCCTAAGTGCCAGGCACTGTGGTTTCATGTGCACTGTCTTATTAGATCATACAAAAGTCCAATGAACCAGTCCTATAGTTATTATCCCCACTTAGTAGATGGACAAACTGAGGCTTACAATGGTTATATGACTTACTCAAGATTACAGAATCCATCAGAGGTGTGCTGGTCAGTTTTGTTTTGTTGTTGTTTTTGTTTTTGTTGTTGTTGTTATTGTTGTTGTTGTTTTACCTTGATGAGTACCCAAGAGAAATAGCTTTAAAAAGGAAAGATTTATTTTATTTAGCTCACACTTTCCAAGGTTTCAGGCTGTGGTCACCAGAGTCATTGTTTCTAAGCCTGTAGTGAGGCAAGACATTCTGACCAAGGGAATGGTAGACAAAAAGCATAAAGAAACAGATAGTAAGGGGGAAGGGTCAGCAAGAGCCTACCAGAACATGTCCCCAGTGACCTGTTGCCTACTGCTAGGTTACACCAACAAGTCTCAAGGGACTCCCAAAAGAGTGCCACCAGCTGGGGACCAAGTTTGCTATACATACACTCATATATATTTTATGTTTTATATTCAACTCATGTATATTTTATATTCAAAACATAATATCAGGGGAGCTACCATTGGTTCTCAATATTTCCTTGGGAACCACACACTTGAGCTTTGCCATCTGAGTTCATTAGGCAGGGCTTGGCCCACAGAGGGTGTAGATCTACAGTACAGAGGTTAAAATTCAAGTTCTGGAGTTGAGTTACTTGGCCAACACCCACCTACTCTCCAGCTATACACTATAACTTCGTAATGGCTTGGTTTCCCCATTTACAAATCAGTTATAATCCCCTTGATAGAAACTTAATAGAGGTGTAAATGGCATATATACCTCCATGTGCAAGTATACAGGCACATGCATGTGAGTGGGGAGGTGCCAAGCCGGTCTCCTTCCATAGGGAACATTTAACACACCCCTGGATTAATGACATCATTCCATATAGAAAGCCAGAATCTTTGTGACTTCATCATTTCTTCTGGGTACCATCTCCAACTCTATCACATTAAAGCTGAAACATCCAACACATGAACTTTGGGAGTCACATCCAAACCATAACACTGTCCTAATCACCCCAAGAGCATGGTTCTATCCTGGACCACTCACCAAGCCCCACTATCGCTATCCTAAGGAAACCATGACCTCTAGACCACAGTAGGATCCTTTTCTGGGTAGGATTCCACCACCCCCAACCTCCTCCCCCATCCCCATCAGCTCATCCTGCCCCCTGCCAATATCATTCCCCTATACCCTCTACTATACCCCAGGGCCCTAAGAAAACCCTTGGGCAGAGAAGCACCTAAAGACCTCCTTTTCACACCTGCTAACATCATTGTGTAGAATACTCCAAGTCAGTCTGAATAATTTAGCCCTAAGTGTCCTTGGGGTCATTTGAAAGTATTAGGGCTTCCTAGAGGTGCAGACCAGAGCCACCAGAGGTTTCCAGGGCCTCCTTTACCTTAGAAATAAGAGCAAGAAAACAGAAAGGGAGGTGAGGGCAACTCATTGCTTAGAGAAGAGACAGGGGGATAGGGACCGAGGTAAATGTACAGGCCCAGAGAAAGTTGGGAGCAGTTAAGTAGGCCAGAGGGTCTGGGCTGAAGATGTATGATTAGTATCACTAATCATTCCACCAGTTTAAAATAGGTTCTGTCCTCTGAGACTGTCTTCCCAGGGTCAGCGGCTTCTGATTAACTCAGGTTGCTGCTCAGCTTCTGCTGCAAGGTAAAAAGAGGCACGTGGGGAGACCAGAGGGTCCCCACCCGAACAGCAGGCACTGACATCCCAGAGCAACTCCCTAGTCTCCTTCAGCACAGTTCTTTCCAGGGGCCACTGAACCCCAAACTCACTGCCCAGCACCCCAGAACAGAATTAGCTCGCTACTCCCCCCCCTCCCAGGGAGCAGAACCCAGCAAGCCAAGGAGATAATTGGCAGGGCTTGGGGCCAGCCCCGGGGGGATAGTGATTGGGAGAGTCTCCTGTCTTCAGCATGTCACCCCCACTTATCCTCAGGGTGCTTTGCCTAGGGTATTCTCGCAGCTGCCTCACATCTGCTCCCTGGAAGAGCGTCTCCAGTGATTCAAAACATACAGCTCTCTGCTCAGACCCTTGTCATCTCTCAGCCTCCAGACTAGACAGTCCCTTTCCCTCCCCCTGGAAGTCACTTGTTCAACATGGTTGTTTGGAAGGGGGAGGTGTGGGGGCCAGAGGCCCAGAATTACAGCAGAAGTTAATTGCCTGGGTGGCAGAGGGCCAAAGCGGGGCCATGTCAGCCTCAGAAGCCGACCTGGTTCTCCGCTGAAGGTCATGATGGGAACAGCAGCTTCAATGTCTTCATCCTACCAAGCCACATGGAAAATGACAAGTCAGCTGACCCGAGTGCAGCTCGGCTTCCAACATGGCAGCGGGCATCTCCGATGGCCTTGGGGCACAGTCCTCTTTCTAAATGCCACCTTCACTGACAAGCACTGTTAATTGGTAGCTGTGGGACTACACAGGAGACATCATTTCCCCCAAAACATGTTCCTTTCACCTATAAGGCCCCGAATCCCTCTCCTTCTCAGCACCATCCTGCCCCACATTTAGAGTCTGTCAGTCTGGTTTCCTCCCAAGTTACATCACACCAGCTCACGCAGCAAGTGACCCACCAGGACATAAGATTGTGCCTAACAAAACAGAGTGAAGGAGCTGGTTCCTGTGGAGAAACAGCAGGTGACATCAGCCGGTGCAGGACAAAGACCACGCTGAGAGTCCAACTGCTTCTGTACCAAGAAGACGACAGTGAGTCTCCCTGTCCAGGCCTCTGAATGTGAGTCAATGCCTCCAATGCGCAGGTGGAGATCAGGTGTAGCCAAGTGATCAACCGCCCCCCAAGAGCCATTACCAGGCAGGCCACAACATTCTAAATGTCCAATAAAGAAAGGGCTGGAGCTGGACTCAGACACTTGTGATGAAGGAGGCATAGAATGGGAACGCCAACAGCCACATCTAAAGAAGAACCAAAGCTGAAAGAGCGTGCACTAAAACCACTTCCCTTTCTGGTCTCTATCCCCAGGTAAGAACTAACTGCAGAGAAGAGAGTCCAGGAACATAAAATCAGGTGGCCAGATTCTGACAGTGCCTAAGAAAACCAAAGCCAGTGCTCTCTGGCCCGTGTCCACTCTCCCTCCACTCCAGGGAGCTCAGACAAGGAACACTCCTCATGTAATCTTGCCCACTTCAACCCTCGGGAGACACTGCCAACCAGAAGCCTGGTCTTAATCAGCACCCATCTGGGGCTCCAGTCGGCTGCTTTCCGACCACACCAAGGCATAAGAATGTCCTGGCAGCCCATGAGGCAGCTGGCAGCCACTGGGATCCGACAAAAGCATCTCCCTCTTGCATTCTCTCAGTGCATCAACATGATTTTTGCCCACTGAGATCATCGTTGGGGAGAATGGCCAGCCCAGCTGTTGCTACCCAGGACCAGAGAACAATGAGACCACTGTCATTCAACTCACCATGCCCTGCCAGCCAAGGAACATGGGCTGACAATTACATGTACTCACCCCTCACGCTATGTAAAACAGTTCCCCGACCCTTCTCTGTAGCTACAATTGCTGATGAACAATGTGTATCCCACTGGCCAGTGTAAATTTCTCGATAATCCATCCCAGTTTACTGAGGGATTTATGCTAGACTACCGGCCAAGCTACAGAGCTAGAAGAGTACAGTGGGAATACAACCTAGTCAGTGGGACTTCCAGGTGTGGCATTCTTATGTGGGATGGCATGGCACTTCACAGAGTGAGCAGCCAGAGCATTGCAGTCACACCTGCCGGGTGGGGAACAAGGGCAAAGGCGTATGCAAAAGCACAGGAGTGTGAGCACGACAGAGTCCTTGATGACCTACAAGCAGCAGCATGGAGAGAGCAGGATGGTGTCCTTCGTTCCCTAAAAGTAGCCAGGTGTGGCAAGGGCAGGAGTTGCTTCTCAAAATCAGGTAGCACTAGATCATGGAAGACCACGGACCATGGATCTAGACTTAGGTGAATGGACACTAAGTAGGAAGCTAAGGAGGAGTTCAAGTAAAGAAACCACATGATACGTTCAGGTTAACAGGAGGCAAGGGCAGAGACCAGGACATCAGTAAGGTGACTATAGCCAGGGATAATAACAATAACTCGGGCACAAAGTTTCAATCATTAGCTGCTTATGGAGAAAGAGGATAAAATGCAGGAGGAGTCTAGCACTTCCAAAGGCTGGCCAACAGGAGAAGGTCAACTCCAGGAAGGCGCTAATGTAAATTCAGACTGCACAGATCCACCCCGTGGATCCAGCCTGGGGCAGCTCCTTACAAAGCTCATGGTACAAAAGCAAGTTCGGACCAACGCAGCACATATGGGCTAGTGAATAGGCATGAAGTTCCAGCCAAGAAAGTGTGATAGAATGAAACAGAAGGGCCTGGGAAAGGGTGAGGGATCAACAGGACCGTAGGGAGCTCAGAGTCAGAGAGAAGAAGAATGGTGGGTCTGGGGGTGCTAAGAGGTGGCAAAGGGTCTCAGGGAAGGTAGTGAGGTGTGAACTACAAATGAGAAACACCAAGGATATCATGGATAGTTTTTGTCATTCACTCAGTAGCTAGAGGGGAGCTATTTGCATTTCAGATGACCTGAAGTCATGTAATAGATTATGTGTAAGGAAGCTATGAATGTTCTGTTCAGCCTAAGAATCAGAACATGGGTAGAAAATCCTGTATACCCCTGGCTCCTCCCTGGTAACTTCCCTTGGGGAAAAGTTCCATAGATGGACCGGGCTGCACAAGTTTAAGGGCTGGAAGGATGCGTAGAGGAGAGGACTGGGTGATAGACATGTAAGAGGGAGCAAAACAGAACAGGATATGAGCACAGCACAGAAGAGGGAAGCAGAAAGAGCATCCCTCACCCTGAGCCAGAAGGATGGAGATGCGGGCTACTGTAGAGTTGGACAAAGAGGAAGATAATAAGAAATGGAAGTGGAGGACCATTGGCCAGGTGACCTGTCTTCCCTTCAATAGGATAACAATAATAGTAAGTGGGTCAGTAATGAGGTTAGGACCTAAGGAGAGCAAGCTGACCAGAGACTGGAAAGATTGGTTGTCAAGCAGAACCAACAGCCAGCCTGATAACTCCACAGTGACTCTTCCTACCCAATTGTGCTATTTCTCTAAGGGTTCTCAAAAAGACAGGTGAGGAGTATTGACAGGCAGTTAGGTTGACATCAGGGTGTGAAAGACCCAGCTGGTGGGTCTTATCCGAGCTAGTGAGGCAGCTGGTAAGAATCGTGTTGGACAGGTACATCATGGGATCTTGGCCTGACATGGATGGAAATGGGACCTGCCTGGGGCCAAGGAGCAGACTCCAGAGGCTGCACCACTGAATGAGGTCACAGATCAAGTAAGACAGTAAAGCACTCTGAGGTAAGTGACAAATGAGTGGTGTGAAGTGCTAACTGAGCTTGCATCTGGCTCTGACACCTATCAGCTGTGTGGCCCTAGGCAGATTTTTTAACATCTCTGAAACCCCCATGAACTTATTCCTTCCTAACAGCCCCTCTCTAAGAGTGTTGTCACCCAAGGCTCCAAGGCGAGAGCTGTGAAAGTTCACTGTAAGCTGCCTGCAAATGTCAGCCGTGATGTGTCAGGCAAGGGAGGTCAAGAGAGTCAGCAGGTTTCGGGCAGGATTAAAACAAAGCAAGTCACTCCTCCTTGTCCTTCCAGAGGCTGCTTCCTACCCGCCCCCCCCCACACACACACACACTCTGCCCTTGTCCTTCCCGAATCTCATTTCATTGGTTTCTGACCAATCTCTAAAACCTACTGGAGTCAATTTGAATTCTAAACCATTCCTCCAAGGTGCCCCCTCCATCCTCAGCTGGGTGTCATCTATGAAATTAATGAGCATGCTCTTCGTTGCATTGTCTAGTTCATTGCCGGAAACATTAAATAGCCCAGGGCTCCAGACATAGAATTGCTTCAGATGGCCTCTCATACGTCTCTGGGGGTTTTCTGTTTGTTTCTTTTGAGCCAGGGTTTTCCCTTCCTGAATCTTAGCCATCACCACTGTCACCGTTCTCACACACAGAGGTAGTCTGTCGGTGGAGCACTCAACAGTTTCCTCAAATCTACCCTCCTTCTGCCTCCAAAATCATTATTTAGGAGACTATGGATCTGCCCCCCCCTTGACCCTGACCTCTGCCCAACATCCAGTCTCTATGGGCCTCTGAGTCATCTTCACCCAATCCATGGAGTTTAGTGTATATGTTAGTCCATTTAAGCCAGTGAGCAAAATGTCTTACACTGAGTAATTTGTAAACAACAAAGATTCATTGCTCACAAGTTCTAAAGGCTAGTACGTCCACAAACAAGATGCCAATAGCTTGGCGTCTATTGGCACCTTCTAAATGCCCTTCCATGTTACTCTCAAAAGCTGTGATGGTGAATCTTGATTGCCAACTTGATTGGTTTGATCAGTGTCTAGGAAATTAATAAACCTCACCTCCAGATGTATCTGTGAGTGTGTTTATGGAGAGAATTAAATATAGGTAGAAGACCTACCTGGAATGCAGGCAGCACCATCCCATGGGCTAGGAACTGGGAAGGGAAGTGGAGGAAGTCTGCTAACTCAGCCACGTTCCTTAATCTCTGCTCCTTGCTTGCCATGAAGTTATGGACCCCCTCTGTCATGCATTCCCACCACCATGATGCTGCCCTTATCTCAGGATTTAAGCAATGGAACTAAGGGACTACGAACAGAACCCCTGAACCAATGAGTCACATAGATCCTCCTTTAAACTGGTATTTATTAGGGCATTTGCCACGAAAATGAACACCCTAACACAAAAATCTTTCATAAGGCCACTAATCCTACACATGAGGCCGGAGATAAATTACCTATCTCTCAGAGGCTCTACTTCATGATACTATTTCTTTGAAGATGATTAGATTTCAATGTAAGAATTTGACAGGAGTATTCAGAACATATCAGTATCTGACCAAACTATAAGTGTATACCCAACAATTTGCCACTAAAGAAGGATTCTTGGAGGAAATTGCTGGAAATGTCTTAAACACAGTGTTACCCAGATCTGTCTCCACCCCACTTTGCCCAAAGGCAATTTCTAAGACCCAGGTCCTGGAGACAGGGCCTCTCTCCCACCTCCTGGCATTTCTCTTTCTTCTATCCCCTCTTAAAATTCACGAGGAATCCATCCAACTTCTGCGGACTACCTACCAAGTACCAGCCATTGGCACATTGCCCTTAACATGATCTTGGCTGTGCTTCTGCAGCTTCAATCCAAACTCTTTCCTGCTCTCTGTCCTCAGCCATTTTCTATCCCTGGACCTTACTGAACCAGCTCTCCAGACTTCTTCCCCTATGCTCAGCCTAACACTTCCTTCCACTGTTGATCTTCCATCTGAATTCTGGCTCCTGGGTCACCTCTGGCTTTTTGGACCCTTTTGGTCACCTGCTCAGTCTTTATCTATGTCTCTCCGTCTATTTCTCTGTCCTCTGCCTAAACAGAAATATTTTTTATTTTATCTTTTCTTTATCTTATCCTCTACCCATGTGGAGCCACAGCCAACCCTACTTCAAACTTTCCCTTCTTGGATATCTCTAGCTACTGAGTAAGCCTTTCATCTACATTGATGAAGTATTTTGTGACTCTGGTCCTTGGTACTGGGGTAGGACACTGGCCACCAGATGTACTTCACCTCTCAAGATAGGAGATCTAGGCCGGGCGGTGGTGGCGGGGGGGGGGGGGGGGGGGGGGGGGGGGGGGGGCGGGCGGCGGTGGTGGCGCACGCCTTTAATCCCAGCACTCAAGAGGCAGAGGCAGGCGGATCTCTGAGTTCGAGGCTAGCCTGGTCTACAGAGCAAGATCCAGGACAGGCACCAAAACTACACAGAAAAACCCTGTCTTGAAAACAAAACAAAAACAAGATAGGAGATCTAGATCTCTTCTTGGGAAGACTAGGAAGCACAGCTAATTATCCTCAAGAAGGATCAGATCCAGGACCCTTATGGTCCTTTACGCATCAATCATTCACAGTGATGACTGTAGCTTGTTTGACATTTGCTAGGCACCAGACATTATTAGGCCACACTCTAATAGGGGAGGAGGTTCATGAAGACAAAGACATGATATCCAAGACTGTAGATAAAACACAGTAAAACGGAAACTTATTTTTTGTTTAGGAAAGAATCAATAATGTTTCACATAACTGTCACACTGGGATACATAAAGAAACATTTGTCTTACCCCATAGAGCACACAGCAGAAGAGGGGTGTGTGAGTGTGTGTGTGTGTGTGTGTGTGTGTGTGTGTGTATGTGTCCAGGAATAAACCATTGTGTGTATGCAAGTGTGTGTCAACCATGGGGAAAGTGGTCGGTATGAATACCTCTCTGGACATCATAGAAAATCCAGAAGAAAAAAAAAAAAAAAAAAAAAAAAAACACTAAAAGATCCCAGGGTGACCTCATAGTCCTCTGGTTGCCCAACTTTAGCAACATCCTCTACTTTACTGCTTCCATCTACCCTAAGCCAGACCTTAGCAATTCTTCTTTGGGCCTCTTTATAGCTTTTCTCCATGTCTCTGCCTCTCCTCTTGATTGCTCTAACAGTCCCATGACTGATCCCCATACCTCCAACTCTACTCTCTTCCAAAGGCTCTCCCCATTGAGTCCTTTTCTCCTTCAGTGGTTCCCAATTGCCTTTGGCGTAGAAAGACTTTCTGTGTTGCCAGTTTAGACCCCGCTGGTCCCTTTAGCCAGTGTCTCACCACTCTTGCCCCAAGCTTAGACTCAATACATCATTCATACCGCACGGACCGCTCCCATTCCATCTCCCTCCATGTTTCTGCTTCTTCCTATAGCAGCTTTGCCCCGCCCACCACTCTACTTCCTCTTCCTCTGGTTGACCCATAATCAACTCTTTGCTCTCAGCCCAGCTTCCCTTGCTCTCTTCTGGCCCACAAACACCTCTACCATCACAGAATGATGGGATCAATGGATTTTTTTAGTTATCTGGTCCCATTGGAGAATGACCATGGAGAAGGCAGAAGTCATGTCTGACTTGGAGATACATCAGTCCCTGTGGATTAAGAGGGGCTCAACAGCTATGGAAGAAAACATGCTGCTTCCTCAGTAAGGCGTTGTTTTCTGTGTGACATTCTCAAGGGAAATTAATCATTCTGGTGTTTTCTTCTGAAAAATAACAGAGTAAAAAATAACTACCAGAGGTGAAGATGACTTTCATGTTCACATCCCCAATATCACCTGAAGAAATTGAGACCTATAGGAAAATGAATCAGCTGATACTGTAAGAGGAATAGCCACGGCCACTGTCAGAACCACTGCTTTAGTACGTGGCAGTTTGTGGTACTCACCCTCATAACTCCACTCAACTCAGTCCCCAGATATAAGCAAAAGCGTTTTCTTGTCTGCTTTCTTATGTGAGTCCTATTCAACCCTACACTGATTACCCAGCTACTATCAATGTTTCCATTTTATTGATTTGAAAATTGAGGCACAGGAAGCTGAAGCCACAACTTGCTAGGATAAAGAAAAATCTCTTGGAATCCAGAGGGGACACACAGAGAGAGAGAGAGAGAGAGAGAGAGAGAGAGAGAGAGAGAGAGAGAGAGAGAGAGAGAGAGAGAATCTAGCCTTTGGCATTTCACTCAAATAGGGTCAGGTGCCAACAAGGAGCAGAATAATGTGGCCAATGCCAAGTTGCCATAGCAACACATCTCCAGTGTGCAGATTGGATAGTGACCGAAGAGACCCTCTAGACAAAAGACCACCCTGCTTACAGCTGGAGCAGAACCCAGGCTGTGCCCAATGCTAACAGACTAGATGGACATCCACAGCTCTCAGACTTGTCAGTGCTCAGCCAGGGCCTGACTTTACTTAAGAAAATGATTTTTCCTGCAGTCTCATGGGCAATGGACTCTGCCCTACCTTTTTAAAATGAGATTGGGAAACCACAGCTGACCTGACACATCCCTCCAGTTTCCCAACGCACTCTTAAACACTCTGCCAAAACTAATATCTTTATTCCAAAAACCTTCAATTCACGTAGGGCAAGCAGCTTCTGCCTGTGCTGTACAGAGCGTACACTTCAGTCTTTATATTACCCAGAGGAATGAGCTGCTATTATGAAATCATTAAATTAATAACTTGGTAATATAGGCAGATATATAAAACAATCTGTTCATAGAACAAAAGAAATTACTACGTTCCAAACATTCATAATTTAATTTAACAGCAAATTAAAGTAGCATACATAATTTTAGCCTCAAAATGTCAATAGAATTATGTAAATATGGCACCAAGTCCTGGGTTCTGTGTACGTACACGCACGCGCATGCATGTGTAGGGTTGTGGGTGTGAACGGAGGGCGGAGGGTGGGCCTGACATTTCCCTCCCGTAGGCCTCTCCTCTTCACAACACAGAAGCAATTGACAGAAATAGATGAGGTGCCCAGCTTTTAATTAAGAATTTATTAAACATTCAAAGAGCTGTGGAGGAAAAAGCTAGCAAGGCATTCTGCTGGCTGCTAGGGCTGGGTGCTGAGCAAACCCCAAGTGTTACAGAGAAGAATCAAGTAGGGCTCCATACTCGTCCCTGGGGAAGGCAAGCATCAGAAGCCACTGGGGCCCCACCACACGTCTATAAGAATCTATGAGATTTAGAATGGGGGTGTGGGGGGGCACGGGGAGACAAACCCACAGAGTAGAATCTGCTGGCTAGCATCATGCACGATGAAGGTAAGGAAACTTGTGGTGTCTCAACCCTGGGCAAGAACCAGCATCACCCCAACAGGTCTGAGGGTGGGTCAAGGTGCTGTGTAATTGGTCAGACTCTAGTCCATTCCAGGCAATTCTAAAGTACCTGTTGTTTGTGCCCCAAAGGTCCTGAGGCCTTATGTCTTTTTTATGAGTTTCTCACACCAAGTTCTTTTTCTTTATTTTTGAGATTATGATACAATTACATTTGTTCCTTCCCATTCCTCCCTCCAAACCTTCCCATATACCCCTCCCACTCTCCTTCAAATTCATGGCCTCTTTTTTCACAAATTGTTATTGTATGCATATATGTATATGCATATACATATATATTCCTAAATATACCCTGATCAGCCAATATAATTTTACTCATGTATATGTTTTCAGGGCTGACCATTTGGTACTGGACAGCCAGTTAATGTGCGCGTCACTGGGGATGAACACTGCTGTTCTCTGCTCCTCTCAGTTGCCTATAGTTCCTTGTGTGAGGTTGAGGCCTCGTGGGCTTTTCCCCATCCACTCTGGCATGTCCGCTGGTGTCATCCTTGTTCAGTTCACATTTGGGCAATTATTTTGGTGAGACTTTATGTGTGTCAATTCTGATATTCCTAGGAGACACAACCTCACAGCAAACCCCCGATCCTCTGTCTCTTATATTCTTATGACCCCCTCTTCCACAGTGTTCCCTGAGCCTGTAGTGTGGGCATGTTTTCTAGATGTGTCCACAGCTCTACAGTTTGATTAGCTGTGGTTTTCTGTAGTGGTCTCCATCTGTGGCAAAAAAAAAAAAAAAAAAAAAAAAAAAAAAAAAAAAAAAAAAAAAAAAAAACTTACAAAACATACAGCTTATTGCTGCTAACCTTGATTGCCCACCTCAGGTAGAAGGTAAGTTCCTGATGCTGAAGAGACACCATGTACTTCAGAAACAGGGCTGAGAGACACCTGAGCTGGAACTGACTTGAAAGTTGCCTCCCTGAGGACTCTTTCACAGTACCAGAAGATACAATGCAAGCCTCTAAAAGGAATGGGGAGCCAACAGTCCTACCCAGCTATGATGCCTATGAACCACATCAACAACCAGAATGCATGATAATCCTAGTGGCACACACATCTTGGTGGTAACCAATGGCTCTATAATTGGATTTAAGACCTGCTCAACAAAAGGGAAAACATGCCTGGAAAGCAAGATAACTACTCAGTACTAGTGAAATCACAGTTATTGGAGGAGAATCTACAACTACTAACTGACTAAATCAGCATAACCCCTAACAACAGTTTATAAACATTTGTCCTTATACCCACAGATAAGTGTAGTCCTCATCCCTCATCAAGGAAACTGCAGATTCTTAATTGCACCTCTGCTATGATCTTAAAATTTGTGCATTGTAAACTTCATTTTCAATGCTGCAGAGTTGAGTGATGTAACCTTTAAAGAGTGATGAGGCCATGATGATAGAGCTTGTGTATATTACCATGAAAATGGCTTGGCAATTTCTGGAGTGGTTTCCTGATAAAAGGGCCTTTCGCAGATATAGATCCCTTGACGTAGAACTCTTTAGCTTCCAGAACTGTAGCTTCCAAACCTGTAGTTTTTGGGGTTTTTTTGTTTGTTTTGTTGTTATTGTTGTTTAGTTTTGTTTTATTTTGTTTTTTTTTAATGAATAATTCTATCTTCAGAATTCTGTTAAACAAAATGGATTATGACATCCTCCCTGGAAGTCAGGCACATTCCTTACTGTAGCAGAAGGGTAGAAAGTGCTGCTTATGTAAGCAGACTCCGCCTCCACTCCAAAAAAAAACACATCTTACCACGCCAGGAATTGCTTTCAAAAGGCAGTGGCTACCACTCTGCTCAAAATAGCTATGAAATAGAGACAACATAAAGGCCCTTTAACAGATGAGCAATAATGAAAATGTGATACGTATACTCTACGGAATACTATTCAGCTGTAAAAAGAAATGAAATTGTGGAATTTGGAGGCAAATGGATGAAACTAGAAAAGATTATGTTGAGTGAGGTAACCCAGACCAAGAAAGACAAATATCTCATGTTCTCTGTCATCTGCGGCTCCTAACTCCAGTTCTTCAGATGTGAGTGCAAAACCCAGAGTAGCTGCAAAAGCCAGGGAACTAAATGGGGACCATGGAGTGGGGAGAGCGATAATAAGGGGAAGAGTGGGGCAAAAGAACCCTGAAGGGGGAAATGGGAAAAACAGACAAGTGGTTAGTTAGGGGGAAGAAGGTCAACACAGAAAGAAAAGGAAGGAGGAGGGTAAAATAACAGTAAAGGTGTCTAAAAAAGTCCTAAGGAATCATAACATCTATTTACCCAAAATGATATCTAATGCATGTAAGCCTAGTACAGACATATGAATATATAGTACAAATGAAAATTTCCCACTTAGGCTGGCAATGCTTTCCCCCAAGAGCCATAGACTACATAACAACAACCCCAACCCCAATACCTAGCATGAGAAGCTGCCTTACAAGCTGTTGGTCAGGGGAGATCAAGTGACCCCAAAGCCTCATCAGCTATTGCTGCTGTCCTGGTTCTCTCAGAGATGGAAGGTAAGCCCCTGTTGCTGATGACACCATGCATGTCAGATACAGAACCTGGGGGATTGCAGAGCTAGTTTTCAAGGTATGAGAAGACGCCATGCAAGCTTCCAAGGGAGGGAACAAAACAATAGTCTATCCAGCTATGACACCTATTAACTACAACAATAGCCAGCTGGCACAATCCTAAGCATGTAATAGTGTCACTCATACCCTGACAGTAATTAGCAGTTCTCTAATTGGAGTTAAGCCCCATTTAGCAAGAGGGAAATCATGACTGCTACTGGAGACCTTGCCAACTACTTAGGGCAAGTGAGGTCATGGATCTCAGAGAAGAACCCACATTGCCACTTTATTAAACCAGTATGATTTTTACCTGCATCCTACTATTTATCCATATACCCACAGATAAGTGTGGCTCTCATCTCTCAATAAAAGAAACTTCTCTTTGCAACAAATGGTGACCAGTGCTGAAAACCAGGACTGATTCAAAATGCATAGACTAAGTGATTCTGTGGTACAACAGCCCCAACTGATCTATCCACAACACAACTCTGCACCTGAGGCTCACGGAACATTGAGGACGAGGGGGCAGAAAGACTGTGAGAGCCAGAGCAACGGGATGTCTGCTGTGAGACTGCATCGCCTAGAATTGTCAGGGAGCTACACCTAGGAAGTTTCAACGGCATGGCTACCTAAACATGACATGAACAAGGACACGCTAACATGGAAGGGGGGAATTCCATAGGGCCTCAACCCCGAACAAACAACTACATGCAACTAAGGGCTGCTGGGAGTGGGGGAAAACAGTCTTCCCCGGGGCAGAGTTCCCAGCTGGCATCAACACCAAGGGTCGTCCTCAAATCCTATCCATACAATACAGACAGAGCAGGTTGTATTTGTATATTGAGGGGTGGGGTGTGTGTGTGTGTGTGTGTGTGTGTGTGTGTGTGTGTGTGTGTGTGTGTGTGTGTGTGTGTGTGTGTGTGTGTATGTGTGTGTGTGTATTGAGGGGTGGGATGTGTGGGTGTGTACAACAACAATCTTTTTTTAAAAAAGACCAGAGGACATGAATTCGAGAGAGAGTAATAGGAGGTACCTAGGAAGCACTGGAGAGAGGAAACGGAAGGAAAAAAAATGGTGTGGTTACATTTTAACATATTAACACAGCATATTCAAATTTAAAAAACATTAAAAGTTAAAAAAAAAAAAAGGCATCAGCATCCCATTCCTGTGGCCTCCCAACACCAGAAAGAAAAAAATCGATAATCTACTCTACCCCTCTTCAAAAGCATAAGCCCACATCCATGTGCATATGGACAGCACTAATTGAACATGGGGATTATTAACAAAAATGTAAGACATGAAATTGGGAGGAAGGCAGGAGGTACCGGGGGGAGTTTGAGAGAGGTATGTGGGTATGGTCAAAATACATTGTATAAATGGATGCCGTTTTCAAAGAACAAATAAAAATGTGATTTTAAAACTCCATACGGGCAAGCACACAGCATTCAACATATTTCAAGACGCTCTTGTGTCCCACTGATGAATCCAACATTAAAATCTGTAGTGGGACAGAAGACATTTAACGTAGAACTTTATTAATGAAGAACCAAATATGGGCAGTTCTAACTGTACTCCAGAGAATAAGGCAGGAGTTCCCCCAAGGGCTTGCTGGGAGAGAGGGACCTGAACTTGAGCTTGAATGGTAGTTATGAGACCAACGAGAAGAGAGGACGCCAAAGAAAGGCAAAAGGTGAGCCTTCCCGTGGGAAAAGAGAGAAGCCTTAATTGCTGGGAGAACCTTTGATCACTAAAGTTTTTAATAAAATCATATACAGCTTGTATCTTCTTTAAAATATTTCTCTTCTGAGAGTAGGGATGGCGAATGAGAAAAGGAACAAGTAGACCCAGTAATCAGTCAGTCAGTCACTCCAGGAGGCTAGGGGTGAGGGGACCAGCAAGGAGTCGGAAATTGTTATCAATGGACGTGAAAAAAGAAGGTACAGGGAGAGGCCCTTTGAGGACAGCTGTGAGAGTGCTGAGTTAGATTAGAATTCATCTGCACAGGTCAACTGGTATTTTTTAAAACACACACAAAAAAATCTAAGGATTTTAACACAGTCAAGTTTATTTTTTCATGCACATTGTGCAGGTGTGAAGGGAGAGGGGGACTTGACCCATGCAGTGACTGGAGTCCCTAAATTCCTTCCACCTTGTGGCTCCATCATCGTCCACACAGACCTCCACTGGTCGCTGTGCACAAGGCCAGCATATGAAGACAGGGAGAAGGCAGGGAGAGGGCAGGAAGAGCCGTGTACAGCTGGTATTACCAGGCCTGAATGTAGCAAGCCTCCCTTTTGCCCGTGTTTTATAAGCCAGTACCCATTCTTCTCCCTCCAGGGAGGCTGGAAGGACATAAGGAGAACAATTTCCTAATTCCTGCAGCTGGCTGTGGACAGAAGGGACCAGAAGTCAAGAGTGACTATTTTCAGGCCTGGGGACTTCAAGATTGATGGGACCCTTGATATACAAAAGAGAATTCATAAGGACGATCACGACAACTGCAAATTCAACATTGCACATCCATATGTCTATCGTGAGAATAGCCCGAGAGAATTACAGGGCAGATTTTGCTAAAACATGTAGTCCCAGCATATCCCAGGCACTTTGGAAATAATAATGCCACTTCCATAAGTGATACACAATATGACTGGGTTGTGCCTGACACCAAAAGCCCAGGCAACAAAATAAAAACCAGGTAATGTGGACTTGGATGACAAAAGCTTTCATGAGATAAGTACAGTAGTGTATGTCTGCATTATCAGCACTCAGGGAGCTGGGGCTGGAGGGGCATGAGTTTGAGGTTAGCCTCAATCACATGGCAACACACTCTCTCCAAACAAACCAACAGGGGCTGGAGACGATGGCTCAGCAGTTAAGAGCACACACTGCTCTTTCAGAGGACCCGAGCTCAGTTCCAAGTACTCACATCAGGAAGCTCATAATTACCTGTAACTCCAGCTCCAGGGGATAAAAACACCTTCTTCTGGCCTTCTAGGAACCCAAACTCATGTACATGCCACCTGAATTTACACATACCAACACACACACACACACACACACGCACACACACACACACACACACACACACACACACACACACACACCTCCATTCAGAGAGGTAAAAAAGCAAACCATGAGATGGGAAACCATGAGAAAGTATTTGCAAATATGGTAAGGATTAAAATCCAGAACAAATAACTATTACAACTTACAACAGCAATGAGAAGTCTCAACTTAAAACTAAACAGAGAACTGCACAAATATTTCTCCAAAGGATAGAGGGAACAGAAGAGAATAAAGGGAGAAGGAGAGGAGGGGAGGAAGGAAGCAGGGAGGTAATGAAGAGATGGAGAATGCAAGAAGAAACAGAAAAAGGTGTTAGCATGGATATGGACAAATTGAAACGCTTATGGATGGACAGTGGGACCAAAGGATGGGGGCGATTTAAGTGTCTGCCGCAGGAACAAATGAACAAATACAGTTTACACCCCCAATGTCACATGATCCTTAAAAGGCCATTCAGATATGTGCTACAACATGGGCAAACCTCGAAGTGAAGATGTGGGAAATATGCTCACAAAGGAGGAAGTGTAGTATGTGTCTACTGTATAAGACACCTATCGAGGCCAGACTCACAGGCAAAAGAAAAATAGCATGGTAGTTGCTAGGAGCTGGGGGAGGAGAGATGGTGAATTAATGTTTAGCCGGCACAGAGTCTCAGCCCAGGAATATAAAAGTGTCCCGGGGATGGATGGTGCTGATGGTGGTACAACAATGTGAAGCACTTGCTGCTACTGAACTGTACCGCTACAAATGGTTCGGATGGTAAACTTTATGTCCGGTGTATTTCACCACAATAAAAAAGAAAGGTAAGTTCATCTACCAAAGAGTGCAGGGTCCCATGGAGAGCCCCTGTTCAAAGCTACTGGTTAGCTCCTGGGGAATGCTGTCTAAAAACCCCCATCCGAACATCTGTCTCTATCCCAAGTAACCTATCATCCCAGCCTTCCATCACCACCCTGCTTCTTCTGACTCCTCCCCCTAGGTTAGAGACAGCAATGTCCTCCCTTTAAACTCCCCAGTTCTGCAATAAAACCTCTCAAGTTCCCTGCATCCTCCAGGCAGGCTTTGGTTCTGGGTTTTCAAGTGCTTACCATCTTCTAAACAGGCACCTCCTCCCTTCCATGTCTCACCCACCCCTCCACCCATCACAACCCAGTACAGTGTCTCCCCTGGGAGACTCCCAGGTAGGACCAGAGCATAGGATTTTGCAGGCATTTCCAAGTAAGCCTTGCCCTACACGGATGCACCTCCAATGCTGCATTGTAAACATGAGAAAAGCAAGGACTACAGAGCCTACCTAGTACCACAGGTTGTCCAAGGAGCAGGTGACAAGCCTGGGGTCCCACAAAGGCTACTGAGCATCGGTTAATAGGGACAGCTAGCATCCATCCACAGCTGGCATGTGCAGGGTGCATTCCAGATGTCCCTTACATGTCACGTTTCACAAACCCCCTCCCAACATATGAAAAAGACTATTAGCATGCCATTGTGCACTTGACAGTAGAGATGTGGATACAGAGAGGCTAAGTAACTTGCCCAGTACAAATCAGCTGGCAAAGAGTGGGACACAGATTCAAGGCCCATGCAATCTAGGACAGAGTTGTGCTGGGAGGCACAATACCAAGTCTCCCAGAAGTAGGTCACTCCCCTCCTCCCAAACCTAGAGAATACACTCAATCTGTAGCATGCTGATGATCACAGAGTAACCCGAATCATCAGCCACATTCATGACTAACAACTCCATACTGTTTTGTGATGGGGGGGGCAACCCCTCCCTTAACACCTGAGTCATCTGTATAAGACTCAGTTGATTGTCATCTATTCGGAAAGACACTGACATTGTGACAGGATCACAAGTGTGGACATGGTCTCCATCCCCAGTCCCTTGCACGGAGCTTTTAAGGCTCTTGAGATTTCCCGAGTGGCAGAGGTGATGAGGCACCTTTGTTAGAGCTTTCTGGTTTTGTCTGCAGTTCCAGGTGCTGTGCTTCTAAACCCTCGGAATTTCCTGAGTGCAGAATAATGGGAGCTGCTTTTGTGACTCACAGCTAGACCCTTTCAACGCCACCAAAGTGTCTGGTAGTGAGGTGGCTGGTACCTCTGAAAGCCACCTCAACAGCTTTGGACAGGGGCTGGCTGTGAGATGAACTGGGGTAGAACCTTCACCCTCACACCCCAGACTCCCAGGAGAGGAGAGGGACCTGATTTAGTCCCCAGCGCCCAGAGGTGGAGACTCCACTAGGAACCCTAAGGGAAGTGAATAGAGCCACAGGGTACAGCCCTAAAGTGGCTTGAAAGAAAATGCCCCCCCCCAAAGGCTTGTGTATTTGAATACTTTATCCCCAATTAGTTTCGATGTTTGGGGACCTTTACAAGGTGTGATCTTATTGGAGGAATATGTCACTGGAGACAGGCTTTGAAAGTTTGTTTATTTGTGTCATCTTCAATTCTCTTCCTCTCTTCCTCTCTCTCTCTCTCTCTCTCTCTCTCTCTCTCTCTCTCTCTCTCTCTCTCTCCCCCCCCACTTCAACCCACACACAGGGCGAGAGGTCTTCTGTGACCTTCATGGGCAACAGTGATAAGCTGCAGGAGGAAAAGAAGGGCAGATCAGTAGCGGGTGTTGGTTCAAACGTCAGGAACCTGACCCCAAGTTGTTTATTTTAGATGTATTTGAACACAGCACAACCTGGTGGAAACTGTTCTTGTGATGACTAACTCAATCCTGTGTGCACAACAAAGCATACCCAAATCTCCTTGAGGAGCAAAGTAAGCAAAATACAGATCAGACATGACAACATCAAAACTCTTCGTAAAGTGCATGTGACACCTTCCATAAAGACATGTTCTGTAGATTGACTGAGAAAAACAAGTTTACAAGAAGGGTCCAGACCCTTCTCCAGTGAGAGGTCCAGTGTCAGAAAGTCCTCAGCCACACAATCTGTGCAAAGCTCACCAGGCTAGAAAGCACATCTGTTCCAGACTTCTGAGTATGAAAAAGATCTTGTACTTCTTTCCTTGAAGAAATAACCCTGTGTGTTTAACATTCCAGCCCCCCCCCACCCATTGCATGTCAGTAAGCACAAAGATCTTCATGCCCCTACAATTCCCTCAACATCTATTCTTGCCACCACACCTGCCTCTTGTTGCCATGACAGACTCTGACCCTCTGGAACCATAAGCCCAAATAAACTCTTCCTTCTATACGTTTCCTTCACCACAGTTTTTATCACAGCAACAGAAAATTAACTAAGACAATAATACAATCCCAAATTCCTAGGGACAAGCCCTTGCACTTGAGATCCTTGTGGATCTCACTCAGGGTCACTCTTCACCTAGCTGTTCATTTCTGCCCTTTGTAAGGCTGGTAAACATAGTAAAGTATTCACATGCCTTGTACAAATCAGCACAGCAAATTATCAAGCCCACGATGGAGGGTATGGTAATGGTCAAAAGTGCAGATGTCCTGGACTTTGGGTTGGTGTCTTAAGCCAGAGGACTTTCTTGTGGGATTAAACACTTCAAGTTGCAAGGTCTGCACTAAATGTGGGTAGTCAGCACAAGAGTCAAATGATTGTATATGCCATTAAAGAGCTGAATTGTTATCTTCACAGCTAACGTCTGCCAAGCTTAACGTCAGTGTTTGTGTTGGTTACTTTTCTTCTTGCTGTGACAAAAATACCCAATAAGAAATAAGCTGCACAGAGAAAAACAATGACATCATGAGGTTTGCAGGCAAATGGATGGATCTAGAAAAAAATCATCATGAGTGAGGTAACCCAGACTCAGAAAGACAAATATGGAATGTACTCACTCATAGGAGGATACTAGATGTGGAACAAGGATGACTGGACTGCTACTCACATCACCATGGAGGCTACCTGGAAAACAGGACCCCAAGAAAGATAAGGGGATCACCCAATGATGGAGAAATGGTTGAGATCTTCATGAACAACCTGGACATGAGTGGGAGTAATGAAGGGCGAGAGTCGAGGGAAAGAGAGCTTGGGGGGGTGGGGGATCCCAGCTGGATCAAGAACAGAGAGGGAGAACAAGGAATAGGAGACCATGGTAAATGAAGACCACATGAGAAAAGGAAGAAACAAAGGGCTAGAGAGGCCCACAGAAATCCACAAAGATACCTCCACAAAAGACTGCTGGCAATGGCTGAGAGACAGCTGGAACTGAGCTACTCTGATAATGGGATGGCCAAACACCCTAATTGTCATGCTAGAAACCCCATCCAACGACTGAGGAATCTGGATGCAGAGATCCACGGCTGGGCCCCGGGTGGAGCCCTGGGAGTCTAATTAGAGAGAAAGTGGAGGGTTTATATGAGCGAGAATTGTTGAAACTAAGGTTGGATAAAGCACAGGGACAAATAGGCAAATGAATGGAAACACATGAACTATGAACCAAAGGCTGAGGGTCCTCCAACTGGATCAGGCTCTCTGAATAGGTGAGACAGTTGATTGGTTTGATCAGTTTGCGAGACATCTAGGCAGTGGTACCGGGTCCTTTGCTCATTGCATGAGTTGGCTGTTTGAAACCTGGGGCTTATGCAGGGATGCTCGGCTCAATCTGGGAGGAGGGGACTGGACCTGCCTGGACTGAGTCTACCAGGTTGATCTCAGTCCTTGGGGGAGGCTCTGCCCTGGAGGTGGTGGGAATGAGGGGTGTGCTGGGGGGAAAGGGAGGGTGGAAGGAGGAGGGAAAACAAGGAAATCCACGCCTGATATGTAGAACTGAATGATATTGTAAAATAAAATAAAATAAAAAGCAAAAAAAAAAAAAAAGAAACAAGCTGCAGTGACAGTTTAATTTGGCTTGCAGTTCAAACAGATGCAGTCCCTCTTGGTGGGGAAGACATGGCTGCAGGAAAGGAAAGGAAACATGGCTTCACGAGTGGGAGCCAACTAGTCAGATTGCATCTGCAGTCAGAAAGCAGGAAGTAAACATGGGTAGGCCTGGGCTATCAGAACTCAATGCCCATCCCAAGGGACCCACTTCTTCCAGGGAGGCTTCACTTTATAAGGTTCCTACAACCTTCCCAAACATGGCCACTAGTTGGAGACCAAGTGTTCAACCTATGTGCCTATGGAGACATTTTGAATTCAGGCCCTAACAGTTCAATGAGCATGTATACCTGGTATTAGAAGCATGGTGGGGGATGGGAGAGGTTCCAGTTGGATGTCCACCTCATATTCAGTATGCACTTGCAATACATTCATTTAATCCAATTTCTCAATTGCTTTCTCTACCAGTGCTATGTGCCAAATACTGGAAACATATTGATAAATAAGACATCCCTAAGACAGTTTCAAACACATGCCACTTTTGGTCCATCCTCAGTAGCTCCTTGTATTATCATGAGCAATTTTGATATTGTACTCACCACACCATGGACTCCCAGAAATCAAGATAACACTTTATTGAGTTCTACATTCTCCTTTACGTGTCTCAATCGAGGTAGATCCTTGAGAAATGTATTCAATGACTCACTGTTTGAATGACTCAACAAGACCCACTGAATCACAAATCTCATGAAATAAACTAAGCCTCCTGTGATGAATGATGAGCTGGGAGGACAGGGTATCTTGGTGTTGATCTGGCTGGGTAGCGCAGTCTACTAGACTGGCTCTCTTACTTTTACTACTGCTCATTAGCATAGCCATCAACATTTTACATAATATTTGCACATCCATTTTCTCACTTTATTCTCCACGGTTTGGAAATATAATCTTTTACATTGGCTTGAAATTAATTTTCTATATGTTTCATAAGCATATTTTGATTGCTTCTGATTAAGTTGTCAAACCAAAGAAGTCGTCTGAAATTAAACATAATATCCCTAGAGAAGTAATCTGAAGTGAGAGAGCTGAGGTTCCAAGTGTCTCAGAGATGAGTCCCACCTGTTAAACAAGGTTATCAACCTGAAAAAGCCTTTGTTGTGTTTGCACTAACAGAGGACACATCAAGCAAAGAAGATAGGAATAAGGTTATCCCTTTGCTAGTAGTAGTGCTCAGGCAAGAATTATGCTGCCGAGGACATCAGGACACTGAAATCTTAAAAGGCTGTGTTCAAGTGGCCTTGCCACATTATCGAGTACATTTTCCTTACAGCCAAAAGTGAAAGTCAGTCCTGTGCCTTCATCCATCCCTAAAAAGCATCATTCCTTACACAGATCCCAACTAGAGTTCTCAACCAGTGTTCCATGCTTCAAACACACAGCACTCCAGCTAGGGAAGCAGGTAGGGTAACTACAGGTCTTCAACTCTCCCCCAACTCCTCCAAATCCAATCTCCCTATATACCACCACCCCTGTCTCATCCCCACCTCTCTGGCAGACCACCTGACCACCTGCTGGAGCCTCCCTGACCCCACCACCACCACCACCTACCTCCATCTCCAGTGGGTCACACAGAGATCCTCCCCTCCTAACTTCCACAGACCACTCTGGCCAGGGAAGCAAGAAAGCTAACTGAATATCTTCACATCTCCCCTCAGATCTCATAAACCAGTCCCCACCCATCTACCCACTCATATCTGTCCCACCAGCAGCTCTGCAACAGATCACCTGCTTCAGCATCCCTTCCTCCCCTGGCCTCTTCCCCAGTGGATCATACAGCTCTTCCCCTACAAACTTCATTTCCCCACTTAGTGCTTTATCCAAGCCCTCAACTCCAACAGGCATTCCCAGGGACCCCAACAGGTCACTCCCACCAGCAAAGCAAATAGGCCGACTAGAGATCTTCATCTCTCTCTCCATTCTTCCAAGTCTAGTGCCCAGGCTCATCACCAGCTCTGTAGCAGAACTTCTGCTGTGGCCTCACTCTCTTCCCTGATTCCCAAGGGACTAAGAAAATCCTGGTGGAAAACCCAGCTATCCACGCTCCTATGGACCCACTCAGGCCACCCCTTATACCCATCCCATTCATAAGTGTCAGCTCCCAACACCGGGAATCATATTTTAACTGTAAATACCAGTGACCACATCTGTCAGGATCCCAGAAGAATTTCCTACCAGATAACACATAGGAAGCACATTCTCCTAAGAACCAGAAAGGGGAACAGAAACCAGAAGCAAAACAAAGACAAGACCAAACACTTCAGCACCTAGAATTACAATCTTCCCAAACCCAGACAGCTAGGTGCTAGTGTAAAAACAGAATCAATAACAGCCAGGACAATATGTTTCCACTAGAGCCCAGCAACTCCCACACAGCCAACCCTGAGTACTCCAACATGGCTGAAGCACAAGAAAAAGACCTTCAAACAGCCTTCATGAATGTTATAAAGGTCTTTAAAGAGGAAATGAATAAATCCCTTTTAAAAACCTAAGGAAACACAACAAATAGTGAGCGGAAATGAATAAAACAGTTCAAGACCTGAAAGTGGAAATAGAATCAATAAAGAAAACCCAAACGGAGGGAAATCTGGAAATGAAAAATCTAGGAATAGAAACCTCAGAGGCAAGCCTCACCAACAGAATAAAAGAGACAGAAGAGCACAGATAGAAGATAGAAGAAGACACAAGATAGAAGAAATGGATACCTCAGTCAGAAAAAAAAATTTAATCTAAAAAACTCCTGACACAAAGCATCCTGGAAATCTGGGGCACTATGAAAAGATCAAATCTAAGAATAATAGGAACAGAGGAAAGAGAAGAAGCCCAGGTCAAAGGCACAGAAAATAATTCCACAAAATCATAGTACAAAATTCCCCTAACCTAAAGAAGGAGATGCCTATCAAAGTACAAGAAGCATCCAGAACAGCAAACAGACTGGACCAAAAAAGGAAGACCCCTTAGCACATAATAATCAAAACACTAAATACACAGAACAAAGAAAGAATATTAAAAGCTGAAAGGCAAAAGACCAAGTAACAAGCACCTGTAAGGCTGAGCAGGAGGCAAAGATTCACATCTGGTCCAAGGCTCTCCACTCTGGGCCAGAAGGAGAAAACACAAACCTGCCCAGCACCAGAAGACACCAATGGGCTCTATTATACTGAATATATTATATATACAATGGAATATAAAACAGAGAGAAACAGAATGGTTCATGTCCTATGGAGAGAGGCAGGTCCAAAGAGGTAAAGGCAGTGAGGAGTGGGCTGAGGTCCGTGGCCTGCTTACCATCCAGGGCCATGGTGATATCCAGGCCTGAACGGCTGCCAAGGGTCATGTCTGGGTCCATGACCCTGCCACAGCTGTGGCCTGTGTTGATGTCAGTCTGTGGCTCCTGTAACCAATGAAGGCCAAGAGGATTGGGCTGCAGAGAGTTGGACCCTGCCCCTCACTGGCTGGAACACGAGGGGGAACTAGTTCTACTCTCCACTGGCTGCAGCCCCGGGGAGAGCAGGACCCTACACCTTACCTGAGCAGCATGACAGAGCTGACTCTGTTGGCAAGGTTATGGGCAGGTGAGCTAGCCCTGAGGGTGTGAACGTGAGAGAGCTGGCCCCGCCCCCCCTGTCTAACATGTGGTGGCATGGGTGAGGGAAAGGTGTCCTCCCCCCACCTTGCCTGTCGATACTTGTGGCCCCTCACCAATGGCAACACTAGGAAGAGCACCTCACCTGGGCAGCACAGTGGAGCTGACCCTGTCGACAGGGGCCTGAGAATGAGAGTTTGGGAGATCTGGCCCCACTGCTCATTCCCAGATCAGCATATCAAAAGAGGGAAATACACACTAAGAGAGAGAAAGAGAGGGGGGAGGGAGAGAGTGAGGGAGGGGAAGGGAAGGGAAGGGAAGGGAAGGGAAGGGAAGGGAAAGGGAAGGGAAGGGAAGGGAAGGGAAGGGAAGGGAAGGGAAGGGAAGGGAAGGGAAGGGAAGGGAAGGGAAGGGAAGGGAAGGGAAGGGAAGAACAGGAATCAACAAATACTGCTCATGGATATCTCTCAAAATCAATGGTCTCAATTCCCTGATAAAAAAGACACAGACTAATACAGTGGATGCAAAAATAGGATCCATCCTGCTATATCCAAGAAATACATCTTAACACCAAGGATAAACATCACCTCAGGGTAAAAGGAGGGAAAAAGATATTCCAAGAATATGGACCTAGGAAGCAAATCTCATACAGCTGATAAAGCACTTTCAGCAAAGTAGGTGTACATAAAATTAGCTCACAAAAACCAGTAGCCCTCCTATACACAAGTGGCAAGCAGACTGAGAACAACCAGGGAAACAACACCTTTCACAACAGCCTCAAGTCATATCAAATATCTTGGGGTAACTCTAACCAAACAAGTGAAAGACTCTCATGACAAAACCTTCAAGACACTGAAGAAAGAAATTGAAGAATACATCAGAAGATGGAAAGATAAACATAGTAAACATAGTAAAATGGCCATCCTACCGAAAGCAATCTACAGATCCAATGCAATCCCCAGCAAAATTCCAACACACACCTTAGCAGGAATCTTAGAGAGTCTTATTAATAAAATCAAACCTAAGCCAGGTATTGGGGGGAACACTGGAAGATCAGAGAGACAGAACAAGCCACAGCTAACCTCACCTGGCCAACTTCTCAGCTGGTCTTGTTTCCTCAGACTGGAAGCTTCTGTGTCCTCATCCCAATGGCTCTCAGCTGAACTGCTGCTAGAAGCCTGAATGCTTAGCCAGGCCAAATGCTTAACCAGCCAAATGCTTCTAGTTTCTGGTCCTCACGTCTTATATACCTTTCTGCTTTCTACCACCACTCCTTGGGATTAACGGCTTGCTTTCTGGGATTAAAGGCCTGAGTCACCATGCCTGGCTGTATCCTTGAACACATGGATTTTGCCTCTAGAATGCTAGGATTAAAGGCGTGTGCTACCACTGCCTATCCTTTATGTTTAATATTGTGGCTGCTCTGTCTCTGACCCCAGATAAATTTATTAGCATGCACAATATTTGGGGGAATACAATACCACACACACCTCTTCAAAGATCTTGAAGGGATAATTTTCAGCTTCATATAGAAACACAAAAATAACCCAGGACAGCTGAAACAATCCTGAATAATAAAAGATCTATGGGAAACATCACCAACCCAGACTTCAAATTATACTATAGAACTATAATAATAAAAACAGCATAGAATTGGCATAAAAATATATGAGTTGATGAACCAATTTCAAGAATCAGACATAAATCCACACACCTATGGACACTTGATTTTTGATAAAGCCAAAAATACCTACTCAAAAATGTCAACATCTTCAACTAATGGTGTTACTCAAACTGACTATCTGCACACAGAAGACTCCAAATAGATCCATGCTTATCACCCTGCACAAAACTCAACTCCAAATGGTTCAAAGACCTCAACATAAAACCAGATACACTGAACCTGATAGAAGAGAAGACTGGAAGTAGTCTTGAACTCATTGGCACAGGAAAAGTCTTTCTGAACAGAACACTGTTAGCACAGGCACTAAGAACAACAATTAATAAATAGGACCTCATGAAACTGAGAAGTTTCTGCATGGCAAAGGACACTGTCATTCAAACAAAGTGGCAGCCTACAAAATGGGGAAGACTTTCACCAACTACACATCTGATAAGGCTAATATCCAAAATATATAAAGAACTCAAAAAAACTGGATATTAAGAAAACAAATAACCCAATTAAAAAGTGGGGTACAGATCTAAACAGATTTCTCAAAAGAGGAAACTCAAATGGTTGAGAAACACTTAAAGAACTAAGGATGGCCAACATCCTTATTCATCTGGGAAACATAAATCAAAACTACTTTGAGATTTCATCTTAGACCCATCCTAATGGTTAAGATCAACCAAATAAGTGACAGCTCATGCTGGTGAGGATGTGGAATAAGGGGAACACTCCATCATTGCTGATGAGAATGAAAACTTGTACAGCCACTATGGTAATCAGTGTGGCGGTTCCTCAGGAAGATGGAAATTGATCTACCTCAAGATCCAACTATACCACTCTTGGGGATATACCCAAAAGAAACTTCATCCTACCACAGAGACACTTGCTCAACCATGTTCATTGCTGCTTTATTTATAATAGCCAGAAACTGGAAACAGGCTAGATATCCTACAGCAGAAGAACGGACTTTTTTTTATATGTGGTGCATTTACACAATAGAGTATTATTCAGCTGTTTTTAAAAAGTGAAATTCATAGGTAAATGAATGAAACTAGAAAAAAATCATGCTCAGTGAGGTATCCCAGACCCAGAAAGACAAATATGGTATGTATTTCCTTGTATGTGGATATTAGCTGTTAAGTCAATAATAAGCAAGGTACAATCTGTAGAATCATAAAGGTTGGGTATAGTGTAAGAGACTAGGGAGACAGATCTTGTTAGGAAAGGGGAATAAGACAATTAAGGATGGATGGGGGGCTGCTGGAATGAGAGGATCAAGTGGGAAGAAGAGAGAAGGTGATGAAGAAGGAAATATGGGGGAAATAGCTGAAATTAAGGTTCCTTTGAGGGGTAGTATGGAAACTGAATACAGTAGAAGCTTCCTAAAATACATACAAATATGAAGAAGATCTAAATGTAATCACCAAATGATGGGGGAGACAGAGTCCCAACTGGACATTTCTTGTCACCAAATAAAGCTTCTAGTATCAGAATTGGGTTACATCTAATTGAGTTGTTGGCCAAAGGAGTCCCATGATAATCCCTAAACAATCTCCAGTCTATTGTCAAGACTATAGGTTGCTCTTCGCAAACTGACAGCGAGGCCCTATTGTTGAAGACCACACTTAGATAACTCATTGAATATGGAGAAGTCCAGCCGGTGCCTATATAGAGCCTTCCCCACCCCTATGCTCTAGTGTCTGTGGTACAGACCCACTTCCATGAGATGGAACCCATACCTGACACTGCTTGGATGGCCAAGAACCTGAGACTAGACATCCCAGGGATCTAGGAAAAACAAAATGCTAGTGTTATGGAAAAAAATGTAGCAATAAAATGACTTCTACTGACATTCTGCTATGTTCATAGATCAGTTCCTTGCTCAGCCATCATCACAGAAACTTGGTACAGGAAGGTACTATATGCACACTAACAAAAAAAAAAAAAAAAAATGTAAATACCAACCTGGCCACAAATCCTTGATCTACAATGATGGCCTGCCTGAAAGATATGCAAGGGCAATGGAGGCACAACGCTTGTGGGAGTAACCATCCAATATCTAAAATGACTCCTAATGATAGTCTGCTGTGCTCATAGATCAGCGCCTTGTCCAGCTATCATCAGAGAAGCTTCTTCCTGCAGCAGATGGGAACAGATATAGAGGTCCCACATAGACATTACACAAAGAGTGAGAGACCTTGGAACACTCAGCCATAAATGGGTATCCCCATCAAATCCCTCCCCTCAGGGCTCAGGGAACCCTGTGGAAGAGGAGGCAGAAAGCATGTAAGAGGCAGAAGGGATGGAGGACATCAAGAAAACAAGGTCCACTAAGTCAACATGATCAAAGCTCCTATGAATTCACATGCATGAAGTAGTATGAGCTGGGTCTGCACCAAGTCCTTTACATATATGTTAGGTCTTATACATATATGTTAGGTCCTATACATTATGGTTTCCAGGTTAATATTTTTATGGGACTCCTGAGTATACAGCTGACTGGGTAGGTGTTACTTGTGTCTTTTTTTGGGGGGGGGGCTCTTTTCCGTTGTTTGTTTCTTTTGTACATTTCCAACATGCTAGTTTTTGTTTTATCTCATTCTACAACAAGAACATACTGCTCTCCTTCTTGGAGTGGATCATTCGAAAATTCCAGCTCAACATACAAATTTGAAAGATACAATATTTTCCATTGGATTGAAATTAATTCGCTGTAATTCACACCAGTGTATTTTGATTGCTTTTGATTAAGTTTAACAAACTAAAGGAGTCTGCTGAAATTAAACATCAAAGTAAACAATCTGTTTTCTGAGGCTCCTTGTACATAATTATCAGTCATGTCATTCTTGCTAAATATATCCATTATGTGACAGCCCCTGTGCCTGAGGAGTGGTAATTAATACAGAATCCCAAAATCAATGCTAGAGAAATCCTCTCAAATCAAGGGGAGCTCATTTGCATAGTTTCTAAAAGGCATGAATGAATTGTTCTGAAACCAGGATGAAAAGCGAGGGGTCTTCAGAGGTCAGGGCATTTTTGTATAAATAAATAAAACAGGCCAGATACTTAATACTAGGTTGTTGCAAAGGAAAATGGGTCTTTGGTGTACACTATGAATAAACAGGTAGATGACTCTTTGTGCCGTCACTTTGCAGAAAGCCTCACCAAAATTAATGGCTAGTAATTAACCACCCAAGCAACTAATGGGCTGAGAAAAGTTCACAGGTAGCTTTGTAACATTGCTGAAAGTGATGAAAATTAAAGTCAATATCATTTTATTAAAATGTGGAGAGACAATTTAAATATTTTTAAGGGAAGCCAGGAGAAAGACCTCACTAGGCCTCCATTTGTTTGTTTACTTTATCCAGGGAAATACAGAAGAGGGAAAAAAAAAAAAAAAGAAAGAAAGAAACCGCTGCCGCCGGCAAAATCTGCTCTGCTGCCCACAAGCGGAGCATTCTGGGCACAAGATGCAATCTTTCAAAGCCTCGGTGTTCTCACTGGAAAATAGGACGTGCATGAGCCAGTTCCTCTCCTGGCTCACTCCAAGGAGATGAGAGCAAGCACGTGATAACCCCAGGACAGGGCCAGGCATGGGGCGGGGGCACCCAGGTAATGCCTTCCTAGCTGGTACTCCTTTGCTCTGGCTGCAGCGCTCCCTCGGCGCACATCAATTATTCATGATAATAAGAAAAAGAATAACCAGTATTTATCAGGCTCTTATCAGACCCTGTGCTAAGCACTTTCTCTACCTAGTAACTCACAAGAAAGTTTCTGTTGGTCTCATCTTTCTCTAGAAGTTTAAACAACTTTGCTAATGAGTTGAGAGCATCCAGCTCGGTGCCAAAACTGGTCTCTGGATACACAGGCGTGTGTTTGTGCCCACTGCACTATTCAGCACCCTCAGGTGGGCATGGGTGTGCTTCAGAAGGCAGAAAGCCTTAGAAATGACTTGCAAAGTGTTAATATGTGTGCATACTCCTCTGACCCTCAACAGAGCCTTTGACACCCCCCAAATGGTTAAGAGGCCTATACTTAATTTCGATGAAAGCAGGTGACGTGGACAAGTCTTTGCTGCATGAAGTATGATCTGAAGTGTGGCCAGCACCAAGGGTACTAGAGCAGAACAAAAATGACTGTGGGACTCTCTACCCTGCAGGACCAAGAAACGCTGGTGGAGGAGATGGGGTGTGACATAAGCCCAAAGATGACCAGGAAATCAGCCAGGGCACTGGGTGCTGTGGTTTGGATGTGGTGAGTTCCCTACACTTGCATATACTAAAAACTTGGTCCACAGTGTGGTGACAAGAGAAGAGGGATTATTAGGAGGCGGGGCCTGGTGGGAGGTCTTTAGATCATTGGGGCTGTGCTCTCAGATGAGATAAGGTAGTCAAGAAGTGGAAGAGCAGCCCTGACTCCTCCTCTCTCTCTCTCTCTCTCTCTCTGGTTTAATGTCTCCGCATGTAATCTATCCTTTTCACAAGCATGCCTGCTATACTGTGCTACCTTCCATGACATCCTCACCAGAGCAAGGGCCTTGAATCTCTAGTACTGATATTTATGAAATACCTATGGTGGTTTCAATAAGGATGGCCCCCATAGGCTCATATATTTGAATGCTTAGTCATCAGGGAGTGGTACTACTTAGGATTAGGAGGTATGGCTTTGTTAGAAGAAGTATGTCTCTGGGAGTGGAGCCTTGAGGTTTCAGAAGTCCAAGCCAGGTCCAGTAGCTCTCTCTTCCTGCTACCTGTGGATCTGATGTAGAGCTCTCTGCTTTCTCCAGCACCATGTCTGCCTACATGCCTCCATGCTCCCCACCATGATGATAATAGACCAAACCTCTGAAACTGTAAGCAATCCCCAATTAAATGATTTCTTTTATAAGAGCTGCCATGGTCATGGTGTCTCTTCACAGCAATAGAACACTAAGACAATATCCAAGCCAAGGTATTTCATTATAGTCATGGAAAACAATCTAGTAAATATCATGGATAAGAACATAAAATCAGAGAGAAATTTCCAAACAAAGGCATGAGGAATGCAATCTCACTCCTCAAAGAATGTATCAACTGTCACAATCAGCCATTTTTACTGGTATATGTAATGTAAGGCTAAAAACAGAGACAAGAGTTTGAACATATCAGCCACACATAGAATGTATGTGAGGGAGTGGGGAGCATTCATAGTAGCTGCTCACAAAGGACTCTGGGGTGGTCAGATGCACAATTACAAGCATCACTAGGGGATATGACAAAGTTTAGACACAGAGGCATGGACAATTGTTGGACATCACTAAGAATGACCAAAGTGTAAGGTGGTCCATATGCAAATTACTGAGATCATTTTCCACTGCTGTAATTTATTTTTTGTTTTCTTCATTGGTTTCTTATTGCACTGAGAGAGAGAGGAGAGAGAGAGGGAGAGAGAGAGAGAGAGAGAGAGAGAGAGAGAGAGAGAGAGAGAGAGAGAGAGAGAGAGAGCCTGTCACAGCACAAATGTGCAATTAGAGAAGTCAGGTTTCTCCCTCTACCATGTGAGTCCTGAGACTTTAATTCAGATCATCAGGCTTGGAAGCAACCACGTTTACCAGCTCAACCATCCACTTTAATTCTATGGCAACCCATGTACTTGAATTTTCAGCCATGTTTCAAAAGGAACACTTGTGACTCAGAGAGGCAGAGTGGGTTTACTTAGGACACTTCAGGCCCAGCTCCCCTCTCCAGCACAGGGAATTGATCCAAACTTCCCAGGCTCCAGCACCCATTCATCCCTACCAGCACCACGCAGCTGCTTCCTGGTGCCTCTTTTATAGAAAACACTAAACATGGAAGTAAAATCAATGAGAAATAATAAGTGTTTTAAAAAATGACTCCATAAAAAGACAAACTTAAAAACAATAACAACAAAAGTAAGGCTTTAAAAAACAATTGGGCAAAATCAGCACAGGGAGCCAGAAGAGATTAATTTTAATTTTAAAAGCTCAAACTATAATACCTCAGCCAAATGGCAAGGCAGAGGCCAAGTTGGGGAGCATGGGGAGCAATGTATTTTACATAGAATGGGGGAGGTTTCAGGGGCTCAGTGCCAAGCAGAAAGCCTTTCTGGAGGGGTCCCCATACTTGACCTTTGGTGGGCTCTTTTGGGAAAGAGTCTCAGTGGGAGAGGAAGAGTGAAAAGAAAAAAACAAACAAACAAAAATGAAGTGGAATGGCAGGGATGAAAGATGATGCTAAATTCGGGGGAATCCAGATGTGATCAAATAAATATAGCAAGTTGCTCTCCTGATGGACAATGACAGGGATGGTCAAGGGTACCCTGGGGACCAGTGAGGGCAAACTTCAGGTTCACTCTTGGAGTTTCAATCAAAGTCAGAAGCAAGTAGAGAGGGCCAAAGGGTCACTCCAGGAAGCTCAGAGATCAACCATGGCTGCCTCCTATCCAGAAGGTCAGAGGGCAGTTTTACTGACTCAAGGTCAGAGACCATGTAAGGAGCTTAAGAAGGGCCAGGCCCGAGGGAGCCAGCCCTCGGCCGCTCTGGACAGGCTTGGCCCAGTTCTGCTTCCCCAGAGTGAGGAGGTGTCAGAGGCAGTAAGGGATCTGCTGTGGAGCAGCAATGCTTCTTGGCAGGAAGTGAGAGAGCTGCTGGTGCTGACTGGCTGTCCCCCATCCGGGGCAGGGTCAGCAGGTGGTTGCTATCAGAGCAGAGAAGGAGAGGACAATGCACAGAGCTGGAGGTTGACAGGGACTAAAGTGTCCCCTATTCAGAAACTAGGAATGCTTCATTTGAAAAAGACTCTGAGAATACTGTGCACACACATGCACACAGACACAGACACAGACACACACACACACACACACACACACACACACACACACACACACTTACTAATACACATATCTCACTTCTTCCCCCAAATGCACATCTGCTTACAAACTCGAATGTCTCACCTCCTCTCTCCACTGTCCTCACACTCATACTTGCTAACACACTCATTCATTTCACCTTTTCCCTCACTACACTCACACACGTAGCTCCTTCACATACTCTCACATTCCTGTCTTCTCCCCTCCTGACACTCGTGGACATGCCGGCATGTACCTTTGCTCATAACCCATGAGCCAGCATATTGCAGACATAACACCCACTTGCAGAGACAGCAGAGAGAGGAGAGAGAGAGAGAGAGAGAGAGAGAGAGAGAGAGAGAGAGAGAGAGAGAGAATCAACTAAGTTCCAGCTCAGATAACTGAAATTTTTGTCAGCCTCAGCAAAATCAGCAGGAAAAGCCACCAAGGCCAGATGGATTGAAGTTAAAAGACCGTCTGTTGTTGTGAGATTGTGACCTTTTTTCTCGGAGTTGGGGTGAGGTGTCACAATATCCCTTCCATTCAGGAAGAATGATGACAAAGAACAGCAGGGTTTTCCCTTCCTATCTTTTCTTGGCAAAACACAAAGCTGATGCCCTGTATTGATTTTCAACAATTATTTTTCTTCCCTTTGTGAACTCCAAAGCCAGGAAACCATGACCCTGGGCTAAACTGTGGTTTCAGAAACAGGCAAAGTGCCCCTTGCCTCTAGACCATTTTCCTGAAAGCAATGTTTGCTTTTGTTGCCCTCAACTAGGATGCAACTGAGGTCCTCTGCTGGCCTCCTGGGTCTCTAGCTGTGCCTGGTTCCCTCCTGGGTCTCCAGCTCTGACAGTCCTCCTCTGGGAGACAGTGCTGTCCATTCCCCTGTGGCTCTGCCCTCTGGCAGCAGCACTATGAAGGGATGGACTTCCCAGGGGTGCGTGTCAGAGAAGTCTGTGGCAGATGGACATAGAGGAAGACTTCAACTCTTGCAATGATGGAGCTTTGAGAGTATCCTGATCTTACAATGCCTGGTACAGCTCCTTCCATGCAGAGCAGTACTCTGCTCTAACAGTGCCTTGGGTAGCTTCTAGGCCTTTCTGGTTGGGGTTGACTAATAAAAATCTCAGTTCATCTTGAACTTCAGTCTAGATCTGTGTTAACCTTTTCCCTTTCCCAAGGCATGGACCTCAGCTCTGGAGCAAGAAGATGGAATTTGACCTCCTTTGACTTCTGTTTTCTTGTCTTTGGAAGTCCGAGGTGGAGGGATAAGGACCACCTCATCTTGTCCTCTTGTATGCTGAAGTCAGGAGAGCAGAACAAGAGATAACTTAATTGTCTGCTTTTATTGGCACAGAGATTGTGATGGACTGGACAGTGTCCCTTCAAAACATGTATGATGAAACATTAACCCCTAATGTGACTGTAGATAGATATATAACCTTTATAGTGGTAGCATGAGGTCATAAGGATGAGGCCCTAACTCTGAAGGGTTGATGGTCTTTCAATAAGGCAATACCAGATCTCTCTCTTCTCTTTCTTCCCTCCTTCCTATAGTTCTCCATCTCTCTCTATCTACCTATCTACCTATCTATCTATCTATCTACCTATTCACTATCTCTATCTCTCTCCCCTCAACTTCTCCCTCTGTATCTCCCTGTCTCTTTCAACAGAGTCCATGAAAGAACACATAAGTAGCCCTCTGCAAGTCAAGGACAAAGGTCTCCCTAAAAACCATTAGCCTTTTATCTTAACAGTTCAGCCTCTAAGACAGGGAGACATGTCTCATTCATGCCCCCTAGAGTGTGCTGTTTTGTGGGAACAGCACTCCACATCTCACAGTCAGGAATAGTTTTGTGCCTCAGTTTACTTTCTTGGAGCCTCATTAGGACTCCATGAGGACAAAATGGGGATAACTAAGGGAGTTAAGGCTCAAAGCAAGTATGCAATGTAGGAAAAATACTGAATGGGCAGAGCAGAAAAAGCAGAACCCTATTGCCGTTGCCATGGCTTCTGCCCCTTTTCCTCAGCCTAGACCTAGACCCATCATGCTCTTCACTGCATGGGCCCACACTGACCAGCTCTTGCCAGGCCATGGCAGACATGTGAGATCATCTCAAGTCCATTCTTCTTGGCCTCATTCCTCCATCCTACCCAGACACTCAAAGGTGTTGGTCACCTTGGTTCCAGATGCTAGGACTTCTCTGGAAACCCAGGTCCACTTTCTCCTGTAGGATGAACCTGCATGTGACTTGATGGCAGGTGAATGACATTAGCTAAGGATTGGTGTGGGTCTCATTGAGCAGCACAACATTAGTGGCTTATAGAAAGGGCCCTCACAAGTGCAAGGGCCAGAACCTGTATTTTAGAAGTAGGTGTGGTTGTGCACACTTTTAATCCCGGTACTGGAGTAGTAGAGACTGGATCTATTGGTCATGATGGCAAGTCAGCCTAGCCTGTTTGCTGAGTACCAGGCACGTGAAAGACCCTGCCTCAAAAAGAAAAGTGGATGGCTCCTGAGGAAAAATACCCAAGGCTGTCCTCTGGCCCACAGGCACACAAACACACGAACAGCCCACACATATGAGTTTGCACAAGCACACACACACACACACACACACACACACACACACACACACACAAAGAGAGAGAGACCCCCAAAGTATATATAGCCTTTCCACCATGTGCACAGAAGCCACCATGCATCCTGAGACCCCTTGCAGCTTGCACCCCTCTCCATAGAAGAGAAAATCCATCATTTCTCTTTTGGCTTATTGTCACTCCACATAAAGCATGTGGAGACAATGCTGCTAGGTATTCTTTCCATGCAGCAGCTGTGTGGCTGCATGAATGTGCACAGCAAATCCTAGCTTCTGCATGATGTCTGTGCACAGACACACCATGATTCGGGTGGTTTCATTCAATTGAGCAGTTACTGGGCTGGACATATTTACAGAACTGTCTATCCTCAGCCTGCAGTTTACAGTGGCCTTAGCCTTCAGCCCGTGCTAGAAAAAGGGCTCACAGAAATTGCACTACCTAGTCTCAAACTAGTCTTGAAAGGAGCAGGAAGAAAATGTTTCCTCTGATATTAAGGACGATGCACTATTACCAGCCACCATTTACTGAGCATTTGTTATGTGCCACGGTATTACATGCATGACCTCTAGTCTTTCTAACTGAACTCTGAATAGCATCAGTCACTCTACCATACAGATGATGACACAGAGGCCACACAGGCTACTGAACTATTCATAGAAGCCAGTGATGGGCCTGAGGCTTCTTTCTAGTACACTAGAAGGTGATCCACACCACCTTAAACATACAAGTCAACCAACATCAGCCTGGTCTGTGCAGTCCCATGAGATACCAGCTTCCTTAGTCTTTATTCATCTCTGGAGCCTCTGCTCTAAGAACATTCTTTTCTGTACACAGAAGGTGCTCAGCAAATGTCCATAGATCATGAAAAAATCACAGGCAAGCAAACCCTTGATTGACTAGAATCTGCCAATTTGGACCCTCAAGTTAACTAAATCATTGAGCTTCTATTATAATTGAAGCAGGCAGATCACTGCAGAAGACTTCTATCTGGCTATCCTCAGGTCAGTAGAATAGAGAAGCTCTATTCTATTATATGAGTGGATGGAGGAGTATATGAAGGCTTGCAATGCAGTCAGTTCTCTGCCTTGTCTGTGTGGCCACTCTTGTTCCTCCCAGGGAGAGCTAATTACTGCATGCTTCACCCCCACGGCCCAAGAATGCTGCCTGATCTTCAGTGGGATCAAGAGCAGGACTGAAGACCAACTGTGTTCTGGGCCTTGCAGCTCATGTTGCAGGGAGAACTGAATTATATTACAATATTATTATTATACTGTCTATGGCTATTATTGCAAAATTATAATAATGGCTCCAACAGTGCATTGCATAGTAACAACTGAGGTAGGAATATGGTCAGAAACAAAAAGGAAATTTTCAATAGCCATATAGAAAATTGAGTCTATTGAGTTGATTGTCGGGTCATTTGACAATTCAATTATCCAAATGAATCACTCTCAGTTAATCAAGATCACAGTGCAAGTGGGATTGACACCACAGATTACTTATACCCTGATGGCCACACTGGCTCATATATATATATATATGTCCTTTCTGGATGGAAAATGGAAGTGTAGCATTCATATCCCATCACTCGCAGGCCACAGATCCCCAAACATTCTAATACATCTTTCTGCATACATTTCTAAGAAAGAGGATGTGAGAAGAAAGCAGGCTACAGATCAGCCACACCTGAGTATGCCCTCCCATTTTTATGATACTAGGCAGACTACTTTGTCCTCAAGACCTCAGTTTCTTCATCTCTCAAATGGAATGACATCACCTACTGCCTGGGGTTACTTTTTTCTTTTTTCTTTTCTTTTTTCTTTATTAAGAAATTTTCTACTCACTCCACATACCACCCACAGATCTCCCCTCCTCCCACCCCCCAGCCCTCTCTCCCAAGTCACCATGCAGCCCCACATCCCCCATGGGGAGTCAGCAGAGCCTGGCACACTGAGACTAGGGTCCAAGGCCCTTCCCACTGCACCAAGGCTGTGCAAGGTGTCACACCATAGGCACCAGATTCTGGGATTGCTTTTTTTGACATTGTGATTTGTTTGTTCTTTGAGACATGGTTTCATGTAGCCAAGGCTGGCATTCATATAGTGAAAGGTAACTTTGAACTCCTGGTCCTTCTGTCTCCATCTCCCAAAGGCTTGGGTTGCAGGTACACAGCCTGCATCTGGTTTATGAGATGCTGGGAATCAACTCCAGTGCCTCCTACATGCTAGGCAAGAACTCCAAGAACTGAGCTTCAGGCCCAGCCCCAGAAATTTCTTTTTGTGTGTATCCTTACCCTGTACAGACAAGTTTTAAAGAGATGTGTGGGTGAGTTCATTATCTTTCTATTGCTGTGATAAATTGTTAGACAGAGATAAGAAACATAAAAGAGGGAAGATTTATTTTAACCTACAGTTTCCGAGATTTCAGTCCACTGTCAGCTGATTTCATTGTTTTTAAGCCCGTGGCAAGGAAGAAATGCAGTAGCAGAAAGGTGTGGCAGAGAAAATCAGATCACCTTATGGTGGTCAAAAGGGGATGAGGAAAGAGGGGGAAAGTGGAAGGAAGGGGAAGAAGAGGGAAAGCAGGAAAGAGGGAGAAAAAAAAGACTCAGAGACAAGATAGAGCCTTCAAATCCTGAGTGCTGGGATTAAAGGTGTGTGCCACCACCGCTCAGTAGGGTTTCTTTTATTATTATTAGTAGTAGTAGTAGTAGTAGTAGTAGTAGTAGTAGTAGTAATTTTACATATCAACCACAGTTTCCCCTCCCTCCTCTCATTCCACTCCCTCCCCCCTCCTTCTTTATACCCACCCCCCTATCCACTCCTCAGAAAGGGTAAGGCCTCCCATGGGAGTCAAAAAAGCATGGTGTACCAAGTTGAGGCAGGACCAAACTCCTCCCCTCTGCATCAAGGCTGAGCAAAGCATCCTACCACAGGGAATAGGTTCCAAAATGCCTGCTCATGCACCAGGGACAGACCTTGGTCCCACTGCTAGGGGCCACAAATAGACCAAGCTACACAACTATCACCCACATGCAGAGGGCTTAGGCTCCCTAGCTGTTGGTCTAGAGTCTGTGCGCTCCCACCAGCTCTAGTCAGCTGTCTCTGTGGGTTTCCCCATCATGATCTCAACACCCACCCCTGAGCTCATATAATACCTCCTCCCTCTCTTCAACTAGACTCCTGGAGCTCAGCCCAGTACTTGGCTGTAGATCTCTGCATCTGTTTCCATCATCAGTTACTGGATGAAGACTCTCTGTTGACAATTAGGGTAGTCACCAATCTGATTACAGGAGAAGACCAGTTCAAGCATCCTCTCCACTATTACTAGGAGTCTTAGCTGGGGTCATCCTTGTGGATTCCTGGGAGTTTCCCTGGCACCAGGTTTCTTCCTAACCCCATAATGCTCCCTCTCTATCAAGATATCTCTTTCATTGCTCTACTTCTCTGTCCCTCCCCCAACTTGGCCATCTGATCCCTCATGTTCTCATCCCTCATCTCCTCCCCTCTACACTCCTGCCCCCAATTTACCCAAGAGATCTCATCTATTTCCCCTTCCCAGGGCAATCCATGTGTCCCTCTTAGGATGCTCCTTGTTACCTAGCCTCTCTGGGGCTGTGAATTGTAGCCTGGTTATCGTTTGCTTTTTATCTAATATCCACTTATGAGTGAGTCCATACCATGTTTGTCTTTCTGGGTCTGGGTTACCTCACTCAGGATGATGCTTTTCTAGTTCCATCTATTTGCCTGCAATTTCATGATGTCATTGTTTTTAACCACTGAGTAGTACTCCATTTTGTATATGTGCCACAGTTTCTTTATCCATTCTTTGGTTGAGGGGCATCTAGGTTGTTTCCAGGTTCTGGCTATTACAAATAATTCTTGCTATGAACATAGTTGCTGCTCTCACCTCTGAACAGCCCATCCAGCTATGAAGTCATCAATGAACTAATCCATTAATGAAGTTAGTGCATTCATGAGCCAATCACCTCTCAATGGCACTACCAGCTGGGGGAGAGGTCTTCGACCTGTAAGCAGAGGAGGAGGACACTTTATATTCACCCATAACAACAGGATTGTGTTGCAGCAACAAGACAAAGGTCAGAAGAAGTAGCAAAGTCAGAAAAGGAGTCAAAGCAGGGAAAGGTAGACACCAGAAATGAGACACATGGGTAGTTGAACCCAAAGTGTACCAAACCATAAAGTACTTCACTGTAAAACACAGTTAAAAGATCAGAATCCCAGACCAAAATCAAAAATGTCTCCTGTGGCTCTTCCTCTAGAGATTGTCTTCTGGAGGGAGACGGTTACCAGAGCCTTTGTCTCTTCCAACCACTAGACACCTTCTAGTTCAAGGCAACAAATGAAATCTAAATAAAAACAACATGTGTCTTTCTACTCTTCATAATTGGATCATTCATCACACCATTAAGAAATTTAAACACTGGTGTTCCAAACACTTCTCCATTGTACTGCCCCATCTACCAGCCCATGAGTATATGTCATTGCAGTAGCAAGTACAGATAAGTATCAAGACGTGTGAAAATTCAACAAGTTCAAGTGTTGCTTGATAATAGATATGAAGGCTGAGAGTCAATAAAAACCAGACTTGATCTAGTATTGGCCTCAGTAGACTTCATCACCAATCGGCAATTGGTTAAAATTATTGTGCTGGAAAAGGCATCAGGGAGCCTATCTGCTTCTCACAGGAAACCCTGGCCTGAAAAACTCAAGCTTCAGCTAATTCATCAGTCACATTCTGACATTCTACAGAATGTCACCAAACTTGGAAGTCTGGATTTGGGGGAAGTAGAGTGATAGCCTTCTCTAGCAGAGGAAAAGCTATAACCTTTATCCAGGTAATAGGTCTATTTTTGCAAAGTCAATAAAAGTTGGCCAGTTACTAAAGCTGGTTATCCACCATTCTAAGAGCTTATTAATAGCACTGGATACAAATGTTCTTCCTCCAGTGTTAAGAGTCAATCCAACTGCTAAATCTGTGAGCATGAGGGGGATACACCAAGAGCAAACTGATAACTACAAAATGGAGCTTCTAGAAGTGGGAAAAGGAGCTCTAAGAGCCAGAAAGAAATCTAAACTCCAAGTCCTAACCCCAGGCTTATACCTCAAGTAATTGTCATAAAATCTGTCCTTATTACCAGATCTATCAGCCACACTCAGGTCACCTCACAAAATTTTATTACAACTGTTTTCCGGGTGGTATAAAAGTTGAAACGTATTAGTTTTGATTAGGCTTTGGCTGGATCCTTCTGATTTCTTTGTTTGTTCTCTTGCTTGTTGGAATGAGCCTTCAATAATCCAGGTTGCTTTCTCTTCTCTGATTAAAACGATCTGGTCAAGGGGATGGAGAGATGGCTTAGTTGTTAAGTTCATGTGCTGCTGATGTTGTGGAGGACCTGAGCTTGGTTCCCAGTACTCATATCAGACAGCAGCTCACAGCTACCTGTGACTCCACCTGCAGGGAATCCAGCACCCTCTCCATGGGCACCTATACTCATATGCATACACACACACACACACACACACACACACACACATGCACAGACATATTTTTAAAAATAAAATATTTTTTAAAAATAGTTCTGTCCAAATGAGTTACTGGGAGAAAAAGACTCACTGTGAATATGTATGCACACTTGTGAGTGTATGCATGTGTATATATAGATCTAAATCAAAATAAAAATTGTTTCCTTTCTTGATTTTTTTAATTTAATTTTATCTAAAAGTCCTAATTATCTATATGAATTAGCAGGTTTCCTTTTGTCATTTCCACACACACATGGTTTGGGTTGGCCCTGAACACCCTTCTCTTTCCAGCTCCCTGTCCTTCATCCATATTTAAACTCTTCTACCCCCAGTCCTGCCCTTCAACTTTTCTATCACATGTTTGTGACATGCACACCTACTCTCTCCCTTAAAGCCTTGCTTCCCCTCCTGTGGGCATCCTTTCTCATTGCCTGGCCTCTAATAAACCTATGTTCACGTAAGTACTGTAAAGGCAAGGTGGAAGGTAGCTGTAGAGGAAAGTGTTACAAATAATGCAGCATGGGAGAGATACAGACCCAATTGCTGCCATGGATTCCATAAGCTGCCATTCAACCCTATGGGCTCTACTCAGAAGTGTGTTCATGCTCACACCTGTTGTGGTCAGCCTGGGTTCTCTTTGGCAAGCTCCATAGAATGAGTCACTTCTGCAGGGTAAATTCATGTTATCAGACCCTTTGGATTGGTCCACTTTTCTCTAAAGGTAGAGAACTGATCATCCTCCCTCCCATATTAGCCAAGCAAAGCAGCTGCTAATCTTAGCACTCAAGAGCACTGAACCAATCAGCTCCTAGATCAGCATGAATAAATACAGGTCAAACTGTTTCTAAACACTGTGTATTGTACGTGCCATGCACACCCTGGCAAGTGGTCTGAGTGTTAAGACAAATCACACCCAGCTTGCCAAGGAGCAGGATCTAGACTGAAAGAAAAATCTTCCTGTCACACAAGCCAGGCGATCTGACAACAGTTCCCCTGAGTTTGACAGAGATAAGAATGACCTGTCCACCCTTACTTCTGCCAAAGTTATTTTTTTGTCTGATGACTGGAGAGATACAAGACCATAAATACGAAAAAGTGAATTTGTAAAGTCTAAATCCCTTTCAAACTGAAAATGTTTTAGAAGAAGGAGGAGGAAGAGGAGGAGGAGGAGATGAAACCAGGTAAGACCTCAAGCAACTATTATTACTTTACAGCCGTCAAGTGGCCACATTCTCAGAAGGAAACCATACACATTGGGGAACTTGAACCAAGCTTTAAAAGCCTGGCATTAGTTTGCTAGTTGACTGGCCACCTTCCAAGGTACACTCTTTCTGTCAATCACAGGAAAGACCTCAGCCAAAAGTTTCAAGGATGGCAATCGTCCTGAAATACTTAAGTGAAGGCCAAAAGCAATGCTCATCAGCTATTCCCAAGAAGATGGGAGTCTGTTCTTTCGCAGAGAAGCCCAAGGAGTGGTGACAAGACCATCTCCTTTAGCAACAAGACAGAACAAGGGCCATGCATCTGTATTTGCATCAGAAGAAGAGCAAGGCTGGAGATCACACCGACCTGACTGGTAGAGAAACCTCTAGAGGAAAAGTCACCCAGTGGGAACTCCATGGAAACCAGATGGAGACTTAAGTGTGGCTAGGAGGATCAGTCAACTGTGAGTTAGTTGTCCTCCAGAGACTGGTCTTCTAATTAAGCCAAGGGATTCGGTAAGTCTCTCAGAGGTAACCTTGAACTTTAAGGGTATAAAGCATTGTGTTTATCATCTAATGAAGCAAAGAAACCTCTTCCAAGAGCTGTCTGGAACTGAAAGGCCAGGGACCATCTAATTTATTTCTACAGTCCAAATCAGAGTAACCCTGGCCCCAGTGACAGTGCAAGGGAGTTGGGAAGAACAATACAGAAGGATGACCCTGCCCTGGATCCCTTCAGAAAGTAGAACAACCTGCCAGGAGATTGTCAAGAGTGCCTATATTATCACTTTCTTCAGCAAGGCCAAAAGAATGAAGTGGCACGCACATTGTCTTCAGAAGTGGGATTTCCTCTTGCCAAATGTCCTAAAGCACAATATTCTGGAGTGTATACATAGAAGTCAGCTGTTAGTACAATATCAAAACGCCATAGGCTGATGTCTTAAACTAAATTGTTTCTCTATGCTAGAAATCCAAATGTTAGTATAGTTACATCCTAGTGAAGTCCAAATGCTAGTATGGTTTCATTTTTTTAAAAATATTTTTATTTTATAATTAATTTAATTTACAGAACAGCCACAGATTACCCTGTCCTCCATCCTGCCACTCCCCTGCCTTCCCCCCAACCCACCCCCCATTACCACCTCCTCTAAGGCAAGGTCTTCCCTGGGGATTCAGCCCAGCCTGGTAGATTCAGTTGAGGTAGGTCCAGTCCCCTCCTCCCTACACCAAGGCTGAGCAAAGTGTCTCAGCATAGGCCCTAGGTTCCAAAAAGTCAGCTTATGCACCAAGGACAGGTCCCAGTTCCACTGCCTGGGGGCCTCCTAAACAGTTCAAACTAATCAACTGTTTCACTTATCCAGAGTGCCTGGTCCAGTTCCATGGGGCCTCCTCAGCTATTGGTTCACAGTTCATGTGGTTTTTTTTTTAATTGATTCTTTGGAAATTTCACATCATGCACACCTCCTAGTCCTACTCACAGTCCCTCCATATCCTTCCCTCACCCCTGCTATATCCCCTCTAAAGAAACCCCCCTAAAAAAACAATTAAAAAATAATAATCTTGCCTCAGTGGTAACAGGAGCCATGGATATCAACTCAGATCCTGGCTGCTGGGGGCCATGGACCCAGACATGGTCCTAGTCAGAAGCCTTGGCCCAAATGTCACCATGGCCCCAGGTGGCAGCACAGATCACTCAGATTGATGTGGCCCCAGCTGGCAGCATGGCCCTTGGGCACCAACATGGCCACAGGTTTCAGCCTAGACCCTGGGCATCTTTGTGGCACTTGGTGGTACCACTGGCCACAAACATCAACGCAGACCCCGACTATGGTAGGACCATGGAACCAGACATGGTCCTCATCAACAGCCTGAGTTCAGATGTCACTATGGACCCAGGTAGCAGTACAGGCCACTCAGATCATCATAGCCCCTATGGCAGCATGACCCTCGAATACTATCATGGTTCCAGGTAGCAGCCCAGACCCCTGGCATTGGCATGACCTTAAATGGTATCAAGAGCCATGGATATCAACACACACCCTGGCTGTGGTAGGGCCATGGACCATGACATGGCCCTTAGCAGGAGCCCTGGCCATAATAACACAATGGCCCCACGTGATAGCACAGGCCACTCAGATCAACATAGCCCCAGTGGCAGCATGGCCCTCAGACACAAAATGGCCCTAGGTGGTGGCCCAGAGCCTGAGCATCTCTGTGACCTTGTTGGCAACAAGGGTCGTGGACATCAACACAGAACCTGGCTGCAGTAGGACCACAGACCCAGACACAGCCCTAGGCAGCCACCCAGGCCCAGACATTGCCTGACCCCAGGTGGTAAGTAGGCCACCAATATCAGCTCATTCCTCACAGGCCTCGATTCTTCAGATCTGCCTCTTAACACAGCACATGAACCATTCTGTCTCTCTTTCTATCTCATTTTTCTGCCATATACTTGATCGTCATAATGCCAACCACCTGCTTGGCACCTTGCAGATGAGATACCCTCAGGCAGGCTAGACCGTGAGAACCCATGCTACCCCATAGGTGTCTTTTGCCCCCCTGATCTGCAGGACCCATAGTTACATTCTAATCCAGGCTCTCTTCCTGGATTTTCTACACTGTGGTAGGGAAAGGGAGCAGTCTGATAGCCTGGTATTCTTTTGGTTTGGTTTGGTTTGGTTTGGTTTGGTTTGGTTTGGTTTGGTTTGGTTTGGTTTGGTTTAGTGTGATTGCTATGGTGCTAAAGATAATCATTTGCCACTGAGCTCTGTCTAGGCCTTTGGCATCTCTTCTACCACTTCCATCTTGAGGGCTCTGCCCTCACGATGTCATTAAACTTAGTTATCTCCCAAAGGCCCGTCTCCAAATACCATCACCCTGGGGATTAGGAGCTCAGTGCAGTCATTCTGGAGGCATCCAGTTCAGTTCACGGTGGCATGCTTTCCCACAGATCCAAGCACTCTCAGTATTGCTGTCTTCCAGGACAAGCAACACTGTTTCAACACATCCTCAACATCATAGGTCTTCCAAATTGTGTTTCAAGGCAATTTAAGTATCCCAACTTCTGATATTTTCTAAAAAGACAAGTCACCAGCCAGCAAAAGAAGCATCATGAAAAAACTGCAGATAAAATAGCATATACAACATATTCAAAAACAGCCATACCCCAGGCCATCACCAATATATACTTCTTGAAAGTTATACTATGCTAGGTACAGAAGGAAACTGAGGGAAGCCCTCTAAAGCTCACATGACTTTGATGGAGGAACAGTGAAAGTCTGACTCAGGTGGTGTGGCTGTAGTGCTGAATGTCTTGGAGGAAGGAGAGACCTGGGTGAGCAGCAACCATAACGGAAGGAATTATGGAGAAGGGAGGTGGGAGCTGGGGCTTTAACCTTGGACATCCAGTTCAGAAAGAAAGAACATGGATGAATTTGACCAAGCAGGAACCAGCATCAGCAGAGGCACAGAGAGCTGTAGAAAGAGATGGCGAAGAGAAATCTGTGGCGGGGTGTTAGGCTACATGAACACAAGGAGACTTCCTTTCGTTCACTGACAAATATTCACTGAGTTCCTCCTACATAACAGGCAACTTTCTAAGTAAAGGAGATTCCAAAGTGAACAAAAACAACAACAAAAGGTTCCCTGCGATCCTTTGTTGTACTCTAGCAAGAAAGGGAGAAAAATAATAAATATGCCAGCTGGCGCAGAAAATCATCATGAAAAGTACAGTAGGAGTAGGGATTTCCAGTGAGGATCTTTACCCTGCTTGTCTGAAATGCCCAGTGTATTCACAAAGTGTAGAATGCAATGATTATAAGACACCACACATCAAGCAGCATAAGTCAGTGACTTCTGAGAGACTAGAAATAAACAAGCGAGCCCTGAACCCACCCCAGCTAGAAAGAATTTCTAGATCAAAGCATAGGATGGGGATACAGGCAGAACCCAGCTGATTCCTTCTGTTGGGGAAAGGGAGCTTAGAGCTCATGAAAATCTGGACAACTGGAGTTCCCAAGCTAGAAAAGACACAGAAGCATGTGGAGAGACACCTGGAGATTAGGAAAAGGCTACCAAGGAGCAGGCACTGAAGTGCTCATGTGGTCATGGAAAACAACCAAGGCCAGAGAAAGAGCTATCTCAAATGACTGGAGGGGATGGTGCCCAGTAGTCTCACAGGACCAGAAACAGTGCCTGTTGCTGCTAGCCAATAGAATGCATGAGGCTGTAAAATTCTGTAATTTATAGTTCAGTCCCAATAGTCAGAGATAAGAAGCCCAACTCTGAGCACTAATTAGTCATAAGCACAAGATGTTTCCAACATAGACAAAAGCTTATTATTTATGTAAGAATAAAAATACTAGCCGGGCGGTGGTGGTACACACCTTTAATCCCAGCACTTGGGAGGCAGAACCAGGCAGATCTCTGTGAGTTTGAGGCCAGCCTGGTCTACTAGAGCGAGATCCAGAACAGGACAGGCACCAAAACTACCAAGAGAAACCCTATCTCGAAAAACAAAAAAAAAAAAAAAAGAAAAAAAGAAAAAAAAAAGAAAGAAAGAAAGAATAAATATTCAGCACTCAATAAAGAAAGACATAAGAAATGACTGGGATCCAACCAAAAATCACCAGGCATAAGAGACACAGAAAGAAAGAAAGAAAGAAAGAAAGAAAGAAAGAAAGAAGAAGAAGAAGAAAGAAGGAAAGAAAGAAAGAAAGAAAGAAAGAAAGAAAAGAAAGAGGAGGGAGGGAAGGAGGAAGGAAGGAAGGAAGGAAGGAAGAAAGGAAGGAAGGAAGGAAGGAAATAAGGAAGGAAATAAGGAAGGAAATAAGGAAGGAAATACAAGTCATGATGAAAATGAAAATTAGTCAATTGAAATCAATTCAAAATTGATACATGTTAGAATCCACAGACAAGGATATTAAAGAGTTCTTCTGACTAACAAAAAATAATTGAGTAGATACATGGATGCTAAATAGAATTATGGAGATGAAAACTACAATATGCCAGGTTTAATTAAGTGATGTGGGATTAATAACATATTAGATATCACAGAAAAAATATTATACTATATATACATATGAGTAGAAACTATACAGAATAAAACTGAGAAAAGAGAACATTCTGAATGGGGACAATGTATAGAACAGATTTCTGTATTTGTAGTTGAAAGGGAAGGAGGAGAGAGAAGGAGAGAGAGAGGGGGGGGATCAGAAAAATATCCAAAGAAACAACAGCTGCATTTTTTTTTTCCAAATTTTCCAAAGCTACAAGCCCAGTGACTCAAGACTTTCACTGAACCTCCAGCACAGGAATGTGAAGACAGCGACACAGAAGTACATCACAATGAAACTGCTCACAAACCGATGACAAAGAAAACCGTGTCACATCTAGAAAAGCAAGGATAACATGACAGCGCAGCTCATCAGAAACAACACAAGCAGGAAACCATGAAGCAGCATCTGTATGCTCCCGAGACAGGCGTCTGTTAACATAGAGTTCTATAGAAGCAAAAAGATTTCGAAACCATACGAAATCTGAAAGGATGGGTCATCAGCATGCCTATAGTATTAGAAATGCCAAAGAAAACCCCGCAGTGAAAAGGAAGTGATACCAGATGGAAATAGAGGTCTACAAAAAGGAATGAAGCATTAGGCTATGGCAAACACATTGGTAAACACACGATTTATTTCTTGATATCTTCCAGAGGTAAGAGGTAATGCCCTGCAAAAAGTAACAAGTTGCATGTACATGTGAAAGTAAAATCTGTGGAAATAATAGCACAATGGACATTAGCACATATATATTGGTTCTTATATAATATTGTAGGTTAAATACTTGTTACTGGAAGTTAGACTGATTAATGAAATCTGTATATATGTAAACCTTAAGCAAAAATAAACCAAGAGCTATAGATTATCAGTTTACAAATGAAACAATATTCCCAAAAAAAGGGTAGGAGAGGAAGATGAGAACATAACAAATATGACACAATAGAAAACAACTGCCAAAATAACACGCTGAAGCCTAACTATATTAATAACCACATTAAATGTAAACTTCTAAATACCCCAAGTTAAAGGTGGGGATTTGTCAGATTGGGCAAAAAAAGCAGAACTAACGGCATAACTATCCACAAGAAACTTAATATGAGAAAATATCACAAATAAGTTTAATAAAAATAGGTAGAAAAGACTATTCTACATGAAACTGACCAAAAGAACCCTGGAGTGGCTCTGGTGGTGAACAGCAGAGGTACCACGGCGAGGGACATGGCAGAGGTAGAGCAGTGTTCCGAGTGACAAGGAGCCACTGCATCAAAGCACAGCGGTCTTCAAACAGTGGCACGCTTAATAAATCCTTTAAAGTGTGTGAATTAAACCTTCAAGAACAACGACAAATCCACAATTTGAGGTAATAATTCAAATAATTCCTTCTCAGTAACTGATAAAAGAAGGAGGCAGAGAAACCAGGATGGACATGAATGACTAAAACAACATTCCCAACTACTGTGACCTACTTTATACTTAAAGAAATAAATACTCATGCAACAAAAACAGAATTCTCATTGTTTTGGGGGCACATAAGGAATATTTACTAGAACAGGCCATATTCTGAGCCAGAAATCTAAATCTTAATAAATTTAAAATAATTCAAGTCATACAAATTGCATTCTTTAATCACAAGGAATTAAGTTAGAATTTAGTAACAAACATCTCTGGGAAATCCCCCAGACATTTGCCCACATTCCAAAACAGCCCACAATTCCAAGAAGAAATCAAAATAGAAAGTATTCTGAAAATGGAAAGACAGCAAAGCAAAATCTGCAGATAGTGCCAGGTAATTCATGGGAAATTTATAGAATTAAACTCATTTCTTTTTTACAAGAATAGAAGTCCTAGGTTTCTCCTTAGAACACCAGAAAAAAAGATCAAGATCAGCTAACTAAAGCCAAAGTAAGGGAAAGAAAGGAAACCATAAAGATCAGATCAAAATCAATAAAACAGGAAATAGGAAAGAAACAGATCAATAAAGCTGAAAGACAGTTCTGTGGAGAAGATCAGTAAAATTGATTGATACCTATCCAGAGTGATCAGAAAAGGAGAGAGAATGCCAAGGTATCAATATCAACAATGATAGAGACTACACCACTGTGGATTTCACAGGTGTTAAAAGGATAAGAAGAATTGTAAAATGTTTTATGTCATAGAATTAGGCGATTTAAATGAGATAAATATCTTCCTTGAAATATGCAAGCCATTAAAGTTCAATCAAGAAATTGATAACCTCAATAACCTTATGATTCACTAAATGAATTTCTCCCAGCAAAGAAAACTCCAGACTCTGATGGCTTTGCTGGCATCTTCTACCAAAATTTAAAGGAAGAATAGTATCACTTCTATACAAACTCTTCCAAAAAACTAAAGAAATACTGTCGAAGACATCCTCTAAGGCAGTGGTTCTCAACCTTCCTAATGCTGCGACCCTTTAATACAGTTCCTCATGTTGTAGTGACCCCTGACCATAAAAGTATTTTGTTGCCACTTCATAATTGTAATTTTGCTACTGTTATGAATCATAATATAAATATCTGATTGCAGGATATCTGAAATACGACCCCTGTAGGGGTCACAACCCATAGAGAACAGATGCTCTAAGGTCAATGTCTTAGTTTGCTATCATTGTTGTAAGAAGACACCATTACCAATAGCAACTTAAGGAGGAAAGAGTTTACTTTTCTATTACAATTCTCAGGTCATACTTCATGGAGTAAAGTCAGGGCAGGAACTGAAGTAGAGGCTGTGGAGGAATGCTGCTTACGGACTTGCTCTTCCTGACTTAATCGGTTTGCTTTCTTATACAACCCAGGATAACCTGGCCTGGGGTGGCACTATCCACAGTGATCTGGGCCCTCCTACAACAATCATCAATCAAGAAAATGACTCTACAGACTTACCCACAGGCCAATATGATCCAGGAAGTTCCTCAAATGAAATTCCTTCTTCCTAGATGTCTAGGTTTATTTCAAGTTGATAAAGAACGATCAGCACTATCATTGTTACCTCTGATGCCAAACCTGAAGAAACTATAATACAACTGCAGACCAATGTGCCAACAATTCTAAGTCATATTCAAATAGGTCTGATCTACACCTTGGCATGGGATTTAAAAGTTAATTTTAAATGTTTCATGGACACAAATGTAAAAACTTAAAACTAAAACATTTCTAGGGGAACCACTTTATGACCTTGGTTAGGCAAATATTTTTAGTTCCAGCGAGCTATAAAGAAAAATGATCGAAGAAAAAAACAAGTGTAAATAAACCTTGTGACATTTTAATGGAATTGTTAAGACATGCTAAATATCAGAAGAAAATTATAGCTATGATTTTTTAAACCTCTCTGAATTCAATAATAAAAAAAATTGACAACTTGATATAAAGTAATGGATTGGCAAACACACTCTAAGTTGTCTACCAGTAAGTCAGAGGGCGTTATAATTATCTCTGTGTACAGAGAGAAACTGGGAGATGTGGAACACGTACCATTCCCATGACTGCCTTATGTTACGTGAGTCCATTTTTGCCAACTGGAGAGGGGAAGACTTGCCTAGCCTTAAAAAAACAAATGACCACATTTTGAAACTGTCTGTGGAGACAACCACTTGGCAGGACAGAGCAGCCAGCTGAGGGCAACCCCCAGATGACATAACAAGAGTCATGTGGCTTGAATATAAATGGTCCATGGACAGACAAAAGCGTAAAGGAGACATGGACTTTATATACCATGGAGCCTTATTCAGCCCTAAAGAGAGCTGGATCTGTAACGTTTTCAGGACAGCAGACAAGACTGGAAATCATGCTGTAAAACAAGGCAGACTTAGAAAGAAAAATTTTTTCTCTCTCATGCGCAGAACCTCAATTTAAGGAGAAGGGGGGAAAGTGGGGTGATGAGATACATGTGACATGAAATCAGAAGAAATGTGGTGGCAAGGGAGGAAGAAGGTGATAAGCAAGAGTGGGCAAAGGGACAAAAGAGAGGATTGAGTAAGAAGCAAGAGAATCTCTGTGAGTTCGAGGCCAGCCTGATCTACACAGTGAGTCCCAGGACAGGCAGGGCTATATAGTCAGATTGTGTCTCAAAGAAGAAAAACGATTGATTCTTTAGTTAATGTGAGGGGGTACCACACAAGCTCATGTGTAGGGGTATCTAGACCCTATCTTGTGGTGGTATTTGGAGAGGCTGTGGAAATTTTGAGGGGTGGGGCCTTCCTGAAGGAAGTCTACCACTGGGGCATGCCTTTAAAATTTATACTGGTCCCCAGTCTGCTCTAAGCTTTCGGCTTCCTATCGGCTTCACAGTGAACAGCTGTCCCCACTACATGATCCTGACAATGTAGGGTTCTTCCCATCACGGGGCTTAACATGGAGCCTGGCAACCACGGGCTAAATTCTCCCACCCACCCCCCACACATCTCCAAAAAAAACCCTGAGCCAAATTTAAGCTGTTTTGAGGGGTAGAACTACACAAAGTAACTAATGCAGCTAGAAAGAGTCCCCGACCTCAGTCAACCATGGCTGAAGGGAGCGGCAAGGACGTGAGTCCTGCCAACAACCTGAGAAGTCTGGAAGTGGATTTGTCCACATTCAAGCCACTAACGAAAAGTCACCCTGAGCTGGGGACGCAGCTAAGCCTCCCCAGCCTTCCGACCCACAGAACCAGTGAAACAATAGCTCCATGGTACTAAGTTGTGACATCAGAAAGAGTCTGGTATGTGGCGAGCAAAAAGGGAAAGAGCAGACATGGGCTCTGAGCAGACATCGCAGATGGGGTTGGGGTAGCAAATAAGAATGTGGAAAGTTGCTATGACTAGCAAGTAATTAGGGAAATCCACACCTAAATCCACAATAAGATATTACTATGCCCTTTTAAAGAGACTGAAAATGTTATCAAGGGTTTGGGGAAAGCAGACCCGGCATGTACTGTTGGCTGCCTGTTAAGGGCTATAGCCACTTTGGAAAGCAATTTGACAGTTTCTTGACAACTAAAGACATATCTACCATATGTCTCAGTCATTTCTCTCCTACATGTTTACCCAAGAGAAAGGAAAGAAACATATCCCTGCCATGCTTTGTGCATGCATGCACTTAGTATCTTTAACCGTAATAATTTTTAAAAAATGGTAATACTCCCTTCCACAGCAATAGGTGAATGGATACAGGATAGATATGCGGTGGAATACTACTCACCAATAAAAAAGAATGGGTACCACAACTGGATGAATCACAAAATAATTATGTAGAGTTAAATGAGTCAGATAAAAGAGAATATACATTAGTTATCCCACAGATGTTAGATTCCAGAAGATATAAATTAATCTGTTGCGACAAAAGGCAGATCAGCTTCTGCATGGGGAGGGCAGAGAAACAGATTGCCACAACAGTATAGCATATGTTTAGGAATAATGGATAGGTTCATTATCTTGATTGAAAGGATGGTTTTACTGATGTGTACCTGTGTTAAAACCAGGTACAGTTTACTGCATGCCAATTATACCTCAATATAGCTGTTCCCTTTTTTTTTTTTTTTTTTTTTTTTTGAGAATTTGAGTTTAGATATAAGGTTCAGAGGGCATCTCTTAGCAGGAAACACGACTGTTGAGGCCTGGAGTAAGAAAATGACAATGTGACCACATCAGAGGACAGCATTCCAGGTACTGGGTGGAGATAACGCTGGGGCATTCAGGTGCAACGTCAGTGGAACGGAGCAAGTAAGTAAAGGGCAAGGGAGGTTGGGGATGTAAACAGGCAGATCCAGTGGTGCTTCTTTTGAGAGAGGCAGGGATCTGTAAGGGGTTTGAACTGAGATGTGACATGCTGTGGAATGTCTTTAAATTAACACCCTAGACACAACTCTCATCCTAAACCACAAGAAAGACGGATGGAAGCAAGAAAAGTCATTAGTGAAGTGCATTAGTTACCTTCCTGACTGCTGGGACTAAACACCTGATGGATGCGGCTTAAGGAAGGTGGGGGGCGGGGCTTGTTTTGATTCAGAGTCATGGTAGCAAAACTGAAGAGACAGCTAGCCCTTCTCATCCATAGTCAGGAAGCAGAGAGAGATGAATGGTGGCGCCACACTTGCTTTCTCCTCTTTATTCAATCCATGGGATGGCTCTGCCCACACTCCAGCTTAGTGTTCCCTCCTTCTCGGGTAAACCTCTGGAAACACCTTCATAGGCACACCCAGAGACGTGCCTCCTGGGTGACTCTAAGATACCATCAAGTTGCCATCAAGAGTAACCATCGTGTGAACTGTCAGGATTGCAATTGTCAGGAGGTCGTGGGGACCTGCTCCAAGACAGCTGTGGAGGTGGTGAGAAGGGGCTGGAGGTGAGACTGTTGTGAGGGGAAAGCTACCTTGTCTAGTTGACAGGCTGCAGGTAAAGAAGAAGAGAAATGTCCAAGGTTATTCTGAGAGTTTGGGGTCGGAATCTCCAGGAAACTAAATTGTCCATCATTAAATAGAGAAATCTGAGCTTTCAAGATGGCCCAACAGGTTAAAGCAATTGCTGACAACTCTGATGATCCGAGTTCAATTCCAAAGCAGAAACAGAGAACAACTGACTATTGAAAAATTTTCTCTGACCTCCACACATGTGCACACACCCATACACCTACACAATAGAGAAATGTAAATAAATGTTGAAATAAAAGAAATCAGAGAAACCTAAGTTAGCCATGTATAAGATGTGCTCGCTTTACACTGTGTCAAGTTCAGGATGCTTGGAAAGCAACAAAGCAAGCTAGATATCACAGTCTGACCCAGGAAAGAAGCATCAGAGTGGGGGGTGGAGAGACAGGGTTGGAAAGGAGCCTAGTGAGGTGGCCTAAGGACTGAGTTCACTGTTAGGATGTCAGGAAGACAAAAAAAAGTCAACAAAGACAAGTATTCAAGAATGATGAGCCAAGGGAAAACAATCTTTCTAGAAATACAGTGGCCAGCTGTGACAAGCAAGGCTTACAGGTCAGCGTGAGGACACCAAACTCAGCAATAGGGCCAGCACTAGTGAGAGCCATTTCAGGAAGGTGCAGAATGAAACCTTGGCTAAATGGGCTCATGGGAGAATTGGAGTTGTGGAGGTTGAAATAAGTATTGATTAGTTTTGCTGTCAAAACAAGCAGAGAAACTGATGGTCACTGAAGAGATGTGGGGTCAAGGGAGTGCCTCTTTTCCTTAAGGCTGAAGACATAGAATGTGTATATTCTGATGAGAATGTCCCATCAGAGGGCAGAGAGAGGTCAAAATTAATAATGCAGAAGGAGGGGAGGACAGCTGCAGGAGAAAATGTCCAGGGACTATGAGGGCATCGTAGATAAGGATGAAGAGGTGAGAAGTCTGGTCTCTGACCAAATCTGCCACTCCTGATAGAAAAGCCACCCAGAAAGACAAAGCCCAAAATAGAAGCTACTGTAGACCTTTGACACTCCAGGAACTCTAGGCTCTACCTCCTAGTCACTCAAAGAGAGAATTTTTTTAAATGTGCGTGGGTATATTATCTGTATGTATGTCTGTACATCGCATGTATGCTTGGTGCCTGAGGAAGCCAGAAACGGGCTTTAAATCCCCTGGAACCAGAATTACAGATGGTTATGAGCCACCATGTGGGTGCAGGAAATCAAACCCAGGTCCTCTGGAAGAGCAAGCCAATGCTGTTAACTACTGAGCCATATCTCTGTCCCCAGAAGAGACTCTTGTAACCCATCTTTACAGAGGCGGCCACTGAGGCTGAGACCTCCAAGCTTCTGTATCACGTACAGCCACTTCCAGCTTCACAGAGCCTGCAGCACATAAGGCGCTACTGCTCCCTTATTCAGCCCACCCCCAGGCCTGCTCACATCATGGCATTGAAACGGAGCGAGGGTCTGAGGCGGCGACTTTGCAAAGTAGTTTTATGCTCCCCATTTGAGCTCGGCCTCACAGTAAGCGATGGACCATTTGTTTTCTTACTGCCCTTCCCTCAGCCCACAGATATAAAAACCATAGAACATTAAAGCTAAAAGAGACCTCAGAGATCACCCACTCTACTCCCCTATTTCCACAAAAAGAAACTGAGGCCCAAGGTTATGCAGGTCCGAGCCCAAAGACGCAGCAAAGCAAAGCGTCATCTCATTGCCCGTGAGCTGTGGGACACCATTCTCCTCTGTCCCCAGAGATGTCAGTGCGTGCTCCGTATGTACAAAACCGATTTGAAGATGCGAATGGGTTACATCCAATTTCATCCAACTGTCCTCGAAATTTAAGAACTCTGTTGACATGCGCAAAGCAGAGAGTAACTAGTTCCCGAGAAATCATCTTGTAAACAGCCTCGCGTGTCCCTGTCCAAGGTGCTAGGCAGGCATGGGCCCTTGGAAGTCTGTGTTAAGGGCCCCCATATCCCTTCCTAGGAAATGAGGTGGGAGGGGCCAGCTAGAATCCCTGTGACTCAAATGGATGGACATCCTCATATAGGACTTCCAATGGAACTTTTGTATAGTTGCTTTCCCGAGTAAGTATGTGTGGCTGGGGAGGCACACGGTGAACTGTGTTGTAAGTCTGCCTGGCCTGGGCTGACAGTCAAGGTAAAAGAAACAAGAAGTTCAAGTGCCACCATTGCATGAATGTTTGCTACATGCCAGAGAACTCAGGCAGAGGGTACCAGCCAACCTAAAGTCTGGCCCTCTGCCATGCCAAATGGAGTCTTCAAAAGTAGATCTAGAGCCACAGATGAGAGCCATTGTTTGAAATCATTCTTTTAGAAATAGAGTTTTTTTTTTTTCAACAAACTCTGATTCAGAAGACAACTGCTCAACCTACTGTGTTTGAAGTAAGAGTAGGAGGCTTCCCAATGAACCCTTGACTCACCCATCCCATGAAGGCAGCTCTGTAAGATGGTGGCATTTCCACAAGTTTTAAAAAGCACTTGATGGGCTCACAGAAAGTGCAGGCTTTGCCCTACCCCACCCTTGAGAAATGACCTAGTGCTATCCAGTTCTGGTCTGTAGAGAACCATCACTCTCCACTCGCTCTCCATTGCCAAAGTCTTTGCTTACTGACCAGACTTCATTCAACTGCACCCTGGTTTTTGTTTTCTTTTTGAGACAAGGTTTCTCTCTGTAGCCCTGGCTGTCCTAGAACTCATTCTGTAGACCAGACTGGCCTCAAACTCAGAGATCTGCCTGCTTGTGCCTCCTGAATGCTGAGATTTAAAGTGTGTACACCACCCGGTGTTTGATGCTTGTACCCTGTTGTTTTTATACTCTGTTCTTACCTGCTTTCTGCTCTTAGCATCTCTGAGACTAATATGAGCTACTTGTCATCTCCAGTGTTCACTCTGCCTTGGTGTATGACTGGGATTGGCATCATGTCTCTGCCCCTTGAAAGGACCTCTCAACACCACTGATGCTATCATATATGCTATATCCCCATATCTCTTTTCTGGTATCATCAATAAATGCCTGTCTCTCTGCCTGAGAGCTGTCTTTAAGTCTGAAATCCACAGGCAGGGCTAGAAATGCTGAGTCAGAGTAACCAGGGAAAACCATCAGCCAATGGGACTTAGGTAAAACAATTCTGAGGATGTCGTCATCTGTTAGCTAACTTCTTGGTATAATTGAACTCACGTCTCCACAGTGGCCATTTGCACTATAACAGACTCCTCCCCTTCCTTGTTTCACATTTCCATTCCCTTTACAAGTCTTTTATCTTCGTTCAAATAAACCAGAGGCTCTCATATTCTTGTTCAATTATTCTTGAGAATTTGGTCTAAGAAATTTGGTGCCAGAAAAGGAGTAAGAGGCAGACCTCCAGTGTGAGGTTCTAAAGGGAGGAATGAACTCCAATCTGCTGACTTAAAAAGCACCTGCTGCTGATGAGGAGCATGGTACGGACAATCCCAGCCTCCTAGAGTATCACAGTTGCTAAAACACTGTGGTCAAACTAATTGAGAAAGTATAAAGACAGGAGGAGAGACAATGATTCACACAGCAGGTCTCCCACTGTGCTGCTCAATGTGTGTTCCATGAACCAGTACCAATCTATAGACTGTTTGATGCCAGTATCTGACAAGTTAAGTATGAAACTGAAAGTAGACATGTGGAAACTTGGTCATAATAATTTTACATATGTTAGTTATACTATTTTTTAAATTAGACTTATATCACAAGTATATTTTTACTTTCTTTTTCTAGTAATTTATTTTATTAACAAATTCCTTAGCAGATGATTTGAGGTTCATTCTCTTAGGCTTGAAAATTATTGGAGTAATATTAACTATGGTGGAAGCCCATAAAGGTTTCCTAGTGAGAGCTGAGCTTGCTTTACCCAGCAGAGCTGCATCAGAGGATTACTTGACCATGTGCATGGTTACTAGGTGATTTGAAGGGTTTACACTTGCCTGAGCTAGGGGGAGGTCTTTGTTCCACTCCTTGGCATTCCTATAAATAGCCCTTTAGAAGAGACAGAAGGGGCCAGTGGATAAAGATCCAGGCCCTCCCAAGGCTATCCTGTGTTTCTATCAGTTTCTCTCCCCTCTATCCTTCTACCTCTATATTTCTACCTCAGTCTCTCCTCAAGAGTTCCCTGTCATGAAAAAGTGGGAGGTGGTATCCCACAAACTATGCTAATGATGGAGTTGGTTAGAAGAACTATGAGCTTAAAGGTCAGACATAAACCAAGATTCTATGTTGAAGACAACAGATTCTCTTGCAACTGAAAAGCAGACTGCACTGAAAAGCAGACTCTGCATCTGATTGGACAAATGACAAAGCCACAGAGGAGCCTGGATTCATAGCTGGCAAGTCTTCAGTGCAGAGCAGGGCATACCAAGGAATAAATAGATCATGACACCCATGATAGGACAGGTTGGTGCCCTTTAAGAATCCATAAGTTCCTTGAATTGCTTGGGACCAGCAGAAGTGCCACCCATCTGCCCATGCAGAGGAGATAACTCATTTGTCTGGATGCATATAAAACCTCCCTAGAAGCCAGTAGCTCACTTCAGGATGCTTATTCTTCCCAAAGGCTACCTACACATCTCTTTGTTATCTCTCAACCAGTATCTAGGACAAAGTCGGCACAGAACTCAACTAGATGAATATAGTACTTTTATTAGAGGGAATGGACTATTTAACAAGAAAAAAATTTCAAGCTGCTACAAAGCAAGAAGGAACTTGGATAATAGTCCTTGGAGAGTATCTTGAGAACACTGGACTGGGTTTGGAATACAGAGTTGGATTGTGGGCAGTGTATTGACATAAGAGAACTATTCCACAGCTCAGTATTTAATACCTTGGCAAGGGCATTTAGAGCCAGGTCTAAAACACTGTGTTGTTGTAATGGCTCCTTAAAGCCTCCAAATAATAATGACCTACAGTCTATGAAGTGGAAATGCCAGAACTGCCTTAGTGCACTGAAAAAGGTACAGGAAGCGCAGAGATGTCTCCTTATCGGATTAAACCTCCTGAGTTGACAGAGAACTTGATGACTCTACTCCCTCAGGATGTCCTAGAGGACCTTCCTTCCGCCTTCCTTTCTTCACTAAAGCAAAAGTTACAGGTCATTGCGATCACAAATGCAATGACGGCTGTCTAAGGTCAGGAAAAACACAGTTGGTCTGCTGCTGCCGCTGCCACCCATCAGTGGATCTATGATTCTGGAACAGCCAGGCCCAAGTCAGAAGCAAAGTGAGTGCAGTTCACGAAGGCAGTGAGAATGGAAGGACAACTAGGACCTCTGGGGACCCCCAGGGAGCGGCTTCCATGACTAACAGTCATGGTGTTCCCAGAGGTGAGACAAGTACTTTGCCAACGAAGGCCTTATTTAGTTTACATAACTAAAAATGCTCAAGAGGGGGGAATCCAGAGGGTGATGTAATCTGCCACAGCAGAGAACTATAATTCCCTCATCTAGTTTCCAGATCTGAGATGGTTCTTAGATGCAAATACCATCAATAACAGAACCGAACAGGCTGCTTTACCAAGGAGCCTTCAAATGTCACAGAAAATATATACAGTAACAGTATTCTGTTCCATCCCCCCAAAGGACCTTTGATTTCCCAAAAATGTGTGTGCTGTGCAAAAGAGAATGCCCCACCATTACAAAGACTGTGGGTTGAATACAAGGCTTGAGCATCTGCAGTCTGTTATGAAAACATCACCCTGTTAGAATGTGGAACACAGAAATGCCATGTGATAAATGGCAAAGATCTGCCTCAGTGGACTGGCTGTCATACTCTGTCACTTGCCAGGTCTCTGAGTACATAATCTAGATGCACACATCTAAACCCCTCACCACACACACTCACACTCAAACACACCCACATATTCATTCCCCTACACACTTAAAGCCATGCAACTTAAACACACATATACAACACTCAAACATATGCACATACATCAAACACATTCATCCTTCCATGCTTATAGTTACTCACACCAACTCAAACACACACATATGCACACTCACCTACACCACAGTTTATTTTTGTCCCCTCGAAATTTCCTGTTGAAGCCTAAGCCCTAATATATCAGCGTTGGGTACTGTGGTCTTTTGGAATGTATTTATTTAATGGGGGCTATACCTTCATAAACAGATTAATGTTCTATTAAATGTGCTTTGGGGAGTAGGTTCTCTCACCCTGTCATGTAGGGACTCGGTTTTTGTCACCTCTTCTGTTGTTCTGCCTTTTGTCATGTGAAGACACAAGAATGTCCTCATTAGATGCTAGTGCCTTGATCTTGGACTTGTCAGATGAGAACTATGAAAGAATAGATTTCTGTTCTTTACAAATTACTAAATCTGTGCTGCGATAACATCATAAAACAAGCCTTGGTAACACACAGACACAGAGAGAGAGAGACAGAGAGAGAGACAGAGACAGAGACAGAGAGAGAGAGGAGAAGGGAGGGAGGGAGGGAGGGAGGGAGAGACAACAAACTATAGACCAACTTCTATGGTGAACATAGATACAAAAATCCTCAACAAAACTTTTACAAACAATTCAAGAACACATTAAGATCATACCCCATGACCAAGTTGGTTTCATTGTAAAGATGCAAGTTTAGTTCAATATATTCAAATCAATAAGTGTAATTCAGGACATAAATGCATATATGCAGGCATACATACACAAGTATGTATATATACCATATATGTGTGTATATATATATATACATATACATATACATATATATATACACATACATTCTTTTTTTTTTTTTTTTTTTTTTTTTTTCAGACAGGTTTCTCTGTTACTTTGCCTTTCCTGAGCTCACTTGTAGCCAGCTGCCTCAACTCACAGAGATCCCCTGCTCTGCCTCCGATGCTGGATTAAAGCTGCGCCACCACGCCCGACACATACATTCTTACACACAGGCACACATCAAAAAAGAAAAAATGTAGAAATGAGTTATAAATACTTGAAGGTGTTCAACAGCCTTAGCCATCAGAGAGAAGCAAATTAAAACTGCTTTGAAATGCCACCTCATACAGGTCAGAATGTCTATTGTTGAGAAAACAAATGACAACGAACGCTGGTGAGAAGGTGGGAATGAGGGGAGCCATGCACTACCCGTGGGAATGTAAGCCAGTGCCGTCACTGTGGAAGTCACTATGTGGCCTGTTGAAAAGAAAACGAAAGTGGAACTTCCACACGAACCAGCCATACTGCTCTTGGGTATAAACTCAATCAACATAGCAGAGATACTTGCATATTCATGTTTATTTCTTCACAATAGCTAAAAAGTGGGCCAACCTAGATGTCTATCCACAGATGTATGTAGAAAGAAAATGTGGGGCTGGAAAAATGATTCAACAGTCAAGAGTACATATTGCTCTTGCAGAGGACCTGAGTTGAGGCTACTGTCCACTACTCATAACTCCAGCTCCAGGGGATCCAGTGCCCTCTTCTGATCTCTGCGGGCACTAGACATGTGCATGGTACATAGATATACGTGTTTGTATACATAAATGTTTTAATTTTTATATATTTTTATTTTGAAAACATTTTCCTTTTACATGCAAACCCTTGTTCCCCCTCCCTCCCCTTCTCCTGCTCCTTGCACCTCCCCTCATCCCACCCCCAACCCCTCCTCACAGACAGTAAGGCCTCCCTTGGGTATACAGGCTGGCATGACATTTACAGAAAAATGGGTAGAGCAGGAGATCATTATGTTAAGCAAAATAAGGCTCAGAAAGACAAATGTTTTCTCATATGTGGGAACTACATTTAAAAGTGTGTGTGTGTGTGTGTGTGTGTGTGTGTGTGTGTGTGTGTGTGTTTTAAAAAATCACATGGCTCATAGAAGATGACAGTGGACTAGGAACCCACTGGTATTTCAGTCACAACACTACTGCCAGATCTATTTGGGAGACACAGTTCCACACCCTCTTAGTATCCAGATTCCAATCTGGTGAATGCATTCTTTTGGAAGAATCAGAACAAGCTCACTTGCAATGCATAGCTCAACATGTGAATGATGGACCCTGATCTGTCTAACTCTTCTGCTCTCTGTCACTAGGCAGCTCTATTCTCTGACTTTACACGCATATCAGACTGGTCCATTATCCTGATAGCATCATCATACTATAACTGGTGAACAGGAAGGGGCAACACTGAGAAACCCCAGTAAGATACGTGTACCTGGGATGGGAGATAAGCCCTACAAAGACTCAGAGCCTGTCACATCACACAGTTTGTAAAGGTTCATTGATCAGGGACATACTGAGGTTATTTTTTCTCCAAGGTAAAGGAGAAATCATTAGACTTTACTGTAGTTTGGATCTGGTTTAAGCATATCTCTAAGGCTTCATGTGTTGAAAGCTTGGACCCCAGCATAGCAATGTTAATAAATGGTGAAATCTTTAAGACATTTAAGCCTAGTAAGAGGTTCTTATGTCATTGATACTGGTTGCCTAGGGTGGTCTGTGGTGGTTTTGTATTCCCCAAAATATTGTGTACCCTAATAAACTTATCTGGGGTCAGAGAACAGAACAGCCACTAGATACTTAGGCTAGAAAATGGTGGCACTCACGCCTTTAATCCTAGCATTCCAGAGGCAGAAATCCATCTGGGATCTCTGTGAGTTCAAGCCACATTGGAAACAGCCAGGCATGGTGACACATGCCTTTAATCCTGGAGTGAGCCTTTAATCCCAGGGAGTGATGGTAGAAGGTAGAAAGATATATAAGGCATGAAGACCAGGAACTAGAAACATTTGACCTGGTTAAGCATTTGGCTGGTTAAGCTTTTAAGTTTTGAGCAGCACAGTTCAGCTGAGAGCCATTTAGATATGAGGACACAGAGACTTCCAGCTGAAGAAACAAGATCAGCTGAGAAGCTGGCCAGGTGAAGTTAGCTGTGGCTTGAAGGGTAAGGTTTTTAGCTCTTAGCTATCGCTCTGACCTCTTGGGCTTTCATTTCTTTGCATTGGCTCTGTGTTTCTTATTTAACAAAATAGTTACATCTACAGTGGTCCCTCCCATTTTCCTTGGCTTCCTGTCTTGCAGAACATCGATCCCTCTTGCACTTGCTCCCACTATTGTGGTGTTAACTCCTGTGAGATCATCACCAACATCAAGATGAGGCTAGTTCCATGTCGCCAAACCTCTACAACTATGAGCTGAATAAATCTCTTCCCTTTAAGTGCCTACCCTCAGTCAGACCTTTTGTTGTCTGGACAGAAAAAATGACTAACAAAAACTTGGCTATCTCTCCTTTAAGGAAAAGACCTCATATTTAGTTCTATGGAATACAATATTTAGTTCTATGGAATGTTCTATGATGGTTAGCAATGTCTAGGGCAGATGGCAGTGTTGTGTGGAGTTTCTGCTGAGCTTCAAGGAGGAAACTGCAAAACAAATCCCTAGGGTTCTGGAGCAAGTCTATACTGTCTATGGGTTGGAAAAGACTGTTAAAGAAGCAGCTTTAAGCCTTCCATTGGGACTTAGCGGAGACCAAGCATGGCCATCAAGGAATGATAGAGCTGTCCATCACAATCTGAGTAGTTAAGACCCACCAAACCATAAGTTACATGAACACTGGAGCATTCTATCATCTAATATCAGGGGCACACTTGAAATTAGGCACAGGCAAGTCCAGAAAATACAAACAAGCCATAGTGTGTATCTCTGCTTATATCTGTAGTGAGTTCCCTTTTATCAGCTGAGGGAGAAGGAATCCCTGTACCTGGGCCAAATAAGTCAACTCCATGTACTAAAATGAACAACAGTCTCCCTACAGACTGAGACAGGGGCAGGCCTGAGAATCAGCAGAGAAGGGAAATTCTCCCTATGGAGAAAGCCTTGGTCTCTTCAACTGTCCATCAATGTGATCTGATCAGAGGAGGAGCCTGAAGTTACATTCACATATTCATAGACAATAGTAAATTCTTAGTTTGCTATAACCAAAAGCTTGAAAGAAGCAACAATGGAATATGAGGACAATATATGGATCATTCTCAGTGGTCACAGAAAACATCTCATAGAAGAAGTGTTGGACAACCGAAGGATTCTAAGTCACCAGCTTCTGACTGTGACCCACCAGTAGATAGAGCCAACATGGCAGGCAGAGATTGCCAGTGGGCTTTTTCTTAGTAAAGCAGATCTAGCTACTTATAGGAATGTAAATGTCCCTTTGAACCAATGCTTAACTCTCAACATGCTATAAAACAAGCACCCACTTCAAGTCTAGTTAATGGTATTATAATCCTACCACTCTAGGTGTGTTTACGTCTAGTGTATTGACACAAAGTCTGGAGTGGCATGCCTTTTTGGACCATAGTATCTTGACAGGATTACTATCCAGAGGCTATAGAACATGCAATTTTCTGTTTTTTTGATCCTGAATGTATCACGGTAGCCTAAAAAGATCCATCTTATAAAAAGAGGTGTAACAGAGAGTTCAGGACCACAGGATCCAGCACCCGGCCATGTGCCTACTTCTTATAACTTGGTGTTCTGGAATTTTACAACAACTCCTTGAAGTTTCATCTAAGCACCAGCTTGGTCATGATGCTTACAACACTGGGTACCGATCAAGATATAACACACAGCTGGGTCCATTTGAGGGGCCCCTGGCAGTGTGATCAAGATCTACCCCTAGTGCATAAGCTGGCTTTCTAGAGCTCATTACCTATGGTCAGACACTTTGCTCACCCTTGATGCAGGGGGAAGGAGCTTGGTCCTGCCTCAACTGAATGTTCTAGGCTTTGCTATCTCCCCATGGAAGAACTTAACCTTTTGGAAGAGGAGATGAGGGGTGGGAGGGGAGGATGAGAAGGGGATCTGTGGTTGGTATATAAAATGAATAAAAAAGATTAAAGAAAAAATACAACACACATGTGAACTAATGGTTACTTTGTGATGTTGCATTCTCAAGAACTAAAATACATAGGTCTGAAAACCAAGGGCTGGCAGGGGAGGCAGCCCTTCTCAACTCCACTCCCAGAATCACTTGAAGGTGCGGTGTCTCCTGTCTCTGGACTTTGGTATCTGACGAGTCTGAGTGCAGAGCATGGGGATACCTCCAACGGGCACAGAGGAAAGGCTCCTCCATCAATGTGAAAGTGATCTTATGGATTTGGGGCCTTCACATGCTGGTGTACCAGCAGACCCAGAAAGAAAGAGGGAAGGAAGTTAACACTGCCGTAAGCAGGATTTCTACTACATCAAAGGAACAGAAGAGCATGGGGGCACTTGAGCAATCTCCTGGGGGCACTGTGTTGTGCTTCTGGGCTCCGTGGTAATTCAGAATGGGCAAGCGTCTCAACCAGGGGCCCGCAAAGGCAGAGTAGCAACTCAGCCCTGGAGGATAATGCTTAGTTTATCCCACCAGACAAGCTAAGTGGAGCAGAAATGTTGGCCGACCATGAGGACTGTTTGGAATTGTTGGTTGAAGAATATGAAACATATCAATTGAAACCCAAGATTCAAATGCAACCGTAAACACTTTGATTTGCCTCACTGACCTTCCCATTGTCTTTTTTTTTTGTCCAAAATAAAAAATAAGTTGCTGTTTTCAAGAAACAGTGAGGATATAGCTTCACTGTTGAGTCACCAACCACATCCCCGATCCCTTACTGTTCCAGCCCTTGCACCCACAGCACCTGAAAATCTTCACCTTGCACTCCCCAGAAGTGCTGGGGAAGTGAGGGACCTACAAGCAGCCAGCAGTCAAGAGTAGACAGGAGATGGGAGGGTGCACCTCTTTCTTTGGGTGGGATAATTTGCCAGTGTGTTCAGTACCCACAGAGCTCCCCAGCAGCACTAAGGGTCAGGTTAGCACAGATGTCACCTGCTTAACAGCATATCCTTTACTGTTTGCTTTCATGTCCTGCCTTGGTACTGTTTGGGGTCATTTTACAAACAAATGACCTGTTCTCAATGAGGTTCTTAGCTCAGGACTAAATTTGGAGAAAAAAAAAAAGACTAAATCCATTTCCCCAACTCCCTTATGGTCTTACCTTCTTGGACTCTACACAGCCCAAATTCTATGCTCCTCCCAAGATCACCTATCTGCCCGTAGTGGAGGCAATTTCTAGATTCTCTCTCCTTTGAGGTTATAAGACAAATCCAATTGCAAAAGAACATGACTGTGTCTCATCATTCCTCAGCAGCCCCCAGGGAGGCATACTTCATCACTGACATGTAGGTCCTCCTTGCTCAGAAAGGCTGAAGAAACCTAGGGAAGCTAACACCCTACTCCAAGCCCACAGAATAGTCAGGGTCCAGCTCTGTGACTTTCCTGCTGCCGTTCATGATTCATAGAACAGGTCAGTGGAGGAGACTCTTCCTCAACAAAAGAATGCACCGACATCATAAACTCAGGAACAGTCCTTTGGCCCTGCTCCTTTCCTGTGCCTTTGGCTCCCTCCAGAACCCAGGTGCTTGTTGGTCTTTCCCCCAAAACCAGCAGAACACACCAAGCCAATCACTATTTCCTACACAATAGCTTTGGAATAGCTGATCTCTTCCAAAAGCACTAGCCCCTCCTTAGGGGAACAGATCCCATGCCCATCACTTTGGATGGGATTTCATCCTTGAAATCCTATCCAAAGCAGTTAAGCTAGAAAAACAATAAATGCATGACTAGTTAACTAAGCAATGGTCTCCTAAATCCAACTAGGAAAGAAACAAGCCAAATCACTTTGTTTGCAGATTACATGATTTTTACATACAGAAAACTTCAAAGAGTCCATGCTGAAAAAGCCTGTTAAGGATAAGAGCTGGAGATAGGGTTCAGCAGGTAAGAGCATTTGTTGCTCCCACAGAAAACCAGAGTTCAGTTCCCAGAACCCACACAGCCCATCATAACTGCTTATAACTCCATTTCCATAAATCCAATGCTCTCTTCTGGCCTCCAAGAGCACCCTACACCTTATGGGTGAGCATACACACACACACACACACACACACACACACACACACACACACTCAAAAATCTTTTTCTTAAAAAAAACACGAATAATGAAGATAATGAAGCAGAAAAAAATAACAAATTTAGTACACTTGTAGGATATGAAGAAATCAACCTTTTAAAATATCAATTGTGTTTTATAAACAATGAACTATTAAAAAACAGCCTATTATAATAGTTTTAAAAATACTTAGATGGACCTGCAAACAACCTAGATGCCCCTCCACTATTCCTGGTGCATGAGCTAGCTTTTTGGAACCTGTTCCCTATGGTAGGATGCCTGCCTCAGATTGATGCAGGGGGAGGAGTTTAGTCTTGCCTCAACATGCATTGTTGATTCCCATGAGAGGCCCTATCCTTTCTGAGGAATAGATGGAGAGGGTAGAAGGGAGGAGAGGGGAGGGGGTTGGAGGAGAAGAGGAAGGGGAAACTATGGTTTGGTATGTAAAATAAATTTTAAAAATTAAAAAATTACTTAGATGATAAATTTAACTAAGAACTTTAAAGATATGTACACTCTCCAGGCATGTTGGTACAGACATACAATCCTACACTCAGAAGACCAAGGCAGAGGGATTACAAGTTTGAAGTTGTTCTGAGATACACAGAGTTATAGTTCAGGAAGAATTACAAAGCCTTAAGAAAATTTGTACACTCAAAACTGTTTTATAAAAAAGGATGAAAGAAATTGTAGAAGGCTGAAATAAATGGAAAATTATCCCATGTTCAAAGATTGGAAAAATTAATAGTATTAAAATTCCCATGCTACCCAAAGCAATTTATAGATTCAATGAAATCTCTATGAAAATTCTCATAGAAATAGAAAAAAAAACTAAAATTTGCATGGACTAACAAAAAGAGCTCACAACTATCCAAGGCCATATCCTAAATGAAAAGAACAAAACTGGAAACATCGCTCTACCTGGTTTCAAAAGATGCCACAAAGCTATTAAAACAGCATGGTGCTGGCATAAAGAGACAATAAACCTCAAGTCTACAGCCAACTGGTCTTTGAAAAAGATGCTAAGATCACACAACAGGGAAATGACAGTCTTTCCCACAAATGGTGTTGGAGAACTGGATATCCACATGCAGTACAAGGAAATTCTACTGCATCATAGATAAAAATGGTTAAAGACTTAAATGTAAGAACAGTAAATGAACAACTCCTGGAAGAAAACATATGGGGAAAGCTCCTTGACATTGGTCTTGGCAAAGATGTTTTGGAATGCTCCCAAAAGCACAGGCAATAAAAACACGTATAGAAGAATGGGATAATATCAAACCAAACAGCCTCTGCACGGCAGATTGAGGAGAGAACAATTTACATGTCAAGAGTTTGCTAAACATACATCTGATAAGCTGTTGATACACAAATACATAAGGAACTCAACTCAACAGCAAGAAATGAATTGGTTTTTTAGTCTGGTTGATTGAGCTGAAATTGTTTACTTGTTTTATGGATGTTTTGTTTTGAGAAAGAGTGTGTGTGTGTCTGTGTGTATGTCTGTGTGTGTCTGTGTGTGTGTGTCTGTATCTGTGTGTGTCTGTGTCTATGTGTGTCTGTATCTATGTGTGTCTGTGTGTGCCTGTGTGTCTGTGTGTGCCTGTGTGTCTGTGTGTCTGTATCTGTGTGTCTGTGTCTGTGTGTGTCTGTGTCTGTGTGTGTCTGTATCTGTGTGTGTCTGTATCTGTGTGTGTCTGCATCTATGTGTGTCTGTGTGTCTGTGTGTGCCTGTGTGCCTGTGTGTCTGTGTGTCTGTATCTGTGTGTCTGTGTCTGTGTGTCTACTTTCATATATAAGCAGGTGCATGGGGGCATGTATGCTCACAGATGTGTGCATGCGTGTCTCAGCTTCCCCAGCCCATATGTTTAGCTTTTTCTTTTTCTTTCTTTTTTTTAAAAAATGGGAGTTCTAGGGATTAAGCTCAGGTGCTAATGTTTGCAAGAACGTTTTACCAACTGAGCTATTCTCTAGCCTCTTGTTTTGGTTTTTAAGACAGGGTCTCATTGTGTAGCCTAGGTTGGCTTCAAATTCAAAATCTTCTTGCATCAGCAAAGGAAGTGCAAATTTAAACTACAGTAAGATATTATCTCATACCTTTTAGAGTAGCTATTATTTAAAAGTTAATACTAATAACAGGCATCAATGAGGGCTTGAGATGAAAAGAAAATGTTAATTAGTATAACCAATATTGTAAAACAGTGTAGCAATTCTTTTAAAAAGTTACAAAATACAACTAACATAAGAACCAGTCATCTCTAAGAGGAACATCTAAAAGAAATAGAATCAGTATATCAAAGAACCTCTATATTTCCATGTCCACTATTCACAATAGACCAGAAACAGTCAACCTAAGTGTTATGATTTTTATATTTTTGTGAACCATGTAATATGTGTGAGTGTATTTACACATGTATACATACAGACACATAGACACACAGACACACACACACACACACACACACACACACACCCCAAAGTAGAATAGTATTCTTTCTTACAAAGAACGAGAATGTATCATTTGCAACAACATTAATTAGACTGAAGGACATTACACTAAGTGAAATATCCTTACATACACTCACAAAAAGCCATACAAAAGAACCGTGAATAATTAATAGGGCCTGATAAGGGTATGAGAAGGAGAGAATGTTGAGTATAGAGTATAGAGCTTCCATTAAACAGGAGGGTTATGAGGGTTGTGATCTGGAGACTATCACACATAAGGGCTATAGTTAATATGCAATGTATGCTTGAGAATTGCTGAGATGGCAGACCAGATATTATGTGTATGAGATGATAAATTAGCTTGATTTAATCATTTCACAAAATATACATGCATCAAATATGGTATTATACATGAATACATAAATGTGTGTTTTGATTAAAAGTAATAAATGTTTTCAAAGAGTATGGGCTCTTGTGAGGAACTTCAGGGTGCCATGACACCTGGGTTGGGCAGGTGTTTGGTGTTCATGGCTTTTTAGCAAGCCCTGAAATCATACCACTTAGTCACAAGCTCACATATTCCTGAAGCAACTGGGGGTGCCCTTGAGAATTCAAGACTCACAGTTCCAATGAGGGGAGAGAGTGTTTCTACTCTAGACCCAATCGTACAGGGAGAGCCTAAAGGCAGTGAGGGGAAGAAAAAGTGAATCACCCAAGTAGAAGAAACCAAAGGGAAAGCCCTGGGGGAGGATAAACCTAGACAGAGAGAGAGAGAGAGAGAGAGAGAGAGAGAGAGAGAGAGAGAGAGAGAGAGAGAGAGAGAGAGTGTACAAAGTATACAAATAAAGGAAAATCGGAAGTAGTGACCACAAATAAAATATATGGTTGTTATAGCAACTGGAACTGGTAGACACTGGTACCTACTGCATTTATCAAATTAAAGTAACCTTACATTTGCCAAGTAATGCTATCCATAGTTTCTAGGCTCCCAGTCATCCAGTCTGGGCAAGGACCAGAGACATGATCCTTATGTATTACTGTGGGCTCCAAAGACACTCCCATTGAATCTTGCTTGGGAAAGTAGGGTTGGGAGTAAGAGGTTGAACATTCCTTCCCTCAGAGAACAGTGAGTCAAAGCCAGTTCGAGGCAGAGCAACCAAACATAAGGCTTTCCTAAGCCTCCGAGGAGAAGATAGGGAGAAAACAGCCAACCCAGCTATGGATGTCCTTGACCTTGGTCAGCAGCAGCCCCATCCCACTGACCCCTAGTCAGGCAAACAATAGAAAGAGGGCTGGAGACAGGTGAGTTAGGAGGGGTGGCGGGGTGTGGGGACCACAGCCCAGTCCTCTGTAGTGTCACTCTGAAGCTCAAAGTAATCAGTCAAATAAGGCAGCTGGCTGCGGGAGACAATTTTCTTCCGCTGTGGAGGGTAGTTTGGCTTATTTTTAAAAAGCCGTTACTAGAAATCAGATGCGCCATCTTTGCTGATCTTCCCTGGGGAAATAAATTACACATAACACTGTACACAAACACAGCTCCAAACACAAGCCCAGCTGGCAGCACAGTGGCACTTGTCTCCCTGGGGAAATAAATTCCAATGTCTGTATATCTCTATCTATAGATACAGACACAGGAAAGGTCACACCGTGTCTCTCTGGTACTCCTTTCCCTGGAAATTAAACAATAATTGTTTCAGTGTTTAGTTCCAGCCAAAGGAAACCACAACTGAAGTAGTTCTCTACACCCAGCCTTCCTGTTGCCCACAGGCAACATGTGATGGGGTATCTTAGTCACGGTTTCTATTGCTTCGACGAAACACCACAACCAAAAGCAAGTTGGGAGGAAAGGGTTTATTTGGCTTACACTTCCACATCACGGTCCATCACTGGAGGAAGTCAGAATAGGAACTCAAGCAGGACTGAAACCAGGAGGCAGGAGCTGAGGCAGAGGCCACGGAGGGGTGCTGCCTACTGGCTTGCTTCCCCTTGGCTTGCTCAGCCTGCCTTCTTATAGAACCCAGGACCACCAGCTCAGGGATGGCACCACCCACCATGGGCTGGGCCCTCCCCATTGGTCAGTATTTGAGAAAATGCCTAACAGCTGGATCTCATGGAAACATTTCCTCAACTTAGGCTCCTTTCTCTCTGATGACTCTAGCTTGGGTCATGTTGGCACATAAAACAGGCCAGTACACAGAGTGTAGAACATCAGGATGTAGGTATGTGTGTGTGTGTGTGTAGCTGGAGCATCCTAGGAGAACCACCTGACAGAATCCAGCTGAGACTTGGGGACATGTGGGTTACCTACAAGTAACTGAGGATGCTGATGTCCCCTGTTACCTGTGAGTGAGTGATGTGTGTGTGTGTGTGTGTGTGTGTGTGTGTGTGTGTGTGTCCATCCAGAACAGGACAAGCTCACAGCTTTCCCTCCACAGTTGCCACCAGTCAGGATTACAACTGAACCTGTACCATGTTTGGAAACTTTAGATTAATTTCACTAATGAGAAACCAAAGACCAGAGTTGGGGACAGAAATGGCTGCAAGCTCTATGAGGGCAAAGTTACATGTCTTTTGTTAATGGTTGGGATGATATCTGGAATATGAGGAATAAAGGAAGAAGGGTAGGAGTAAGGGAAGAAGGAAGGAAGGAAGGGAGGGAGGAAGGAAGGAAGAAAGGAAGGGAGGGAGGGACGGAGGGAGGAAGGAAGGAAGGAAGGACACTCTTCTTTCTGTCACTGCTATCTCTAGTCAGTAGACCTCTCCATCAGGGAGACCAGTGTAGCAGGGCTGCATCCACAGCTGTAGCCGTAAAATCACACTCAGAAACTGGGTGGACTGAAGGTGGCCTTGGCAGCAGGCACACAGGGGTCATTCCCTCTACCAATCACAAGGGTCACATCCTACAGACCCTCTGCATGGCCCTTTCCATCAATGTAGCCCCTAACGGCTCCCTCCTCCAGCCCCTCACCTTGTCTACCACTCCATCAGTACCTCGCGGTGCCAGCCCAATGTGCATCACAATGTACTCGCTGTCTACCGAGGGGCACGCATGTCTGCCACTGTTCTTCTCCAGTGAGAGTGGAAGTTTCCCCTTGGAGGGGGGATGCATGAAAGAACGGCACACGAGCAATCGCCTAGGGAGTTAATTGATTAATGTGAGCCCAACGGAAGCAGGGATTTCTGGAGGGTGAGGGTGTGGCCACGCAGAGAGCTGTGGGACCAGTCTGGTTCTATATGAAGCGCCTGCTGTTCTTTGAAGACTCAGACCACTCGTGGCAAACCCAGATTTGAAAAACAGCTTCAAAACCATTGTAATTAGTTCGGCTTCCCTCGGGACTCCATCCAGGTCCACACGCTGCATGAATCTCTGACTGTCCCCAGTACCGGCTCCCCTCAGCCGCTTCTCCAAGTGTCTATACGTCCTGACTCCCCATGAGGCTCCATTTTTTTTGTTATTTGTGTGTGTGTGTGTGTGTGTGTGTGTGTGTGTGTGTGTGTGTGTGTGTGTGTGTTGGCACGTTGCTTCAGTGCGCATTTGGAGGTGAGAGAATAATTTACAAGAGTCGGTTCTCTCCTTCCGCCGTGTGGATTCTGGAGATCAAACTCAAGTTCTCGAGTTGGGCAGCAAGAGCCGTTAGTTAAACCATCTCACCAACCCCGGCACCCCAGTTTAAACTTGGCTTTAGATAATTCATCCTTCTTAGGCCAGGGAATTGCTGAGAATTTGTTTTTTGCTCCCAGTGTTTGCTCCCATGGCTCAAAAAGCTGACAATGGCAGCGGGAGATTTAAGGCCCCTGCTTGTATTTTAAAACCCATGGTTTAGCGAGGCAGAGACCTCTGAGCACCCAATGCCTGTGCTGAATTGGAAATAGAAGACCACCAGGACAAAGGATTCTCAGGGCTGGGGACTAAGGAGAAGCACCCAGCCCAAGCTCAGAGACCCCGCAGGCCCCTGTTGTTGCAGAGGCCGACCCACCTCAACTGCACCTGGCAGCAACTCCTGGGTAAAGGAGCTGTTCCTGTCCAATTGCTGACGTGTTTGTCCCAGTGAAATTCGGTCTTTCCCTCCTGATCAGCTCTGGGGTGTGAGTCCCCAGGAAATGGGGAAAAGAAGTCAAAGCTAGACGGGGAAATGTCATTTCCTGTGGAAGTCTAGAGCAAATCAGGGAAACGGGCTTCCTGCAATAAGTCCTACCAGGTCATCCCAACCTCTCTTCACTTCAAGGCTCAGGATAAGAGGACAGCAAACAGGAAGCAGACAGAGCTTGTCACACTGTCAATCTGGCACAAATCAAGTACAAGATTCTATCTCAAAACAGAACTGGATGAGACCTGAGCACTGGGTGGCCCTCTAAGTCCATCCATTCTGTACCTTTGTTCTGTGCCAGGCTCCCAGGTTGCCATGGAAGCCAGTGGTCCGAATCTTGCCCTCACAGAGCCCGCTCTCCAGAAATCAACTATGGCAAATCTGTGTGGCAAGTATCTTATTGAAGAAGACAGGGTGCTGTGGGACCCGATGAGGGGAGGGACTTAGAAGTTCAGGTCCTTGAGACATTGGTGTTCATAAACCAAGTACGTGGCTAAGCACTCTGCAACATGGTGTGAGGCTACACGTGAGCATGGGAAGAGGACACACCTGAGGCTAACTTCTGGGCCCTCACTTACTAGCCATGTGACCCTGGCTAAGCAACTTCATTTCTCTTGGCCCTAGTTTCTCCCTTTGAAAGGAAGGTAGAGAAACTGAAAGTACCTACCTGTGACAATTCATTTGGGTTGTCAGTTTAACTGGATCTGGGATCAACTAAGACATAAGTTGCTGGGCACACCTATGAGGGACTTTCTGGAGCATGTTATCTGAAATGGGAAGACACACCCTAAATGTGAGCACCCCCGATAAAAAGGAGATGCAAGGTAAAAGGTTGGTTTTTCTGCTTCATTGTTTTTGTGTCTCTCCAGCAAGTTCATCTATGCTGCTGCTGCTGCTGCTGCTGCTGCTGCTGCTGCTGCTGCTGCGGCTGCTGCTGCATTCCTTCACTGATATTGGAACCCAGCTTCCACAGTGTTCCAGTGTGGACTAAAGACCAGCAGCTGGCTTTCCAGGAGTCCTCCGGGTCTTTAGCACCAATGTGGGACCACTGAGAGACCCAGCTTCACAGACTAAGAAGCTACCCATTTCTCGGCCTCTCCAGTGTGGAGACCACCACTATTGGTAAGCTGATTGTCTTAGAGTTTCTACTGCTGTGGTAAACACCATGACCAAAAGCAACTCAGGGAGGGAAAGGGTTTGTTTCTTCTTATAACTCTAGAGTCACAATCCATCCCTGAAGGAAGTCAGGGTAGGAACTCAAAGCAGGAACCCAAGCAGAAGCCATGGAGGAATGCTGTTTACTGGCTGGCTTGCTCAGCCTGCTGTCTTAGACCAACCTGGAGTGGCACCACCCACAATGGTTGGTCCCTCCCACATCAATCGCCAGTTAAGAAAATGTCCTACAGACTTGCCTAAAGGCCAGTCTTATAAAAGACATTTTCTCAGTTGTGGTTTCCACTTCTCAGATAACTCAAGCTGTGTCAAGTTGAAAAAAAAAAAAAAAACCCTAGACTGGAAACTAATATAATGAGTCCCCTTTCAATATATAGTCCTTCTACCAGTTCTGTTCTCTGCAGAACCCTAAACAACACATTAGCTCATGTATGAGTCAATAAATGCATCTACCTTCTTTCTACATGAACTAAGACAGCATTGGCTCTTGCCATGGCTGGCAATCTTTTTGGGAAAATGGTGGTCACTGGTGTTGTTGTTATTGCTGCTGATAATACCAGCAATATTGATGGGACTGTCCTTAATGTCTGTTAACTCTCTCAGCAACTACTCTAGGTCAGGGCAACCTGGAAGGGTAGTTAGGAGAAAGGGCAAGGAACTTAGAAAGCCCCTCATCTAAATCACTCAATGTTCACTATGTCCTCTGGGGCATTTGGCATAAGATGTCATATGGGGGTCCACTTCTGATATACAGGGGACAGGATCAGAATCAGGTTTTGCTGTAAGGCTTACAGTACAGGATATCTCCAAGTGCTCCCAACCTATGGTCAGGACTAGGTCTGAAGATTAGAAGACTAACCTATAAGAGATCCAATATCCACAACTATGGGAGAAGGAAGAGTACAGAGACAGAACCCTGATGAGGGCAGTGGGCACACAGCTGGGCACAGCCTCAAGATGGGAGGTAGACATGAGCTTCATGCAACACAGCCTTGGCAAGGACCATATGTTCTATGGCTTTAACCTATTCAGAGTTGGGAGCAATTCCAAAGTCTGACTCATTTCTTCCCTGAGGACAATCCACATACACATATTACATGAGGTTCAGATCCTGAAGGGCTCCCCATGGTCTATGTACTGAAATTCTTCCAGGGCAGTCCTTTGGTGGCCAGGGAAGACCACCTATGGTGTCAGTTGTGTGAATATGAGTGACTTGCATGATCTCCACACTTCATATTCCCTGGTATTTTCTCCATAAGAATACCAACACAGCAAGCAACTGGGACCCCTTAAGTCTGGAGGTATTGAAAAGATCTGTTTTTTTCCCATCCACCATTCTGTCAATACTTACAGTATCTGCTCTGCATGCCAGGCTATGGCACAGACTGTGAGAGAAATAAGACAAGGAGTGTAGCTTGAGTTTTTCTGCCTTGCCCACAGTCAGGACAAATCTCTGTCACCCGCCAGTCCCACAGCCGCTCATACCCAACCAAGTAAACACAGAGACTTATATTGCTTACAAACTGTATGGCCGTGGCAGGCTTCTTGTTAACTATTCTTATATCTTAAAGTAACGCATTTCTACAAATCTATACCTCGCCACGTGGCTGGTGGCTTACTGGCGTCTCCACATGCTGCTGGTCATGGCGGCGGCTGCAGTGTCTCTGGTCATGGCGGCGGCTGCAGCCAGTCCTTCTGCCTTCCTGTCCTTTTATTTCTCCTCTCTGTTAGTCCCGCCTATCCTTCCTGCCTAGCCACAGCCGATCAGGTTTTATTTATTGACCAATCAGAACAACTTGACATACAGACCATCCTCCAGCACAGCCAAGTGCAGACCATCTCAAACACCTGCACTCAGGCCCATGGTCCTAATCATCCTCTATACGGACCTGCTGGGTAACGCCACAAGGAACCCAAGAAGGGCTCCCACAGGACATACATTAACATCCCACAGCAAAGGAGAATCCTCAGGAGACGAATCTTGGGAGGAGATGATATAAACATGACTCATTCAGAATGTGTCATAGACCTGCGTGTAGACAGATGATCCTAAAGGAGAGGAGAAGAGTTCCAATGGGGACCCCAGAACTAGAGGGTACTCCCCAAAGTAGACTTCAATGCTTGCTTCAAATTCAAACAACAACAACAACATCAGAAGTGCTGTGAAAAGTCATGCTAGCCGAGTGGTAGCTTTCTACTGAACCTTGGGAATAGATGGGGAACAACCACATTTTCAGATTTCTATAATGGGACAACGTCTTGGGGCCACACCATTGCCCTTTCCAGGAAGACTGAGTGCTAGAACTATCCCCTCTGTGGAGTGCTGATGACTCACTCCTAGCCACTAGTCACTTGCCCTAATCACCCCGGGATCAGAATCCTAAAAAGAGCTCTATGTCCAGAGATTATCCATTCATACTGGCCAGTCCCCAGCCTGTTCACCCATATCATGTGGACTTCCCCATAGCGACCACAATGAAAGTTCTTCCTACCTTCACCTTGGTCTCTCTGCCTCCTGATTCACTGTGGAGCTTTCTATGTGGTCCTGATCACAGTGACATCTGTTTCTTTGGACCTGTGAGGATGGACATGTCTTCCTTCAGGACACTCACTTCTGTGTCTGCACACATCATACCCTAGCTGATTAAAAAATTTGGTTACCCTTACAACCAGCAGTGTTTCCCTGGGGGACAGGAAATCCAGTTAGGCTGTGTCCAAGAACCATCAAATGATAGAATGATGGTTTTTCCTAATAGGCCTGGCCCACATGGACCACTGTTGGGGGAAGAAAGGACCTCTCTCCCCAGAGTTGTACCATAGCCAAAGGAGACTTAAAGCACGACCTGTGAGGTCAGCAGATGAAACAGAGATTGCTGCAGGCCAAAGGCTGGAACACTAGGCCACTCATGTTTCTCCACAGACAAAGACACAGTCCTGTCCTTCCCACTCCAGCCCCAAGGCAAGAAGAATTGGCCCTTTGTCCTGCCTAGCTAGAGGTCACAGAGGCACCTCTGCTAAGACTTTCTGTGCATTACTTGGGCAGAGGGCTTCCTACCAGGGGACTCAACAGAGACCATTGTTCTGGGTAGAGGCAGGCCCTGAGGGCACTCAAGGTCTCAACCATTTGAACTGCTCCTCTCTGAGAATGGAGACTATGGCCTCACACATGAAACATCTTTATCCTCTATCTGGTGGTTTCTGAGCAGCAGGCTTTCATCCCTCAACAGCTGAGGAAACGTCCACAAAATGACCATCTAAGGTGTCAGTAGTGACATATACCCGTGGTGTCTGGTCACTTACCATGTTGTCCCTTCTGACTTATGATGCCCTGGAAGGTCAATCAATGACTACACGGCTAACCAGAGCTCCCGGCCAGCACTTGCCCACATCCTCCTAGTAGCCTAGCTTCTGTGTGAGGCAGTATTCACACATGCCTTCCTGCTTCATGCCCCCTCCTCACCTTCCGTTCTGCTTTGGCCCCTCTCCTGCCTTCTGTCTCGACCTCCAAGTTTCATTGACTAGAATAGCTTGATCTTGGCTCTTGCTTTTGTCTCTGATAAGATGGTTGCATACCTTACACTGGTTACTTTTACATCCCTGTGGACCAACTATGTGACCGAAACGACTCCCGGGAGGGATGAGATCTTCGGGCTTCTAGTTCCAGATGGTCCAGTGCATCACAGCAGGGAAAACATGACTGCACCAATGGCTCTGTCCACAGCAGGGAGGGTGTGTGGTGGAGCCCCTCACGTGGCAGCTGAACCAAGAAGCACAAAAACAAACTTCAAATACAAAGGAGAGGTAGCCTGCAAGGCTTGCCCCCAGTGACCTGTCTCTGCCCACCAGCTTCCCTATCCCAAAGTTCCACAACCTCACCAAACAGAGCCACCAACCGGGCCTGAAAGAAGGCACCGCCTGAGAAAAGAAAAGGGAGATACAGTTCACACTTAAGTGATAATGTGTCCTATTTACATAGACTGCTCTTGGTCTCCATCCTTTGTCCTAATTTTAATATTAATAGCATCCCCTTTTGCTCTCTGAACATCCCCTTTGGAGATAAATGGCATAGCCAGCCTCCTTCATGAGCTCCCTCTGTTCCCTTCCCCTCTCACTGAGACCTCAGCCCTGGGCAGCACCCTTTCCGGGGACAGGTGTTACACTTTCACTATGCCCAGCCACATCAAGGAGTGAGGACCAGCAGGCACCCTCTCCTTAAGTAAATGAGGGCACTGAGGCTATGGTGAATACGATCTGCCCAAATCACTAAATTCGTTAGCAAGACTCTAACCATTCAAGAGTTCCTTATCTTGATTCTTTTTCCACAAATCCATACCACCTTTACAACCACAACCACCCTATCAACTAAAGTCTGGGATACCCCCTTGGGAATGACCTGTACTATAAGCCATTGCTCTAAAGTTATTCTATGGGTGATAGGATATCTTGATCCAGACTGTTAATAAAGATCTCAGAAACCATGTCCTCTCCTTTTCTTGGCCTAGATACAAATGACATGCTTATATAATACTTGAAGAATCAATCCAAACAATCCTGAGTCATATAGCTTTGGAAGACTCTGCAGAAGTCATACCCACTATGATAAGGGAGGAAGGCTCTCTCCAAACCTTAAATTTTGACTCTCCTGCCATGTCCGATCTGGGCTTCCTGGGTCAAGGTCATGTATGGAAAGAACCCTTATCACCAAATAAGATTTAAAAAAAAAAAAAACGCACATCACAGATGGGCCTCCAAAGAGATGGGTACATGGCAAGGATCAGTTACGATGGAGAAAGTCCCCAGTCTCTAATCCAAACTCATACAAAGGTCCCAAACATAGGCTATATTTGAATTGTTGGCATCAACTTTGGGAAGCTGGCCATTGAGATCTGCCCTTGGCATGAAAAATAATTGATATAGTTAAACAATGTGCAGCTAAATCTCCACCAGGTGTGATACTTTGGACAACTCTCCTCCCAACTCTAATCTGAGGCTCCTTATCTGCAAAATGAGAATGCTAAAGTTCATCTATGCTGCCCAGTTGACAAGCAATTCAAACTATAGTTATAAATTTAAATTTTCTAATAGCCACACTATAAGATGAAAAACAAATTAATTCATCTAAGATATATCATTGAATGTAATATAGACAACTCATTATCCTTTCAACATATAGTGAATACAAATGTTTGAATAAAAAATTTTATTCTTTTCTGACTTGGCTTTGAAATCTGATATCCATTTTATATCTTCAGCATATGCAAACTGACATCAGTCACCTTTCAATAATTTACTCAATTATTGCTCAATAATCATGATATGGTAAAGTGTCTACCATAACAGATGTGGTACAGGGCTGTGTATTCTGAAAGTCCCCTTTTGTTTAGGTGACCTTTGAGTTCATGATCACATATCTATACTTTGTTTAGGACTAGATTCTCCACCTCCAAGTTTCTGCCCATCGCTCACCAGGAGGCACAATGCTACTTCCTGTCCTGCCCATGTCCTCACATTGTCCTTGAACCAATAATCTCAGAATATCAGATTTAAACCTCCTCAACTTTCTCCTAGGCTACAGGACTCTACCTCCTTGCCTCTCCCAGTCCAGAGTGTGAGCCTGACTTCCAGGGACAGGATTACCCAATGGCCCACACTCTAGCAGGAACAGAGAAGAAAGAGGCAGTCTTCATGTGGGGCAACTTTGTGAGGATTTGCTTCACACACAGCATGAGACCAGCGTGATGCCAACTTTGAGGACTCCAAAGAGAGCCGGCTGACAGTCACACTTACTCTTCAGACCCTAACCACAATGAGCATAAGATAAACAACTGAAGGACGAAGTGAAACAATCAAACAGTCCACATTAAAGTGTTAAGTTGGATACTGCACCATCAGAAGCCGTATCAGTTGGGGGTCTCAGCAGGAAACAGATGGTGTACTCAAGCTGGATAATTGAGGAGAGTTTAATGAGAGTCCTATTTTAGAATATGTGGGAAGGGCTTAGGGAAAGCACGAGGGATAATATGCAGCTCCTCCTGGTTTGAAGAGACCAATTAGAAGAGACATGCTGAAGCCAGCTGAAGCCAGCAAGACCGTCTATGTAGAGAGGTTCACTTAACAAAACTGTGGCGACCCGAGGAACCCCAAGTGGAGGCAGATCTCCCAATTCTCTCTCCTCCCACCTCAACCTCCATCCTAAGCTGTTTCATTCCATTGACAAACCCCAACCTGAATCCAAAGGTCAAGGACCCATAGACCCTCCAAGAACACAAAGCAGGATGGATGAGGACCTGTAGGGACCAAAAGAAGATCCCCAGTCCAACGAGTACCATGAAAACATCATGGGTAGCAATCCTTCTGGAGGGTGCAGAGTTAGATCTGAGTCTTAGAAAATGAGTGAGGTGTGATCTGCAGAAGTAAGTCAGCCTTTGGAGGTGGACAGCCTTTGGAGGTGGGGCAGCCTGGAGAGATAGGTAGCCTGTAGAGGTGGGGTGGCCTGTGGAGGTGGGTGGACTTCAAAGGTGAGGTGGAGGTGGGTGGACTTCAAAGTGAGGTAGCCTGTGGAGGTGGCCTGTGGAGGTGGGGTGGCCTGTGGAGGTAGTGGCCTGTGGAGGTGGGGTGGCCTATGGAGTTGAGATGGCCTGTGGAGTTAGGATAATCATGAAGGATCTCTACAGAAAGCCCCAGTCTTCCTTCTCTCTTCCACTCCAAGTTATTGAATCTTGGGCTCCCCTCCTAGAAAAGTTGGACATAACCTGAGAGACTGAACGAGAACTTAGCTCCTGAGAGAAGATGAGGCTTTAAAAGAGAACAGAGAAGTTCAGTCGTTCTCGAGGTCTGGGCGGTAGCGAAGCAAGGCAGGTGCTCTGTGGACTGGGGTAGACCCTCATAATCCACACAGAAGAATGAATGCCTCCGGTTCCTAGATGGAGTCTGGAGAAGAAACGTCTAACAGGTTTAGAGCAGTAACTAGAACTGGTATGACTGTGGGGGCGAGATCAGACATAAGATTACCTCATTGGCCACATGAAAGTAAAAGAGAAAAAAATAGCAAATACAGTGGAGCCGAGTGTGGACACTGTAGACAGTTAAATGGACCTCGTGAATCCATGATTCCATTATGCCCATAAGAGAGAAAAAGGAACTGAGATTCACAGCATTAAGAGACTTGTTCCAGGTCAGAGAATCATCAAGTAACATAGATCAAGGAACCAAGTTCTGAATCTTTTTTGTATTTCCCACATTTTGATGAGAGAAAACTGCATGCCAGCAACAAATAAGGCCTGGATATATGCCACTTGCCAAGAAAAGAGAGTCCTGAGTAATTAAGACATTATTGTCACAGGCATCCAGAGGCTGAATTGGAACTGCAGACACCAGGTGACAGTTCAGAGAACTGTGACCTGGAAGGACCAATGAGCAAGTCTCGTGGTGGAAGCTGGGCATGAGCTGATGCCAGGTTTCGACAGAGGCCATGTGCCCTCTCTTAGGAACGTCTGTCCCCTTTGACAGGCCACATAGGGAGGAGCCACCATCCCCCAGAACTGCAATCCAAATCTCATCCCATGCACACACAAAAAAAAAAAAAAATCAAATAGACACGGACACACGGGGTTTATATTTAGTCTGTGTATCCTGCCAGGCCTTCTCTGCTGGATAACAATAAAATGAGAAGTAGGCTCCAGGCCAATCACCCAGACATCAAGCATGAAGAAGTAGTGACGGATGACATCCATGCTCTACCCAAGTTCATTACATTTTTTTTTTTTATCTTCTCTCTAGAGCAGAATGTTTGTTAGGACAGCCTTTCCCATTTGTAATATTTTCAGTGTGAAAATCCAGGTCATTATTTCTTATTTAGGCCGTGTCTGCTACAGAAAACCACCAGATGGTAGAAGGGTCAGTGGTGTTCTCAGTGGCCTCGTGACTGATGTGGCCAATATGTTTCGTCTGAGTCAACGTGATTTGGCGTTTAAGGATGGGAGACAGGAGGTTGATGGTGACAACCAAGAAAAACAGTGATGGGCCACACAGCAGCTCCTATGAAGCGCTAATCAATCACAGATAGGAAGCAGCCTGTGGCGGGTCTACCCATGCTCTCCATCATATGTGAAATGTACACCCGAATCACAAGTTGGGGTGAATGGCTCAGACCCCCCAAAAAAGTGTTTGCCATACAAACGTGAGGACCTAAGTTTGATCCCCAAAACCCACATTAAAAAAGAAAAACTCAGTGTGGTGACACATACTTGTAATCCTAGGATGGGGGAGGTAGAGACAGGCCTGTCCCTGGAGGAAGAAGGATATCCCTGGGACTCTTCAGACAGCCATCCTAGCTGAATGGGCAAGCACCTGGCTAACGAGAGATCCTGTCTCATTAAACAAGGTAGATACTGCCTGGGGGACGATACCCTAGGTTGGCCTCTGTGTACATACATACACACGTATCCATACACACCTGCACATACACACACCTAAACATTGTCAGTACTGATGCCTGGACCCCACATCGGAAATTCTGATTCAGTGGACTGAAATGGGACCAGAAATCAAAAGGAATTTTTAAAGCATAACAAATGCAGCCAGAGTTGAAAAATATTACTTTCATCACTTCCACTGTCTCCGGACCCTCTCTTCTTCCCCACACCCTGTTTCTGCACCCCTAACACAGCACAGAATGAAATAGTGTTCGGGAGCTCTGCTTTCCGACTAATGGATGGGGTGGCCGTGTAGAGCAGAAGCCCAGCATCCTAGGGTGTGCTGGCAAAGCTGAGAGAGCCGTCACTCAAGTTCCCATATGGTCCATTTACCCTGGCCCTGACAACACCCCCTACATCCACCAGAACTCAAAGTCTGCCTTCTTTGGTCTCTTGTGCTCACTGCAAGCCTCAGGGATTATCCTGAGAGCCCCAGCTGGCTTCAGCACTGGTCCTAGAACACAACGGTAGCCCATCCCGCTGGCTGCCCTGACCGAAAGGCCCCCCCACACTTGAGAAGGGACTGAGTGTTTCCTGCTTGATGTCCCCTAGGTTGATTTGCCCCATATCTGAAATTGTCTCGTCGATGCTAATGTCCTCCTTCCTGTGGTCCCGGAGCTCTAAATCCAGGAGCCATTTGCTAGGAAATGTTCATATTTATTTGTGAAATTATACGGACCTTTATAGCACACTTACAAAGATGAATAAATCCCTGCTTGCGTGGCCCAATTTGTTGTTCTAACCTGACACCTCTGTGTCATAATCACCTTTCCTTCAGCCAGTTATGGCCAAGGCTGTTAGGGATTTATTAGAAGCATTTTATAATGTGTTTTACAAGATGTTGTTGAGGCTGTGGCTTTGTTTATGGGGGGGAAAGAGGGAGGGGAGAGACAAAGGGGTGGGAAGAAGAATGAGAGGGAGAACGATGGAAGCTGGTGACTGAGCACTCAGAAGCTTCTGGAAGCAGAGGATGAGCTAACTAGGAACTCTCTTTGCACCCTCCACCCAACACCCACCCCTGCTCGCCCACCACTTGAAGAACTTTGATCTCTCACTTCCACAATATTATTGATCTTCAGAGGTGGGAAAGGGGAAGGGAGAGACACAGACATCAAGGAGATTTCAAGATAAGACCGGGGAGGAAGGGACCTCCTTTACCGCCAGTGAAATATCAGAAAGCTTCGCTAGAAATGAACTTTCCACCTCTGGCTCTTTCTCCCAAAGAAAGGGAAGGAAGAAAAAAGTAAATGGGAGGCAACCTCAGCCACCGACTTCCAGCTCTTAGTGTGAGCTAGAAATGGCTCATCCTTGCCTCGGGAGGGTTGTGTGGAAGGTTACTGCAGACTGTACAAGGAGAGCCTTAGAATCCATACATATTTACTGGCCTGGAACTGAAGAGCTAAGACTCAAGAGCGAAAGCCTGAATCCCCAGAGAGCTCGCCCCGTGAGGACGGTCACATTTGAAAGCCAGCCACAGCTCCATGTGCTAAATACGTTCGCAGAGCTGTGCACAAAGATCAACAGTTGCAAAAGTAGAAATGACAGCTTTCCGGTCATGAGGGACCAGCTCTGAGCTAGACCTCCCGAGAAGAATTACATTTTCTAGGGAGAGACACACTTTCCACCAGAAACGGGAGTGAGGGGTCAGTTGAAGGTTAAAGGCAGCCGTCCGTGCCGTAAGCAGGAGTCGAGCACCATCAGGAACCTCAGCTTTCCTGGGGGCTGGACAGAGGTGGACGAGGCCGTCAAAGGCCTTGCCTGTGGTTCTCATGGAGTTAGATGCAGTCACCTGTCACTGAGACCCAGAGCCTGGAGAGGATTTACTAGGTATTTTGTCGAAAAGCTCCATTTGGGAATGGCTATGATTTCAGGTGGCTGCAGGTGGTTCTGAACAAGGGAGCTAGGGACCAGGTCAGAAGTGGACATCTTACTCTAAGAGAAAAAGAGATGTCTCCGCTTGCATTTTCAAAAGATCCTTGGCCCAGCACCCATGAGCACACCAGTGTTCCATTTCTCTATGCAAAGTCCTCTGAGCTCCAAGTGTCTAGTGATTGAGTAGGAAATACCAGCTAAGTCCAGAGCACCTTTGAGTGTCAGGGAGGAAGGAACATGTAAACTAGCAGCTAAAGTCATACCAAAGGGACAGAGGGGCCTGCCTGAAGGAGTCCCCAAAAGCCAAAGATGGAAGAACCTGAGCAGCAAAGAAATAGCACAGTAGTGGATTACAACCCAGATATGAAGAAAATGAGGTGATGTGGACACAGATCAGTGAAGAATTATTAAGTAACTAAGTGGAGGCAAGGAGACCAATCTCTCATGGGTAGTTACACTGGGATCCAGGAGGTGGAGTCCCGCTCCCTTCTCTGTTACCCATTCTGAGAGGGCTGCTCCTGTCAAATTGCTTGGAAAGCGTAGAATGTCCACAGGGGGAGGAACCAGGTTGCTTTGCAGAGGAGAACCTGGCAGGCTGCACCCCAGCCCAATGACCAAGGTCAATACCATCAGTGAAAACACACACTGGCTGTATGTATCCTTGATACGATGCCATGAGACTTTTATTTCACCTCCCACAAAAGATACAACTCCAGCCTCAGTGTGAGAAAACCCCAGAGAAACTCAGATGAAGGGGCATCCAACAAAACCTCCCACTAATACTTGTAAAAACAATGGAGGCCATTACAAATAAGGAAAGCCTGAGAAACTGCTGAAGCCAAGAAGAGCCTAGGAAATATGATGACTAAATACACTGTGGGATCCTGGAACAGAATGGATGTTGATGGCAAACTTGTGAAATTCAAGCAAAGTGCGAAGTTTTGTCAAGAGTAAGGGCCCAGTGTTTGTTTCTAAATTGTGCTGAACGTATCATACAAAACTGGGCAAGAAAAGCCTAGAAACTCACTGTACCGTTCTTGAAAGTTCTCTGTGAATGTGTTTTATATTAGTTTTTAAAAGGTCCCTGGACCGCGGTGTGCAGACAAAGTCATGGGAAAGCAGAACGAGAGCAGAGGGTGGTTGTGAGCATCAGGGGACTGTGGTGATGGGGACAGCGTGTGAAGGTGGGAGAATGAGAGACTAGAGTCAACTACCAGAGTTAGGCTTAACCCTCAGGGAGGATCAGGTTGAGGGGTGTCTGGGGAAGCAGAGCTGCAGCAGAAGGCTCGCCAAGTTTGAGATGCTCACCACATCCCCATGACGTTTGAATGGCTGTATCTGGAAGGCAGAGAGGAAGCGGCTGAGGCCATAGTGACTCGGCAGCATCTATACTGTGTCCAAAGCAGTGAAACCCAATCTGCTCTTCATGCAAAAGGTCTATGGAAGCCCATAAGTATAGGAGCTGGCATTTGTATGGGTGTAAGGGTGGAAAGCAGTCAGTTCCTGGGCTAGGGTGCAAGCAGTATTTGCCTGAGAGGCCACAGACTTGCACGGGTTTCCTCCTGCTGATGTATCAAATTATCACCCAGTATCTTCAGACAACACCAATTGTCTTCCATTCTAGAGTTCAGCCCTTAAAATGGGCTTACTAAGCTAAAATCAAGGGCCCTGCAGAGCCAAAATCCCCTCTAAAGGCCTGAAGGGATTTCCCTGCCACCTCATTCCTTTGTTTGCCTGTCATTCTCAAAGCCACCAGCATAGTCCTCTCAAGTGTTTCTCTGACACTGACTCTCCTGCCTTCCTCTCCCACATTTAAGGACCCCTTGTGATGATGCTGAACCTAGCAGTCTCTTTCCTTCAAGGTCAGCTGACAAGTAACATCAGTCCCCTCTGCAACCTCATCTAAGCAGATCGATCCCTGGAATTATGACATTGACTTGAGTGAGACACTTACCTAGGTATGCCTCAGAACCAATTGCCTGTAGCAAGCTTTGGCTGGACAGGGGCAACACACCTTCATGGCAGGAGGTGTAGGCATGCAGGAGTCAGATGATGTGGGTGCATATCACATCTCTGTAGCCACAGGCAAGGCCAGGACAAGCATCTCATCTCTGTGGGTCTCAGGTTCCTGTCTTTTAAAGGAATGTAGTAGCATCTAACCTTGTGTGGGCTCTAGAAGACTAAAAGCTGCATAATAATAACACAATACAAATAGTAAATGTTGGTATTGTAGGCAATAGAATCATTAGTACAGTGAGGCTGAGAAGAAGGAAAAAAAAATAGTGTGGGATATTCATCTGGGTGGCTGAACCAAAAATGACAGAAAGCCCCAGAGGAGGAGTCATTAGAGATTGGCAGGCTAAAAATAAGCACAGAGTCTCAGATGTGGGGTCTGAGGTCTCAGGGGACCTGAGGAGCCCCATGGTACAGAGTGGCTTTGGGTGAGTCACTGTACTCCACCACTCCCCTCCTAAGTCAGATGGAATGACCCCTGTCGCCACAGAGCACAAAGTGCCTGGCCCATGGCACACAATGGACTTGGGAGACCTCAGCTGTCTGGCCTGTTAGCCAAGACGCTGTTAAATATTAACCACTGGAGAGGCTGCAGCTACAGTCTCCATCTCTGCACTCCTCTTCCCCATCTTCCTCGGGGCTGTAATTTGAGAGTTCCCTCTAAAACTGTTCACATTTGATTGACATTTGTTTTAGTCGCATTTCTGTTGCTGTGAAGAGACAGCATCACCAAGACAACTCATAAAAGGAAACATCCAACTGAGAGCTTGCTTACAGTTTCAAAGTGAGTCCACGACCATCAGGGCAGGAATGTGGAGGCAGGCAGGCAGGCATGGCATTGGAACAGTAGCTGAGAGCTTACATCTGATCCACAAGCAAGAGGCATAGATAGAGAGCGTCACTGGGCCTGTCACGGCCTTTGGAAATCTGAAAGCTTAGCCCTAGTGACACACCTCTTCAAACAAAGCCACACCTCCTAGTCCTTCCTAAACAGTCCACCAACTGGGAACCAAACACTCAAATATATGAGCCTATGGGGGCCGTTCCACAGCATTGTAACCTTAGTGGGAGGAGGGAGCTTGAAGAGGTGACTAGGCCATTGGGTTAATGTCATTATCAGGGGACTAGATAAGCTATCTTGAGAGTGGATTCCTGACAAAAGGGACATTTGCCTCGGTTTCTTTTCTGGGGCTCACACCTGCTCTCTTACCCTCTCACTAGGGCCTCAGCAGATACTCCTGCTGTGTCCCTAAACTTCCCAGCCTCCAAACAAGCTCCCCTAGTTTATTGTTTTCCTTCGTCTCTGGACTCTGTTACAGTACCAGTAAGTGGAATAAAGAAACCCAGGAAACCGTGAGGGCATGAATTCAAGAGCAGCCTTGGGAACAGGCCTCCAAATCAGATAGAGGAAAGCTCCATTTTTTTTTCCTGCAGGTCAATGACTTTTAATAATTCTCCACAGACTTAGACATCCAATTAAAATTCCTCAAGGGCAGACACTGGGCCCCATTCATCTCTGTGTACCGAAAACCTAGCACTGGGTGGCTTCATTAGGAGTTCAAAGGAAGGGAAGGGGGAAGGGAGGAAGACCCCAGGGAGAGAAGGAGGGAAGGGAGGGGAGGCAAACAGATGAGAAGGAGGGAGGAACAAAGACAGGAGCAAGGGAGGGAAGAAGACATGGGAAGGCAAGAATGGATGATGAAATTAAACTATGGCTCTGTTCTAAGTCTGGAGGAAGCATTTAAATCTCCTGACTTTTCAAATGAGTGGCTTAGTGCCTATTCCCTCTGCCACTGGCTCCTCTGGGTACAGGTACCTAAGCATCTAAGCATCACAGAAGTGGATGTCTAGGCAAAAGACACAATGGACATCCCCCCACCCTCTCCCTTCCAGGCAGGCAGCCCATGCACCACATTTATACCTGGGACATGTCCAGGGTCCTGGATGGAGCCTTGTAGGCTTGAAGAGAGGAACAGATGTGAGGCCCACAGAAGCCACAAGGACACTCTCTGCAATGCCCTACAGTGTCATCCCAAGGTCAGTGGCAGCTGCAGTCCATCTGGACCCTGAAGCCAACCCAGGACAGTGTAGCTGCTGTCATGGGTTACACTCTTGTTTGTTTATATTAGGTTTAGCATTACTCTCGGTACTATGATTCTCATCTCTCCTGGCCTTCCTTTGACAATGATGCAACGGGAAATAGTTTGTCTTTAATTAGATGGCTGAGTCTATGGAGACCTGGACCAAGCCACTGAGCTGCTACAAAGCTACAAAAATAGGTCTTTCTCTGGCTTTGAGGGCTCAACTCCTGCCACCCAAACGCCTGGCTGCCCCTGACCCTCCTTCATCTTCCCAAACCAGATGATGTTCTAGGCCTTTCTAAAGAGTTCCCACACAACTTCTCAAAGTCGCCTCTCCTCCAGTCCTATAGCATAGAGGAAGACAATGTTCTGAGTATCATTTAGCAAATGGAGAAACTGAGGCATTAGATACTGCCTCTGCTTCCCAAGATTACAGCCAGAAGACACAATTTTTCCCCTTCAATGAGTCTGCTCTCTTCGTCCCCACCCTACATGGGTGATCAGGTACTATCCATACGTTGTCTGGGATGTTCATACCTAGCAGCCCCAAATCTCTTAACAACAGACAAGAAGTTAAGCATGCCACTTTCCAGGTAAACTAAGAACTAGCAACCATCATCCCATCCCCTTCTCAGAATCTATACCTTAGTCCTTGATAATCATAGTCAACCACCCACACATGTGATGGGTGCCATCAAGGTTCAGGTAGAGTGAACTGAGAACCAAGAACCTGCCCTTTCCTGGTTTGGTTGTATTAAAATGTATCTGTGGGATATTAATATATCTGAGTGATAACTTGCAGAGGCTAATGCCTTTGAAATACTGCATTGATATGGTTTCCCTAGAAACTGGAGATACATAATATTATGTATCTCAGCAGACAGGGCCACCTGAGTGGGTCAGCACCTTAGTGGGTAAGAATCAGCCACAGCCTGCACCGTGTTCTCCAGGGAGGAGAGGCAGAGCAAGCCCAAGTATGGCATGAGCTTTTTATAATAACATCTGTTGGTTCAAGGCTAGAAGGGTAATGGTGGTAGGTTAGTACATTGTCCTAATGTGATTTGGGGCAAGGACAATATGGAATTTAGGGAGTGCAGCAGATAAAGGAGTTGATGGGGGTTGGGTTTGAAACATACCTCCTGGTACATGAAATGACATTCGTAGACAAGTTGTTCACTGTCCCTAAGAATGAGCCTTGGGAAGGCAGTCTCTTTCTAGCCAATGTGACCTCTCTAATATGTCAAACATCACAAATACTGAGTATAATTCAGCAGGAGAAGGGAAGCCCTGGTATTCTCATCCTCATCACCATGAACAGAGACAAGACAACATTCAGCTAACAGTGGTCAAACAGAGCTCCCGGCCTCCCTGTTCAGACCACTGCTCTGTGATACAAGGCTTCCTGTCTCCCACCATCATATCACCTCAGTTGAACCTGGGCCAGGCCAGAAGGAACATGTGGACCAGGAAGTAGAGGATGTAAGCAGTATGACTAAGTGGCTTGCTTGTCCTTATCTCCATGGACTTTCCGAAATATAACCAACCCAATAAAGAAACCAACCTCCATCATCAACTCACAAATACATCTTATTTTAGGGACAATACAGCCCAGGGTGTATCTGCTTTGTCATGTCATCTCCTCCCCCAGGAAGTCTTGTGATGTACAAGAGACACAATCGTGAAGAATCTCCCAGACCCGGTTCACTCTACACTCTATCCAACACCTCCTGCTCAGCAGCCTGGATGGGAGAAGATGGAACACACACACACACACACACACACACACACACACACAGACACACACACAACACAGGGGTGGGGCAACTGCTTACTCATATAATGTAGCTTTGGGGCCACTAAAGGCTGTGCTACTGAACTCTTTGTCTCCCTAGCACCTGTTAGCTATTGCAAGAACCCCCCTAAATCTTCTTCCTGCTAGAATCGAGTATTTTCCCAGTGCCCATCTCCCTGTATCCTTTATGAAATAAGGTTTGCTTCCTGAAGCCAAGAAGGTGTTGGCTTTAACCAACATCAACTGCAATCTTTTGCCATGGTTTCCTCACAAGTTACTTAATTTTTCTGAGCTTTGACTCCCTCATCTGTAACATGGGAATAATAATACCTCCCTTGTAGAAATGATTAAAAGGATACCATGTGTAGAGCTCTGAGTAGAGATACATAGATCAAAAGATATAATGATGGTCTTAATGTTCACAAGCCTGGTGCTGAAGGTCCTTGACATTGGAAAGGAGCATTGATGGGTACCTGAGAGCAGTGAGACACCTAACTGTGGAAGAAAAGGCCTAGATGAGGTTGAGGACCAAAGTACATAGTCTCCCCACCCAACTCCCTGCTCTGGGTAAGGATGCTCCTAAATCATGGCCTTGCCCGAGGCCTTGCTCTCTGGTAGTAGCCCATTCATGCTCACTGCTAAGACCCTAACTAGAGATCCCCAGATACCAGATAAGCAACCATCCAGACAAGTGTCATATTTGTGTATAACACAACCCAATAGGATAATAATTAATAATTATCATTGGCTAGTGAGTTGGACATCAAAAAGGCAGGATGGATGGTATAATTGCACTATGTGCCCAATTATAGACTACAGTGGCGATAATAATAGGATTAATTAACCTGGAAGAGACTTAACAAAAGGCTCTGTGACAGCAAAACAGCAGCCAAGGGACCTGGAGCCCAGAGGGAGAGGGACAGCTGGCCTGTGTCACTGACGGGGCCTTTTGGCACAGAGGGCCACCATTGCCCTCATGGGGGATAACGCGTCTACTAACAGTCAGTCCTGGAGGGACAGTTCTGGTCTCCTGACTGAGGATGCCAAGAGCTCAAGAGGCCCCTGCAGGTGGAGCATTCTCAGAGAGGCTCTGTGGAAGTGGCAGCCGAACTGGAGATGTGCCCACAAACGAGCTAAGGAGGATGGCAAGCTTCTCCTCCCTTTGTGTCCCCAGCTCTGTTCTTGGTGCCCCCACAAAGGCCAGTGACAGGGGGCCACGCTCCACATTTTGATTATGGAAGAGCCTCCTGCCTGCTGAAGGCTGTTAAGTCCCTGCACAGGGACCGGAATGAAGCTGCTAACCTGTCCAGGAAAACGGTCTGCAGCATCAAAGCCGGCTGACCTGATGACAATGACTAGCCCCTTGCGAAAGGCTTTCCTGGCTAGGCTGGTTTGGGGGTTTTGCTTTGCTTCTGCACTGAGGTGGCATTGGTAATCTGCCCTCAGCTTTGCAGCGCAGGACACACTCAGGCCTGCACTTTTTAGTCTGGCCACCCAGCACCCCCAAGTCTCCTTCCAAATGCTCTACACCATAGCCTTCCTGGGCTACAGGCAAAGGAGACCAGAAGTCCAGAGAAACGTTGTCTTCAGCAGCTACGTTGGCTTCTCTTCCCTCGAAGCCAAATGATCCCTCCCTGTCTTAGTCCTCCTCTGGGAAGTCTCCCTCAGGCCATGGACAGAATTCCCCAGAATTCCTTTGTATGTCCCCATGCCACCAGAAATGGCACTCAACAGAATCATGTACATGCAGCACACTTCTTCAATTAAAGGGCCATCGGACCCAAGGGTAGCCACTGCATCATCTGTTTCTCAAATGGTTTGGGGCATCTCGTAGGTTTTCATTAAACCCCTATCAAATGAATGAATTATAACTAAAAGGCTTTAATGGTTTGCCCACTATATGCTGAGCATTGTCGCTTGCACTTAATTCTCACAACAACCCTGTAAGGTAGATATGATTATTGCCTCTTTACAGATAGGGGACCACGAAGCAGAGAAATTAATTACTCCAGTTAAGGGGCTACAGCTGGAAAACAGCACGGCTGGAATTTTCATGGAACTCTTTTGCATCCCATAGTACTCTTTTTTCATGTATCTTGTTGTAGCAAATAGAGTTTTATTTGCAATTTCAGTCTCTGTAAACTAGGGCTGTAGTATCTAACACCATACACATTAGAATACATCCCCCGGAACCAAAAATGTATGAGCTGCAGAAAGCATAACAAGGAATTTGCGGGTTTTTCTTTTTCCAGCAAGTTCAGAGCAGTCTCAGCCCGTGTCTCAGCCAAGGCAGATAAACCCAGCACCTCAGGAGCTTCCTCCCTTCCTCGTCCCCCCCACTCTCTCCTCTCTTTTCTCTCTCCCTCTTCTCTCCCCACCACGGCCCACTTGGCAGATGGTGTGAGTTGTTCTGTGCTTTGAATCTGGAGGCTCAGAGCAAGACGGGGGGCTTCACTGAGCACATAGTGTTTGTGTCACTCAAAAAAATTGCAGATTGAAACCTATCTCCCCAAAGTTAAGGCGTCCCCGGGTCTCCTTTCAGAAGGACCTTGGAGAAGAGACCAGGAGCCTGGGGGAAAAAAACAGAGGGATGAAGGAGAGATTCGAAGCAGTACTTTGGTGAGGACTAAGGAGTCTGTATTTGAACTTAGGCATTCAGAAAGCCGTGGTCCCAAGCCCTGACAGGCAACAGGGGCAGAATGGGCTAGCCCTTGGTCTCTGGGAAAACAGTGCATGACCAGAATTTTCTTACCTCCTCCACTGACTGGGTCCAGTAAATGACCAAGTCAGCTTCTAGGACACCAAGGCCCCTCCCCACAGTGCTGCGTCTATTTACCAAGAATCTGTTGCCAATTGTACTCATTACTGTTGATTATGCAACTAGATTAAGTGTTATGCAAATTAATAAGCTGTGAAAGGAATAATAAATGCAAAGGAAGTGGGTAACTGTAAGAACACCATACTGAACGTTTCAAGGAGACTTGGCCGAAGTGTGTCATTAAAGCTGCTGTTGAATACAGTGTGGGGTGAAATGACCGGGATTTGAGGAGCAGGCTGGGGAAGAGGCAACCATGATCACAGAAAGCTGTTGCCGAAGCTTCCATGGGTCTGGGAGCCCTGACTCCACTCTAAAGAACCCCAGATTGGAGTGAGTTAATCCAGCTCAAGCCTGGTGGATGCCAGGAAGTGAAGAAGAGCTTAAACAGCTGACTGTCCTTCAGCCCAGCCCTGGCATGCGGTACACACCTTAAAAGATTTTAAACGAAAGCGAAAGGCTAAGATGCACAGGGCTTACATCTTTTTTTCTTTTTTATTAATATATCCATTTCTTGAGAAGACGAATTATTAGCTAGCCTTGAACTTCTGAGCTCAAGCAATCCCCCCCACACACCTCAACCTCCCAAGTAGCAAAACTACAGGCACATACTACCACACGCAGTTTGCATGGCTGGCTTAGCAGCCTTGGATTTACCAGTTTCTGATGCCTATCACATCACAGAGGATAGCGTCTTCCACAGGTGGAAGAAAGGCTACAGATAGTCTCCAAAAGAAAGATCCCATGCCTCCCGCCTATAAATTTTTGTAAAGTGTAGGACAGGTGGGGAAGCCTGGTGATCACGTCCAAGACACAACCGAAAGGGATAACCAATGATTCACCCTTGGCTCTGCTGATGTGGAACCTTCCCATTAGCATCACAAGTTCTCAAAAATGTAATCGCCCTCAAAAGAGGATGCAATAATCGAAGACCTTACTCTCTCCTGCAGATGGCCTCCTGTTGCCCTAGCTCAGTGCCAGTGAACCCTGGAGGTAGGGTCCCGAGACTTCCTGGCCCACCCTTCTTGGCAGCTGGCTCATGACAGGAAGTACAGAAATGTCTCAAAGACCTGTGGTCTTTCCTTGATGTTCCATGGCCTCCAAGTGGGGCCTGTGGTCTTTGCTTCTGTGTTGGGGTGTGACTCCCCAGAACCCACCTATGCACATTCCCTTGCCTCTTCCTCACCTCCCCTGGGTTCCTCCATGTTTCCCTCTACCTCCTGACTTGGTTTCTCTTCTTCAGCTAAAACTGCAAGAAGAAAGCATGGGGAGGGTTTTGCCGCTATGCATATTGCCATTCATTCCCTGTTGATAAACGTTGAGTGAGGAAAAAATGACATGGATCTGATGTCCTTGACCTCTCAGCTGCCAAAGGCAGGAAGTGCTGCCTCATTCCATGTTTACACACTGCTCCCTGGCTAGGTCCCTATGTGAGAGAGCACGTACATAACCCTCACTTTACCTTTACTCACGGGTTTCACACACTTTTATTTGTGTGTTTGAGAATTAACTCTGAGATGAAGAAGGTAGTCTCTGTTCACCTTCAAGTAAAGGTGATAGAAAAGAATTACAAACACAATATGGTCCACATTAGACTAGAAGATGAGGGAACAGAGAATAACTAATATATTACTAACTAATGCTGAGCTCACCAGTGCATGTGATCACTTGCACACACAAATACACACATTTGCACACACACAAATACATACATGTGCATACATGCTCACACACACACACATACACACATACACACATTACGTGCCCCATTCCACCAATGTTTCAGCAGCTCTTAACAGACTACAATGTGTGTGGTGATACAGAACTCTAAACTTCTAAAACAAAATAAACTTGAAAACTCAACTCCTATGCCAGGAGATTCTCCCTCACCTCTGGTATAGTTGCCTAGGGCACATGGATGTGTCCAGGAAAGCCATTGAGAAGAGAACCTCTTACTGCCTTCATAATGACTCTTCCAGCCATCTGCATGGAGGGGAGCATGAGGACCCCAGCACTTCCAATAGAAGCCCTCAACAGCCAGCTCCCCCTTGACAGAAAACCAGTCTGCCCATGCTACTCAACTGCCGGAAGCACTTAGCCATGCCATCAGCTGCAGGGCTAATTAAGTCTTTGCCCTTTGACCTGGTTATAGACAGCTCTCCATGATTTGTTGACTACTTCACCTCATCTCCCAGCACTTTGTTCTCTAATTAACACACACACACACACACACACACACACACACACACACACACACACACAGTGCAGACGTGCATAAAATTGTCTAATGCATTTATAATTATGAACGTATTTCTTAACCTCTGTAGGACATATTGGCCAGTTCTGTGGTTTGATCTTGGCTAATCCTTTCTCTTCACAGTCCATTTCCAGCCCCAGATTTTCTTGGATGTCTTCCTGAACCTCCAGTTCCTCCACGTAATCATAAAATAACCCCCATTGTTACTCACTGCACCGTATCAGCATCTGTGCATATGCTTTTGGAAAGAGCTCAGTCTCTCTGACTTTACCAATATATAGCCCAGTGTTCAGCTTGGGGCTCAATAAATACTGACCATCTTAAAGAGGCAGCATAAAGCAAAACCCATGTCCTTTGTGGGGTCTGCTATATAGGAAGGGCGGGTTGTACCAAATGCAGTTAGTGTTACAGTGAAAACCGGCACATACATCAATCAGCGTTTTGCTGTTGTGATGAAATCTCTGAAGAGAACATCTTAAAGACTGAAATATTAGCCGGGTGGTAGTGGCGCACGCCTTTAATCCCAGCACTCGGGAGGTAGAGCCAGACGGATCTCTGTGAGTTCGAGGCCAGCCTGGGCTACCAAGTGAGTTCCAGGAAAGGTGCAAAGCTACACAGAGAAACCCTGTGTCAAAAAACCAAAAAAAAAAAAAAAATTGAAATATTTATTTTGGTTCATGATTTTGGAGGTTTCAGCCCATGGTTACCTGGATCCAATGCAATGGGCCTGTAGCAATGCAGAATGTCAGGCTGAAGAGGGTGTGAAAGTAAAACTGCTCACCTCATCATGTCCAGGAAGCTCCAACCACAACCCAGCTCCTAACAGCTCCTTCAGCTGTAACCATCTCAGAAATTAATCCATCAATGAAGTTAACACTCTCACCATCAATCACCTCTCGGTAATGAGTCACTCTGGGGTCCAAGGCATCACAATATGAGCCTTTGCAGAAAAGAGACACTTCAAACCACAACAGACTGTGAGTTACATGGAACATGACCTGACCTGCTGGCCCAATACTCTAGCTACTTGGTAGGCAAATCTTACAAAGAAATGATTGAGTGTGTTTCCCAAAATATGTAAGGAGTTCATGTGATTTAGTGTCAAATACAATAATAAAAACATAACAGTAAAAAGAATATATATATTTATGACATGATAATATAAAAAAAACTGTCTAAGGAGCAAATGAGACTAATGGATTGGGGAAGGGGAAAGTGAAGGACACAGATATAGGAGAACAGGTTCAAAGTACATTGTATGTCCTGTATAACATAGTACCATATACAGTGATCATACAACAACAAATATTTTATAAGAACGGAAAAAAAAAGGAAAACCCCACAACTTGTGATAGCATGGATGAACCTGTAGGATATTATTTTAAGTGAAATAAGCTAGATGCAGATAACCTAGATGCATGATCTCACATACAGACTCTAATAAGTCAAATTTGTAGGAACTAAGGGTAAAGCAGTGGTTCCAAGGTTGGGAGCCCTGGAAGATGTTAGCCAAATAATTCAAAGTTTCAGTTTGGCAACATAAATAAACATTAGGGGTATATTATGTATAGTGATGAGACCATAATAAACAATTTTGTCTTGTATATTTAACACCTACTAAGATATTCTTATCACCAGCCAAAATAGATAACCATATGAAGAGACAGATAAGTTGATTGGTAGATAGATAGATAGATAGATAGATAGATAGATAGATAGATAGATAGATAGATAGATAGGATAGATATGTTGACTAATGTGATAATGCCACCACATCAAAATGCTATTATCTACCTAATATATACAATTTTATCTATGCCTCAATAAAACTGAAAAAGCCCAACACACACACACACACACACACACACACACACACACACACACACACAGAGAGAGAGAGAGAGAGAGAGAGAGAGAGAGAATGTAAGATTGAAGAGTCAGGTTACTACAGCTTAATAATAATAATCCCATTGCTTCTCAAGGATGGAGAAGCATTCACCAGGGAAGAGAATGTATGTCCAGCTGTCCCAGCCACTCAATCTCATAGCAACTCTATCTTCCCATGTATCTGACATAAGCATTCTGGCTGATCAGTAAGATGTCAGTGAGTTGAGAGACTCTAAATCAATTCACCCAGACCCAATGTCCTGGAGGAATGACAGTAACATACAACCTCTGGTCTCAAAGCAGAGGACAAGCCGTGGACCACAGTGCCCATGCTACTCAGTGCTGAGTCGGGTTCTCTCCTAGGCTACCTTCTGACATATTTTCACTTAGTGAATAGTCTTCAAACTCCTAATTTAAGGTGAACCAATGAATTCATCAACAAGAGATCATCCCACAAAGCATGAAAGACAAAGAGGGCCAAAAGATCACTGAGCACTTTAGCATGGAGAACTGAAAGGGGTCCCTACAGTGAATCCCCCTGATCCAGCAGTGAAAGGTACATAAAAGATTTTCCATTTGAAAGTTCCTGAGCAAGTTTGGAAACTACATGATGTAACAGAAAGAAAATGAACCTTAGTCAAATGATGGGGTTCAAACCCTAGCTCTTCTACCTGCTAGATCCAAATTATGGACTATCCTCTAGAAACTATTTGCTTCCCTACAAAATGAATTGAGTACTATCTATTTCACAGTCACTGTTAACTGAGATATTATAAATATCTCATGATTCCTGTGTTAGACTTTCATTATAGCGACAAAAATTCCTGATCAAAACAAGTTAAAAGAAGGAGATAATTAATAATGTTTACAGGAAAAAATACATAAAGGACGTAACTAGGAACTAAACTGTGGTGCCCATTTTAAACACTGTTAGAGTTCAAAAAAGATGCTACACCTGTTGAGGATTTATAGAGAATCGATGCATTGTTGTAGGAAGTTGTTTATCTTCATGATCCTGCAATCAAACCAGTCACTCCATAGCCCACCCCTTCTCATCTTGTTAGGTTTGAGGTTTTTTCCTCCAAAATTTGTGTATTGAGGTTCAAACTTTCCCTACCTCAAAATATGGCCATATTGGTCAAGGGGCAGTCGTTTTGGATATAACTAGTTGGCATGAGGTCACAGTGGAGCAGAATGTGCTCTGAATCCAATGTCTGATGACATCTATTTAAAATGGTGGGGAGGTGTGGTTCATGTGTGGTTGTGCAGTCCATGCGTGTTTTGCATGCCTGTAATCCCAGCAGTTGGGAAGTGGAGACAGAAATATCAGGGATTCAATGTCGTCCTTAACTCTGTAGTTAGGCTAAGGCCAGTCTGGCCTACATTAGACCCTGTCTGAAAAACAGGGACACACACATATCAGAAGGACATCATGTGCAGGCTGGAATGATGCTGTCCCAAACCCAGAACTACCAACTACCAGCAGATGGAGAGAGTCTAAGAATAGAACCTTCTAGAGCCTTCAGAGGGAGCACAGCCCTGCACACACCTTCACCCCAGGATTTAACCCCCATAGCACAGAGACAATAAATGTGTGTGTCAGCCACTCAGTTTGTGGGTCTTTATTATAGTAGCCTCAAAATCCAACATGCACTGAGGTTCTAACCCTGAGATTGCCATCCTGCTCTGGGAAGAATTAAACCACCAAATGCAAGACCCAAAGGAAACTAACTCCCTCTCTTGCTTGGGGACTGTTGAGTAAAACAAGAGCTTCCTCTGGCCCCATAGTTACCCTTCTCATCTGCAGGGGGATGGGGGAAAACAGCTGCAGTTCAGGTCCATGACTCCCTAAGATAGGTGTAGGGATGCCCCTAGTCACAGACACTCAGAAAACATGCTCAAGGATGGCCAATCCTGTCTGGTTCTAAACCCCACGTCTCCTGCCTGTGGCTGGCTAGCTTCAACTTAAGCACGAATAGTGTTCAAAAGTGTGTTGCCTCTAGTTCCTTTAAAATAAAATGTTAGAATCCTTAATCAATGCAAAGTTTGTTCAACTTTTTGCTGCAGTGTGTGTGTGTGTGTGTGTGTGTGTGTGTAAGTGTGTGTGTGTGTATGCGTGTGTGTGCACGTGCTTACAGGGAGGTGCAAGAGCACATACTCATGTATGCATGTGGAGGCCAAAGGCTCCTCTCATTCCTCTGGTGCTTATCTACCTCATTTTTCTGTAAAAGGATCTCTTATTGGCCTGGAGCTTGACGGAGAAGCTAAGCTCACTGACCAGAAAACACCAAAGATCCACCTGTCTTCACGTCCCCAGCACTGAAATTCTAAGTATGTACCACCCAGCTTCGTTTTCTTTTAACCTGGGTTCCAGGGAATTGATCTTGGGTCCTCAAGCTTGGAAAAAAAAAAAAAAGCACTTTACCCACTGAACTACATCTCAGTTCCAAAGTTGTCCTATAAAGAAGTCAAATCCAGCTCTTTCTCCCTACAACGCTTGTCTAAAACACTACTATTCCTGACATCAGGGGCCCTGCAGAAGACAGAAAATTCCCATCAGCCACCTTCATGACGGATTCACAGATACCCGACTTTTTCACAGGGGGTTTCTGGGCCAGGACCTGGAAGTACTAAGAGAACTAAGACTTGGCGCTCACTTAGACTGCAAGTTCCTGGCAGGTAGGCTGGCTCCAACTCCTGGTATAATGTGGGAGGCAAACTTTACCCAAACAGCAGCAAATACAATCTTAAAAAGGAGAGTGAAATGCAGACACCCCATTATCAGTGTCAGGCTCCCAGAAAGCTCAGTGAAGATTATGGTCCCCAAAGGGGGAAGAAACCTAAAAAGCTGAAGCGCCCAGAAAACCCCCCTTGACCTCATTTGAAAAGACTCCTTTCATTTGCCCAATACCCAAGCTCCCTTCCTGGGGTGTAAATTCCCTGAAAAGCCCAATCTTTTCGGGACATGAAACTGTTGGCTGCCCTTTTGAGGGCTGAGAGCAAGAAGCTCCAAAATTTATGCAGTACATTAAGCGAGATGCCTCGGTATCCAACTAGGTTAAATTGCTTTCTATATTTAAATTGCCTGCTAGCTGGTTAGATGTGGGAGCCACAGCTGTGAAATGGATAGTTCCAGCCAATAAATAGAAAGGCATAAATCCTAATGGATTAATCTGTTATAATTAGACAATTCTGTATGACTTTGACATGGAGCCCAACTCTTGGGAGGAGAGATGGGAGGTGAAGGGCCCTTCAGGTGTTGGGGGAGGCATAGCAAGGAGATAGACAGATGAGAGATGAGGTTCATGGACCAGAGAAGCTGCCTGACCACATCTAGAGGGAGAGGATGAGGGCAGGGGAGGACAGAGAAGTGAGGAAGGAAGATGTCCTCTCTACCAAAGACAGTCACACCAAAATGATGTTTACCTTCCAGACAAGAAAGGAACAGGGTATCAGAGACCTCCTCCCTCCCTCCCTCCCTCCCTCCCTCCCTTCTTTCCTCCTCCCTCCCTCCCTCCTTCCTTCCCTCCCTCCCTCTCTCTCTCCACTCCTCTTTGTTGACGTTCTCTCCTCTATTTCTCAAAGGCCTAAGAAAAGGATGGGGCTATAGTTCTGAGGTAGAGTGCACAGTTAGCCAGAGTAAGATTCTGGATTCCATCTCAACCACCACCAATAAAAAATAAAATAAAAAGGGATCAAAAGAGCAAGAGAAATTTTCTTCAGAACTCTAGTAACTCCCGGAGACACTGAACAGAGTGCTGTATTCTGCTTTGGCCCTCTTGTCCAGCCCTTCCTTCTTGTCAAGACCATGAAAGCTGAAAACAATATCTACTCTACAGGCAGAGTGCTGTAAACACCATGCAAGGCTAGGCTACCCCAAGGCCTGGGCCAAGAGTAAAAGTGGAGACTCCAATTGGGGCAGGTGGACGGTTGATCAGATGTCTGGCTCCAGGCTCCCCCTTCTAAGGAAATGCATTCTAAGCCTAGGTCAAGACTGAAGACACCAAGCTTGTCAGTCTGGAACTTCAGGGCAGCTTTGAGACATGGATATTCCCTGTGGTGATATCGTGTCCCCCCAATATACTGTGCACTCTAGCAAACTTATCTGGGGTCAGAGAACAGAACAGCTGCTAGACAGACATAGAGGCCAGAAAATGGTGGCACACACACCTTTAATCTTAGCATTCCTGAGGCAGAGATCCATCTGGATCTCTGTGAGTTCAAAGCCACACTGGAAACAGCCTGGCATGGTGACACACGCCTTTAATCCCAGGAAGTGATGGCAGGAAGCAGAAAGGTGATAAGCATATAAGTCGTGAGGACCAGGAACTAGAGGCTTTTAAAGCTTTTGGCTTTTAGCAGCAGTTCAGCTAAGATCCATTCAGAAGAGGACTCAGAGGCTTCCAGTTTGAGGAAACGAAATCAGCTGGGGAATTGGCAAGGTGAGGTTGGCTGTGGCTGGTTCTGTTTCCCTGATCTTTCAGCATTCACCCCAATACCTGGCTCCAGGTTTGTTTTTATTAATAAGACCTTTTAAGATTCGTCTACATGATCCCAATGTTGTCCTGTCAGCCTCCAGGACCACAGCAACCTTCCTCTTGAGTTGTCCAACTTACTTTTCCTCCATTTCAGAACAAAAGCTGTGACCCTAGAGAGCCTTGCTTCCACCTCCTTGTTCCAAGAGGACTTTCAGATAAAGTAGTAAAGGAACAATGGTCAGCTGGCTCAAGGTTGCAGGCTTCTTAGAAAAAGGACCCACTAAAGACACACACACACACACACACACACACACACACACACACACACACACACACAGTGACAGGTACAACTCTGGTTTTATCTTGAGATAGAAAAACTAAAAAGTTTAGACCAAAGAATAAGCTATGTCCTTGATTTATGTGACTCATTAACATACCAAGAACCAGGTAATCCCAAGTAAGTATCATCACACTGGACAGTCACGCCTGTGTCTGCCAGCTTCCTTCCACCTAAGGTTCTGTCCCTCTGTGCCAAGATAATCCCTGCTCACCGTCTACCTACCCAGAGTAAAAGTGTAAAGCCAAAGCCAGATAAATAATCAGACACCACAGGACAATAGTGGGAACAAGAGAGAAACACCCTCAAAAGAAAGAAAAATCTAGAAACAGAAGCAGTGTTGCTGAGACTTTCCAAACCAGTGAAAAGAAGCCACTGCTTCCCACTGGGGTCATTCTTCTCATGGGACTCCATAGTGAAGAAAATGAGAATAAAGGCATGAATAGATGTCACCAAGCCTCTCTGACTCCCCAGCATCACTGTCTCCTGTCTTCATCTTCAAGTGACCTGGGCGAACTACCTTAGTCATATATATACTCATTGGCATTAAAACTGTATAATGATAGTGTAATTGTGGAAGGAAAATTTGAATATAGTAAGAAAGTTTTTTGTTATTATTGTTGTTGTTTACATATCAACTTACAAATTTAGCACAATACCATGAGATTTTTTTCATAAAGCTTAAGTAAGAGAACCTAATGGTTGTCTGTAAAAACAAAGATGCAATACTTTCCAAAAGTCATTACAGAAAATAAGAGGAATAAGAGGAACGTGCTGTGACAAGTATTAAGGCTGACTCTAACTACAGCAACCAAATGGCATGGAACTGATGGGAAAATTAACACATAGCTCAGAGCAAATTTCAAGCGCATAAATAAACACACATATACGTAAAATCTTATTTTTAAAATGGATGTCACCATGAAACAGTGAGAAGATTCTTTGGGACATCTTTGGGTTATCTGGTTAACAATTGAAAAAAAAAATAATTTTCATTAAAGTAAATTCCAGATGGATGAATTGTTAACTCATATATCATATGAAGTCATAAAGCAAGCAGAAAAACACAGGTGAGTGGTTCATTTGCCTTGCAGTGGGAAAGACTATTTAAGCAAAAGAGTGAAAACTGTAAGGAGAAAGATTGTTTTAAATTCTTGGATGTAAAATTAAAGTCAGGCATGTCAAAAACTTCATTAAAAACCAATGGCAAATTATCACTAGAATAAAATAAAATAAGGATACAATGAAACAATGCTTCTTGCATTACATGGTGAGAGTGTAGTTAACAATAAAAGAAAACGATAGCAATTAAAATAGGCAATGGATACAGATTGGCTGCATAAAAATACAAATGGCCATGTTACATTTTTAATAATAATACCCAGTGCCATAAAATGATCATTTGCCATAATTGCTAAAAGGAGTAGAAAATGATTAAAACAAAATAAAACGCAACAAAAACCATCCACACCTACTTAAATATTCTGGAAAGCATAAAAATAAGCATGAAATAGGAATCTAACTTCTAGGAATCTATTCTTAACAATCCAAGATATAGACAAAGATCTATGAGCAGAGTTTTACTGCCATATTATTTATGAATTATTGGAAATAACCTTAGTGTCCACAAATTGAGGGCTGGTTGGATAATCCACAGCATACCCACAAAGTAGAGAACTGAAACCATTTAACTTCAGTGACCAAGGAATGGTCCTAGAACATTCTTTTAGCCAGGTGTGTGACACGCACCTGTGCTCTCAGCTCTTGAGGGACAGGAGTACTGTAGTTTCAAGGCTAGCCTGGGCTACATAGTAAAACTGTTTCAAAACACCAATAATAATCTCAAATTTCAAACAAAGATCTGAGTATAGGCCCAGCCTGCAATTGGCAGGGAATTCTGTGATAGATAGATAGATAGATGATTGATAGATAGATGATAGATAGATAGATAGATAGATAGATAGATAGATAGATAGATAGATAGATAGATAGATGGAACATGGAAACAACGCTATAAAGAATCCTAGGATCCTTTGAGGTATTAATAGTACTTACCTATGGATAGTACAGTCGGATGCTTAAATTGTCTTTAGGCCAAGTGTGGTGGCACACGCCTTTAATCCCAGCACTCGGGAGGCAGAGCCAGGTGGATCTCTGTGAGTTCGAAGCCAGGCTGGTCTATAGAACGAGATCCAGGAAAGGCACCAAAACTACACAGAGAAACATTGTCTCAAAAAAAAAAAAAATGTTGTCTTTATACCAGTCTGTATTTTTCAAGTGTTCTATAATGGATATATTTCAATTTTCCAGTTAGAATTCAAAGCAATGAAACTTACAAAATTCCGAGGGAACCTGTTCCTGGAGTTTTGCTAACGGACATGGTGTCAAAATGCCTTCTAAATACTTACATTTACACCCGTAGTGGAGCCCTGGCCTTGGTTTTGTTTGGTTTTGGTTTTTTTGAGACAGAGTTTCTCTGTGTAGCTTTGCACCTTTCCTGAAACTCACTCTGTAGCCCAGGCTAGCCTCGAACTTACAGAGATCCTCCTGGCTCTGCCTCCCGAGTGCTGGGACTAAAGGCGTGCGCCACCACCGCCCGGCAAAAAGTGTCACTTTGCTGTGGGTGACAGTTAATGCAGAGATTCCCAACCGGTCAGAACACTGATAGTAAGTGACTGCTGAGTGTCCAGCCCTATGTGAGACATTTTCGCATCCCACCCCACCCCCCAAGGCCTAGGGAATATTGAAGAAGGGAGCCAGGAAGGTTACAAGAGCTAGAGGATGGGAGGAACACTATGAAATGCTGTCTTTAGGATAGGGCGTGACATTTGCAGTCATGAACACACAGTAACAGGAGCTACCTGCACAAGACTTACACACACATGTGCACATGTGCAAACACACACACACACACACACACACACACACGTGAAAGTAAGAGGGGGCTTAGGAGGAAACAGGATGCAGAAGCAGAAAAAGATCAGAGAGGGCAATAGGGATCAGTATGATCACAATTCTTTGCATACATGTATGAAATTGTCAAATTTAAAAAAAAAAAAAATATTCCTGGGACAGAAAAAGAGAGACAAGCTCTCTAGAAAGTGTGCCGGAAACTGCTGGCCCCTCTTTCTCCAGCACTAACCAGAGAGTAGTGCTTCTAACCCCAGCTGACAGCAGGATTATTTACACTGATGGCCACATTGTCACTCACTTCACCTGAAGGGAACTCCCTGCTGGGGCTCCTCCTGCCTGAATAAATCACATCAGTCATGCCAGGCCTCACTGGCTGCACGTATCCATGTAAATTGCCTTGATTTGATGCTCATAATTGCTCTTCCCCATTGCCACATGTGTGTGAATGTGTGTATGTGCTCACACATGCACCTGCTGCCTCCTTGGATGTGGCCAGAACTCAGAGTGCAAACACACACAACTATTCTTTCCCAACTATTTCCAACTCAAACCCTCAGCCAGGCCCAGCTCTCAGATCTGTATACATACCCACCTCGAATTTGCTCACTCCTGGATGCTTAGCCCTGTCTTGCTTTCCTTGCAAGCATCCATGCCCTCAGAGAACAGCACCAGCACTGGGCACGGCCTCGTGAGCAGAAATGGCCCACAAGAAGCACAGAATGCAGAACCCCACTCACAGAGACAACAAGACCACTGGGACCAATGAGAAGGAAAGGGAATGGGTGCCGGATGTCAAGAGGATTTAGTGAGAACTTCCTGGGAAATCTTCTGGACTGCCTGAGCTCAGACTGGATGGAGAGGCAGAAATCTACAAAGCAGTAAGGGGAAAGGGGTCTCCAAAAAGACAGTCTAAATGGAAGCACGGGGGCCTGGAACAGTGAGTGCAATGGGCGTCCCGAGTGATGAACCCACACTGAAGGAACAAAAAGGTTCAGGGACCAAAGAGGGAACAGTTGAAGGAAATCAGCCCATAAAGAACACATTGTCTCCTACCAAAGAGCTGGAACAAAGTCATGTCTACCTGAGCAGAGTCCCGAGAGCAGTGGTTCTCAACCTTCCTGATGCCACAACCTTTTAATACAGTTCCTTGTGCTGTGGGGACCCCCAATCATAAAATAAAATTATTTCATTGCTACACCATAACTCTAATTTTGCTACTGTTGTGAAACATAATCTGATATACAGGATATCTGAAGTGCGACCCCCAAAGGGATCGAGACCCAAAGGTTGAGAACCACTGCCCTAAAGTCTCTGCTCAGGTGCTTTTTCTTAGCTAATGCCCGTCTTCTTGGATGGCTCCTTAAAAGCAAGCCCAGGCCACCCTCCCCCTCACCAGCTGCAGCACTTGGGAAAGTGGGTCCTGCCCCTTGCCTGGGCAGTGCAGTAGAGCTGGCCCTGATGGTGTAGGTATGGGAAAGCTGAACCTGAGGGCATGTAAGCAAGGAGAACTGGTTCTGCCCCTTGCTCCTAGCTGCATCGGGTGAACTAGTGTGGGCCATACTGGAGAGCCCACCCTGGGAGTGAGGGTGAGGGACAGCTGGCGGGCTGGCTAACCCTGCAACCACTCAGGCCCAGAGCCGGGCCTGGGAGTTGGCCCACAACACATCCACCCCACTGATGATCTACTGGAGCCCATGAAGGGGCTGGTCCTGAAGATTCAAAGCCGCACGATCTCCACGGCACAGGACAACAACCAGATATCCAAGAGGAGTCCCAGTGAGGGCCCAGTGTGAATGGCGTAGCCAAAACCCAAGGCCTTGAACCAGACCTATGACTCTTTGCAATGAACACTTGCAAGGAAAGATTTATGGACAAAAGGGTAAACTGTGTGGTTCACAGTGTCACACTACAGCTTCCATGATGATGAAAATTTTCTTCTCTCTCTCTCTCTTCTTTTCTCTTAAATTTTATTTTACTTTACTTTGGGGGGAGGTTGCAAGGGCAGAAGGTGAATACAAAGGGCAGGGAAATGAACGGGCTCAAGATGCATGATGTGACAGATAATTAGTTAATTAATTAATTTTAAAAAACCTCAGGAACAGGTGGCATTCTCCAGTTCACTGCTATGCCTGCTGCTCTCATGCATGCCTTCTAGGTCGGTCCCTCTCAGCTTCTGGAGCTGGATGCTGGGCCTGGGTGGGCTCTCACCTGGCCACCTCTCCATGGCTAGGGAGTTCCTCTGAACCTTCCCTAACCAGGCTATCATCCCTGCCTCCCCAAAAGCATTTTCATCAAGGCCACCACTGTGGTGAAGTCCAACTTCAAGACCCAGCTTTCATTTCCTCTTCAACAATCCCCAGAACGCTGACCCTTCGCCCTGACACACTTCCACAGCCTTGGGGTGGGCCTCCACCTTGCCACCTTCCTCCCTGAAGTCTCCTTGCCTGTTCCTCCTCAACCAGAGCTCTTCGTGTGGCCATGTCTGGGGACTCAGTATTTATCTTCTTCTCAAAAGCCCTTGCTTACTGCTGCATACTTATCCTGACTCCTGAGCTCATAACTCATATATCCTATTGCCTGTAGGAAATTACTCATTGCTGTCACACACTTATTCAAACTTAACACATCCTCGACTGAACTCCCCATCTCCATCCCAAGCCCCCTTAGAACCCTTTGCCCTGTTTTCCCATTTCAGCTGATAGAGACTCCACCTTCTAGGTGCTTGGTTAAAGAAAGTTGGAGCTTTAGAAAACCTTTGGGCAGAGAACACAGCTCCACAGTTTCAAGATCTTGGATCTCAGCAAAGATTTTTTTAACCAAGATACAAAGCACTCTAACCTTACTTACCAAAAAAATATGCAACTTAAATGGGAAATATATATAGTATATGTGTGTATGATGCATAATTTCCAAAAGACGTATGTCTAGAATATTCAAGGAATCCCTAAACATGGGTAAGATAGACAACCCAATTTTGTTAATGGGCAAAAGAAGAAATGGCGTTTTTATTTTAACAAAGATAAGCATATCTAAACTGGTCAGTGCACATGAAAATCTAACCGATCCCTTTCTTGTTGTTGTTGTAAGGGAAACGCTCATAGAAAACCATTATGGGATGTTTCTGTGCACCCATTAGAAAAGTTAAAATGAAAAGAGACAATACCAAGTGTTAAGCAGCCTGTGAAACAAGTGGAATGCTCATCTTGCTCATAGAAGATGCTAACGGCATGAACACTGAGAGAGTGCTTAGCAGTGTCTACTGAAGCACAGCGGGAGCTGCCCATGCCGCTCTTGGTAGAGTATTTGTCTAGCATGTGCATGGTCTTGAGTTCTATCCCCAGCATAGCACAAAAAAATAAAAAACAAAACACTTGTGTGTTCTACAACCTTGCAGTTCCATACTTTAGCATATACCTGTCAAACAGCATTTACATAGATGTATCATAAAGGAAGCATACAAGGACATTTTTGGGGACGATCAATTGCAATAGTTAAAACCTGGGCACAGTCTTGACTATTCACACAGTGCGCTTCTGTGCAATGAAGAATAACTTGCTGATGCATACAAGACCGTAAACAAATGTAATTTCAAGCAAAGAAAACCAGATCAGAAAGAATACACGGTGTTTGACTGCATTTACATTAAATTGCTATGCACACAAAATTGATCTCCACTGTTAGAGCACAAATCAATGGCATCTGGGATCGGCCCTGCAGACTTCTGGGAGTTGATCATGTCTCATTGCTTGTTCTCGTTGGCAGCTTCGTGCGTGTGCTATCTGTATAGTTCAGCATCTTTTATTTCTGAGATGGTGTCTCTCTACGTCACCCAGGCTGTCTTTGAACTCACTCTGTAGCAGCCCACATACTGAAGTTATAATGCTTTAGCCTCCCAAGTATCTGGAACTACAGGCCTGGTTCACTTTTAGCATCTTCATTTGGGTTCCTTAGGAGTATAGACTGAGGTGGAGAGTGATTTCTTGAGAGAGCTATGCTCAGAAGGGCATGCCAAAGTCAGGACGGTGGGAAACGCCAAGCAAGGATGAGGTCTTCTTCCAATGGTTTATGTAGCAATCCTGACACTTGCTGGGGGATGGTCTTGAGGCCTACCTGAAGTTCTCCCTTCCTTCCTGTAAACACTTCACCAGCAAAGCCCAGTAGCCTTAAAAACCAGCCAACTCGGGGGCCTCCCTACTGCAGCCGGCACCTCGCCAACTGGCTTATTGGGGTAGCTTCAGAAGGTAGTCTTCCCAGTGCTTGCCAACCCGGCCAGCAGCACAGGCAGAGAACACCTTAAAACAGTTCAGCTCCCGCCTCACCATTGTTAGCGGCCCCATGCTTTACTTCAGGTGGAGAACCTTTCAGGCCCCACAGCAGGCTCTGCCTGTCACCCCTCCAGTGTCCCCTCCTTCTGTTCTCCACCCAGCCCCACCCACCCTTGCCCTCTGTCATCCAACAGCAGCATGGCCACTGCCAGTTCTCAAACATGTCACATCTACTCCCATCTTCAAGCTTTGACCCTGGCCTTGGCTCTCCCTGTCAAGGGAGACCACCCCAGACACCTACAGATGGAAGCCATGCGTCCTCCCTCCGATATTTGCTGGGACATGTCCTCCTCATTGAGCCCCTGGCTACTGAATGTAAAATTCTTCCCTCCATTTCCACCACTGTCCGAGGCCCCATCTCCTCCACACTGTATTTTTCTCTTCTAGAGCACTGACTCTTCTCTGGACATGGACGGGGACACACACACACACACACACACACACACACACACACACACACGCCACACATGCATAGAATGAACTACACAGAGCCTTACTCCGTTTTGTGGTGTTGTTTTGTGTCTCAGAATCCCTGGAACTCTCCTGATACCAGCTAACCAAAACCAAATCTCACTGTTTGTGGAATGCGTAAGCAACTTCTTCAAACAGTTCCTGGGTTAGCATCTGAAAGTGTTCCTCCCATATGACCCTTTGTCCTCATAACCCTTGCTGTGGGCCATGTGCATCTCCCACCCCACGTCCCACCCCTACCCCACCCCACCCCCGAGTCGACCATTGAGCTGGATGCCTCCCCATTCTTATAAGCACCCTGGCTACATTGCCTGGTGGGCAAGCCTTGGGGCCAGTTCACAGTGAGTGGAGAACACAGCTATCACATCTCTCTCGACAGGTCCTAACTCAGTGCTTAATGTGGACTAAGAGCCCCGTGAGTAGTGCGGGAAGGATGAAGAAATGAATTGAATTTAAAAGATAGCTGTAGCAGTAACTTCAAATCGCTAATGTAGGTGAATCATCCTGGCCACCAAAGAGATTGCAGAGATTTCAGGAGGAAAAAAAAAAAAATCCACGTCCCACCAGCAAGCAGGTCATAGGTAGCCAGTAATGGTCGTTAACTGTGGGCAATTCATTCTGCTTTTAAAAGTTCATTCAGTGCCCAAGGATGCTGGCCATAGATAATGAATGGTCTAGAGCAGAGGTCAGAGGTCAACAACCAGTTCTCAGGGCAGGCAGAGATGGCCGCCACCTTTCCATGATGGATGGCAGCAACCTTCAGCTTCTAATTGCTCCAAAAGAACACGCGTGTGACTCCAGCCCCAAATCACACACATGGGGAGAAAGAGAAGGACAGAAGCCCAGGCAAGTGGGTGAGTCAGCAAAACCGGACTGGCCTGAGAAATGAAGGCTATGGCAGCCTGACTTCCCCTCCCTGCCCACTGACGTTTTCTAAGTGTGTCTTTCTTAAGTCATTAATAACTAATTTCACAATCTCTGCATCATATGACAGTCATAAAATATTGCCGGTGCTTTTCCCAGCAAATTTTAGTATTGAGCCAATAATTGAATCCAAATTATCTATTAAGTTAATTCCTTGGTAGACAATATTTTACACTTGAGGTCATTTTTCACAAGTCCGCTGGAATGAAGTAAATGTGGAAACAGGGATGACGTTTCCTCTCCTGAACAAGTAAAAATAAAAATTGCCGGGTTCCGCCTGGAGGGTGTCAAGCTGTTGTGAATTCTTTTTTATTTTTCTTCTTGCTGATTAGAACTAGCTCTGTGTCCTCAGACATCACCAGGCTGTACATCGCTTCTGTGTGGTCTGTGTCCCAGCTGCAGCTGTCCTAGGCCATTGAATCATATGTCATCCTCTCCAGCCAGACTCTATGAAGACTTTCCTTTTCGTATTTTATTTATTTCAGCTGAAGATGGATTCAGATTGCCCTTGTAGAGTCCAGCCAATCCACGTTCTCTTTTAAAAGGGCCAACCTTCCACTCAGACGGTCCCTGGAGCCATGTTTGTGCCAGTGACCCCATCTCAACCCCCTTCTCTGCCACATGGCTGGCCGACACTAATTAGAATTGGGTAGCTGCCTGGTGCAAGAATTTGAACTTGGAGCGACCAGCCATTTTGTGTTGGTTTCTCGAGCTAAGGATGTGACACCCACCTGGACTTTGCTTCACTGATCTAGGTGTTCATGGTCTAGAAGGGTTGGGAAGAGAAAAGAACAAGATAAGAGGGAGATGGGGAAGGAGACTGAGAAGAATGACAAAAAGCACAGTCGTGTGAGAGGGCTCCCATGAGGGGACACCGAGGCCAGAGGGGAGGGGTCAGAAAGGGGGCTAGGAACCCTGGTTCCCACAGAGGCTTCCTTCTGCTTTTAGAACCCATTACACTTTGCATCCTTAGGTGGTCTGAAAGGAAATAAAGGATAGAATAGGGAGGAGAAGAGGAGAAAGAAAACAAGACTGAAGAGGAGGGGGAGGGAGGAGAGAGGAAGAGGAGAAGAGGGAAGAGGGAAGAGAAGGAAGATGGCAGAGAGAAGAGAAAGGAGAGGAGGGAAGGAAAGGGGGCCTTTTTGATTTGTGTTTAATTATGTGAACACTTGGAGGGGAGAGCCCTACACGTCTGCCAACAAAAGACAGAAAGATAAGAAGGACCTTTGAGCTAAAGATTTTGAGGAGACAGGGCTGGAGGGGGGGCACGGGGTGTGCTAACAGAGGAAACATTTCCAGACATGCTCTCGGCCATTTCTGTTTGCAAGGTCTCACACATCCTGTAGGATCGCCAACTACATCTCCCAGGCCCTTGGTCTTTCTCCCTCTACCCAACACATCCAAATGGAGCTTAGCTCTCAAAGAACCCACCACCATCCTCCCTACACCACAAGCCACCTGTTCCAAAGACCTACCCGCATTCAGCTTTGCTTCTGTAACCGTCTTTGCTGTAAGTTGCAATTCATTTATGTCTGCCTTTCCAGGTATTATTTCCTTCCTTCCAAGTGTTTTGTGTACTTTTCCAGACTGTTTTTCTTCCTTGTCTTTGGTTGGAGGGGAGGTTGGCACATAGTAACTGCATATCTTCATGGGGTACCAGGTGATGCTTAAGTCCTTTCAACATTGTGTACTGACTAACTCAGGATACTTAAGCTACCTTTCATCTTTATCATTTCTTTGTGAAAGGACCATTCAAAATCCTTGCTTCCAGCTATTGCAGTTTTGTTGTGGTTTTGGTCAAAAACCTTCACATGATGTTGATCTTTCAGAATTTATCGAGGCTGCCTTTGTACCACAATTTATGAGCATTTCTGTGAACATTCTACATCTGATCCAAAAAAAGGCATATTTTCTGCTAGCTATAAAGTTACATATTTGTGTGTAACAATACACTGATTTTCAAGCTTATTAAACAAGTTGTTCAAATCTTCTGTATAGCTAATAAATTTGTCAGCTTGCTCCATAAACTTGTGAAGGGGATATGTTTAAAATATTCAAATAACATGGTTGATTTATCTGTTTCTTTCTCTGTTTCTGCACCTGCTTTTCATAAGTGCATGCATGTGTATTAACTATGCACACATAGATATTTGAGGCTATCTGGCTAGGTATATTTTTTCATCATTTTTACAATGTTGTGATCTTCGTATTCCTTTTACTGAAATATAATCTTTTTATTTCTTACAAATTTTCTTCTGATTCACATTAGCTCACTGTCTCTTCTCTTCTTTACTGCCAACTCTTTTCATGTCTCTAGCAGAAAGAAAGCAGAGACCCAAATCCCCTCATCCCCTCTCTGAATCCCAACTTGAGTCTCCAATTTAGTGTTTTGATGGGTTTTCTGTGTGTGACAGTGTGTCTGCATGTGACTCTGTGTCTGTGTGTGGTTGTGCATGACTGTATGTGTGTGAATGTGTGTGTGCTTTTTCTTTTTTGCTGTTTGTTTGTTTGTTTGTTTTATTATATTCTGGTTTATTTGGTTTTTTTATTGGCCTGTTTGTTTTTTAAAGAGAGAGAAGGAAGGCATGGAGTTGGATGGATGAGGAAATGGGGAAGGAAGATCTGGGAGGATCTGAGGGAAGCAAAACCTTGATCATTGTATGAAAAAAATCTATTTTCAATTATGAAAAACGAGTCTCTGTACTTTGAAATGTGAGTCCAATCCATTTACATTATTGTAAATTGATGTGATACTAAAGTTTTCTATCTTCAAAACACATCCAGACTCTGACCTCTCCTTCCCACCTGCACCCACACCTCCCTCACCTGAATTCAGGCCGTTACTTCCCACAGGGTCTCCAGGCTTCCAGCCTAACTGCTCATTATCTGTTCTCAGCACAGACCCAGAAGGCTGTCTATTAAACACGAGGAACACCTTTCTCTGCTTAAACCCTCAACCACCTGCTTACACTGCTCAAAGCAAGCTGAGTCCCCACAATGGCCTCCAGGAAGTCATCTCAGATACCCTTCCTACCTGTCTCCCTTCCACACCCTCCACACTCATCACCATGACTTCTTTCTGTTCTACACACACACACACACACACACACACACACACACACACACACACACACACACAGTGCTGCTGCTTTGGGCCTTTATGATGAGCTCTCCTTTAGAATACTCTTCCACCAGGCAGCTGTGAGGCTAACTCCCTCACCTCCGGGGTTCAGCCCAGACTAACCTCAGTGAGACTCACTCTGCCTAACTTACTTCAACTGCAGCCCTCCCTGTCCACTTGGCTCTCTTAGTCACCTTCATGCACCCCACTTCCCATAGAATTTGCCAATTTCTATCCTACTGTCTTCTCTCAACTCAGCCATTCATCTATTTCATTGTGTGTGTGTGTGTGTGTGTGTTTTATTCTTCTCTCATACATTGCATCCTGACCACAGTTTCCCCTTCTTCCTCCACTCCTCCCAGTTTCCTCCCTCAACCTCCCTTTTCCCCAGATCCACTCCTCCTCCATTTCCCTTCAAAAAAAAAAAAAAAAGAGCAGGCCTCCTCCTGTGGATATCCATTAAACATGGCATACATACCAAGTTTCAGTGTGGCTAGGCGCATGCCCTCATGTCAAGGCTCAATGAGGCAACCCAGTAAGAGGAAAAGGGTTCCAAGCACAGGCAAAAGAGTCAGAGACAGCCCCTGTTCCCACTGTGAGGAGTCCCACACGAACATCACGCTACACAGCCAGAACATATATGCAGAGGACCTAGCTCAGACCCATGCAGGTCCGTGTTTGTCTCTTCGGGTTCTGTGAGCCCTGTGAGCCCTGCTGAGTTGATTCTGTGGGCCGTGTTCTCATGGGGCCCTTGACCCCTCTAGCTTACTGACTGCACTACTTCTTTTCCTGGTTTCTATCACCTGTCAAGAAGCACCTTGGGGAGGAGGCGTCTACTTTGGCTTACCGTTCTAGGGAGCACAGTGCATCCTGGAGGGAGGGCATGGCGGGAGATATATGAGACAGAAACAGGAAGTGGATAGGATATGGGGCCCGACTCTAAAAGTCAAGGCTCACCCCCACTGACTCGTTTCCTCCATCAAGACCACACTTACTAAACGGTCCATAAACGTCCAAAATAGTGCTACCAGCTGAAGACCCAGTGTTTAAACAGGTGAGCTATTCAAACCATGAGGCTGACGTTGACTAAATGCCATCTGTCTCTCCTCAGTCCACAGAACTCTCTGTCTGCTGTGGTGGTCATTAATACTACTACTCTTTTCTTTACTGTGAAAAAGTGTGTCTTGGCCCTGGCCTCCATCACCACATTCACACTTCCCATGGGCTGTTTTCAGCCAATAGTAGTCGAGCATAGTGAGGTCACTATGGCAAGTCCATTCTGGCAAAATGCAAGACTCCCTTGGTGATGACTCTGGTTCCTTCCCTGGGAAGCTGGATCCTGTCATGGCATCTCAGTGGGTCTTCCTGGACCAAGGCAGCTGTTTGGTTCACTAGCTGATTCTAACTACTTAGACTTGGAGTGTTTGGTCTGTAGAATGGATGCTAACAGCTTAATGACAAGTGTCATTCATGTTACAGTCTGTGGGCCTCAGGTCCCCACCCATAATCCAAGAGACTGAAGGACATGCTACCCAAGTCCCTGGTAGCTCTGACTCACTGAATTTGTTCCTCTGTCCTCCATGGTCTGCTCCTTCCTCTGCCACATTCTAGCGACTTACCTTCTCTTAACCATGTCCTCAGGGTACTTTGGGATGGGAAACCATCATACTCTGAGCCTTCTCTGCCCTTGTATGTCAAAACTTATTCCTGTGAGACCCTTGGAAGACTTGGGTTTTGTCTCAGAGATATGGGGTTCTAAGATGCCCTTTCTAAACAATACTACCATTGGCATAAGAGGAGAAAAAAAGATGTCTGAGAAAGCCAGATGGTGAAAATAGGAATCCCCCAGCGGCAATCTCATGGTTGGGTGACTAAGGACAGATGGAGACAATGACATCTCAATGGATACCAGCATGAGCAGTTGATGTCAAAACCAGATGGGTCTGCCCCTCCTCCACCCCAAACCCTACAGTTCATATAACATCTCCCTGGGCACCTAGGGCACCTGGTATAAAAGTGAGATATTGCAACCCATCAGGCTGATAGAGAGGCAGGGAAGGACTTGATCAGGATGGAGGATCATGAATGGGATGGGCCCCACCCCCATAGGGCCTAGCTAAAAGGGAGATAAAGAGTAGAAAGTGCCAGAAAATGTCTCCCCAGAGCATGATTTAACAACCAGCCAGATGCCCTGTTAGACTCTCATCTGGGCTCTATGACCAGTTCCTCTCAGCCCACAGCCTTTCTCAACTCAGACTCCATCACATCTCATTCTTTCTAGCTGACTCCTTGGCCTGGCCCGTCCCAATGCAACCTACCATCTCTGCTCAGAACGCAGCAACAGCCAAAACCCTGCCAATCAATCAGCACAAGCTTCTTACTGGGGTGTGAGCGCAGCAACTCCAATTCACTCTGGTGATGGCAGGCAGATGCTCTGTTTCCAGAGCCGCTCCCTACCCCTGCCCAGGATGCTCCTGCTTCCGTCATCCCCGATGCCCTGCAGCATAGCATCCCAAGGGCAGTCCCTGTCCCATCCCATCCAAAAGCCCAGCCAAGCCCCCAGGGACTGCCTCGTCTGTCTCTTGACCTCTCTGTGTGTCTCTGCCTCACAGTTGCGGAGCCATTCCTTCCCCGCTTTCCAGGCAAAGTCCCCCCCGCCCCCGAGAATTACTGGGCACTTAGGGGAAGAGTGTTAATAGGAAACAGTAGGTGAACAAGCGCCTGTGCGGGCACCTCGCTTCCTTTCCTTAATTTACAACAAACCACCTCTGTTTATTGAGCCAGTAACATATTTGAACACCGACTCATAAGAGGCCCTTCTCTCAGACACCGTATATCTGGCAAGTAATTCCCCTTCCACTGAGGTGTGTGTGGAATTCAGCACAGGCAATTTACAAGGCTGTGTGGGGAGAGGGGTGGGGAAGGAAACACTTGAGCTGTGAGCTGTTTGCACAGCAGCCAGGAAGCCTTTCCTGCAGGGAAGTGGCCACCTGTACATGGACACTCACGCCTGGGAAATCCCGTGCTGCCATCTAGGAAGGTGAGGGCAGAGGGAGTCTCCAGCTTTCTAGGGGGCCGCTAGGCCAAACTCCTTTCTGCTCTCTTACTCTGCCCTCTACTAGGCCCATAAAAGACTACATAAGTATGATCCACTCTGCTTTACAGATGGGGAAACTGAGGCCCAAAAAAGCAAACGATCCCTAAATCTTCTGTTTATTGCTTGTTCCTAGCCCCAGGATGACATTCACATGTCCTTTCTCTTGATAGAGCATGAAGGAATAAACAGGTAGTAAGTGCCCCCTCTTTTCTCTGCCACAGTGGATGGAAGAGGAGGCAAGCTGTCTGTCAACTGATGGGGAGAGACTTCCCCTTGAACAAGGAAGACATGACAAAAACCATCAGCATACAGTTCAATGGGCCTCAGATGAAGACAAAAATCCAGCTTCTCTCCCCAGTTTAGCAACTTCCAAATCTACAAAGGTAGTTGCTGATCAAGCCTCAGTGTGGAGATGAGAGGCTCAGTGCTCTCTTCACCCCCTTCACACACACACACACACACACACACACACACACACACACACTGCCCTCCAGAGGAAAAACCAAAAGACACCCAAAGTTGACCTTGGCCATGAGCATGGCTGTACTCAGGCCCGGGGACAGCAGAAAGAAGCATCTTGCTTACCAGTGCCCTCAGTCAGGCTCAGGTTCCACAAACACCAAGGAGGCAATAGAGGCAATAGAATGGATAGAAAGAAGTGGAACCTGAATTCAAACTAACTCCAAATTATGTAAGGCCTCAGTTTCTTATCTGTAAAATGAAAAGTATAGTGAGCACATCAGTTGTTTTTGTGGGTTTTTTTTTTCTTTTTTTACCTTTAGGATCATGTAAAATGCGTGTGTGTGTGTGTGTGTGAGAGAGAGGAGAGAGAGAGAGAGAGAGAGAGAGAGAGAGAGAGAGAGAGAGAGAGAGAGAAAGAGAGAGCTGTACAGTGTCAGGAACATAGCACAGTAGGGGTTTAATAACAGTGGAAGTGCTTACTTTTCATTCTCTTTTTCTTGCTGAACTATGATGATCTATCTTCTCAAAGGAGTTTTTTGTTCCAAGTCCAGACACCCCAGTAATAGACCCTGACATTCTAAGGTCAAGACTTGTAGGCCTTATTTGGTCCCTTCAGACCATAAACCCCTCCAAGTAGCTCAACAAGCTCCTTTGTGTGGGGAATGAAGGGGCTCTAGCAGGCCAGAGCATGGCCAACAAGGCAGGTCTTACCCTTCCCCCATTCCCTTTTCCTTGCTAAACCATTAGATACATTCCTAAAGCTAGCCAAGGTCTACTCCTTCATTTGGCCACTTCCTCCTCCTGAGGCTGACTACCAAGGTCCAGCTGTCAAAGTATTGAAGTCCAACAGTCAAAAAGCCCCCTTATATAATTAATATGCCCAATTAAAATTAACCAACTCATCCTAACATGGGATTTCCCCCTTTCCCTTTATAAACTGCCATTTGCCTATGGGCCATGTCTGTCACCCTCTGTCCAGAGGCAATCTGTAGTCCCCCTGGGACAAATGCCCCTGCCCCTCTCATTTGTTCCTTTCCCCCTCTCCCTCTTCCTCTGTCTCCTGTCTTTGTCCCTTATTCCCTGCCCTCTGTCCCTCTGGGGCAAATAAATCTCCTTTGGTCTGAGAACTTGGTCTTGGGGTATCTTGTACCAATATTGGTCCTTTCAGGGAGAGGTGATTGGGAGAGGACCTGTTACAGACATGCAAACATTCATACATCTTTTTCAATCATTTGTTCTCCAAATATTCAGATACTGTGGGATGACCAGCTTCAGACAAAAAGAAAAGCCACTGCCATGTCTCTTCCTCCCAGGTTTTCTGGAACCTGTGTTGAGGCCTTACAGCACTAATGTCATTGCTTTAGAAACCCACCTGTCCCTCCCTTGACTGAAGTTTCTCGAAGGAAGAGCCACTGTTCCTACACCATTCTGTCCCCAGTGTGCCTTGGCACACAAGTCATTCAATGGCATGCGCAACTGCCCGTCCTTCTGAGTAGGAACATGTAATAGGGAACTCACAAAACAAGATACCTATTCTAGCAAGTCTAAGGGGCGATAATGAGAATCAGAAGGAGGAGAGATTCTAAGAGCGCCAGAGCACAGTCACGGAGGAAACTAAAGGAAGTTTCCAAATGCATCCTTGGATGCTCACAAAATTGTCACTGTGAACAAGTTACCTGGAAATACCTTCTGGGAGGGTCAGGACAACTGTTTCCCCTTCCAAACATGAGACCCTTCCTAATAGCTTGGGTCTCCCCGGAAGACATCCTTGTCTGCCCCCAACCCCCACCCCCCAGCAAAGCTAATGCTGCAGAAGGAGTAAAAGGGAAGGAAAAAGAAATAAAGAGAGGGTAAACAGAGAGAGCCCCATTGGCCCCCAGGGGTTGCCGGAAGGCCAAAGACTCTTGCAAGTGAGAGCCTAAATCTCTGCCTGTTTGGCTCAAGACCTGGGAGCACTGCCAAGAGAGGGCGGAAGTGGGTCTGCCCTCCTGCAAGCCTACAGAAAAGCAACTGCCAAGTCTCTTTCCAGATGGAGGTGAAGGTTGACACAGCCTTTTGTTCTGCCTAGGTCCTGATGGAGCAAAGTCACACAGCCAGGCAGAGTGGGTGGAGTGGCCATGGGCCACATTCTGCCCTGGGCTTCCGGATACCTGCTCTGCCCTGCAGTCTGTGCTTCATGATGCAAGCAGCCCAGTACAGCTGGCATGTAAGGCACCCCAGTACAGCTGGCACGTAAGGCACTCCAGCTATATAAGGCATCCTTCAGAAGCAGCTCCACATTCTTCCCGGGGCTGAGAGCTGCTATATCCTATGTGAGGGGCTCCCCATCACCCCCAAAGGTTTCTGGGGAGAGGACTCTGTGCAGTAGAGAGCCGTCAGAAATGACAGCCCAGGCAGAAGAGCCTCTGGAGATGTCCCAAGATAACTTCCATTTTACTAGGGGAGAACTGAGGTCAACATGGGAAGGGGGGACCTCCCCAGGTCTCACAGCTCCTTCTCCTTCCTCCCTGAGGTGCCAGGGCATCAGCAATATCAGTCAAGCAAGGCATGGGGTGGGCAGGGGTGTGATCCAGGCCAGGCAGGGTGGTGGGGAGGCATGAAGCTGTTCTGGCCAATGCCTCCCACTAGATACCTACCGCAGCCTGGGGCTTGGCAAACCCCATCTGCCTCCCAATCTGGGTGGTTAACAACTTATTCCCAACCCTCAAGTCTTTCCAAGACAGATTCCCATGGGTCCTTCAGGACCTCCAAGAGAAGTAGGAAGGATACAGACATTTTCCTTCACACAAAGAACAAACAAGTGGCAATAATCAGGAAAAACAAAGAAGATGAAGAGTGGGGCTAAGGCCAGGCTCTGGAGGGTGCAGCACCCTGAGCAGGCGGCCTTGGACTCAGGACACAGTTCCCCATCCCTCGGACTCAATGAGCCTGACTGGAAGGCTCCTTGGCCTAGGCCTCTGCTTCTTAAGAATGTAAGGGGCTGATGCTTGGTGCCTGGTCCTTTAGCAAACATCCTCTCAACTTCGAGAAACCCTCTCAGAGACAGCCACAAGACCAGTGACCAGTGACCAAGACCAGCATCCTTCTCTCAGCCATTTGGATGGCTTCCTGTCACAACCTAAACAGAGCCTTTTGTGCCTACATCCAGGGTCAAGGTTGAGAAAGATGAGAAGCAACAGAGACAGTGACTGCCACCCAGCTGTACATGGGACAGAAAGAATGGATCGAGAAAGGAGGGGAAGAGTTGCTGGAGCAAGAAATTTCCTTAGTCACAGGACTGTCCTGTCAACTCCCCAACTGGGGGGCCAGTGCTCCTGGGAGAGGAAGCAGGACAGGAAACTCACTCTCCTGGAAGCTCCCCCCTCTGCTGCCGCCTCAGTCATTTCTCCTGAACAAGGTTGAAATAGAGAGTTGAGTAGAGTATCTTTGGGTGCATGGGGGAGATGTCTGCAAAATTATCAAGATCCCAGAGGAGAGACAGGAGTTTGCAACGGTAATCCAGGGTTTTAATACAATTAGACACTTAAAACAAAATGCACTGAATAATCTTCTCATCCTGTAAACTGAGAAGATCAAAACCCCACAGAACACACTGGCTCGCTGGAGACAGCCATCCCACAATCATCGTGCGCTTTGCAGATGGAGCCCAGCCCAATGAGAGTGCTGATGGATAGGAATAGGATGTTACTATAGGTGTATCTGGAAGGTTCCCCAGGTTCTTGTATTAAGGACTTTTTCCTCAGCTGAAGGCACTGCTTGGAGGTAGTGGAACCTGGAGAAGGTGGCTCCCAGTGGGAGGCAGTTAGGCCATTAGAGGTGTGTCCTTGAAGGAGACATCAGGACTCTAAGCCTTGATTCTGCCTTTGCTTCCAGGTCTCCGTGAGGTAATCAGTTTTTCTCCGCTGCCCGTTCCCTGACAGCCATGACAGTTGACCTCACCACAGACCCCAAGCAAACATGAACTGAAACCTCAGATACCATGAACCATAATAATATTTTTCTCCTCATAATTGATTTCAGCAAGTATTTTGTCACTGCACGAGAAAGCTTACAGATGTTCATTTACACATGAGGCTGGGATGCAGGATACAAGTCGAAGGATCGTGATGCTGAGGGAAATGTCTTCCACCTGGTTCCTTATGGCCTCATGGGCCTCAAGGAGTGAACCTCAGTAATTTCTCAGTTTTTCTGCACTCAGTCAGCTGGTACCCCTGGGAAAATGCCTGGTTAGAAGACTACCACAATTGGGGACTCCGGGTTAATTTCAACCAGTTGCAAGTGTGGAGAGCAGGGGAAGATGTCAAGTGTCCTAATACTTCCCTTTCTTCCTTATTCCCTTGAGACAAGGTCTCCCACCAAACCTGCAGCAGGGGAGCCAGCAAGTCCTCCAAATCTTCTCATCTCTACCCTCCCCCAGGGCTGGGATTACAGGAGCAGTCAACACCCAGAGTCTTCTCTGGGTGCTTCAGATCCGAACTCAAATCCTTATGCCTACGCAGCAAGCGCTCTTACCCGCTGAGCCATCCCCCTCCCCGCCCCCGTGTCTCTTTGTGTAAATACAAGCAAATGCACGTACATGGTCATAGTTCCTCCTTTCGTTTTACAAAATCAGTGACTCAATTCACACGCTACAGTCAGATGGCTCTCTCATCTAACAGAATACTCTGGGACTTCTTCTCTTCCTTCCCGGCCTCTGCAGCATTTTCCAATTCCTCAAAATACATCCGTTCCTCTACCCCCTGTTGACGGGAAGCTCCAGTCTTCTGTGCTATGGAAGGACTTTGCATATATGTGGCTTCACACCGGCGCAGGTAGACACAATAGGGTGGATCCTCAGCAATGAGAAAGAGGGTGACACATTTGTGACATGGTAGACATCACTGCCATTCTCTCACAGAGATCTTCGATTTTACTCCCACCCTGGAATAAAGGAGACTCATGCTCTCCCACAACTTTGGCAACATTGCATTTGGCCAGGATTTGGGGTCTTTGCCCACTGGAGAGGTAAGAAATGGCATCTCTCGGTGTGGTTTTGATTTGCATTCCTCTCATCATGAACGGGCTACTTGCCTATTCATGGGTGAAGGCCATTTGCATTTCTTTCTCTGTGATTTCAATGTTCATGTCCTTTGACCATTTTCCATTGGGTTATGGATCTTCTCAATTTCTAAATCTTTTTATACTAAAGGGATTAGTGCTTTGTGATATGAATTGCAAATACTTTCTCCTCACATTGTCAAATGCCTTTTGACTGAATATGTTGTTTCAGATATGCAGAATATTTAAATATATATACATATACTCAAATGTATCCATCATTTTTATGGTTGCTAGATTTTACACCATACTTACAAAGGCTGTCATCATCCATGGTGACCCCAAGTTTTCTCATGGTACTTTTACACTCCTTGGTTTTAGGGCTTAAATCTTGGCTCCATTTGGATATTTTTCTCAATGCATGGGGTGAAATATGGAGCCAAATTATTTTTGTTCCAGAAATGGTTTCCCTACTGTCCCAATATCATTGATTAAAAATTCACATTTGCAGGACCTGTGGTGAGGCAGAATAAAATGCCAGCCACACACACATGAGGACATGAGTTTGGATCCCCAGTACCCACACATACAGCAGCTGTGACCTAAGCACTGGAGAAATGGGGAGGGTTAAGTATGGATGGATCCCTAGAACTCATTGACTTGCCAGCCTAGCAAAACCCTAAACTCCGGGTTCAGTAAGAGATCCTGTCTCAAAAGACAGGATGGTGGGGGGGGGTGCGGGGCGGGGCGGGGCACGCACGCCTTTAATCCCAGCAATTGGGAGGCAGTGGCAGGAGGATTTCTGTGAGTTCGAGGCCAGGCTGGTCTACAGAGTGAGTTCCAGGAAAAGGCACAAAGCTACACAGAGAAACCCTGTCTCAGAAAAAAAAAAAAAAAAAAAAAAAAAAAACAACCAAGGTGGTGAGCAATCTAGGAAGGCGTTCAACACCAACCACTGGTCTCCAAGTGCACACGGACATGCGTGCACATACACAAGCTCCCACCACCCACCAGCACCCACCCTGCACACACTCACACTTGTCACACTGGTACAAGCCACCATCTGTACCACCACTTTCTTGCACATAGACTGGACTTATCTCGGTTCTGCCGGTCTACCCCATTAGCCCACCTGTCTGTCTATGCTGACACCACACTGCCATAATGATGAAGACTGCACAGCACTTCCTTGTCTCCTAGAACCAGTCTTTGCATTTAGACCATGACTCCCATCTAACAGGATCTTCCCCCAGCATGAGAGCTTCCTGTTGGCTGTGGTCCATCAGATCCTAGCTGCATGCCAAGGGTGGCAATTTCCTCAACTGTCTGCACACTTACTCATCACTTGTACCTGCTCCTTCTGCTGGGAAGGCTACCCCCGCCAAGCATCTCCTGCTTCGTGGCCAGCTTCAGATCCAGCACTTGACGAACCTTGGGAAGCTGCTTGAACCTCTCCTTGTACCACAATTCCCTGACACTCAGCCGATGGAATGATTATTTTTATATCTCAGCTTGACTGGGCTTCAGGGCACCTAGCCATCTGTCTGTTTCTGTGAGGGTGTCTCAAAAAGACCTTAGTTTTTAAGCCAATAAAGGAGGATTCTGCCCTTCCCAATAGGAGTCGGCATCATACAACCCATTGAGGGCCCTCAAAGAACAGAAAGGTAAAGGAAGGTTGAATGCACCCTCCCTGCTGGATGTCTGGAACTGAGCCATCGAGGCTTCTGGTCATGAGCTCAGACATACTATGAATACTCCTTGATTTCAGGGCTTTGGACTTGAACTAAGATTATACCACTGGATGTCTTGATTGTCCAGCTGCTAGATGGCAGATCATGAGATTTAGCCCCCATAGTCACATGAGCTACTTCCGTATAATGAGATCTGTTCTTATATGTTTCCTGATGCTTGTTTCTCTGGTGGACCCTAATACACCACCTCTTTGGAGCACCCCATGCTGTGTACTGGGTCCATCTCTTTGTATTCTGTCCACATTGCAAAGAAGGCCTCCTCTATTAACTCAGCTTCCCTAGACAAAGGCTTCATTTGTATTCTAAAGATGGCATATGAGATACACGGTATGTGTTTGTAAAAATGAACAAGCAATCAAACAGATGAGAAGAAGGCCCTGCTTACAAATCTCTCCCTTCCACCACCACCGTGCACACTTACTACAATTGGGTGACCTTGGACATGGGGTTTCTGTGGAACTCTGTCCTCAGGCGTGACATATATTTCTAACTTAAAATCAAAATAGCTGTGGTTGTTTGCACGAGAGCCTCGCAAGATTGGGCCCACTAACATTCCACCAAGGAAACAGAGAGGACAGTTCATGAGATGGTGCACACAGTCCTACATCCCGGGATTTCTAGTTGGGTAATAATTGCTGACTAGGGAGATGCATTCCTCTTGGATGACGTAGCTGTCCATAAATCACCCATGTTCCTGTAAGTAATCCCAATTGAACCCAAACATTCACCAAGCTAGACTTGGGTGGAATCACTGCTTTAGTCTTTTCTATGTGCCCTATCCAGGGTGAAGAGAGAGCTGTTCACATCTCACCGAGAAAAGTCACCTGATGATATTAAACACATCTCAACCTCAGTTTTTCCATGCCTATAGAATTCATAGAATAATAAAACCTCTCCGTTCTGTTTATACAATTAAATAAGATAGTATGTGTTAAACACCTGACCTGATATTTGGTGCCTTAAAAGCACTGAATTAATAGCTACTGCTATCATTGTCACTAATGACAGTTCAGTTAATAGAGTTCTGAACTTGAGTATTCTGTTTAACAAAAAGGTCTGCAGCTGGGCTCAGGTGTCAGGGACATTTGCTAGGGACAGGGGCACAGGTACTTGGTGGTATACCCTGCTCCTTTCCAACAAATTATCCCCAATCCAGATGTGCAGAGTCCCTGCCTCGGCAGATGACTAGGGGGGTAGGGTCCTGGTATACCCTCTTCACAGCAGGTGCGCACTCACAGAGTGTCTGAGGATACCACAAAGGTTCTGCAGTGTGGGTTAATAACCCCAAAAACCCCTGACACCCCACAGGGAAGAAACACTATCACAGCACCGAGAACTTTGCAAAGCATTCATCAGAAATGCTTGCCGAGCAGCAAACCCCAACTTCACATAAGGCCCCACTGGAAAGCTGCTGACAAAGCCCTGGTTATGTAACTGAGGCAGTAGATAATTAGCACAAATGCTCCCCAGCAGACGTGGAAGAAACAGTCCCTCAGGCCCGCTCTGTCGTCTAGAAGGAGACCGCAGTCGAGTTCCTGTGTTAGGCCAAGTATCAGGCAAGAATTTTGCTCCCAACATCTATGAAATTTGAAAGCTTCAGACAACAGCTTGCAAAGCCAATGAAAAGAAAAGCAGGTCAGGGCTCAGAAGTCTTCCGGGAGGAGCTTCCCTGTGCCGCTTCAGTCTCTGGAAAGGTAGGGAGGTAATGGCTGGCTGTAGGGTTTATGGGTAAGATTCCCAAACACTAGGAGGAAAATCCCAGGCTGGCTTTAAATTTACTATGTACCACATGCTAGATCCCAACATGTGATCATACCTGCCTAAGTTTCCTGGATGTTGTGATTATAGGTACACACCATCATGCCCAGGCTCCTTAGGTACTTTCAAGGAAGTTTTGCCTTGGGATCCACAGGGGTCAGCACATAGGCTGTGGATAAAAGATTCTGAATAAATAAATATTTCCCTATGTCTCAGGCCAAAAGGGATTCCCAACTACTAGAAAGAAGATGGCCATCGTGGTCTGAGGAAGGGTGACAGGCAGGGGACTCCCAGCATATGGTGTGCCCACCTGCCTCCTGGACTCAGGACCATCTTCTAGACCTCCTTTGTCACAGAGTTCCAGGAGACTTAGACTTACTGCATCCATGCAGTGAAAGATGCCTTCCTTAACTAAGAAGGGTGAGTGGCCAGCTCTCAGCCATGTGGAGTGAGTTACTGTCTGGATAATAAATTGGTGAGTGCTTCATAAAAAGACGCTGAATAAATAGGCTGGGCTTTAAAAGCCCTTGAGTACGGGTTTAATTTTATACAGAGACTCACATTTTGAATGCTGATAAACGCCATCGGTGGGTATATCCAGGGTACACTCGGATGGGAGGCCTGTGTGTAGACCTGCTCGGGCTTCAGGGGTTGAGTTCAGTCTTTCCTCACTGTGTGCCTCCTCTGCCCACCCCTCCATCACTAATGCTGTTTTTCCAAGCCTGCCTGTTGGAGTCTTTGGCTTTGAACCCAGCCATACAAACAAACCGAAGTCTTCAAAGTTGATCTCCAGTCTTCCCCTGGAGCCTTCAGACCATGTCGACCAAGGGCAAAGGTGCCCTCACCAGAAAGTGGGGCCTTTCAGCTCCTGCGGGCTGGACCAGTTGGGGTCAGGCACTGACCGTCTTAAAAATCAAACATCAGAGTGGTGCCACCTGCTCCACGTGGCCCTTTGCAGCATTCCTGCAGACCCAGGGTAGAGAGCACTGACCAGGCCCCGGGATACAGTTCTTGTCCCAGCTCCATCACTGACTGCGTGAGAAAAAAAAAAAAAAAAAAAAAGACTCCCTGCTATTATTTAACCTCTCTGGCCCTCAAGCTTCTCCCATGAAATCCACCTGTAAAGTCCTGCCAGTCAGTCTCCCATCATCCCTGTAGGGATGAGATGAGATCAGAAACTGCACTTTGCAAGCAGAGCATCCACAGCTGCCCACGGGTCCTCGCTGTGTCTATTCAGATCTGGCTTGAATGCTGCTGTTACCTTTGCTGCTTCTCCATGGCATCCGAAGCCTCTACTGTGAGGATGGAGCCAGGCTCCATGTGTCCGGTGAGGGTTCCTGCTGATAGACAAGGCTGGCATCACAAAGAAGGAGAAACATTCTTGCCCAAAGCCTGAGCCCCGAGTTCGAGGCCAACTGTGTCAGCTCAGCACCTGTCAGACTCAGACCCCTTCATGTCTGCAATGTCCACCCAACTCTGTTCTCCACATCAGTGAGGACAACTACTTGCCAGCACCATTTTATTCTGTAATCTGAAAACCAGATGCCCAAGGTTGCATTGGAGGAGCAGCCTGGCTCCAAAGAGCTAACATTTACATCAGAGTGCCAGGACTGCCAGGGCATAGCACACCTCTCTGATGGAGACATTCTGTTCCATCATAAAGAATTGCCGAGCACTTCCTAAGGGCCAAGCACTCTGTCTTCCTCTTGACTCACCTGTTTTTGTATCATCTTCCACTACTGGAAGAAAATATCATTACTGATACTTTATAAGCAGGGCCACCAAAGATCAGAGAGGTGAAGGACTTGGCCAGGTTCCCACAAACATTAATTAAGAAAACAGCACAAAGGTGTAAGTTCTGTTTATTCCAAAGTTTGTCTTAAGCCCCATTGACCTGCCAGCTGGAAGTTGCCCAGGAGGTTTTGCACAAGAGATATGTAGTTACTTGTTTCTGTAGACAGTCACAACCCTACTGTATTAGTTACATTTCTTAGAACTGTGCTCAGATACCTGACAAAAGACAAATAAAGAGGGTGGTTTATTTCCGTTCCAGGAAGGCACAGCCCATCACGGTGGGAAGGCATGTTGTCGGGGTGAGAGGCGGCTGGTCAGATTGAGTCTGCAATCAGTAGGCCTAGGTTCTGGCACTACATTCCCCTTTTGATTCATTCTGAGACCCCAGTCCACTGGTTGATGCTATCCACACTCAGAGTGGGCCTTCCCTCCTCTGCCGAACCTGTTTGGAAATCCTCACAGACACGCCCATGGGCCTTCTTCTTAGGCAATTCTAAATCCTGTCAAGTTGGCGAGATTAATCATCCTACCCGCATCATTCCTAAAAGCTGTAAAATGGTGTTTATAACAAAAGGTAGGTACCTGTAGCTATGTAGCCCAGGATGGCCTCTTGATCCTCCTGCCTCAGTCTCCTAAGTGCTAGAATTGCAGACATGCGCCATCAAGCTGGGCACTACACTGATGATAAAAGATCAAAACCCACAAAGCAGAAAGGAAAGGAGACCTGCACAGAAAAGCTGAAGTAAATGCTTTCTTTAGCCGCCTGATCACTCACCCATCTCTTGATTCAGCAAGCACTTCTTAAGCATGTCATAAATTTCAGATGCTTCACGTTTTATGATGGGTGCCGTAAGTTGGAAGACACAATTCCCAGCCTCAAGGAACTTGAAGTTGTGTGTGTGTGTGCGTGTGTGTGTGTGAGAGAGAGAGAGACAGAGACAGAGACAGAGACAGAGAGACAGAGAGACAGAGACAGATGGAGAGGGTCCTCTCTCTTCGTGTTGGTGAACAGGAAATAAAACAGTCATCCTAGTTGTGTGCAGAGAGAGACAAACCTGGGTCATCCAAGGGCTCTGGAGTGGTCCTCTCTCAGTCCTGGGCAATCAAAGGAGCTAGCTAGAATGCATTGTGACTAGAGGTTGGGTAAGACATTATAGTTCTAGAACCAACGTCTAATTTGGGTTTCCCAGCATCAAATCACACAGGGGAAACCCAGTCTTCTCCAAGGTGGTCTGACATCAAATATGATGGCCTTTCCCATGCTCAGTCTGCCATCACATACATCAGATTGGAGGGGACACTGCCTAGAATGAAAAGTGTCCTACAGAATGGATTTTCATGTAGTGCAACCCTTCAGGAAACGGCCATGACTTACAGCATCTCCCAGCAAGACCAAGAGTAGGAGCTGGGATGATGGCAGGTACACACCAATGGAGGGAGTTCAGCTAATAAATCCCTGCTCGGCATCCCAGGGGTCAGAACTGACTCAGCAACTGAGCAGAACAGAGGAGTGGGCGGTGAAAGATTAAATGCCAAAGAGAATCAGAAGAGAAGCTATGTTTTAAGAGCCTGCTATACAGCAGGCCCTGCAGCAGGTGCTTCATATATATTAGCCCATTCCCATCCCGGCTCTTCAAAGTGCATGTCACGAGTAACAAACTGAGACTTTAAGGTCACTTCAACACTGAGTTGGTCTACGTGGTTAGCTGGCCACCCTCAGCTCTCATTCCCCAACCCATGCGTTCCAAGTTTCCTGGAACTCTGTGTCCCAAACCACTTACTTGACAAATGAGGAAACTGAGGCAGCCAAAAGATAAGTGACCAGGATCTTTCTTTCTTGAGCCCCTGGAATATAACTTTCTCAGCAGGTTTTGCCCATCTCTAAGGAGTGGGGATTCCTGGGGCGTCTACAAATGCAACTTCACCAGGGAACTTGTCAGGACTGGTACATGTTCCCAACGCAAAGACATGGCCACTTCCAAACAGCACTGAGGGCCATACCTAGAATGTCTCAAAGGAGAGACACCTCATGGACCCTATCTGAAAGAATGTGGTGTCCTCAATCCTATCCATGTTTATTACAAGGTGTCCGCCATGTGCAGGGAGGAAAATGAAGCTACTGGGGGAGTGGGGAGATGGACAGGCCTCCCCTCAGGATGCTTCTGTCTTTCCAGCCACCCTCCCCTTGATTTCTCTCTGAGTTCATGTGCAAGTAGTTAAGGACAAGAGACTTAGCAAGATTCTCCACTAACTGCAGAAGGGGCCAAACTAGCAGGTTCTCTGCTGCACCTGAAACAGGAGGACAAGCACACAGACAGCAACGTTGGTCTGCGGGTGGATCATCCCAGCCTCTACCAGGCCCTATCACAGTTGTCATGGTCACCTCAGGCCACAAACAGCTGGGTCATGGCATGGCCTGGTGGAGCAGGTCTGGGTTCTGGGATCCAGTCATTTTCCAGCCACCTTCCCTTTGACCTTGTAGCCAATCAGCTTTCCCCCAAAGCAACCCAAGTTTTGGTTCAAAGAATTGCAAAGGAACAAAGGACTCTACCCATTCTCTTATCTTTGCCAAGATACTTCTTCCCGTGTATAGTCACACTGCTACACACACAGCCCACCACTGTTCCCTCACTGCACACTGGGACACGCAGGAGACCAAAAAGACCTGTGGTCCCCTCAACCCCATGGAGCTGCCTTTTAAGCTGTAGGAGGCAGAGCCTTTAGATCCCTCCCCCCAGGTAGGGAACAACACAGTGTCACATATACACACACTAAACACATTCAAGAACATAACTATAAATGCATAAAAAAAAAAACTACAGACCTGGAGCTTGATGCCCCTGCTTCCCGTCTTCCTCTTCATCATCAAAACATGGAGAGTAGCCCCAAATTTCCTTCCGCTGATTTGTTTTAGATCATTGCCTCTGACTCTCCACACTTGGCTCCAAAATGACACCCTGCATGTCCCATTATCAATTGTCAGAGGGGCATCATTATTATAAGGAGGCTGTTCACCCGAGGAGTCTATTTATGAAGTTTGGTTTGTTCGCCAGGCATGTTGAAATCTTTCATTTTGATCGGCCTCCTGAGATGGTGTCTATTTCCTTTCCATTTCAAGAGGCAGCTGTTGATCTCAGCTATAATGGCCAGGTGATTTCTACCAAGTGCTGCAGCCCTCTGCTGATGGCCTTTCTCGATCGCACACCCTGAACAAGTAAGACTTGGTGTTCCCCTTCTGTTGTCATTAGTAAATAAAACCCAATTGTTTCCCTCTTCCCCAACTGGCAATGTAACCCTTCCAGGCCCATGCACAGCACTAACCTCTCAGTGCATTTACTAAGGTAAATGGCCGCAATGTGAGACAAGTGCAACATCTGCATTTGGGGATTCGGAATGCTCTGGGAGACGTGTTTTTGGCCTGGAACATGATGTTTCGTTTCGTTTCGTTTTTTTTAAGTAGGAAGGTGAGGCTAGGTCAGACGGATGGGGCAGGGAAAAAGGGTAGCTGAGAGATTGATTGTAATGTAGGCTCTCGGCAGCAGAGCTCAGTAGACCCTGCCTAAACAGGTATCCAAGGCTGAACCAGCGAACATCCTCCCACCCTGGAGAGTCTGGTCCAACCTCATTCCTATCCTGAGTCTAAACCAATGGGGCTTTGCTGGCTACACTTAAAAGTTCATCTTGTTCTACGAACAAGAAAAGTTTGCTAAGCACATTAATCATATTCTATGAGACTGCACGGTTTCATGCAGCTACCTACAAGATAAAGCCGTTTTTCAGGGCGGGAGAAAATGGAAATAGGCTCCAGAGTCCTAGTTTAGCCCTGGTGTTAGCCTGAGGTGAGATAGCGACTCTGGACTGGTTTCAATAGTTTTTAAAAAAGGCTAGTTCAGAATCTCTGCTCCTCTCAACACACTGCCTGAGCACTATACTGCAGTTCCCTATCTGTCTATGCCTTCCTTCCTTCAGTCAATCAACAAATGTTGGCTGAAAGCTTTCTCTCTGCTAAGAACTCCTAGCCCAGGAGCTGAGCTAAGCATAGATCTTGGAAGAAAATAATAAGAATGCCCTCTTGAAACTTACATTTTAGTGGGAGAAGGAAAGACACACACACACACACACACACACACACACACACACACACGCACACACACAGCACAGTCTTGCACTATACGGTGATGTTAGTCAATGATGGATATGTGATAATGGAGGTACCAGGAGTCTCCAGTGAGCTAAGATAGTCCTGCCTCCTAGTGACAAGAGCTGTCATGATGCCAGAGGGCAATGCATTGCTCCCATTTGTGGATGAGGTATAAACAAACCTATTGTACCATTAGTCACATACAAATGCAAAACATACAACTATGCACAGTGTATAATATTTGATAAATGAGACTAAACAACTGTTACTAGCTTATACGTTTGCTGTATTTTTAATCATTATTTTAGAGTATATCCTTCTGATAAACAAAAAAAGTCGACTGTAAATAGCATGCTCTGTTGCTTCAGCAGCAGCTTCCCACAGCTCCCAATTAACTGTACCTCTTGATTGTATCAGAGGTCCTGGCCACCGGTGACCGAGACTGTGTAGGGGTTAGTACCAGCATTCTGTGACATCCACACAAGGAAACTGCCTCTCACCACGTTTCTCAGAGCACAACCCTGTCATTAAGCATCGCATGCCTGCGTATAAACACAAACACATATGCATACATGATCTGTGTATAAACACACATGCACACATACATACGTGGTCTGTCAAAGGGCAGGAGTACTCTAGAAAAGCATTAGGAATAGGAAATCCTGAGACAGAGAAAAAGAGAGGTGTCCTGGACACAGAAGGCCTCTTAGCTGACACGGAGTGGGACCTGCAGGAATTGATGGGGGTCACCATCATGACTAGATGAGTCCACTAGATGGATGGCATGGCCACACAAAGGTCAGGAGATGAGTGTCCCCAGCATGCTCACAAACAAGTACAAGTCTGGTTGGAGCAGACTGCACAGGGAAGACAGCTGGAGAAGAGGTCAGCAAGGTCACCAGAGCTGAGGAGGCTTCGCAGGATGTTGTGAGGGTTGGGTCTGGCTCAGAGATCACTTGTATTCATTCATGTGGGCCTCCCAAAAACTTCCCAGTTCATTCAAGTTAAATCTCTGAAGTTTGCCCCCAGATTTTTACACAGGTGCAAACGCTGCAGAGTGAAAGACGAAGAGGCTGGAGACTGGATATATCCGTGTCGCGATCCCTGGGAAAGCATGGGTGAAGCAAGTGACCTGCCATGTTGACCTGTGCCTGGTGGGACTCTGCCTTTGACTCCATTCCCCTCCAAGGGCAGGATTGAACAATGGGCAGAAAGCAAGATTCCCGGGATGCTGAGTGGGAAGTAAAATGCAGCTGGTTCTGGGTAGATGCTCCCCTCGCCAGCCAAGAGGAAGAAGAAGTCTGACCTGAAGCAGAAACTTAAAAGACAAAAAAAGGGAGGGGGGGCTAAGAATGCTGATGGCAACATCTTCCGCAGAAAGTGGAGCGCTATGGACAACCAGGCAGACAAAGGTCTACAGGAGCAAGACGGAAGGGGAAGTCCAGGAAGAGAACCATTGCTCTGAGTCTGTGATGAGCTGAATTTGTAATGAAGGGAGACCTGATCATACAGCATACTCACAATCCTGCACCTCTGGGCTAAGCCTTACAAGGAATGCCTAAGCATTTGGTATCCTGGCCTGCCGACAGCAGATACAGAAAGACAGAGGCAAGGGGAAGGCTGCCTGGGGTGGCAGCTACCAAGGTACACAAGTCAAACATCTGGCAAATGACAAGCAGACCCCGAGGGATCCCTCTGGGAAATAGTCGTGTTCAGGGAGTCCCTGAGAGCAAGTCACCTTGATGCCAAAAATCAATCAATCGATCAGACTGGTTGCAGAGAAGGTGACGGTCCTATGATTCATGCCACTGTCAAATTCTATTTTGAAGTTAGAAATACTGGAGTCCACACAGAAAGGCCCAGGGCCTGAGTCTTAGGCTCTTCCTAAGAGGTATCTGGAAGTTGCTAGGCCTGCTCTCTGGGTAGAGCTCATTGCAAGGCGCATCTTCAGTGAGGCAGAGCCTGAGGGATATGAAGTTACTATCCTGCCAGCTAGGACCCAAAGAAGCACAAGTCTCACAGGGATCGTTCATACCCAACTTTGCATTCACAGCAGGACCTCCGAACAAGGCTAGCTATATGTACCAACCAACACTCCTCGGATTGTCCCAGGCTCTTTTTGTCCCTGCCCCAGATCCACCCAGTAAGACACAGAAAGGCAAGTTTGAGGAGCTAAATAGGGTGTCATCAGTATTATAAACCAGCAGTGTCCCTGGACCACTTCAACCCGCCAATGAGGTCAAACCTCCATTGGAAAGAGAGAGTCGGTTCAGCATCCCCCAAATGCTATGAAGACATGTCCCAACAGTGTTGTGCGCTGATCCCTTGCTGCAGTGGCTTCACCATCAGCCAGCTTTCTAAGAAAATGAGAATTATGAGTAATTCCAGGTCACTGGGGTCCCTCAGAGAGCCCTTTTTCATCTTCTTTGGTGAATACACGTAAAGGATGGACAGAGCCAGCAGGTGTCCTCCTGTGAGATCTGCTCAGCCAACCAGGCCGGATGTGGGTTTTCAGATGGAACGGGGTGGAAGCAGGTGCTCTGGCTTTAATGGTCAACCTCCTGTGGCTGGTGAGCAAGGGACAAAGGGAGAGCAGAGGACAAAGCAAAGGGGTGCTTTTCCTGGAAGCCTCCCTGGGGCTGCAGGTGCTCCAACACTGGAAGGCTCACCTCCCTGGTTGTGCATCTACCTGCAGAGATGTCAGGGGAATTGGCTGCTCTCTGTCTGAGTGGGCCACAGGCCAGAGACTTTGTGACCTCTGTTAGGTAGTGTACAGGCCAAGGTGGAGACTCATATGTGCATTCCCCCGGGGGAAAAAAAGCCTCAGAAGGCTCAGGGGGATCTCAGCTCCAGGAACCCCCAGGGTTGGCTTCCTGAGTCAAGCCATCTCGAAGGAGGAGGACGAGGCCAGCCAGTGACATGTACAATTGTCACCTCTACCTACAGTGAACACCGTGGCAGCTGTCTAGAGCTCGAGACTCGTGGAATAAAAACTGAAACAGCCAAGCAGAGAGTGTCAGTATTTACTGAAAGAAAGATGAATTTTGTCTCCTTGCAAGTTGTTTTGCAATAGACCAGCGAGTTCAGAAGCAACTGGAGACATAGATTCAGAGCCCCATGGTGGAGGAAACCTGGCAAGCAAGCAAGCCCTCTGCTCTCTCCCTTTGCAAGTCAGAAAGGTGGGGTCCAGGAGGCGTAAGTGACTTGCTGAGAGCCCTGCAGATGCATGCAGCCATCTCTGAGCATGCAACTCTTCTCCCCTCCAATCCCTAACTGGCAGCTGCTCTTGCTGTAGGCAGCGGGTCCTGTGCCAGCACATACAGAAGCCTCCGTGCAAACGAGGAAATGATGGTCTTCCTGTCGTGAGGCCCAGAGCAGGTGCACAGATGGATGAGTTGAGTGTGGCTGGATTTTAGCCCCATTCACCCAGCTGGACCAATGTTCCAGCGCAAGGGCACAACCTGACAGTGCTGTGTGCAGCCAGCCCCCATGCTCCTGTTTTGTTGTGTTTCTTCCACTTGCACCCCTGGTCCCACTATATGACCATTCCCCCGCCACACTTTCTCCACTGCCAGCATGCCAGTGGATTCACATCCCTTTCCATGCTAGCTGACCCCTCCCACTCTTCCTCCACCTCCCCAGGCTAGTTGTCAACCCTCACCTCCCACCAGGCACTCTGTGCTCCAGCTGCTTTGGATTGACAGCTTTGCACTCTGAAAATGTCTTGAGATGATAGGATTGGCAAGCTACAGCACATGGACCAAAGGGAGCCTGTGTCTGTTTTTGTAAATAAAGTTTTATTGGCACGTAGCCTAGTTTGGTCTTTGACACCGTGCCTGTGACAGCTGTTGGGCTATAGCAACAGAGCTGACAAGATAGCAAGGCCCACAGAGAAAAACAAAATTGCTAGCCAAGCTTGGTGGCACAGTCCAGTAATCCCAGCTCCTTGGGAAGCCGAGGTGGAGAGGAAGTTCAAAATGGCCGACCTAGGCAATTCAGTGAGTCCCTAACCTGGTTCAAAATAATTTTAATTAATATAACTCAGAGATGTAGTGCCTAGCATGCATTAATCCCTAGGCTCAAGCCGCAGTACAAAAAAAATAAAAATAAAATTTAAAAACTATCTTATTTATCACAATTTAATGAAACTATTAAGGAACCCACAAGTTCACTGGCTTAGCTAATGTCACTAGCCAATGGATGGCAAGATTTGACTCAAGTTCGAATCTAGAACATTCTAGGTTCCTAAAGGACAAAATATTCTTTTGATGTCTTTAGACCTTACCTTCTTGCCAGACTTGAGAAAAAGCACACAGACAAGGCCTCAGAAGCTGGATTTGGAAGCCAGAGGCTACCTTCCTGCAGGGAACTGCTTGTAAAGACATCTCCATTCTTGCCTTGGGCTCGGTGAGGAACCACATGGCAGTCACTCTCCCATAGGTGCTGACCTTTCCGGCAGCTCAGCTCTGCGTCTAATCGATGCCTCCTGTTCTCCGTTCTGAGCTACTGCACGTTCCCGGCTGCATGTCCTCTACCTTCACGCTTGGAGGAGGGATAGCCAATCAAAGGACTCCAGAGAGCATGACATTTGGATGCTCTGCAGCCACCATCCCTGGTGACTCTCAGATCAAATCAACTGTAATTTACAAATAACGCAAACATGTCTGCTCTCTGCTGTCCCTACTCCCCCTGCCTTCCCAGCTCCACTTGGCAGGGCTTCCAAGAGCAGCGTCCTGGAGTGTAGTGACCCATCATACCCTGTCTCTTCTTCTTAGGCTACAGAAGGAAGAAGGGGAAGTTCCAAAGGTGACCCCAAGCAAACAAGGCTGGGCATCAAGGCAGGCGCTGAGGGAATCAGGGAGGCCCAGGATATTGACCCCTGGGTGAGACAGTACGTGGCTGCGTGGCTACTATATGGCAGGCACACAGAATAGCCCATATAATCCTGACCATCCCTAGAAAGCCAGCTTGATATCATTTCCTATATGAGACCATTCAAGGGTACTGGACATGATACCTTAGTTGGTCAGTGACAGATTTAGAACTCGAATCACATCACTTTGAGTCCCCAAATCACATCACTTTCCATCTCTCTCCTCTTAACCTTCGGGCCCCCCAAGACAAGAACAGTCTAAAGGTCAAGAAAGCAGGGTCCCAGATGGTCAGTTTCTTTCCTAAAGGGTCCATCTTCCCACAAGAATCCATTTCCCAACTAAGCCATTAATCTACTCCAGGAAATTTGAGATGGTGATGCTACTGTGGATTACCCAGCTCCATCCTCCCCTGCCCACCAGGAAGGCCTCAAGCCACAGCTCTTTGTCATTGAGTGGCAGCCCCTTTTCCCTTCTCTCTTCTTTTAAGCGTACACCATGCTTGATTTTATGAAACTGTCTGGAGAAGTCCCTCCTCACTGCCCTGCAGGTTCCTCAAGGTACACTCAGCTCTCTGTCTGCCAGTGGTCTGGTACCCTTACCCATACAAATGATGAGGATGTTGAAAACGGAGAGAAGGTTGTACCGAGAAGCCCAGGGAAGTGACTGTCCCTACCTGAGCAGCTATGAGCCAACACAGACAGGTCATCTATGCAGCAATTCAATTCAAACTGGCTGCCTGGTGGGACAGTTGGAACACACCTCTGGTACTAGCCCCTGAATTTGAGTTTGGATCCTACCACTCACCTTCTTCAAAATCTGCGACAAGATAGAAACATCTTTATTTCAGTGTATACAATAGAAACATGGCATGAACCTGCCTGAGTCTCGACGGATGGAGGGATGATTTTACACAATTTCAAAATAGCATCTTGCACAGGGACACATGAGCATTCGTAAAATCTCTCAGATACGCATATTTCAAAATATCCTCACTGTTCTGGGTTTTGTTTTCAATAATCCTATTATGATCCTTTCAAAATGCAGGATTGTCTTTTTCTGCCATGGGAGGTACAGGATAAAACCTCTGCTTTGCATTAAAAACGGGATGTGGTAAATGACATTCTCAGGAGTTGACTCTCTGTGTAGTTTGTGTTCTGTTATGTACTTGTGTATATGTGTACGCATGTGTGTGGTATGTGTGTGTTTACATGTGCATATGGGTACATGTACATGTAAATACATGTGTGTGAGGCCATAGGTCAATGTGATGTCTTCCTTGATCACTTTCCACATTATCTTTTGAGACAGAGTTTCTCACTAAACATGGTGCTCACTGATTGGCCAAACCATCTGGCCAGCAAGGTTCAGGGATCCAACTATCTTCCCAACCTCAACAATGTGTTAAAAATTTACACCACAACACACAATCAATGTGGGTACTGGGGATCTGAACTCAGGTCCTTATACATGCACAGCAGTCATTCTAGCAATGATCCATCTCCCCAGCCCCTTGCCAATGTCTTTGACAAGACCTCCAAGCCCTTTCAGTTACTTACCAATTTTAATATAGGAGACACTCAAAGTAGTATGGCTGGGTTTTCAGAAAACATCAGCATTGAAAAATTTCAAGCCATCTCTCAGCAAACTGGACATGCAGTCCTTGTCCAGAACACTGGAAGCGTGCCTCAAGGAGTGGTAGGCACACTAGTCAGGAAAACCAAGCTGACTGCTTAGCACCAGCTTTAGAGCTGGCTTCTGTCCATCTCTGCCCATCTCTGAGCCTTTTTCCTCTCTCTCAGAGCTCATTTAAAGTTGAGAAGGACGACTCGAGTGCTTGTCTAATATAACTTCGTAGGTGAGGCTACCAAGGTTGAACAAGATGACAAGATTTCCCATAAGTGACCAAAAGGCAGCTTCTCGCTGCTTAGACCTACCACAAAGAATATCACCTGTCTTATTTGTCACTGTTGGTTTCAAATGGCTTTGACATTTCCTTTAAATTTTAATCATTTTTAGAAGATGAACATCAACCCCCATGGAGACCCATAAGAGTGGAAAACAGGCCATGAATACATTCACTTGTATTAACATGGAGTGTGTGGTTTTATCCCCTGGCATCCTAACCCACTTGGTAGGGGCTGCTTAAGTCCACTCCACAAATTAGAAATTTCTGTTCCAAGAATTTCTCCAGCTAGGAGGCAAGCCTGAAACTTTGCTCTTCTAGGAGCAAAGGAAAGTCTATCTCATTTGGGTAATTGGCAGTCCATAGCTAGAAACCAAAGTATACACCATGCATACACACACACACACACACACACACACACACACACACACACACACACATACACACACAATGGAGCAGCTTTGGAGCAAAGCCAAGCTATAGCAAGTGGTGTGTCAAACCACGAGCTTCAGAGATCAGCAGGCATCTCAGTGACCAGGCTCACCTTAGTGAGAGCCTAGGGATGACACAAGGGTGTCATCCTGGCTTACTAGTGTCAGAGTGGGGTCTTTTGGACACATCTGGGCCTAAGGATAATGTGTAAAGCTTGTTTTCTGGAAACAACAGTAAAATCAGGCTCAAGCCCATCCCTGGGAAACCTGTTTCTATTTTTCCTTCAAATTCAGGGTTTGAGGACTCAGGAACTGAGACAATGCCCCTGTGACTATTCTCAACATAAGGGAGAGACCCAGCTGTGAAGATTACCACAAGGTCAGAGTGGGATAAGTAGCACTGCTCCCATGATGTCCAGAACGTTGGACCTCCTCAGACCCCCACTTCAGGCTTCCTTAGACCGTCATCCTGGCCTGGTCTACCTGCTGTAAGAAAGGAGACCCAGAGGCAAGAGCCAGCAGGAAGCTGATCTCCAGGCTCTTGTCTGAACATAACCACCCATGACAGATGTTCCTCCAGCAAGTGAAGAGCATTGAGACGTGGCTTCAGACTTGTCAAAGTCTTGGAATAGGGAACATGAGCTATGGTAAGCCGGCAGACAGACACATTCCCTGGATGAGGAATGTTCAAGAGCCAGTGGCTAAGGAAGCTAATGTCATAATGTCAGATAACTGAAGTAAGCACACAGGAACATCAGTCACCAAATAACCTCAAAGCAACTTAAAATGTTCTTTGTGGATCCCTTCAGCCTGCTCCTGGTCCTATGGTCAGTTCACCTGTCTGTCCCCAGCTGAAATCTCAATTTCTAGGCCCCAGTGTTCCTTAGGTGTTCTCTACTTTCTGCTCCAGCCTTCTTTCGATCCCCTTCCAATTCTGTGAGCTCCCAGGAAACCCCGTCCAAACCTATTGTAGTCTTTGCTGGTCACAAGAACCATGTATTCTCAAGTGACCAGCACAGTAAGGCAGAGGTGACTGGGAAGAGGGCTGGCTGGCTCCACTGTCCTTCCTCCAGGCAGACAGCTGCAACATAACATGCCAATGTCACCACTGTGAACAGATGTTACTAACATGTGTACAATCAGTAAGAGCCATCTGAGCAGAACCAGGACTGAGAAACTGAAAAATGATATCACCCAATAGGGTGACGAGGCAGGATCACAGGCAACCCTAAAAATGTACGCCAGACTTTGCCTCTCCATTCTACCCACCTCGTGCATATACATGTGTATGTCTGTGTGTGTGTGTATATATATATATATATATATGTATATATGTGTGTGTGTATGCATATGCACATGTATATATATATGATATATATGTATATAATGTATATATGTGATATATATGTATATGTGATGTTTATGTATATATGTGATGTATATATATATTATATATGTGTGTGTGTATGTATATGCAGTCCCAGTATCCAACTAGGGTCTGTGTGGCAAATGGAAGAGATGGAAGAACAGGATGGAGAGAAGGAAAAAACTGCTTGATCTTTTGCACCACCACCCCCAAACACTAAGAATTACCTTCTTTCTATGGTGAGACTCAAAGATTAACGTTCCAATCACATACTTCAAGTAGACCAGAAGTCCTAAGGAGACCCCACCCCATGATCTATAAGGTGGACAGGGCCACCTAGGCTGCTTAAAAACAAAATCATAAGCAGGGTTGGTGACAGGGTGTCCCTCTCAATTCTCCCACCCCACTTCTGTCTCAGCTCTCTTCTAGTCTTAGAGCAGCTGACGTCAGCGCTGACTAGGAAGGTGAGGCAAAAGGGGACACCACAGACTCAACACAGCCACGCACCTCAGACCCACCAAGTCAAAAAAATATATATATATCCTATGTGAGCTCCATCTGTCACCCACACCAGAACATGTGGACCAGACACACTGATACATGCACACATGCCAGTCCACATATACAAATATATACAAACACCCGCCAGCTGAGCAAGACCCTCAGGTAAGCATTCAGTAGGTGGTACTCGGCCAAGAACAAAGCATAAGCAAAGTCACTCAGGAGTGAGGCAGAAGGCAACTCGCTTCCTAGTACATTTATTGGAGCTTGGTTAAGAGTGAATGCAATCGGGAGTCCCCGGCCACAGCCCCATCAGCCCAACTGGACCAGAGCTCAGGGGACCTGGTACCTTCCTTCCCATCATAGACAACATTATTAAAAAAAATAAACTTTACAATAATACATTTTCGCTCATCTGTAGGGTATTATTTCCATAGCTTTGTTTCTTTAAAAAAAAATGAAAGAAAGAAGAAATCACAGGATATATGTATATGGATATACACACATGTGGAGAAAGGAGGCCCAGTATGTACAGACAGTGGATGAACGAACGTCTCAGAAATGAGGAAAGAGAACATGGGGAAAAGGGGAAGAGAGAAGGGGCAAGCTTGGGAGCCCGCCAGAGTGTTATGGACCCATGTCCAGCTAGGGTCTCCCCAACCCCACTTAACAACCCTTCTCCCCAAGGGAGACCCGCCAAATGGACCCACAAAAAAAACAAAAAAGCCAAAAAAAAAAAAAAGCCAACAGAAGATCATTTCTCTTTGACTTCAAGATTCCTGGCATGAAGGAGGAAGGCGCATCTTGGAGCTGGTGCCAAGCAAGGCTTGCTCCTGTAACAGCTCCTAACCCCATCTATGTATGCTACAGGCACTGTGGCCCGGAGCAGCCATAGAGGTGCCCGCCCCAGACTCAGACCCACTCAGTCACAGAAGACCTGGGCGTGGCAGCAGACCGTCTCCATCTTTGAGGCCAAGAGGAAGAGGCGACAAGTCCTTGTGGCCAGTCCTGCTTCCTTGCTGACCAACACTCTCTGCTAGTCCCTGGGCAGGCAGGTCCACAGAGTAGTCAGCTCAATCAACAGCTGCAATTGTTTTTTGCTCCAGTCCACACCAGGCACAGCAAAGTCCCTTCCACAGCAGGCTGTCATATGGTCCCGAGAGAAAACACCAGGAAAGAGAAAAAGAGTCGTTCCAGAGCCTTGAGCCTTCCTTGGTGCCCCTGGGTGTCCCTTGCAGGGGACCTCTGGGCAGGCTTCAGGCTGCCCACCTGCCTTGTCTGTTTGGTTTAGAAAAATTCTCCAGAGAAGAAACTTGGGAGGAGAGAGGTTCAGAGACAATGTAGGAAAAAAAAATCTGTTTTGTTTCTTCTTTTTTTTTTTTTTTTTTGCAAAGGGAGTGTGAGTGTGGTGTGGTGTGGTGTGTGTGTGTGTGTGTGTGTGTGTGTGTGTGTGTGTGTGTGTGTTTCCATTTTGTCAGGTGGGAATCACATCTGGGTTGCTTGAAGAACTTTTGCGCTGGGTTCCAAAGGCCTACAAGGCCAAGGTCAGCATCAGGAGTGGGAGTGCCGTCAAGGCAGCAGACAGTCTGGCCCTGCTGGTGCCCGAGTTCAGTCTGATCACCTTTTTACTCCCTGGACTGATGTTTGTTGTGAGCTGATCCATGGCAGAGGAGGAGACACATACGAAGAAAACAACAGAAACCCATCAGGAGGGCTGTGGTCAGTCAAAGAAATGGACACAGAAAATTGTCTTCTCTGGCCTTGCCCCTCTCACCATACAGAGCCCCTCTTTTGCCTCCCCTACACTCTGAGGGCAGAGCTGTGCCCCAGGGAACTGGACAAGACAGGACAAATGGTGGGCTTTGTCTCTTCTAAGCCTCAAGGCCATGGGCAGCATTCCTCAGTAAATGGACCAGTAGTCCCCATGTTGGGAATGGGGGTATGTGTCCCAGGAAGGCATCTGAACACAGGCACAAGCTGGTAATCCCAGCATTCAGGAGGCGGAAGCAGGAAAACTGTAAGTTCAAGGGGTAGCCTTGGGTACAAAGTGAGTTCAAAGCCAGTGAGGATCATAAGGTAAGATCCTATTTCCAAAGCAGTAAACAAACACAAAAGATTCTGAAGAAATGGGGCTTTGGGGTCCATAAGGGTCTTTGGATTATTGATAGGGAAGGAAGAAGGCCACCTTTTCCCTGCTCCTGATTGATAGGACACTCTTCCTGCCCAAATCCCTATCCCTGCACATCTGACAGACTCTTGAACCACCCTTTTCCTCTCCAAGTTATCATCCTGGGTCTGAGTCACTCTTACAGTCCTGGGCAAGGGGGCTCCTTCAAGAGTCTGGGTCCTTCTCTCCTCCCATGCCCTGTAACCACCACAGAACTAGAGCCGAGCAAGTGCTCACGCCATTTGTCTTAGAGGGGATTGTGGGAAGGCCTCTGCTCGGAGCAGGTATTTGTCATCCACAAGGAGACACCCACGGGCTCTGGCTGTGGCCTTTACCACCCCAACAGAATTAAGTTTTCATTCAGGTCCAAGTGGGGTTGGAAGTTCGGCTGACCCAGGGGCTCTGAGTTCAAGTCTTGCCTAAAGAACGGCTCCTCTGGGCCAGCCTCCAGTACCCATCCCCCACTACGCCCCACAAAATCTGGCCCAGCCAAGCCACTCACCTCTGTGAAGCACATGCTCAACTCTTTGGAGTTGTTGGCCTTCAGCCCTTGCTCCTGGGAAAAGAAAGCATGGCAGGTTAGCAGGCTGTTTGGGTCCAGGCTTTATCCAATGTTGTCATTTACTGCTGGCACCATTAAGCACAGGGTACACAAGAGACTTCACTGGCTGGGACCCGTGCAGCACGAAGCATCCTGCTACCTCTGAAACACTCTGAATTTTTTTTTTATCCTGGCTCGTGTGGACTCCTGGAGAAAACTCTGGTCTCCAGTTTTCTGCATTCTGTGGTCCCCGGCCACCCACATCTCTAAATACTACTCACAACTCCCCAAAGACGGAGAACATGCCTATTCCTTGCACTGAGCCGTGTTTGGCTCCTAAGAGCAACTCAGCTAATGTTTTACTAAGTGCACGCAAGCGCAGATGAATAAATGCCACAGAGAAAAATGGCTGCTGGGTGCCAGCTCATCATTTGCCATTGCTGCTGGAGAGCTGTGGAGAAAAAGATTATGAGCCCTCATCTGAGTTCAGGAGAGATGAGAGCTGTGATTTATTAGTGATGCCTGTCACTAATGTTAGGGATCTAGCAACTGTGCTTGGTCATTTCCATGCCAAACAGATGTGTGCACCTGGGCCCTCTGCAGATGAGGTAAGGGATGAGCAGGAAAGGCGGGTTTGGTGATGCTCCAGAATTCTCTACCTTGACTTAACTACTTGGCAGCAGGACCAAAGGGTTTGCACAAATCCACCATTCTCTGTTACTAACACTGTGATGGAGATCCATGAGAACAAACTAGGGATATGGTGCATCTCTCCTGGCCTCAAATAGCTCGGTTCTCACAGCAATGGGGGGCGGGGAGGACACGCTAACCACTAGAAGCACCCAGGAAGCCCAAGAAATTATGTGGAAGTCACTGTTCTTGGCCAGAATTATAATAATCCCTTGGACACCATAGGCAAGCCATCATCCTGGGCATCTGGTCAATTGAGTAAGGCCCCAGCTGTCACACTGAGATCCAGGCCAAGAAAGGGTGGTGATAACCCAGACTGGAGACACAAAAGTAACCAGACCCAGGAGGAACCTGCTCAAGACCACAATACCAGTGTCCCCAGGTGACAAAATCTGGCCCAGCCAAGCCACCAACTGCTATTCTCTTCAGAGGGTCACAGGCTTTGGGTCCTTGTATCCCCCAAAGATGGGCTTTACCTCCCCAAGGCACAGTGCCACTTGCTCTGGGCAAGCCACTCCAGGGAGAACATGTCATCTCATCTCAGAGGATGTACTGTCTTCACAGTCTCCCACCTGGCACCCTCCTCAACTCTAATCCTCACCATCCCCAGTCACATCTGTCCTTCCTGTGTACAGCCAAGAATCTATCTGCACCCGGCACCACTTTCTATTCTAATTATAGGGTGTGGCAAGGCTGGCCTGCCCTCAGCGGTTCCATGGCTTAATCCCGTGTCCTCTCCCCCTGCCCCCGAAACCTCCATTTCAATCCTTCTAGATATGGAGCCCATGTAAGTGACAGAGTAGGACAGCCCCATAGGATTCAAGGTCCTTGTCTTATTCCAATCAAAGGTGCCCTGTCTTTGTTTTATTAATGTATTTTAGAGTTACACATAAAATTGTTTTAAAATAGTCTATTGCCTTAAGAAAATTAAGATCTGATAGAACAACTCAACTAAACAATTACCCAACGTGGGGCAGCCACAACACTCTGTGACTGGACAAATGCTCAGGCAGCCCATACGGGCTCCTAGACTTGGACAGTGATGGCCACACAGGATTCTACACCAGGGTCAAGCCACAAAGAAAAGCCAAAAATGTTCCCAGGCCTCAAGCCAGAAACTCATTCTCCAGCTCAACCAGGAATGTAGAGATAGGATCTGAACACACGTGCTCCCTGGGGTCCCTGACCTAGGCCTATGTTCCTCCCCAGAGTGACCAGGGCCAGGAAGAAGAATCCTTCAGAACCTACGGAGAGTAGACTCCAGGGCCTGGAGAGGCCACCCCCATTTAATGAGGATTACCTGTCAGGTCTGTCCATGTTGCCCGTGAGCTACAAGATCTAGTTCTAGAACTCTCTATCTGCTTAGTCCCTTTGATTGTCTACACTTCGGTACCTAAATCCTTTCTCCAAGGTGGTCTGGAACAGAATAAGAAGCAGGGACCCAAGAAGACAGAGTCCTGGGCTCAAGCCTTGTTCCTGCTGATTACCCAAGACAAATGTACTGACCCTCGGTTTGCTCCACTACAAAATAACCTAGACAGATGTACCTACATCACTAAGTGGCATTGGTGCCAGACGCCGTGCCCCCACGGATCTCAAAATTACCTGTTCATCACATAAAGCATGAAGCAGCACCACGTAATTTTGTATCCAGAACCCAGGAGCCAAGCATCCTAGTAACAGGGAAGGAGTCTTAAGGTGAGAAGGTACAACCCAAGTCAGCCTGCAGTCTGGGACCAGTGAGGGATGGGGAACTCGGAGCAGCATCCTGCTCTCTCCAAGAACTCCTCTACCCTGTCTGCACATGGCGAGTCTGGAAGCAAAAGGCTGGAGAAACAACCCTCGGCCCTCCTGCTTCCAGGAAACAGTAGCTAGCAATTGGCTGCAGTGACCTCCAACAGCTAACCCAAGACCCCGCCGCTCAGTTCTAGTCACACAAAACAGCAGGGGTGGGGAGTCCCAGGCTGGCTTTTCTGAAAGTCACACGTGGGTGGAGAGGACCAGAGGGGTGGAAGTTCTATACTACCTAACGCTCGAACACAGAGGCTCAGATCTACTGCCTCCCTCCCTCACTGCTGGGTCTGCTCCCTTTCCCACCTAAGTATCTCAGCCCAGGGAGATGAGACGATTCAGCAGGTAAGGGTGCTTGCCACCATGTCTAGTAACCTGTGCTTAGTCCCCAAAACCCCACGGTAAAAAGAGAAAGCTGACTCTTACAAGTGGTCCTCTGACATCTACATTTGTGACATGGCACAGATACACACACACACACACACACACACACACACACACACACACACAAAGGAACAAAGATTATATATATACATATATATACATATATATATATATGCCCTGCTCAAAGAGCTCATACAGAATCTGAAAAATAAACCTATACACAAGCGTCTCTAGGCAGCCGTAATCCCAGGAGGGAGGCCCATCTTCCTCAAATCCTTCACACACACACACACACACACACACACACACACACACACACACACACACCATTGCTCTGTCCTCGACTGCTCTGAGTCCTGTGCCTGCCCTGCTCAGAACCTCTCATCAGGCAGGCAGGATCAGGGCCCGTGGATGTTGGTACAGCACTTCCATCAGCTACCCTTATCGCGTGGAGGTGGGGCAGAGGGTCTTTGTGGGATGAGCTAACTCTTGGAAGCTGTGCTGTACAGGCCACCAGAAGCAGGGCGGGGCAGGGGGAGCAGATGACACAGGGAAGGGGTGACACCTGCAAGTTTCATCCTTCTAGAACTTTCTCCCAGGGAGGTCCTTTTTGCCCGGGAAGTTAAAAAGAAGTCCCCATGCTTACTCCCAAAGCCGAGCCTATAAGTCCCAAGAGTCTCTCTGGCTTGGCTTAGATACTAGTGACTAAGGCCCACTGCCAGTCTGCTGGGCAGGCAGAGCCAGCCAGCTCTCTTCCTTACCCTACTCCTGTTCTGGAATGTATCACCAACCTTAATCCCTTGGCCTTCTCTCTCACCTGTACCCTTTGAACAGGCCAAGGACCATCTCTCTCCTGTATTCCCCACCCACAATGACCCTCATGTTTTCTTCTGCTTCCTTCCCTGACCCTCTCCATCTAATCTCTCTTCTCAGGCTTGTGACTATGGGTATCCCAAGAATCTTCCAACAGGCTTCCCTGACTCTGTATCTCTGCCTTGCCAAACAATTCCTACCTGCTGTTGGATTAACTCCTACACTCTTGGCTCTGAGCAGATCTCACATTCCCCTCCCAGCAGAAGTTTGTCAAGGGCTTGCTGCTCACCACTTTTAGCCTATTACACATACACAGGACCCAAACCTCCCCACACAGCACTCACTGTCCTGCCAAACCAATGCCTGTGTTCTTCCAGGTCAAAGCCATGGGTCTGGAACTGTGTTCAGTAAAGTGCCAGTGGCAACCATTGTAGGCTTTGCAGCCGGAATGACCGTCCTAACTGCCCGCAATGCTGCCTATGACACAGAGACAATATGCAAACACCGTATCACCAGCTCAACCCTTCCCTCTGCCTGCCACACCCTTGTTTATTCCGAATCATGTACTCAATGCTCCTCCAATTTCTCCAGGCCAGGCGGCAGCTTTCCCCTGGCTGGCTAGCCCTCTGCTTCCACTGCTGCACAAGGCAAGTCCTTCTGTCCTACACCCCAGTAGACCACCTGGGCCTCCTTTCTATCCCACTGCTATGAGGAACAGGGTACAGGTTGAATAAGGTGCTCAGTTCTCAGTGGCCAGGATAAAGTGATATGCAGTTAGAATTTCTATTGAATAAATGAAGCCATGTGCTAATGTTTACCCCAGCCCCATGCCCCAGTACTAATGGGCCTGGGAAAGAGACCCACACAGTAAGAGGGTTGGATGAGTAGAGGGAAAGAAATGCTGCTGCTTGCAAGGTCTGCTTCAGGCATCAGGTGGGGGTCTTACAGCAACCCTCTAAACCTCTTTTCAATTGTCCAAGATGTGATGGGACAGCCTCCTGCCTCAGACTTCAGAAACAAAGACCTGCCTCCCAGCCAGAGACCAGCGAGGTGGAGGGCTAGGCAAGAACATTCAGACAAGGTTCAGCTATAGAGAGATCCTGTGGCTGGAGACCACTTCAGAACATGCCAGAAGCTCTCCAAGTGCCAGAGAGCCACAGAAAGGGGGGCACAATTGGGTTGTTTCTAATATACAACCTGAAGCTACATCAAAGATGTAGATCACGAGGCCACAAACAAGTCATTGCCTACCCTGGGACCCTTCAGTTTGGGAAAGAGATGTTAAAGGACCCTTCCAGTCTTAACATCGAGACACTCGCTGGGTTCCCACCAGGCTGCTATCTCCAGGGGTCCCTTGAACTTCCCCCAAGGAAAGAAAGATAGATGAAAGAAGGTAGGAAACATAATCTGGCCTCTTCTGAGCCATATTTTGGAGTACACAGGTTCCCCCAACCCTGACCTAAGCTTCCTATTCTGCCTGCATTCAGGGACTCTTTCTATAGTCAAGTGTTACTGAACTCTCAAGGGTCTCATCAGAACCGTCAGAGAGACCGCCAGTCTCTATGATATCACAAATTAGCAGAATTGATAGACAGGGGAGAGCTGTAGGGTAGGAAGATGCAGAGCCCCCAGGCTAGCCCTGATCTGAACCAGGACAGAGCAACTTGGCATGGATGAAAGGGGGTTCCCTACAAAGATGGTAAGCAGTGATTCAGAGGCATTTGCCTTGAGTTTCTGAGAAGGAATCTAAGGTGGAAGGGTGAGCTGGTCTCTCCGAAATACCGATTTTCTTCCTTGTCTTCTAGAAGGGCTGCTAGTACCCTGGTACCCTGCTCAATGACTTAGTCAATGCATGCTAGGTTGACAACCCCTGGGGCCAGGCCTGCAGGAACCATCTGCTAAGGAGCCTCCCACCTACCAGAGCTTTATAGTCCCTGCCTTTGGGCAGCATTCCTCAGTATACAATGCATTTTCATATCATCTCCCATACAGATCATTCATCATCTCCCCTGGAATCAAATCAGGATTAAAACAAGCCCCCAGAGTGGAGCCTGTGAAAGCCCATGTTGTAGGGGGGGGGAAATAAGCGAGGATGCTTTAGCAACCCAAAACACAAAAAAAGAATGGGGGTCCATGAGTTGACAGAGACAGTAAAAGTGTTTACTGTGCAAACCTGGCCATCTCAGTTTGAACCCCAGAAACCCACACGGTGGTGGAAGGAGAGAATTGACTCCACAAAGTTGTCCTCTGACCTCTACCTATGTGCCATGGCATGTACACCTGTGTATACACATCATACACAAACAGGCTCACATGTAGCAATAATTAATTGATTGATCAATATGTAAAGAATTAATTTTTCTAAGAAGAAACAATGAGACTTGGCGTTATTAGACACTGAAGAGTCTGGGGTGAGGGCTCACACCGCAGCATTGAACTCCATGCTCACAAGGGATCACACAGAGGTTATAGGAGCAGCAGACTTCTGCTAATGTAGCTTCTCCACAGGTGAGCTGTCCCCAAGAAGCTTGGATTATGTAAGGCATGGGACAGGCAAATTGTGCCTGAGCCTGGTCATTGAGCAGGTGGCACAATGCCCATCTTCCTAACTGTCTACCACATTAGCATGAAATTGAGCTGACAGCTGACTACGGGAATGGGAACCTGACCTCCCCTGGCAGTCATTCAGGTATGCCCAGGAGGCAGCCAAAGATGACATGGGTGCCTTCACCCACCACTACGGAGGGTGGCTTAGTGGAGGAAGTAAGGAATAGAAAGGCTCCAACTGAAGGTACTTAAAGGCAACTGTCACTGATAATGAGACCCCAGCAAAGAGCAGAAGGAACAGTGACTCCCTAACCATGAGGGTCACCAGCAGAGAGTTGTGACTTGAAGGTTGCCAAGGAGGAACCTGTTCAAGTTCTCATCTTAGTGCTATGAATGCTCCACTGCTGATTGGAGAAGCCTACTGCCCACCATCTCAGGTCCTCCCAAACCTTCTAGTTGTCTGTGCCCTTGCTGGTGTTCTCCAGACCCCAGCAATGTGTTCAGCCAGTGTCCGACAACTCCTGCCTGAAACATCTCCTGCGCTCTCCACACACACCTCACTGTTTGCCCTCTGTTCACATTGGCATTCTGGACTAAATTTTCTTTCAAATATTTTGTTCTAGATGTTTGTGTGTGTGTCTGTCTGTGTGTGTGTGTGTGTGTCTGTGTCTCTGTGTCTGTTTGTCTGTGTCTATGTCTATATGTATCTATGTCTACGTCTATGTCTATATCTGTGTGTGTCTAAGGTCTGTGTCTGTGTGTGCACATGTGTGAGTGAATATGCATCTGGCCTACTTAGGATCAACCTCCTTAACAGACAAGCTACTTTAGTGAAGGACATCATTGTCTGACCTTTAAGGCCATAAAGACTATATGTCTTAGTTAGGGTTTCTATTGCTACAATGAAACACCATGACCAAAAGCAAGTTGGGGAGAAAAGGGTTTATTTCCACATTGTAGTACATCAAGTCAGAACAGGAACTCAAACAAACCAGGAACCTGGAGGCAGGAACCAATGCAGAAGCCATGGAGGAGTGTTGCTTACTGGCTTGCTCCCCATGGTTTGCTTAGTCTGATTTCTTATAGAACCCAGGACCACCAGCTCAGGGATGGCACCACCCACAATAGTCTAGGTCCTCCCCCCATCAATTGCTAATTAAGAAAATGCTCTACAGGCTGACCCACAGCCTGGTTTCAGGAAGGCATTTTCTCAATTGAGGTTCCTGCTCTCAGATTATTATAGCTTGTGTCAAGTTGACGTAAATCTAGCCAGTACACTGTATAATGCAAGATAGTATCAATCTCACTCACCAATGTTTCCCTAGGAGCTCATATAAGATGCAGCTTATACTGGGTCTATAAGTCACATTGCATTGATGGACGAGTGGATGGATGGATGGATGGATGGATGGATGGATGGATGGATGGATGGATGGATGGATGGATGGACCATCCAATGAACACTGTAAGTCTTAGAGTCATATAAAGGCTTGAAATCTCATGCCACCAACTGTCAGTAGCATGATCATGGGTATGTCATCTGAGACCTCTGGATCAGTTTCCTGAATGTTGAATAAGAATGTTGTCACCTCATTGTGAATTCAATGAGATGAGAATCACCAGCATACTTACTGATAGTTAGCAGACAGTAGCTGTATGATAACTATTACCTTTATCTTGTGCCCCAGTATGTTTAATACAATACTGATAGGTAACAAGTGTTTTCATATTTGCAAAGAAAACGCCTAAATGAATAAAGAGGTTAAAAAAAAACATCTTCTTTCCCAGCTCCCTGCCCCTTGAGCTCCTAATCTTAAGGAACCTTCAGTGTTCCCTTAATGGCCCCATTTGAGTGATTTCCCATATCATGTCTGACCCCCTGGTGCACCCTGAGATCTTGAGCTATCCCCAGTTCCAGTTCCCAAGTTTCCGAGACACAGACCCCACCTGGATAGATGTGCAGGTGGTGATGACACTGGTCCCGAGGCTGGTGCTATCGCTGAGATCATCTGGCAGTGAAGGTATCTTCTCCACCCGAGGGGCCTGGGTAGCTGGCAATGAGGGGCCCTTGGGAGACATGTTCACATCTGTGCCATTGCCAAAGGCCTGAATGGCATTCCCTGGATAGAGGACAGATAGAAATAGCAAAATCAGAGCCCACTTCCATCATTCCTAATGAACCTCCTTCCTAACGACTGCCCTCCCAAAGGAGACTAGAAGCTGGAGACAAATGGTAGAACATTGGAGTTTGACTTTGCTAAGTCTTCTTTCAGATGTAAAATGCTCTCCCAGTTGGCGAGGAAAATACAAAAGATAGAAATGGCGGAAAAATTAAAATGGAAAGAAATTAACATGATGAGAATTGCTACAAGGAAAAGGAGAATGGAGCCAGGAAGTCTAGAGACATTTGGCCAAGCCAAGATGGCAGAAACATCTTGTTGGTCAGCACTGGAGACCTCTCTTGCAGAAGGCCCCATCTTTAGCTCCTGGGTACAGGTTCTTCCAGCTCCTTTGCCAACTCAGGTACAATGTTATCCCCACCCCAAAAATCAGCCATTCTCCCTCTCCTCATCACTGACTTTTCCTGGATGGCCTCCCTAACCCATGCAACCAACTAGCACTAATCCATTGGGGGAAACTAACTGCACTTCTTGGACAAAATTATTCCTAAAACTCAACAAGTGTCTACAGAAATATCTACCTCCAAAATCATTATGTCTCACTGTGGACTATACATACTGTCCTACCATTAACAATGCTCTCTCCCCTTTACTGCCAGTCCTGAAAATGTCTTCTATATCTAACTAAGTCCTCCAAAGCAGAAGAACCTTCAGAGGCAGTAGCCCATGAAGCCTCCCAAGGATGTCATCTGGGTCTACCTCCTAGTCATCTCATGATTCCACCTCTGGACTCTCAGTACTAGGTCACCCATCAAAGTCATATCCATAACCCCAGTGACATCTACCCACAACCAGGTTGGACTGGATGCCAACACCAACTGCTGGCCAGCATCCTTTAACCACTCTTCACTACCACCCACCACCATGACTTTTAGGCAAGAAAACCCCAATGCTTTCAGATCTGCAGAAGGAGTATACTATCTTCCAGTCCAGATACATGCCACTCTGGTCACCTTCAATGCTATGTGACGAGGCTCTCTCCTCTGTAATCTCCAGTCTGTGTTCTCCTAGGGAGCCCTAGAAACCTGTCAGAGTAGACCATCAGATGGTCCATGCCTTTTCAACAGGCTAAATACCCAGCTGTCCTCAAGAGATAGAGCCTCTGAGAAGCCTTGAGTCCTCTCTTGTCCAGGAGGACTTGGGTATCTGAACTCTAACACCATAGAGAACTTTAGCCTACAACTTCCACTGTGCTGGGATCACAGATGACTCAAGTTGAACTCCTTCTTGCTACAGTACTTTAATGACAGGCACTGGAATCTGTCTCTGAGTCCCCAATTCCAGAATAAAGGGAAGGGGAGTAAAGAGAGATGCACAAAAGGAAAAGGGGGGATAAAGAACAGGGGAAGAGATGTGCCCGTGGCATCATCAGCAAAGGATGTCAGTCTGCAAAGACCAAAGGCAAGCTGAACTTGACTGTGACCACTTCTCTCTGCAGCCTTTGGACCAGTAGTTAAATGGGTTTTTTTGTTTTTAAGTCACCAATTCCAAGAGGAAAGACCCACTACGTGGAGAGGGTGCCCGTGGTCCTCATGAGAAGACTCTGTCTCCAAAGGAAACTGGCTGATGCTGTCAGAACAGCCAACAAAAATCATTCTGTCTTGACTTCCCACGGGCTTGGGGACTCTGATGGTAGACTCAGGCAGCCCACTGGCAGTTTTGTATGGAATCTCCAAGAGTTCAAAACTTCAGGCCTCTGTGGGAAGCCCTATAGGTATCATTGGCCATCCGAAAAAGATGAGAGGAAAATGAGCGGGGCAGCTCTAGGTTCCTCTCAGGTGGTAGAAGTGTATGCTGGCTAGGGGACAGAAGGGACAGAAGGGGACAGGAAAAGTTTTCTCAGACTTACGGAGGCATGGGTTTTCTGTGAAGTCCCTGAGGAACTTCTCACACTCTTCCTCCTGGTTCCCACTACCACGACAGTTGCACCAGGGAGACACCACGATGCCGGTGGGGTTGGAGTCCACATAGTTGGGTGTCATATCAAACCCTGGGAGGGAGGAGGAAGGGAAGGAAAAGAAGATGCTGAGGCACAGTGGGACAAAGGTTCATGTTTGCCCCCACACACACACACATACCAAACAAACACAGAAAACTTACAATCCTGACTCTGAGCACAATTAGCCCTGGTAACTGTGGAATCGCCAGGACCAGAAAGGCCAAAGGCCTAGAGAATCACCAGTGTCACCAAAAGGGCAGAAAAGACCCCAGCAGCTCAGGCCCAGCCTTCAGGTCCTTGATTTCTCCCTCACAAACATGCAGAGTGATTCTTCTAGAATCAAAAAGATAAAGGCACCCACCCATCTCAGCATTTACCAAGTAAGTGAACCTGGTCAAGGAACTGTTTCTCTTAAGCATCGGTTTCCTTGCCTATGAAACAGAAATATCAACTCCAATATAAGAGAAAGCTCCAATATAAGAGTCCACATTGACTGATTCGCAGTGCCTCAAAGGCTGTCGCTTAATTTCCAAAGCCTTGTAACAAAGAAGCAGGCCCCTCCTGATGAGGAGTAGCCTCCCTCTCTCTGCTTTCCCCTGAATGCTCTGTCTGAATCTGCCACAGGCAAGGCTATGCTGTGAGCCTCTTTCACTGGCCTTGGGCTGGTCTGCAGCAGTCCCCACCCTAGTGAGGCTGGGGAGGTGGGCACTGAAAGCTCAGAAGACGCAAGGAGAGCTTACCAATCATGCCAGCATAGGAGCCCAGACACGCCTGATAGTTGTCCGCAGGGCAGCTGGTGAGTGTCCGGTAGGAGGCTCGACAGTTGGCGTGGAAGTCTGCCAGGCGGGACCTGGTGTCAGGAAAAGACCCAAGGAGGAAACAGTTTAGTCTGGCAGCCCGCTCCAGCCTCCTCCGCACTGCCTGGGGCATAGAAGCTCCACACTGCAGATCCTAGAACCTGAGGAAGCCAGGAAAGGGGGGAATAGAAAGTGAAGGGAGGACCGGCAGAGCCAGGCATAGCGCAATTTAAGAAAAGCCCCAGCCACGCATCTCTAATACCAGCACGTAGAGGGCTAGAGCAGGAGGGTTATCACAAGTCTGAGGCTAACCTGAGCTACACAGTGAGCTCCAGTCCAGCCTGGAATACAGTGTGAGAATTGTCTCAAAAAGGAACAAAGGTAAAGCTCAGAGACAAATGGACACAAGGAACTCAAATAGACACTGGCAATGCCAGTGTCTGGACTAACTGGTTCTTGCTATCAGAAAAGCAGAAGGAGGGAAGGGGTGTGCTGATAGACAGTATCTAGGACCAGGGCAAGGAACTAGGTTCTGCTTCCTGCCAGCCAGCGCCTTGGAGAACTTTGCCCAAATCCTGGAACACATTGCTCTTCCCAACCCGAAGTGGATCCAATGATCTAATGATCCCTACCCTAGCCTGAAGCTCAAAGAAGCCAGAACTCAGGGGGAAGGAGGAAGAGTCTCCTGAGGGTGAGACATCCCGTTCTTGCCTGGACTCTTCTGCATCACGTCAGAGCAAAGGCCAATAGGCTGCCCCTCTCCTGCCTCCGAGCATCCCCAGGCAGAACCCACCTTGTGAAGTTTTCCCTTCCTGACCTAGCATGCCATCACCCACTGTTGTTAGTACCTGTGACATTGCTTTGTAGCCAGCTCTGCCCAGCTCTCCCACACTCTGCCAGGAGCAGGAGCAGGCCTGCTCTCTACCCCCAAGCCTCAGAGCTGATGTGGCACAAGGTCTAACATCCACGGGAGCCCCCTTGCTTCTCCCTCTTGCCCCTGTGCTCTGGCCACGGAGGTTTCCATCAGTCTCTCTCCCTATCATGTCTAAGGCAACCATCACGTCCGGGCCATGTGACTTCATTTATCAGCTCATCTGAGTCTCTGAGAGCACAAAGAAAGCATGGTCCCTCTGACACTTAAACCTCAGACTTTCAGCTTCTAGAACTATAAGAGATTATTTCTGTCTTAAGCACCTAGTCTCTGGTACTTTGGCACATCCCTGGCAAACACTAGGATTTCCAAAGATTCCACTTTGCTCAAATCTTCCTCCAGAAGGAAGCAAGGGCAATAAGAGAAGATAAAGGCAGTTTGATCTAGGTAGGTTTCTTCTCCTTCCTCTATCCCTATTATGTAGATGAGACCCAAAACAGCTTGACCACACAGCTGCCATGATAGCCCTAAAGGCCCAGGCACAGCTTCTGTAACAGGCTTACTGGCAGGCAACACCCAGATCCAGGAAAAGCCATAAGATGATACCACTCAGAGATTTACCCAGGGATGGGGAAGTACCTAACATCTCAAACAATCCAACCATTAGATACTTAGGTGGCCAGATGTCCCTGAGTCTAGCACACACCTTTTTTGTTTTACAGATACTTCTAGACAAATGTCAGCCAATCAGGGTTCTGAACCTTGGAAATCCCCTCACCCCAACCTCTGTTATGATAAAAACTCTACCCCCACTTGAGTTTGGGACTCTCTGCCCTCACCACTGTGTCAGACAGACAGAGAGACCAAGCCCTAGAGCTTAAAATAAAGGCTCTTTGCTTTTATGTACAGGAAAAAAAAAAGAGAGAAGATCAAGGCAGAAATGGAGATCCTGCAGAATCCTGAATTGTGAACAATCACTAGTTACCATCTTCTGTATGAAGTTGTTTAAACGTCTTCTGTTTAGGTTGTTTAAACACCCCCTCTGACTGAAATTCATGAGTTCATTTCAGTTCCACGTGGGCATGTACAGAACCTACCTTCCACTTCCAGCATCTCCAAAGCCACCCCCAACCCTTCTCCATGGCCATCTTTTCCTGTGATCACATAGATTTGTCGTCTTTCGATAGGCAACTACACAGAAAATCTGGACCCAACAACTCAACAGCACAGAGACTTGCTGACAGTGCCTTGTTTAGTCTCTCTGATGAAAACATCCATTGCTAATGTGGCAATTTTATTTCTTTATTCATCCATATCCTCCAAGGCCCTGTTAAACATGGGATGGTAGATATAGCTCTCATCCTTGCACCAACTATGCTGGAGCATAGCTCCTGGCATGTGACTGGCAGAGTCAAGATGGCAATGGTAAGCACACCAATATGACATCAGAAGGGAACCCCACCCTATCCCCACCTCCCCAGATTGGGGAACAGGGATTTGGGGGAATGTCACTATCTGCTCACTTCCTTACAAATAACAGGATCTGCCCAAAACTGAGCTGAGGGTTCCAGCTAGACCTGCAGCTGTTGGAAGCCTCTGGAGCGCTCCAATCACCACCAGCATCCAGAGCACCTTCTCCTCTGTAACAAGTTTGGCTCCAAGATCAAATGATACTGGGAACTTTGCCTAGCTTTCGCCTGGTCTCGTAATCCAAGGAGCCTCTCAAAATGTCTCCAGGTCCAAGGAGGGCCAAGGAGTGGAAACATAAATGGGAGAATATGAGAAGGGTCCTTTGAGGGATCTAGGACGTTTCCCTAGCAGACCCTAGATCAGCCAGGCTCTTCGGGAGAAGTGGGGGTGAGGATGCAAGCCAGGGAGCAGAAGGTAAAAGGGTTCAGACCTTTTCAAGAGCTGTGGCTCGAGGGGGTCCTGAGCTGGCAAGGAGGAAGCCAGTCCAGCTGCTGTGAGAGCCATCTGTCACATGGCTCTGCTCAATCCCTTGCTCTATTATGTGACCTGGGGCTCACTGGCCATGTCTCTGGTACTCATTGTCCCCACTTAACAAGCAGAAAGCTATGTCTTCCCACAGCTTCAATAAAATGGTAAGAGATACTCGACGGAGCCGCCAGCCATCAGCAAAGGCAAGAATCATCATCGCGCCTTCTCTCTGCAGATGTCTGGTCCCCAGCACTATGCCTGGGTCTAACAAGTAAAACAAGACACAACTTTTCATGACCCACAGAGAAGAAAAGCACACCACTTCATCCTGCGGGTAAAGTGAGCATGTCAAGGGAAGGGAAGGCTCCAGAGGCAGCTTGCTGGGTCCCACGAAGACCCTACCGCCCTGAACCCACTCTCCCTTTCTGTTCCATGAAGAATGCAAGAGAGGAGGACAGGCCCTGGGAGCTTGGAGATGTGCACAGAGCCCCCAAGGCCAGGCCCCAGGGTAATGTGCAGCATCTCAGTCCTGTGTGGCTCCAGCCTCCTGCCCTCGGAGAATCTGATGGTTAGTGTCAGGACCCTCGACAAGCAACTGTTCGGAGTGAAGGGAAGGGGAGGACGTGGGTCTGGTCCAACAGTTGGTGAGGAGAAGGGAAGGGAAGGGAAGCAGCCAGGCCCTTCTGCTGTCATCCTCACGGCTCTCAGCATCAAGACAGTTTGGCAAGCAAAGGGGACAAATGGGGCCATTTAGGAGGTTGCCAAGTCCAAGTCTCCAGGAGGCCTCTGATTGCTCAAGTTTTTCTCTGCCTCTCAATCTGTGATAAACCCATAGCAGCAGGCTCCCTCTGCCAGCTACAGAGACCAAGTGGAGTCAATTTCCTTCAAGCCCTGAACAAACTCCAACAACTCCAACACAATGAGAACCAACCACATGAACACTCCAGCCCAACCCATAATATGTGGGGTGCCAGCTGGTGATCTCCACCTCCTCTAGGCAAAATGTCACTCATCCCCTCTACCCTGGGATGTCATCGGTCTCTTGGATTCTGTGACTGCTGCTAAAAGTTGATCTTTGCTGGATCAGTCCCCCACATCACAGATTTCTGCCTTAAGACCCCACCCCCACCCCGGAAAGAGACGGTGTAAAGAAATCGTGAGAGGGAAAGACAGACAGACAGACAGACAGAGAAAGGAGCAGAGAGCCAGCAAGAGCACTGAAGTGTACACAAACCAATTCCTCTTCACTGAGCTCGGGGGAGCAGGTGGATTGCCCCAAAATCACAAGCCCTCTTTGGGCCAGCTTCATCAACAGCTGTGGCCTATTCAATCACAGAGAAGCAGCAGGAGAGAGGCACTTGACCCTAATTTGATGAAAAGGTGGCCATATTAGAGCAGTATGCCCATTTCATTTGAATTTCAGATGAATGTGGGGTTTTTATCATTATTATTATTATACATCTTAGACATACTTGTACTGAAAAAAAAAAGTTTTCTGAATCTGGAATTCACATTTTCCTGGGCATCCTATATTTTTTATCTGTTAGCACAGGTGCCCCAGCAAAAAGAGAAAGAGCAGACCTGGGCATGAAGATAGGAACGCACACAGCAGCACTCACCCAGACTCGGGGGTGGGGCACTTCTCAAAGTATGGTAAACAGACTACCAGCACTGCCCTTGGCCATAAATTGTTGGACATGCAAATTTTCTAGGCTCCACCCCAAAACACACCCTACCTGAAATCACAGCAACAGAGCTAGGAATCTCCCCACGAGGCCTCAGATAATAGGGTAGCAGGCTCCAGTCTGAAGTGCGGCAATCTGAACAGGCTGCAGAGATGCAATTGTGGGTGCCTTTCATGTCCTGCCTTCTGGCCTCAGCTTTAAACACCCCTACTTTACACCCCAGTGGAAGAAATAGAACCCTAGAAGGCTTGTGGCTACATGCAGAATATGCATGCTTCTGTACACTCAAGTATACACATGCTCTCTCTCTCTCTCTCTCTCTCTCTATCTATCTATCTATCTATCTATCTCACACACACACACACACACACACACACACACACACACAAAGAGACACATAGTACACGGTTATACAGACATGCCCTTCTGTCTTGTATGTGGTGCTATCCAAAGGAAAGGACACAGATTCGTGTTTTATTAGCGACATTCTTCTTGACCCAGGCTGTAATACCATTCCAAGTCTGTTAAGGAGCGCTGCATTTTGAATCTGAAGTGTGTGCATAGGCCCATGATTTGGGTGCATGCTCCCCAGCAACTGGGGCTTCTAAGGGGACTGTAGAGCCTTAAGAGACAGGACCTAGCAAACGTCTAGAGGTGGGGCTTAGAAGGTTTTAGCCTGGTCCCTAATTCTGGCTATTCTCCTTCCTGCTCATCAGTGATGTGAGAGGCCTCTACCACATGCTGCCACCACCGTGAATTCTGCCATGCCCTCCCTGCCATGATAGATAGACTGAGACCCTCACAAATCATGAGTGGAAATAAAGCTGTCTTCTCATAAACTATTTCTGCTGGGTATTTTGTCACAGTATCACAATGAAACTGACACAGAATGTGAACAACTCTCCCAGAACCCCAGAACCTTCCAATGCTGGCCCATGCATGGCTTCTGATTTGCAGCTCTTTCAACTTTCCAAAGTTCCCATCTATCAAGCTGTACTTGCTATGTGGCTAGAACAGAAGCTAATGAGTGGCAGTCTATAGTTGTACACCATGGCCAGGGGCCTGCCGATCAGAATGGTAGCATCACCAGTATTGCTTAGTGTCAATGACTAGGACACCTGAACACTTTGAAGAAGGTAAAGTGTTCCCAAGAAGAGTAACTGACTCAGGATGTACTATACAGACACCACTTTCTAGGACTAGGTGGACACCTGGCCCAGACTGGATCAACTGTAAAACCGCTTTCTCTTGGCCATTATGGTTCAAATAGGGCCCCTGACTAAGCTTTTCCTGATGCAGCATGCAAGAAAGAACATTATTTGCTTTCTGATTTCCAGACTTGAGCACAAATATACCAAGTCCACAGTTGTGGTCTTGGGGTCACATTAAAAACACTTACATAGCAATTTGAATAAAGAAAGGGAAAAAAAGGAAAGAGGGGATGGAGAGGAAGGAAGGAAGGGAGGGGAGGGAGGAAGGGGAGGAAGGGATAGGGAGACTTTTTCCCTTGCTTCCTAGGATACACGTCTATCACTTATATATTTTATTTGGTAAGCCAATCAATTATTTTTATTTTTAATCTAGCTGAGTCTGTTAGTCAAAATAAAAAAAAAAAAAGTATTGACTACTACTTAGCTTCACTTTCTGCTATTATAAGGCTTTCTCTGGCCAACCTCGAAGCAACCAGGAAAAAGTGCACCATGAAACGGTTGCATGGAAGTCCGAGGAGATGGTTCAGTGGATAAAGAGCTTGCCCCACCAGCGTGAGAACCTGCTTCCAATCCCCAGCACCCGCATCAAATGCTAGGCAGGGTGACATGTGCTTGTGATTCTGTGGCTGGGGAGACAGAGGCAGGAGGATTCCTAAAGCTCACCAGCCAGTCAAGCCCAACAGAGATGAGAGACCCCGTCTCAAATGAAGGGAACAGGTGTCCTTCATCTCATCCTCTGGCTTCCATATTTACACATGGACACACACCCCAGCCATGCCCCAAACAAAGACACACATCAAAAAATAATAATAATTCATTAATTAATTTTAAAAACCTGCCCCCAGGAGCTCACTTCTGACAACTACCACACACAGCCCAACCTGACATGAACCCAGACTGGTAACACCTCAACCTTTCCCCTGCCTCAGGAGCCCTCCCCAGCCAAAGTAAAGCCAATCTAAGGCAGCTTCACCCCTTCCCCATTCAAGAAGCCTGCTCCAGCTAAACTATGGCATGAGACACAACCCAGCAGGAACCCAGACAAGCGGCCCCGCCCCCCATGACTGTACAGCTGCCATCCTCAGCAACTGGGTACAGTTGCCATCCCCTGCTTAGAGTCCTCTGCAACTGAACCAGTGCAAACTGGCCTGGCCCAGCACAGATCCGGACAGGAAGTACTGCCCCAACTGACCAGCTATAAGCAACCCAACCTGGCATGAACCAGTAACACACACACACACACACACACACCTCTTCTCCCCCAAGTATTCTCTAAGTTGCCCAGTTCTCTGCTTACCTTCAGGCCCCAGCTTTGTGGGCATATAACATGTAGCAAGACACATTAAACAACCTAACTCCAGATGTCCAGGTCTCATCAGAAAAGCAAACATAAGCAATACAAAAGAAGAAGGAAAAGGAGGAGGAGGAAGAAGAGGAGGAGGAGAAGAAAGGAAGAAAGAAAGAAAGAAAGAAAGAAGAGAAGAGAGAGAGAGAGAGAGGAGGGAGGGAGGAGGGAGGGAGGGAGGAGGGAGGAGGAAGGAAGGAAGGAAGGAAGGAAGGAAGGAAGGAAGGAAGGAAGGAAGGAAGAAAAAGAAAGGAAGAAAGGAAGGAAGGAAAAAGAAAACAGCAGTCTCATAGTCCCCAGAGACAGAAATTCAAGACACAGGATTCAAAAGAACAATTTTAAATATGTTCAAAGAGGTCACAGAATTTAAAAAGTACAAATTTGAATGAACTCAGAACAGTAATAAACTGATTGTAGCCCTAGTAAACACAAACAAAGATCTGAATGAAGTAAGGAAGCTCATTCAGGATTTGAAAATAGAATTCAATGAAGAAGTAGAAATATCAAAGAAGAAAACTCAACCTGAAATGAAGCTGGAAATGGAATTTTCCACTAGTCTAATAAAAAGTTTAGTGGATAGTTTCACTAACCAAATGGATCATGTAGACAACAGAATATTTGGGCTTAAAGATGAGTTAGAGGAACTGGACCATTCAACCAAAGAAAATGGAAAAATAAAAATTTAATGCACAAATAGACCATTCAGGATCTGTGAGATAGCATAAAAGACCAAATCTATTAATTATAGGCATATAAGGAGAATAATTTCCATGTCAAAGTCATAGAAAATATTTTTAATAAAATCATAAAAATTTCCAAATCTTGAGAAAAATATGTCCATACAGGTATAAGAGGCCCAAAGAACACAAAACAGGCAGGATCAGAAAAGAATATTTATTCACATGTGATGATTAAAATATAAAAAACAAAAACAAAACCACATAATAAAGAAAGGACATTGAAAGCTTCAAGGGAGAATGTTAAGTCACATACAAAGGCAAGCCCATTTGAATAACACTTGATTACTCATAGAAACTTATAAAGTCTGAAAGCCTAGGAAAGATATATTCTAAGCTCTGAAAGATCATAACTGCCAACTGAGAATATTAAACTCAGAAAAGCTATCTTTTATAAGTAAAGGGGAAATAAAAACTTTCCATGATAAAAACAAACCTAAAGGAATTTATGACCATTAAGCCAAGTCTACAGAGGATGCTGGATAGAACACTTGGGATTGAAGAGGAAGATAAATACCTCCAAGAGACTAGAGGGAAAAATATACACTACCAGGACAATTCATCATAGAAACTAAGAAAATATCACAAAGTCATCAAAACTACAGAAATTAATATATGCCTTTCAGTAATAACTCTGAATAGTAATGGTCTCAACTCCCCCAACCAAAAAATAAAAATACAGACTATCAAACTCAATTAAAAAACAAGATCCATCTTTTTGCTGCTTCCAAGAAACATATCTTACCATCAAGGGAAACATCCGCTTAGAATAAAGTTATTGAATGGAAAAGAGCACTACAAGCAAATGGAACTAGGAAACAAGCATGCATAGTTATTCTGATACCTTAGAAAGTAGACTTCAAACCAAAACTGGTAAGAAGAAATAAAGAAAGCCACTTCATGCTTATCAAGGGAATAATCAGCCCCTTAAGAGGATATCAATTCTAAGCATATATACACCAAACACAAGAGCACCAATTTATAAAACAAGTGCTACTCAATGTAAAGCAACAAATTAGCCCCAACACAGTAATTGTAGGGGATTAAATTCCCCAACCTCACCAACAGACAGGTCATCCAAACAAAATTTAGATAGAGAATCATTGGAAGTAAATGACGCTATAATCAAATGGACTTAGTAGACATCTACAAGACATTCCACCAAAACAGTAAGTAATACACATTCTTCTCAGTAGCACATAGAATAGTCTCTAAAACAGGCCACAATGTAGGACACAAAACAAGCTTTAACAAATACAAGAAAATGGCAATAACTTCCTGTATTCTGTCTGGCCACAGTGGAATATAACTAGATATCAAGAGAAGAAAAGTACACCAAGTACATAAACACACGGAGACTAAGCGGTACCCTATTAAATGATAATGGAGTCATTGAAAAAAAAATCAAGAAGGAAATAAACCTAAGACTGAATGAAAATGGAACCACAGTATACCAAAACCTATGGACATAATGAAGGCCATCCTAAAAGAAAAGTTTATAGTGCTAAGTGCCTGTATCAAAAATTCTAAATGATTTCAAATAAAAGAACTTAATGATGTGCTGTAAGGCCTTAGAAAAGCAAGAACAAACAAAATAACAGATGAAAATCATTAAGATCAGAACAAAAATTAATGAAATAGAAATTATATAAATAGTATAAAGAATGAATGAAGCAAAGAGCTGGCTCTTTGAAAAGATAAACAAGACTAACAAACTGTTAGCCAAATTAACTAAAGGGGAAAAAAAGAGGAACACCTAAATTAATAAAACTGAGATGAAGAGGAAGATATAACAGATACCAATGAAATTCAGAAAATCATAAGGTGTATTTTAAAAACATATATTCCACTAAATTGGAAAATATAAAAGAAATGAATGAATTTCTAGATGCGTATGACCTACCAAAATTATACCAAGAAGAAACGAGGAATTTAAACAGACGTATAACCAACAAAAAGACAGACGCAGGAACAAACAGTCTCCAAACCAGGAAGCCCCCAGGATTTCTCTCTGGTTAACACAAATGCAAAAATTCTCCTTAAAATGTTTGCAAAATGAACTCATGGCAAATTTCTACCAGACCTCTGAAAAAAAGAACTACAACCAATACTATCTAAATTATTCCCAAAAAAATAGAAAAGGGGAACTTCTTCCAAACTCTTTTTATAAAGTCAGTATTACCCTAATACCAAAACCAGACAAAGACACAGTAAACAAAAAAGTATGCAACAATCTCCCTGATAAACACAGTTGCAAAAATTCTCAATAAAATACTTGCAAATTGAATTCCAGATCACCTCAAAAAGACCACACATTCATTCCAGTAATGCAGGGGTAGTTCAGCATCCCTAAATCAATAAACATGAATTCATGCAGTACTGCAAACCTGCTCAAAAAAACTATGACTGAAGAGCCCTTGGGCCCCAGCAAAGAATCTACTTGCTGCTTGGCTGGATTGACATAGCATCAAATCACCTTCTAAATATATGTTTGCACCCACAGTCAAAGGATACTCTTGCCCCTAGTCAGAGAAGCCTTTCTTCACAATGAACAGAGGTGAATGCAGAGACCCATGGCTGCACAAGCCGCTGTTAATTAAGGATGGTTGAGGGATCAGCCCTAAACAAGATATTAATGCTCTTTGGTTAGCCTTGTCAATGTGACACAGCCTAGAGTCTCCTGAAGAGGAGACTCAGTTGAGGGATTGACCAGATCAGATTGGCCTGTGGCCATGTCTGTGAGTGACTGACTGTTGATTGATTCAGAACAGCCCAACCTGCTGTGCGTGGTACCATCCTTAGGCAGTTGGGCCTGGGCTGTGTAAGAATGCTCGCTGAGTGAGCCAGAGAGCACACAAACAAGCAGTGTTCCTCCGTGATTCCTGTCTCAAGTGTACGACCTGAATGACCTCAGTGATGGGTTGTGACCTGAAAGTGTAAGCCAAATAAACCCTTTCCTCCCCAAGCTTCTTTGGGTCAGAGTATTTATCACAGCAACAAAACGAAACTAGAACATGTATCATTCTCTTGAGGACCAGGGAACATTGTAGAGGGGGAAGCATGCAAGAGCCCTAAGACAGGGGGAGAGGCTACAAAATATTGTCATCTCAGACTGACACAGCAATCACAAACCCACAGCAGCTGCACCTGTTGGCACTGGACATGGCACAAGTTGGGCCCACCCAACAGTCAGCCATGGATAGGGAGGGAACTCACTGGGCTTTTCCACTTCCTGCTTAACTACTGGTAACTAAGAGATTGTGGGAGAAGGGATCGTAATATACAGTTGTAAACCTTTAGTGAGCCCGCCAGGCTCAGATGGATAGTTCTAAGCCATATTCACACATACAACCTTGGCTAAACTCTACTAGACATAAAATAAAACAAAAAAATCATGAATATGGAAGACAGATTTATAGAGAAGGGGGACTGGCTAAGATAGGAGGTAAATAAGAGAAGGTATGGGGGTAGGGAGAATAACCAGGATGCACTATATGCATGTATTGAATTATTAAAGAACAAGATGTATTAAATAAAAGATGTTCACATGGGGATGCAGCTCCAGGGTAGAACAAATGTCTAGAGTGGGCAAGTCTTAGGTTCTATGCCCAGCATGGAAAGCACAATGATCACAGGCCAAGAATCAAGTCCCCAGGGGGTCTGTAATCCATGCAAAAGAGGAGGATGCCAGGAGCATTCAACAAGAGCAGTTTTGGAAGTAGACACCGGCCAGTTTAATCAGGGAAGAGCCACTCGGAAAGCCCTCAACACTGCGGAAAGAAACATCACTATGAAAAAATGACGAGGATATGGGTTATGTCTGTATCTAAAATTTTAAATATGGAATCATGTTGAGGGATTAAAAAGCAGCAGCCAGCATGGTTTATACCCGCTGGTTACAAACAGGGAAAATGTTAAGCTGAGGACTGAGGAAACTCATAAGGAAATTTCAAAAGACACTGTTCATTGTGTTCTCTTTTAATAAACTTGCTTGGAAGTTGTAATTATTTCTTGAAGTTTAATTGAACGAAGCCTTGGGAATCCTGGCTTATTATAAACAATAATTTTTCTAGGCCTTCTGTTAGAGAAAATGTTCTCAGTTCTGAGAGTATCAGCAAATTCAACCCATTCTATCCTGAGACAAAGAGTCAGAGAGAAGCCCCAGTCTTAAGAGGGCCAACTTTTGACTCTCGGGCAGCCCAGTTCATGGGAGTGGCCATGCTGGAGAAAGACTTGATGCTGACTGAGGAAAGGTTTCCAGACATCCTGAGCATGAAACTGCCCAAGAACCTCCCTCTTCTCCTTGAGATCTTCCATGGAAGAATCTAGTCATGACATCCAGTCTCTGACACAACCACCCACTGGGTTTGAACCTTGCTCAGCTTGGTCTGAATGACCTACTCAGGTCATTCAATGAAGCCTTGTTTTTCTCACCTGCTAAATTGAGGCAGCAATGGCATTTAGCTCATGTGGGCCCTAGACAGATTCCATGAGCTATCTGATGATGGTGTGGAAGTGTCTGGATAGTGTCTGGCACAGTGGGTGCCCTGCTAGCATTTGCTAGTAAGGGGATAGATTTGAAGGATGCCACTGACCTGGGCATGAGCTCTGTTCCTCCATGCCAGAGTCACAATACCTCTGAACAATAGGTACCACAACAGCACTTCACTACTCTCCATATAGTGCCCTGACAACAGTGCTCCAAAATCAGCATCCTCGTTGCAGTTTTACAGATAAGGAAATGGAGGTCTAGAAAGACAGATCAATTCACTGAGTAGCACTGTACCATGTTAACGGATTTAAGTTCATATCAAAACTCCAAAACCAGGAGGTTTTCCCTGCTGTGCTGTCCATAGCTTTCCCATATTTCTCAGCTCCTCACTTCCACACTACAACATTCTGAAGCCACAGAGAGAGTGTTCTCTTCTGGGGCCACGCCAGAAAATGACTGGGTACCCCCTTCCTCCATTCTCATCCAGTCTGAAGTGCACACCATCTCTCCTCCAAGGGAGCCAAGAAGGTGTCCATGGGAAATAATGGCCTGAAAGAGGCTGTGGTTACAGCCACTGGCCCTCAGCTGACCAGAAGCACTCACTCAGACCTAGTCCTAGACCTGTATGCCAACCCCTGTGAAGGACCCACACCTTCTCTTGGAAAGAGTCAACAGGACCTAGATGGGGCAAAGGCCGACCCAAGCCCACCTGGATCTCCCCATGAGGATGCCCAGGGACAGCAGTCAGGCCACGTCTTTCTCCACGAGACTGTCACTGGATGCACTCATTCTTGTCCTTCAAAAACATATCCTTGTTTTCCCACTTCTTCCCCACCCCTTCACCTGTGTTCCAAACCTATTATTACTGGGTAAGAGGAGAAAGGAATTAAATGTATGCATCATTTGATTTTAATTGAAGGACTGTTCTATTTCATTGAACTGCTAAGTAAGCCGAACAGGAGATTGTGTTTACATAAGCAAACCCCAAGTCACTATAGACTTGCTGTCACATTAAGTCAATACTTATGAAGGCTCTCTATTTAATTATTCAGTGAGGATTGACTTATTATTGTGTTAAGAGTGTGGTTAGCCTTGAGCTAGGTAGCCAGCCAGCTGAAAGATTTCTTTCAACTTTCTCTGAATGCTGATATGGTTCTTGCTAGTGGTGTGAGGTTAGGTTTCTTCCCTTTTCTCTCCCCGCCCCTGCCTCCCTCCAGCTTCAGGGCAATGCATTTCAAGTCCATCTCTCTTTGGTTGGGGGTAGCAGGTGATCCCGTGTGGTTGACCTTTCAAATGGCCTTCCTAGGTCGAGGTAATTTGCCCTAAGAGCTGAATTCTCATACAGTTAATGCCTCTCTTCTTCGTATAGCAATTCTAGCCTTTATTCTTCCCATTTCTGACTCTGAGGGCCTCCTACTCAACATCCCAGAGCCCTTTCCTGCCTGCCTGTTATTCCTAGCATTTACCCTCCATTCAACCTCCTCAAAATGTGTTTCTCCATCTTTGTGTCCCATACAAACCCCCATCACTCCACAGCATTGCTTTAAAGGTTCAAAGATTCTTGCATCAGTCTTTACGTGGGAAGGAAAATCCAGAGGTACATACTTCACCTCAACTTCAGACCAACCAAAACAGCAGCATGACACAAAAGCTAAGAGCTGCTTGAACCCAAGTCACCTTGGTTCAAACTCCCTCTCTGCCAATCACAAAAGGTACATACTCGGGTACTAAACTTATACTCCTTTGACTAAGCATCCACATCCACAAAAGATGCTAATGGATTCTGAGAAGAATAACAGAGGTTGTCATGAAGCACCTGGGACTAATGCTTAGCATGTTGGCCCCAGCTTTTGTGAGTATCCCTCTGTATATTGAGAGTAACAGTCCCATGAAGGAGAAACTCCTGGACTTCTATGGTCCACCATGTACCACCCTGACTCCCAACCATAACTGGAATCACCTCCATCACCTCATCTCTCCTCAACTCCTCCTCTCTCCCTTCCCAAAGCCATCTAGCAACATCAATGGTACATTTCCCAACCTTGTTTCATAAATCTCCTTTAACATTCCACTTGCCAAAAATACCTTCCTCCAGCCATGTCCTCCTTAAAGATCTCCGCTAGTTCTGAAAATTCTAAATTCAGGTCACATACCATCTCTTCCAGAAAGCCTGAATATCTTTATCTATCTCTGAATGTGTTCCATAAACTCCAGTCATGGCTTGTATCATCTATCGTAATTTATATTTTTTTCTCTGTACCCAAGGCTGGCCTCAAACTCCTGATCCTCCTGCCTCTACTTCACAAATAGTAGCTCATTTTTCATGTTTCACTTAAACAATGGGTTTAAGTCTTGAAAAACAAAAAACAATGGGTTCTTTCAGAACAAAAACAGTCTCATCCATGTTTAAACCTTCAGTGCCCAAAGGTATATGAGATGCACAACAGTGACTCATCGGCCATTGGATGGAGGGCTAGATGAAAGAATGAATGGATAGATGGGTAGACAGGAGGGTGGTTGGGTGGATATATAGATGTGAGTGAACAGATGGTGGGTGAGTGAGTAGGTGGGTGAGTGGATGGATTAATGGGGACTACATGGAAGGCTTCCCTTTAGGCAGCAAGAAATTGGAGAACACTGCTTCCCTTGAAAAATAAAATCACGGGCAGATTTCTAGCTGTCAGCATAGCAAAGTGTGTCAATGCTGCATGTACTTGGACACTAAGATAGCCTAAGCCCCAAACACTGCCTGCATTGAACTTATCTTTTCACCCCACCCCTCCGTGCTCCTGCCTGGTGGTTGTTAGGACTTAGAAATGTCTCTCTGCCATCTCTGGTAATAGCCATCCACTAAAGGAGACCCCAGTGCCCTACAAGAATTAACACACATCCTTAAGCACCACTCTTAACATGAAGAAGTGCCTTGGGGACCTACAGAAAAGAAGCCAATGTGTCCCTATTCGGAAAAGGAGGGCTAGTTAAAGGATCCACTCTCCAACCAGCAGAAAAGCAAAGAGGCCAGTGATGGAACAGAGTATTGGGGTCAAACACCTGTGCTTACATACCACAAACCCTCAAAACATTGCTGCACCTCTTAGTGTCCTGGTGGCTGTGACACATATGTCCAGAAGATACGGGGGGTAGGGGGAGGGTTTACAAAACACGATCATGTCTACTCAAGTACTTCTGCAAAGTAAAATATAGTGTGTACACACTTATCACACTTCCCTTCTAGGAAAAATAAAAAGAGAACATGCAGTTCAATTCTCATCTTTGCCTGGCTGGATAGACAAGACCCCTGTGCAAGGGCTGGAGGAAGAAGAGGTCCAGTGAAGGCAGAGCAGAGAAGCAGCTTATGATGCGGCATGGAGCCACCAGGAAGCAAGAAAGAACAGGTATGGCTGGAGTCTGTTCTGAGAAAGTACAGGGACCCTTGGGCCCTCAGCCCCCTCCTCCTGGGCTTCCATTCAAGCCTTTTAAAATGAACTGCATAAACAAATATTTTCCAATCAGGCAAATATCCGGGCAGCTACGCCGCCACTAGGCGTCCTTCTCATTATATAGACTAATGAGAACACTGTGTTTCTCAGGAGCAATTTATCAAGGCAACATCCATTATAAATGACATTTTTCCTGAACTAACAAAGGATGTGAGGCTGGAGAAACTGGTTAAAAGGAAATGTTTAGCTGATTCCAGAAACCATTTAGAAATTAATTACCAACCCCTTTGCTGGCCCTACTTTCTCCTCTTTGTACTATTTTTCTGCCTTGGACCCCCTACCCTGTCCACCCACCTCCAAGGGCCTAAGCCAGGATCCTGGGAAGGGAGCATCGGCTGGCTCCTGGGAGAGTGCTGCCTTTTGGGAGGGCAAAGTCTTAAGCAGAAGCACTGGAGCATAGAAGACCAGATTATTTGTGGTCCCAACTTGCTGATGCAAGAAGAAAAATACAGCAAACTGCAGCTGCTGAACTCAGCTTTTTTTTTTCTTTTTCTTCCTTCTTTCTCCTTCGCTGAGGTTAGTGTTTTACCAAAAAAAAAAAAAAAAGGGCTTTGAAACAAAAATAAAATCTATAAACCAGGGGCTTCCAACCTGTCAGCATAAGGTCAGGCACACAGATTACTACATTCAGGATGGAGCACAGACCCTTTGGCTTACCTGCATGCTCTCTCTCTCTCTCTCTCTCTCTCTCTCTCTCTCTCTCTCTCTCTCTCTCTCTCTCTTTCTCTCTCTCTCTTTCTCCTCTGCCCTCCCCGCCCCCCCACCCATACAGCACACAAACACATACACTCAAGTGTGTGTGTACACATGTGCATGCACATAGGCCTTGCTATCCTAATAGATGCATGCAGTGCATACAAAGTCACTCACCCTTAGATCAAAAGTCTTCATCTCACCCCAGCCCTTCATCCACCCCACCCCAATTAGGAGCCTTTTCCCTAAGTCCTGTATCTCAGGTGTTCTCTCCACATCCACCCTTTAGCTCGACTGTAGATCTCCCTCTGACATCACAGGGCTGGGCTCCAGGTTGGTCCAGGACACTTCATGGGCTGTGTGCATAGTGATGACTCCTTGGAACTCCCGAGAGTCTGGCAACTGGTGGTCATTCCCATTAGAGAGTGGACTAGATGCAAATCAGAGGGGACACAGCAGACTGCTCAGGCCAGGACAGCAAGTAGCCACTTAGAAATGCTTCCTATGCTAGTTTTCTCATCACTGTCATGAATCCTCCATAGAATCATCTTAGGGAAGGAAGGATGTGTTTGGCTCACAGTTCAGGAAATACAGTCAATCATGGCAGGGATGGTATGGTAGCTAGAATGTGTCAGTTCACAGCATCAAAAATTTGTGACATGGCTTGCCCATATGTTACCAAACAGGAAGTAGAGAACTAGGTCAGAATCAGAGCAGACCTAAAACCTATAGAGCCCACCCCTTGACCCTGAGTCCATAAGATTTTTGCATACCTCTCCAAACTATACCACTGGTTGGAAACCAACTCTTCAAACACATTCAGGGGACATTTCACATTCAAACTATAACCTTTGTCCTCTAGAAACTCCTACTATGAAGAACTAAGCATCAGGTCCCTGGAGCTTCTGGGGATTTGAACTAAAATGTCTAACTCCAACGAAAGAGGCTTCAACTGTAGGGCAGAAGAAAGATGTTGACAGCTACGTGATGATAAAACCGCATGCAAGGTGAAGCAAGGAGGCAATTCCTTAGCCTGTTGAGTATTTGCATATATTTATCTTAATGCCTTCAGCTCCAAGTACCGTGCAAACTTCTCATGTCTACTGAGGTCCTTCATACATGCCCTGCCTGAGGCTCAAGGGATGGATGTACAAGAATACAAGGTACAAATGAAAGAAAATCCTGGGTGGAAACTGAGACAGGAGTGAGGCTGGGACCCTAAGGAGAGATGGCAGACCAGCAAAGCCAAAGGTACTGGAGAGAGCTAGAAATGAATAAGGTAATGGGAGAGTATGGATGAGTAGGTCCTGAAAAGAGAGTCAAGAGATGCCCTAGAGTATCAAGATGCAGAAGCCTTCCCAGGACAGCTAGACTCCAACATAGGAAAGAAGGAAGCCCCTGAGTGCCCACCACCAGCCTCTCATTTTCTCCCGGGGGGTAAGTAGTAGGGAATCCCTGGGACAACCATTTGAAAAGCCTTTGGCCCCAACAGAAACTTTGACTCAGAAGGTACATCCCAAGACTGCTCACTTAGTGTTCTTCCCAGCCACCTCAAAAAATGGTCAAGCCTTGATACTACTAGACATTTCCACTTCCTGTAAAACAAAGCAGTTCCTTAATCCCACTTCTGAAGGGGGATCTGAGGTAAGAAATGGCATCTTACTATGTGAGCCAGGGTGAAGTCTCTGGCAAGGGCCAGAAGGCAGGGCTGACTCAACAAACAGCCCCAGCTGAGGAAGCCAAACAAGACAGAAGAAACAGAAGAGGGTGGAGCAGCTGGGAAAGTAAGCCAAAAACTGCAGCCCAGGCCTGGGCAGACAAGAGGGTGGCCTACACAAATGGATTACATCCTCAGTATCACATGGATGAGGGGTAGATGCAGGAAGTATATCAGGTTGATGACCTCTGACCTCAGGCCCCTGGGAATAATCCTCCTGCCTCCTACACAGGAAGTGAGCCTGACCCTGCAGATGTTCCTCTACAGGAGCTGAGCATTTCTTGGAGTTCCTTCTTGCTGCCCCAGACTAAGCCTTCTGTGTATGTCCTAATAGGACACCTGCATTTCATACAGATATTTCTGGAAGTGGTCACGTAGGAAAGCAAGAATAGAAACTGACTGATCATCACTCTGGCCTGGAGGGCAATGAGTTCTGATATGCAAACATCTACAGCAGAGAGAAAGGTAGCCAGCTGCATGGCTGCCAGGAGGGATCTTCTACAAATGTCTGGTAGATATATTTCTCTGAAGCAGTACGTCTGCAAATAATGAGCTGATGAAGATATTGTCCAAGGCCTTAGACAGAGCCCTTCTGAACAGAAAGACAAATTGGGAATGGTAAGTCAAGACCAGGTGGTGGTCTGCAGGAGAAGGATCTGTGTCAACAGTGGATCTATGTACATAGCACAGAACATAAACCAAGTCAAAGTCAAGGATAATCATGTCTGGGGCATTTACAAATTGATAAGTCAGGTTGCCCTTCCTTAGAACATACCCTTAACTATGACTATAACACTGGTGGATGCATAATAGCATCCTAGAGAGAGAGACTCTGTAGGATATATTCTATGTCTCAAGCAGGCTATGATGGTGCTGCATGGCCCAACCAGAACCCTAGACCACTGGCTTTCCGAGTCAAGATTCTAGAGTTCCTCCCAAAATTCAGCTCAGACAATTATCAGTGAGTTGCTGTAATGACAGGATACTGAAGCGCTGAGTGGCTTCAAGAGGGCAAAGAGGCCAGAGGGGATATCCTACCAAGAAGCCCAGCACTCAATCCCAGATGGGGGAGAGGGCCAGGCTGAGCCAGCCCAGATACTTGAACTAAAACCTGCACTTTGCAAACTGGCATTTTTATGCTACTTATGTTTTCTATAATTATTTCTTTTTAGCCCTGCCTTTGCATTTGCTGAGAAACCTACCAAACTAATAATAAACAATCACAGCTAACAATTTGGAGTGTTTACTATGTGTCTGCTGAGCACTTCTAAAAGCATTAATATGCTTAATCCTAGTAAACACCCCGAGATAGGCAGGCAATGCAAAATGCCCCAGTTGACAGAGAAAGAAAATACACTCAGAGATGCTGACTCACAGCTCCACTGGAAAGTGCTGGAGCTGGACTGGAACCCGGGTCCATGAGTGGAGCAGGGCCAAGGGTTCTGGCTCCTTCAGAGGGATGGGCAAGGCTGGCTGCTGTTCAACATGCATTGAGCATTGCCTTTGGGGCAGGAAACAGGTAGTGGTAACAGAGTCCCACCGAGTCACCAGGGTGGGGCTGATGGCCACAAAGGCAGGGCCACAGCTGCCTGACCTAGAACACTGTAGCCCTTCCTTTGAGTCATCTGGACTCCACCCAGGGGGTTCTGAGACTTTCTTTTCATGAAGAAGCTTGGCCCTACACAGTGCCAGCCCACCTGCTCTAGGTCTCTGCCCTCAAAATCACGCTTCCTCTCGCCATTTCCTCTACCTAGGCTACCACACTAGGAATCCCTCTTCTCTGGCACCCCTTCCCAGGAAAGCCTTCCTCGGCTCTCTAGCAGCACATGCCCATCTACGCACCCTCCCATGGGCTCCTCAGAATTTTATTCATTGTCAAGTTTGCCAGGCCCCACCCACCATGTGGGAGACAACCCATAGCGACGTGACCATTGTTCTCTGGCTGGTGACTCCCGTGAAGAAGTGGGAGCCCCTCCCTCGCTGTATTACCTCCTGTTAACAGACCTAAGAAATCACCACAAACTGTGTGACTTGAAATGACAGTTCCTTGTCCTCTCTTAACTCGGGAGATGAGATACCCAAGCTCCTTTTGAGGGCCGGGCTCCCTTTGATGGTTCCATGTTGGATCCTTCCCATCTCCTCCAGCTGCCGGGGGTTCGGCACTCCCTGGCTTTTAGTGTCATCTCTCCAATTTCTGGATCTGCTGTCACAAAGCCTTTTCTCCTATGTGTCTCTACATCCTCCCTTCCCCCACAAGGACACCAGCCATTGGATTAGGGGCCCATTCTCCTACAGTACGGTCCTAACAGTCTCCTACAATATGGTCCTAACAGTCTCCTACAGTATGAATGGTCCTCACATTCTCCTACAGTATGGATGGTCCTCACATTCTCCTACAGTATGGATGGTCCCCACATTCTCCTACAGTATGGATGGTCCCCACATTCACATTCTCCTACAGTATGTGTCCATTCTTCGTATGGATGGTCCCCACATTCTCCTACAGTATGGATGGTCCCCACATTCTCCTACAGTATGGATGGTCCTCACATTCTCCTACAGTATGGATGGTCCTAACAGTCTCCTACAGTTTGGATGGTCCTATCACCTAACTGATTCTGTCTGAAAATGCCATTCCAGATAAGGCCAAGTTCTGAAGTTCTAGTTCATGAAGTAGACATGAATGGGGGGAGAGGCTACCCAATCTGCCATCTTCATGGAGCCCCTCCTAATCCCAGCTACCTTTGACATACTTCTCACATACCAGCTTGAATCAGATCTGAGTTCAACCTTCAGTGTGAGCAGCCTCCGCCAGAGACAGTTTCTAGTCTCCAAGCATCCTAGTCTCTAATGCCCACCTGGGACGAGACCCTGGTCCCCATGATAACTGGAAAGGGCTTGTCTTACCTCCGCATTCTTTGAGAATGCTAAGCAGCTGCCCTGGAGATGAAGATGAGGTCCAGTGTAAAGGTCCTAGGTGATATCCTGAGGAGTGAATTCTGTTGTGATCCCCTAACTTCTCTAAGCTCTTCCGGGGCAGACGGTGTGAGACTCTGGGCTCCATTCACAACTCCCAAAGAGACAAGCCAAAGAGCAGCCATGTCTACTTCTCATGTTCCAGCACACCCATCCTACCTCCACAAGGTTAAGAATATTTGGTCCCACACAGGACAAGGGTAATAGTCAGTCAGAGAAGGAAGGCAGCTATTGCTACTGACTGCCTGGCCACAGACTGTAGCCTCCATGCTGGGCCTTGCTCAGTCTTTGAGGCTTGGGCCAGCCCATCTGTTCTGATCACAACACAGTTAATCTGCAATGACATTCCATTCCCAAAGTCTGTCTGGACTCACAGAAAATATTTTGATTATTTTCCCAGGGATATGCTAATGAGGTTATTTGAACAGTAAGAAAAAAAATGCCAACTGGATGATAAAACAAGTCTGGATGGTGCATACAGGTCAATGGTGGGTAAATCCAGGCACACTTGATCTACTGTGGACAGACTTCTAGAGAATTCAGACACGATGGAGTTAATCACAGACAGATCAGGGGAAGTGAATGAGCTTGCTGGGTTCCCTGACCTGGGAGCTTCCTTCCCAGGCTGGGCACAGCAGGGACTCCAGGAAGAAGCCTGGGAAACCTATAATGGTTCTCAGCCCTCTCTAAAAAAAGAAAACTGGCCAGGAAACACTGGGGGAAAAAATGGATTCCTAAGCCCCACACCCAGAGATTTTTGTTTCCACAGATTTGAAGAGAAATCTGGAATCAGAGTTTTATTAAGCTCCACAGCTGACTGATGTCTGGGACCAGTGGACTTTGCTTGAAGAAACAGTGAAAATAATGAGGAGCTTGTACCTGTTCAGATTTCTGCTCCACCTTATTACTCTGTACCCTGAGGTTGCTCAGGGGCCAGTTGGAAGACACCCCACAATACCCACCACTTGGGGCAGGTCAAGACCCAAGTGCAGATCTGCCAGCCCCAGGGAACAAGCTGATCCTATGGCAGGCCCAACTCAGGACATGGCAGCCACTCTCTGTTTATCACCTCATCTTCCTGAGCCTTGATGTAGCAATAATAAACCTCTCGGCCTATTCTTGCTATTCTGGGGAGGGGGACATTTTGGACAAGCACCCATTCATAGCCGCCTACATGCTATGGGGAGCAAGGGCTACCCCTCCACTTCATATTCATGGGGAGTTGCCAAGGTTGTCTGTAAGCAATCCTTAAGTTGGAGAAAGATCGTAGAAGATGAAACTGGGGTCTGGGAGGCCACTGCCCTTCTGACTCCTTGAAGATTTTCTCATTCTACAACCACAGAGGATCGAGGCTTCGGTATAGAGAGACATTGTATAACGATGTTTGAGTCAACACTAGAAAGCAACAAGGTCCTTCCCACAAGTGACATCATAGCATCTCTGTTTGCATGAATGTGCTCCAAGACGCGTTCACATGACAACAAAATTGCCTGGTGACATGGTTTTCAGGTCTACCCCCACCATTAAGCAGCATGTGACTGTGATTATTAAGGACATGGCGATTTCCTTATAGGTAGCACCTACATTCATAGACACTTTGGGAAGACATACTGGCAAGTCTATAGACATGCTTGCACCGATAACCGATTTCACCAACTCCACACTCTGACTCGCTCAGGAAAATGCACTCACAGTGGACTTCACAAACATAGGCGGAGTCACCAGAAAACCTCTCTGTAATATTCCAGCCCCAAATCCCTAGGGCCACATCCCTCCCTAACCTGCCAGGTCCCTTGTTTCTGGGCTTACACAGAAGATGGCCCCAATACTTGCTGTTAGATAAGGAAAATTGAATTAACTCAGAGATATGGAACCCAGGATGCCCTAGAAAGGATACCTGTCATGCTAAGCCCCAGAAAGTCCCAAGAAGAGGAGAAGCTGCAGATGCTCCCCAACCACAAGGAAAAGGGGCTACAAAGGGGCTTCCTGAGGTTCACAGCATAAGGAGGGACATCTGGAGCCAGTTAGTCCTGTCTCTCACCTTGGAAAAGAGGGAGCTGTGTCCAGAAGGGAAGTGGCTAACCCAAGGTCTCCTTTCAGTTCTTCCCAGCACTTGAGTGAGTGAGAGCAAGGACAAGAGCCTGCATTAGAGCTGAAGAAGTCATCTTTGTCCCCTGAAGCACTGTCCCCATGTCCACATCTCCCTTGGTGACACACATGCACGGTATTCACACATGCACACTGTCCACATAGTCCTATACTCGAAGTCCTATAGTCCACATTCACAAAGCACGCAAAATGGCAATGAAATGTGAAAGTCCTGACTTTTCTATCTTGCCAGCTAGAAAAAGATAATAAATTTTATTACTTAAGTCCTAAACCTATGATTCTCCTGTAATAATTAACCATCGATCTTCATTGCCCATTTTACTTGATTGAGAATCAACTAGGAGGCTGTCTTCGTCAGGGTTTCTATTGCTGTGATGAAACACCATGACCAATAAGCAAGTTGGGGAGGAAAGGGTTTATTTGGCTTATACTTCCACAGCACTGTTCATCACTGAAGGAAGTCAGGACACAAACTCAAGCAGGGTAGGAACCTGGAGGCAAGAGCTGATGTAGAGGCCATGGAGGGGTGCTGCTTTTCCAGTAGGCTTTCTTTACATGGTTTGCTCAACCTTTCCTATAGAGCCCAGGACCACAGCCTAGGGATGGTACCATCCACAGTGGGCTGTGCCCTCCCCCAATGATCACTAACTGAGAAAATGCCTTACAGCTGGATCTGACGGATCCACTTCCTCAACTGAGGCTCCTTCCTCTCTGATGACTCTAGCTTGTGTCAAGTTGACCCACAAAACCAGACAGCACAGAGATCCACCTCTGGATTTAACTGAGTGAAAAAGACCCAACCTGAAGAGAAGACAGCAGCATCTCATGATACGGGATTCCAGACTGACTTAAAGGGTGGAAGGGGAAAGTCAACTGAACATCCACCTTCTCTTTACCCTCCTTCCTGATTCACCAAGATGCGGGGAATTCCACGAACTTCTCCATGCTTCCCCACTATGGTGGGCACTACTCTTTTGAGCCATGAGCCAAAACCAACCTTCTTCCCATGAGTTGCTTTTGGCCAGGTATTTAGTCACAGCAGTGAGACGGAACAAGTAACACAGACCCTAGGCTCCCTCACTCCCACTCCCAAATTCCAGAAATAAGGAAGTCTCCATTCAGGAGGCCCAGAATTTTGGGAGAGTATTACCTGTTTCCAGCTCTCCATTGTTAAACAAAGGCTGAGAGGTTGCACCCAAGACATTCAGTTTAGGTGTCCGTCAACAGATGAACAGCCGGTGAAAAATTGGGTAGATTGCTGGGCGGTGGTGGCGCACGCCTTTAATCCCAGCACTCGGGAGGCAGAGCCAGGCGGATCTCTGTGAGTTCGAGGCCAGCCTGGGCTACCAAGTGAGCTCCAGGAAAGGCGCAAAACTACACAGAGAAACCCTGTCTTGAAAAACAAAAAAAAAAAAAAAAAAAAAAAAAGAAAAATTGGGTAGATTCCAAAATGGAATACTACTCAGCTCTAAAGAAAAATGAGGTTTTAAAAATCACAGGAAAAAAAATGAATGGGCTTAGAATACATATTGTTGTAGGTCATACAGTCTCAGAAAGGAAAAACTCCATGTTCTCTCTCATATGCAGAAGCTAGCCAGTAATATAAGTATCTATTGAAACAAATGTACATGTGGGTACGACATAACATGTAAGAAAACAGACCAAAAAAGCTAAAACATAAGGAAAAAGGGGGCAAGACTTAATGCAGGTAATGGACACGAGTTACAAGAGAGGATATAAGCTGATTGTTTTTCTTGTTCTAATTCTGCCACGTGTTTTTGTTTGTTTGTTTGTTTGTTTGTTTGTTTTAGGTGGTGGATGAGTGCATAAAATATATTCAATATTGAAAAGTGTGAAGTTGAGCATAACTCTCCACAGCTTCCATTCAGAATGCCTCTTCTCACTATATAGAAGTTCACTGAGCTGCATAGACGTTGGGTCTAATTGATTCTGGTGTGTGATGTTTTTGTTTATTTGGAAATGTTTTTCTAATAAAGTTTATTTAAAAAAATGTTTTTAATGCTTGAGATGGACAGGTTTAGGCTCAGGCAGGACCCGGAAGTTCTGATCCAGCCTCTTCCCCTCCTGTGCTTCTGGCCCTCACTCAGCCTGCTTCTTCCACCAATGGTGCAGCATCTCTGCCCAGCCCCGTGGTGCCCTTGGGTAGAATGGTTGTTATTGACACTGTCACCAACAGCATCATTTGGCAAGCCAACCCCATTCTTACAATAAGTGATCTATGCTGATGCCACTACTCCACACAATAAGACCAAAGCCATCCTCACTCTGACTCCAGGGCCCACAGAGGGTGAGGAAAGGACGGAGCAAATCATTCTAGTACCAGCCATCGTGGACACTAAGGACAATATCATTCCACAGGGACGTGGAGGAATCTGAAGGGTCTACTAACCTGATCCATCTCAACAGCCAAGTCCGCTTCCCTTCCACAAGCCTTTCAGGGAGCTCTCAAGTCCCTTTTCCAAAGTCATCTTAAAATATGTTTTTTAATCTAAAAGGGCTCTACCGTAACAGCACATTTGTAGGTCACTCCTCTGGCAGCCTTCCAAGAACAAGGAAGGCACCTACATAGGCAAGATGAAGTTTGTCCACTAAACGAGATCTTTTGCTCCTAAGAAAATTGGTTCTCCCTCCGCTTACATCCTCAGGCCCCTGGTGCATATGTAATACCCACACTCCCGGTCATTCGGGTTTTCCATTCCTTGGGAAATGTGCAAAGGGGGAAGGTGACAGAAGTAAGATCACAGGAGGCCACGGAACCGTCAGCAAACCCAGAGAGCACAGAAACCAACAGGAAAGCACCGGTGCCCCAGCAGCTACAATCTCTAATTTAGGGGACAGAGCTCTCAAGACCGCCATGGGAGTTCACTGCACTCCACACCAGACCATGTACCACATGCTAGGGTTAATGAGCTGGCTACCATGACCCTAGGTCCAGAGCTCACAGTCTCACCATGAGAAGAGTCATATGTGAGTGGACAACATGGCGGAAACAGTCAACTCTTCCCTTCCTAAGGGTGCAGCAGATGGAGGAATGTGGAAAAACAGTAAGAGGTTTCCTTTCTTCCCACCTACCCCATAGCCACTCCAGGAGATGGGTAAGATTTTTGAAACTGGAAGGCCTGGGTGTCCCTCATGCTAAAACAAAGGATCATTTTCAAAATTCTCAAGAAGTGGACTGGTCATCAATGTGGGACAGGAATCTCAAGGTTGTACTGTCCTGGGTTCCATGAGGACACAGATGAAGGGTGCTACAGCATGGGGAGTCTATGGTCTGAGGCAACTACCTGGGGGAGGGGAGGAGGGGAAGAGCCCTAAGCAAATTTGATGCCAGTAGATGTCACAGCCATGGTACATGTGACTCCACCCTGAGCAGAGTATTTAACCAATCCAGGTCCACAGGAGAAAGCCCAGGCCCATGAGGCTGGCAGGAGGAGCAGACCACCGTCTGGCCCCCATCTAGGAGATTCCTGCAGGCCCCAGACCCAGAGTGTCAGCCCATGGGGCTGCATCCCTATAGCCAGGCAGAAGAGTGAGCCAGCTTCAGCAGAGTCACAAACACCAAGAAACACGAGCTGACCCCAGAGCATTGTAAAGAGAAGTCCATACACTTAACAACCGTGATGCCTCTAAGAATAGCTCTGATGGGATTGAAGCACATCACTACACCAGTGCAGGAAATGGAGATGGCAACTTCCTGGAAAAGACAGAGGTGCGGCAAAGAGGGGGTGACCACAAAGGACCTCTAATATGATTAGGCACTTCCCATTAAGCCAGCAGGACATCCAGACAAGGGCCCTGGCCCTGCAAGAGCCTAGAGACAGGAAAAGTGAGGTGAGTTACACATTCAGGGAGAACTGGATCGAAGTAGGCATGAGGACCAGGGTTGCCAGAGCCCAGATTCTTCTGGAACTTGCATCAAAGGCCCTGGGATTGGGGAGAAGAGGGGGAGAGTGTACACATTCATTCTACAAACATGGCCAGTGTTTGCTCACTGCCAGACTATGTGATTATAAAATCCCTTTCCAGATGGCTTGCTTGTCTGAGATGCCATAGACAACATGTATCCTGCCGGAGCAGTGGTATTCCCATCCCAGGTGCCACTCTGTGTTCAACTGGGCACAACCTGTAGGTTACGCCTGCTCCACCAGGCTCCCCACAGGTAAGCAGGTGCTACAGTGTTGGGCATTATCACGACCTTTCACACCTACCCACTATATCTCATTAATATGGAGAGTGGGAGTACACAGTGCCACCACCGGAGCATCCACCTAGCACCCCAACCCTGACGCCCTGCCCATCTGAATCTCCAAGGAGAGGGGACTGATCAGGACACAGCCCAGCCACGCCTGCATTTTCTGCACCTGTCAGGTTATCCCAGGTCCAGCAGGGCCCACAGCTGAGCTGGGCCCACTGGAAACCGTGCTCTAGTTAAAATACATCTATCTGCAGCATTCAGAAAATAGCCATCCACAGTATTGCTTTCAGCTATAATGGAAAACTGATGGCTTTTATCTCCCCAACTTTATGACTATTGATGGGATAGAGGCTGAGGTTTGATGACCATTTAATAGCCGACCCTGCGCCGTTAGAGGAGCATCAGAAAGCAATGAGAGCGCGGCGATGATTGTCTGGCAGAGAATTCGCCACCGAGGTCCAGGAAGCAAAACAACCACCCTCCCCAGGCTCTGACACAAGAAGGGAAAAAATCAAAGTCATCATCATTTGGTTTTACCCCCTCCTTTCTGCCACTGACCTCCGGAGTTTGATCCAAAGGGGAGGGAAATGGGTGGGAACTAAAGCAGGCCTGAATCCTCATGGAGAAAGGAAGGGGACTGCGTGTTAGAGACCCCCCTCCCCCCCCCCCCGGCCCACTGCTGGGTTCCTTGAGATTCCCAGATCTCCCCACCCAGCCTTCAGCACCCCGTGGACTGGCTAGCTTCTGGCAGTATTGTGGGGACGCAGGAAAGTCTGTCAGGCTCACTTGGCTAGAGATGAGAGGAACGGTTTCTCCTTTGCCAGGCTCAGGCTGACCTGAGGTCCAACTCGTCTCCAACCTTCTGCCCACAGCCAGAAGCCAAATGCCACCTCCAGAACTCCGTGGGTAGCCGAACACCAAGACTTCCTTGCCTTTCTGCTCTGCCCGCCTCTCCCCAACCCACTGCCCTCCCTGCATTCCCACTGGGACAGAGCTGGGTCTCTAGGCCAGCAGTCGGGCTGGACAGGTTACATTTTTAAACTCTGCAGCATTCTAACTCGGGGAGATGACTTGGTGGGTAAAGTACCTATCATACAGACATGAGGACCAGCGTTTGGATCGGCAGCACCCATGTGGAAGGCAGGCATGCTCAGAAACCCCAGAGACTGGAGAGTAAGAGGGGACCCGGGGGCAGGGGCACTAGAGAGCAGGAGAGCAGGACAGGAGCGATTGGAAATGGGAAGTGGGTAGAATGGGGGCGGGTATAATTTGGAAGATGCTCCACAAGCTTCCAAGGGAGGAAGCTAAGTCCCACCCACCTGTGACCCACGATGACCAGCAAGGCATGGTAACCCTGAGGATACGATAGTGGCACTCACCACTTGGCAGTAACCAACAGCTCTGTAATTGGACTAAAGGTCCACTCACTAGGAAGGAAATCAGGCCAGGTACTTGAAACCTAAACAACTACCTGGGGCTAGTGAGGCCATGCATCTTGGAGAAGAACCTATCACAGCCACTATACTAAACCAGCCTAATTCCCAACTGCATTCTGAAACACATCCTCAAACCCACAGAGACGTGTAGCTCTTACCACTCATCAAAGAAACGTCTCTTTCTGACAGAAGGAGATCATTACTGAAAACCACAACGAGTCAAAAAGCAGAAAATGCTGAGTGGTGGTGGTGCACACCTTTACAGCACTTGGGAGGCAGAGGCAGGTGGATCTCCAGGTTCAAGGCCAGCCTGGTCTACTAACTGAGCTCCAGAACAGCCAGGGCTACACAGGGAAACCCTGTTTCAAAAAAAAAAAAAGGAAAAAGGAAGAAAAGAAAAAGAGCAGAAAACAAATGATTATGGGGTACACAGTCCCAGTTAATGTACCTGTAACACAACTTCTACACCTCAGGCTCAGGGAACGTTGTGGAAGATAGGGCAGAGATGTTTTAAATGTCAGAGAGCCAAGAAATCTGCCGTAGGAATGTGTCTCCTGGGAATGATGAGGAAGCTGCATCCGTGATGGCTCAACAATATGGCTGCCTAGGCAAAACCTGAACAGTGAGAACATCAGCAGACGTGCAAACATGGAAACGGGCAAACTCGTGGACCATCGCCACTCGACAAAGAAATACAGGCAGCTGGGCAATGCTGAGAGGGTGGGAGGAACAATCTCTCCGGGGTGAGCCACCTGGCTACTCAGGTAATGCCAAGGGGTCAGAGCTGAAGTCCTCTACACACAAGTAACATTAATGGACTGAGTAGATCGTACTTATGTATTTAGACACACGTGTGTGCATACATTAAAGGAAAAGAGGCCACGATTTTGAGAGGAAGCTAGGAGGGCATATAGAAGGGATTGGGGAAAGGGAGAAATGGCGGAATGTCTGATATTTAAAATAAAATTTCAAAAAAAGAAAAGCAAATGAGATGCTGCCACCCTTTAAAGAATAAAAATAAGTCTGCTGCTGCTGGTGGTGGTGGTGGTGGTGGTGGCGGTGGTGGTGGCACATGCCTTTAAACCCAGCACTCAGGAGGCAGAGGCAGGCAGATCTCTGTGAGTTCAAGACCAGCCTGGTCTACAGAGTGAGTTCCAGGACAGCCAAGACTACACAGAGAAACCCTGTCTCGAAAAATCAAACAATTAATTAATTAATTAATTTAAAAATAAAAGACATTGGTAGCAGCACATGCCTGAAACCCCATCACTAGATGATGGGCAGATAGATTTGAGGGGGTCAGCTCAATGGCTAGTGAATAGAGAGCCAAAAGAGTGAGTTCCAGGAAAAAGACATTGCCTCAGAAAATAAGGTAGAGAGCAATAGAGGAAGAATACCCAACCACCCAACCTTACACACACACAACACACACACACACACATTTTTAATTAAAAAAAAATAAGCATTACAGTATTCCAAGTCTCTAATCCAAAAATCTGAAATCTGAAACATTTAAGCATCAATATAAACAAGAAGTGAAAAGGTGTCACCAGGAAGGTTTATCTCATGCAAAAGTTATTGAAAAGACAACAAAGAATTACTTTCAGTCTGTGTATACAAGGGATGTGAAACATAAATGAAGGTCATGTTTACAAACGTGGTGGTTTGAGTGAGAATAGCCCCCATAGAATCACATATTTAAATGCATGGTTTCCAGTTGATGGAACTTTTTAGGAAAGACTAGGAGATATGGCCTTGTTGGAGGAGGTATGTCACTGAGGATGGGCTTTGAGGTTTCAAAAAGGCCCAGTCTCTCTGTGTCTCTGTCTCTGTCTCTGTCTCTGTGTCTCTTCTCTCTCTCTCTCCTCCCTCTCTCTCTCTCTCTCCTCTCTCCTCTCTCTCTCTCTCTCTCTCTCTCTCTCTCTCAGTGTGTGTGTGTGTTTCTCTCGGCAACCTGTGGATCAGATGTGAGCTCTCGGCTACTTCTCTAGCACCATGTCTGCCTGCCTGCTGCCATGTTCCCTGCCATGATGATAATGGACTAACCCTCTGAAATTATAAGCAAATCCCCAACCAAACAGACAGCCCTGGATTTCGCCTCCAATATAGACACATATATATGCAAAGACTAAAAATAATTTATCTAAAACACTTCAGATCCCCCAATTCAGACCAGGCATGCTCAGCTTCACCATCCCCAGTTCTTACAACCTCATGTGATGAATAGGACAGGGTCACTTACACCCATTTTGTTGTTTGGGGAGACAAAGTGTCACTATGCAGCTCAAACTGCCTTTGAACTCCTGCTTCCTCTTCCGCCAACCTCCAAAGTGCTGGAATTACAGGCATGCACCAGCACATCCTGTTCCAACTCTGTCGCTTTTTTTTTTTTTTTTTTTTAATACTCATGAAGACTCATGGAGGTCACATCTCCCAAGGCTGCGGGGTGCCTAGAGCTTTGACTCTGTTGGGTTCACCTTCTGCCATATCAAGCTTCCTCAAAAGAAGAGGACACTGTCCCAAAGAAGCAAGACTTCACCTCTCGTCCAGGTCCTTAGGGTTCTCAGTTACTTTTCCAGACTTCTGCATCTTCATCTATAAAATCACATTAGGTTGGGATGGTCTTCTCCATATCCTCTCCCTGTATAGAGAGCAGTCCTGTATCTTTGGGGCTTCATCAGCCACAGTTTCAGCCACAGCCATGTCCCCTTCAGTACCACAGCTGTCACCTTTCCTCACAGCACATAACTTATCCTGGCAAGGATAAGACTACAGCATACTAAAGACATTCAACATCAAGTCCCTACCGTTACCCTCCGCAACTCCCATGTTAGATACCACTGCGCCACCAAGCAGACTTTCCACCAAGACACTTATCTTTCAATGACCATGCAAAAGTGACCAAGGCTAGTGGGTGAGTTGTCCAGGGACAAACAGCAGGGAAGGAAGGGCCATGGCTCCCCTTCCCACCCACTGCAGATGCTCTAACTGGTCCTGTCTGAGTTTCACATGCACACATACACACACACACACACACACACACACACACACACACACACACACCTCCTTAGAGGAACAAGCCCACATGAAAGCAGCATACAAAAGCAGAATTGTAGCAGTAGGGAGCATGGCCAAAGTAGGGAGGCCAAAAGCATGGCCTCCCTAGGCTCCTGAACATGCCAGCCAGGGCCAGGGGGACCTGGGAGGAAGGGACAGGTGTTCCAGACATGTTACCTTGCAAAAGCTTGCTTCCCACCTGCCCCCCTGCTAGGAGATAACAGCGCACTCCTCCCTCTAAGCAGGGCTCCACAGCTTAATCACAATTGCTGCCTGGAGTCTTCCAAGCTCAGGGCTTGTCACACTTGGTAGCTACTACCTGTTGTGTCTTAGGGATTTCAAATTGTCCCTGAAAAAATTAGGGGGGAGTTATCCAAAAGCATACAATCATCCTTGCTCACTCATTTCAAACTCCCTCAGTATGGGTGGTGAGGGACCGCACACCGTAATCTCAGGGCTGAAGCCAGAGGATTGCCATGAGTTCAAGTTCAGCCTGGACACAGTATGTTCCAGGCTAGCTTGGGTTACAAAATAAGACATTCAAAAGGCAAAATAGTAATAATAGCAATAAAAAATAACTTAAAAAAATAAAATGCCCCCCAAGAGAAGCAAAATCCTTAAGGAAACAGAGCCAAGAAAGTGTATACCTCAGACCTCAGAGGCCAACATGCTTTCACTCTCTTAATGTGCCTCGCACCAGCCCCTTCTGACACAGCCTCCTGGTTTGTGATTTAATGATATCAACACATAGATCTATTCCTCAACTCTTCAGCTTTGCGCATCATCTCTCCCAGAGTCTCGGGTGATGGCTAAGAAGGTCTCTGTATCTCTCTAAAACTGTAGTTAAAGGGAAGCAGATTCTGCTCTCCATAATGACCACTGAGCAGAGAGCCATTCCAGTAACAAATGGAGAACCTCCTGCCTGCTGTAAAGACAGTGGCAGCCACTTCATTCCAGCTCATGGCTCCCCTTCACCTAGGGGTAGTTGCACATCAGTCCCAAGAATTCTCTGAGGATATTTGGAGCACCCCCCTCCACACAGGAGCTAGAATATGGCTGTCCCCTACTGTCTAACTCAGATAAACATTCCTTAGACACTAACAAGTGGACACACACAAGCTGTGCAAGCCATCCATGGAGACACAGCTCAGCCGGGAAAACCAGCACACCGTACTGACATGGAAAAATGTGGACCACATATTAGGAAAACACAAAATGACTTACAGAACAGCAAACATGACATTCTTTTGTTAAAATGTATGAACATCCTGTAAAAACAAAGCCCAACGGTGTATGTTCTCCCAAAGTGCCATCCAAAGTTTACTTCAGGGCATTTGTATTAGAGATGATTTATATTTGTGTCTTGCCTGGATGATCCTTCACATTGTTATTATGGTTATAGTTGTTGTTGTTATCCTCATTGTTGTTTGTTATTTTTGATTTCAAGACAAGATCTCTAGATAGTCCACACTGGCTAGCCTGGAACTCATGATCCTTCCTGATGCCTCCACCCAATAAGTGCTGGGATTCCAGGTGTGAGCCATCACACCAGATGTCAATTATTTCTTACAATGAATCCACAGTACTTTTATAAAAATAAAAACTAACTGAATCTCCTTTTGAGAACTAGAAAGGAAAGAAGCAATTGGAAGAGGAGAAGCAGGGAGCATCCTGGGACGCGCAGCTCCTTGTCAAGACAGAAGATAAGAGTATCCCTTGGAAGGGACTAAAATGTGTCTCTGACCCCACACTCACTGAAAGCTTAGAGGGACCTCAGTCTCTTTTTTCTGCATGTCTGAGGACAGGGACTGAACACCTAAAAAAGTCACTTGTTCTAATTTCTCAGTGTCACCACATCAGCTATGAGCTGGGCAGCAGAGGTGTCTCTGAGCATCCCCAGGGGACTGGCCCCAGGACATCCAAGGATATAAAAAAAAATGCTCAAGTCCTTTATGTAAAATGGTATATATTCTGCATTTAATCTATATAATCCTCCTATATACTATAAATCATTGTGGGGTTACTTATAATGCTTAATATAATGTTACATGCTATAAAGTTATTATACTGTGCTACTTGTTATATTATTGTTATGCTGAGGGATATATATACATATATATATATATACTATATATATTATATATATACATATATATAAAAAAAAAAAAAAAAAAAAAAATATAATATATATATACTTTCCATCTATGAGTGACTGAACCCTGTGGGTATGGAATTTAGATATAGACACAGAGGGCCAAGTGGATTAATTAGGATTCAGTATAACTCCCAAGCTATACTAGGGCCTGCTCCACCTGACTCCTTTGGCCTATCAGGCAGCAAGTTGAGAGAATCCTTAACCCGCTGGAATTGGGAGCTGACAGGTGAGAGGCATTGATGGAGGGGAGCTCTCATCTGTTCAGCTCGCCCCCTCTCGCCACCATGGTCATCTTAAAGCCCCAGCCTCAAACTTTTCTTCCATCCACACACAAGCTCTCCTCATTCAGTTGGCCCTTTCTGCTCTAAGCAGGATAGTACACACACACACACACACACACACACACACCGGCTAGCCACGCCCTTCTTCCTCCTAGGCCCCTTTCTCCCTAAAGCCTCTGCCCTAAGGCATCCTCCAGCCTTCCTGGCCCAGCTACTGGACCACTCTCCACACCGCCCTCCCTGGCTCTCCAGGGCTTGCCTGCAGCACGCACTTTAATCCTCACAACTCTTAATTAAACCAGGCCTCCTCTTCATGGCTGCTGGTTCACAGGGGCAAGCCCTGACTCCCCAAATGAGCTTAGAGCTCTTTGAAGGAGCTCGTGTTTTCTACGTGCCCATGCACCAGGCCGCTACTCACAGCTTTTCATGAGCTATTTCCCTTAATCCCATCATCTCCATCCAAGCCCTTGCTTCTCTGCTGAACTCCCAGATAACAAATACCTTTTGTATTTGACATTGACACTTGCACATTCAAAGGTTTTCAAACAACAGCTCTGAAACCCAAACATCCTCCCCCTTCTCCTAGCAAATTCCTTTTTCTTCTCCTCCTTTCTCAAGGTGATGGCTTCACCAACCAGTCAACTGCCACACTAGAGACCTTGATGACCTCCTTCACTGTCTGCCTCCAATAAATCCTTAGAAACTAACCCCCAAAGGACCCTATGTCATCCCTAGGACCAGTTTCTCTTTGCTTACAACCTGCCTGGCCTTTATCTCAGGCCCTGCACAGTAAGGTCTCCTACTGGCCTCCAAGTCTGCAGCCTCCAGCCTGTTCATGCACAGCAGCATCTTTCTAAACTGGCAGTTTGGGTCATGTTATCCTCCTGCTTAACTACTACTTGCCTCCTCATTGTCTTCCAGAGAAAATCAAGCTTGCTAGCGAAGTACAGAAGGGCCGAATAAGCTGGTCCCCTTGCCCCTTCTACATCAGTCCTCTTTGGTACATTCCCTCTGCAAGAAACAGAAGGACCACCTCAAAATACAAGTCTACTTCTCCTTCAAACTAAGGAGAAAAACCACCTCCAAGAGGGCTTCTCTAGTGACCCTGCCAGCTGTGAGGGCTAGCCTTCTACCTGTAACTAAAACTAGCCTAGCAGTGCCTTTAGATGACCAAAGAGACATCCCCATATATATCTTCCTAAATAGGCTACAAAGCTACTGTCTACTTTGTAGACAGAGGGTCTTCAATCAATGTATGTCCACACGCTCATAAAGTTCATGATCAAAACCCAGGTCTGTCCCATTCATGACACAGCTCTCTGATTCCTTTCTTAAGCACATCTTGGTACCAAAAGTCTAGCCCCCAAGGACAGAAAGAAGGACTCCCTAGCTCAGGAAGACCTGAGCCAGGCAGGATTAGGGCAGATATTGCGAAGTTCTCTATATGAGCAGCAAATGTCTGTGTGTGTGTGTGTGTGTGTGTGTGTGTGTGTGTGTGTGTGTGTGTGTGTGTGTGTGTGTGTGTGTGTGTGTGTGTGTGTGTGTGATTCGGTGTCCCCATTCATCAGTAGGCAGGTGGGTGTCACTAGCAGCCTGAGATGCTCACCCAAACCAGAGAAACTTCCATAGTCCTCTGAGTTTTGCAAGACATCCCCTAAATGGGCCCTGTCATGGTTTGAATCTAAAATTACTCACATAAGCCCATGTTTTTAAAAGCTTTTTCACCAATTGCTAGTGTTATCTTGGGAGGCTCTGGGTCATTCAAAGCCTTTGAGAGTAATATTCCCTGGCTCCTGCAACAGTCTGCTACTTGGTTTTTACCATGAGGTAAACAGCCTCCGACATGTGTTCCCACTGCCATGAACTAGTCCATCATGCCATCCTCACAATGATGTGCTGGAACTGCCCAAAACCATGAGCCAAAACAAACTGTCCTCTTGTTTCTGTCAAGGATTGCATTATGACAATGTGAAACTTACGTAATTGGACTTTCTTGTCGGCCACCAGCCCCTAAATATTGACATGGAGACTTATTATTAATTATGAAAGCTTGGCCTTTAGCTTAGGCTTGTTCCCAACTAGCTTTTATAACTTAAATTAACCTCTTTCTATTCATCTATGTTCTGCTATGTGGCTTTTTACCTCTCCTTCATTTTGTATGTCTGATTCCCTCCATGTCTCTTCCTGGACCAGATTCTAACCCTGAGTTCCTCTCTGCCCAGAAGTCCTGCCTAACCTCTCCTGCCTAGCTATTGGCTGTTCGGCTTTTTATTAAACCATTCACAACAACACATCTTCACACAGTATACAAATATCCCACAACAAGCCAACAGAGGCTTTGAAGCCGAGATGTGGCTCAAGGATAGTGGAACTCAGGGTACTCAGGAGGTAAAGGCTACTTCACCTCTGCTGGACAAAAAAGCCAAGCCCTCCTGATTTGGGCACAGGAAAGTCACATACCATCCTTAGAACACTTGGGAGAAAATCCCATTATAGGAGCCCCAGAACACCCTTCAAACCCCTTCAATAAAACACTAAATGCCTCCTTGTGGAAGTCTGGAAGAGCTGAAAAGTAGAGACTGTCTCTTAGGCTGCTCTCAGAGCAGTGACCCGGAGAGAGAGAGACATCTTCCAAAGTTGAAGGGCTCAGACCTGGAGCAGGAGAGGCAAAGCCAGTGATGACCATGTCAAGGACCTCCAGAGCCCAGGTGGGGATGTGCTAGGGTCTGAACTGTCACATATATGCTCTTCAACTTAAAAGGCAGCTGTATCCCCATAAACCCCTCATAGGATGGAAATACCAGAAGTCAAAATTGTATTTCAAACCATCACAGCTTAGCCCAGCTTACCTTAAACGTGCTCAGAGAACTTATATTACCCTTCAGCTGGGCAGAATCGTCTAACATAAAGCCTACTTTATAATAAAGTGGAGTATGCCTCATGTGGCTTGTTGGTAAAGCACACTTCAGAGCATCAGTTAGTTGTCCATCACTGTGATCCCAAGATGACTAGGAGCTGTGGCTCAGGAGCCACAGGCCGGCATCATCAGAGAGGAGCAAAGCCAGGTTTAAAATTCAAGGATATTCTCTAGTGAGTGTATATCACCTTCTGTGCCATTGTAAAGCTAGAGGCCCTACATCTATCCCAAGGCTGAGGCTCAGCAGGATTACAAATTAACTCCGGCTAAGTCAATCTGGCCACAGTCCTTGGACCTACAGAGTGCCAGGGTGGAAAACTCAGGATTACCTGTAGTTGAAGAAACCTCTTATCCACCTCCATTTCACACCACACTTCCCAAATCCAATCCACTGTTGGGTACCTTCAGCCATCCTTGTACTGAAGGGCAAACCTTGGCCCTCCCTCCACCATCTATGCCAGCAAGCTGTGACCACGTGATCTGACTTTCTTCAGCACTAAAGCAGGTTTCTGGAATCACCATTTTACCAAAACTGTTACAGAAACATCACCACAGCCCTTTGCATTGCTAAATGCAATGGTTCTCCGGGTGTCACATCCTGTGCGCATCTCAGCAGCATCTAGAAGCTGTCTACTTCTTTTTTGCAAAAATCTGTTCTTCTGAACCCGGGACCTCAGGAGACTAACGACAAGCATTCATCAGGTACCTAATAGGTCAGACACATCCTCAGTGCCTCCTCTCTCTCACTGGACTCTCCCCACGAGGAACTCACTATCCCCCAGTTTAAAATACCACCACCCTGCTAATGACCTCCGGAAATCACCACCCCAGTCAAGCACCAGAGATGTCTGGCAGCACTAAAACACTAACCATGTCCCAAACAGAATTTCTGGTCTACCTTCAACCCCAGATCCTGTCCATCTGAGAAAGTGGCTCCATGTCACTGCATGTATGTATCTCTTGGGTCTTCATGGAGTTTCCATCACCTGTACTCCCAAACCCATCTCTAAAATCTCTCTGCTTTATCCACTTATCTCCCGCCGCACAATCATCATCCTGGTCCGAGCTGCCGTCATTGCTGACCTGGTGATTCAAAAATCCCTTGCTCTCAGTGTCCTGCCCTCTCCATACAACATCAGTCATCTTCTCACTCGGTTTTAGCGACGTTTCTGCTCAGCTTCAGAAGCCCCTTTCAACCTGGTCCCAGAATCAGTCCAACCTCCTTTCCAGGGTCCACATGCCCTGTGCAATCTGAGCCCTGCCACCTTACAACAGCCCCTAAGCCTGTCGCGGAGACACTGTGCTCCAGGCACATCCCTTCTTTTGGCAATGCTGTCTTTCCTCTGCCCATGACACACCCTCTGCATGAATGCCTCTTCTGTCTGTCTGTCTGTCTGTCTGTCTGTCTCACTGACTTTGCATTCCTTGTGTCTCAGCTTATTTTTTAGTATATTACATTTATTTATTTTTTGTGGTGGGAGGACACATGCCATGGCATATGTATGGAGGCCAGAGGACAATTTGCAAAGGCGGTTCTCTCCTTGCACCAGAGATAAAACTCGGATCGCCATGCTTGGTGGCAAGAAGCTCTACCCACCGAGCCAGCTCAGCAGCCTGAGGTCTCCGTTCAAATGTCATCTCCTCTAAGTCTTCCTGATCTCTGTCCAGATAAATGTGCCCCTCCACCCATATAATGCTCCATTTCTATATCCTGTTCACTGTAACTATTCTATTAAAATTGTGTCTATCTTATCCAAAGTGCTTGGGACCAGAAGTAGTTTAGCTTTCAGATCTGGGAACATTTGAATATAGATATTAAGACATAACAAGGATGGGACCCAAGTCCAAAAGGGAGATTTGATTTTGTTTGGTATACATGTTAAACAGACAGCCTGGAGATAGTTTGAGCAGTATTTTTAGCACACTTGTGTTTGGACTGCAGCCCATCTCCTGAGGTCAAGTATGGAATGTTCTGCTTGTAGAGTCACATTGCCATTCAGAAAGGTTCCGGTTTTGGAGCGTCTGGCATTTCTGATTTCCAGATATGGGATGCTCAACCTGGATATACCTGTCTGCTTACTTCTCCACTGTCTCCTCCATCAGACTGTATGTTCCAACGAGGTGTGGTCATCCCTACCGTGATCTCCAAGGTACCTCTAGTGTCTAGCACAGTGCCTGGAGCAAATCAGGGACACAATATAGACTCATTAAATAAGTAAACCGACACAGTAGTAACATAGGATATGAAGAGGCAGAGATCTAATGAAAAAGGAAAACACCAGTTACCAAGTGAAGAGTACAGAGACACTCAAGAGAAAATCCGCACAAGGAGCCAGCTGCCAAAAGGGGGTTAGGAGGTGAGGATGCCACAGGCTTGATGGGGATGAGCTGAAGCCCTAGGACTGGAGGCTTATATTTATGTCCGAAAAGCCTTACATAGAAACCCTAAATCCCAGTGTGGACTAAAGCCCAGTGTGGAGTTTGAAGATGGAGCCTTTGGGCATGATTAATGTTAGAAGTCCTGAGGGTGAAACACTACACAATGGGATTAGTGGCCTAAGAGGAAGGAAAAATCTCTCTCCTCTCTCTCTCCTCTCTCTCTCTCTCTCTCTCTCTCTCTCTCTCTCTCTCTCTCTCTCTCTTTCTCTCAAGACTACAGTAGAACATAAGCAAGAAGATTGTCTCACTGGGAATATAACACACTTGTATCCTGATCACAGACTTCCAACCTCCCAAACTGGTAGGAAAACCACATATTTTAAGTCATCCAGTCTACAGTACTCCATGATAGCATCCAAAACTGGCTAAAACATCAAGCAGAGAGCTCATACCAACTGAAAGTAGAAAAAAAAATCATAGAAACCATGGAAACAACTTGAAGCCAGGGTAGCTAAAGGCAAGGCTTTCTAGCCCTATGTGAGTAGACACATGAAGGCACACACACACACACACACACACACACACACACACACACACACACACCTATAAGAGAGTCTCTAGTATGAACACACCATGTGGGCTTGTATCCTGACATTCCCTGTACCGAGAGTGGATGGATCCTCTTCCTCTACCCCCTGAGATGAGGTAGGTCCTTAATTATAGCTCTCCAGTGGGAGCCTTCACTACACAGAGACTGTAGTTCATCAGTGCTAGGAGTGAATTTTGTGAGGTCCAGGTGCCTGGAATGTAGGATGGGTGGGGAAGGCTCCTCAGTGCAGCCTTGCTGTTGGACAGACAGCAGCCACAGCAGGATGTTGCACAGACTCTATCGTATAATCTAGGTATGTGGGCTGGAGCATCTGTGAGTTGATATCCCCCAGAGCCTTTTGTAAAGTAATGTTCAACATTCCTGTCTTGTGTCAACATGCCAGAGGAAGTTCCAGGAAGAGCCCTTCCCTTGACCCAGAATGAAGAAGAGCAAGGGCTCCAAGAGAGCCAACATGGGTCATGTGGGAGCAAAGTTGAAGGCAAAGGAGACATGTGCACTGGCAGCCCACAGTTCCTCCCTCCTCAGCAGTGAAGCTTTTCTCTGATCCAGGCCAGAAAGGCCCCAAAGGAGACTGAAGCCCACCTTCCCTAAGAGGGGTGCTCTCCACACCACCAGAGTGGACTTAGAGGGTAGCAGAGAAAAGCTAGGGTTTCCAGAGAAGCTTAGTGAAAAATGACATCATCTGAGGGTGGAGATCCCCTCTCTCACTGCAGAGCCAGCCAATATTGTGGCACCATGAGACTCCAAGGTCCTCCAATTCCCTCATCAAAACTCCCCAACACAAGGCCAGGCCCAAAACAGATGATCAACAGGGCATTGAAATGAATGAAGTATGGTCACATGACACACACACCCCTTCTCCTAGCTAGTTGAGTGCCTTAAGAATGACTAGCTGGGTTCCAACTAAGACCTATCCTAACCTTCCCACGCCAGTGGCAGACATCACTAGTCAGTAACAGCTCTTTGCTACCAAATCAAGGGGGAAATTCTGTATCTATCCCCAGAGAGCTGATGATGTTACCAGAGAAGACAGAGATTCTTAAGCCCTAGGAGGCTTAAGAACCCTTCTAGAATCTAATGAACACAATAAGGTTCTCTCTAAAATGTGTGCCCAAAACTTGGTATGTTACATCAAGATATATACAGGCCTATCTTTAAAAGGAAGTAAAAGTTTGGAAGTCCTTAGCCTCCCTACCCCTTTGAAAAGGGTCTTATGTTACCTTTTGAGGAGGGCCTGCTGAAAACACCAGCCAACACATCCTATAGAGTCAAAGAGAAGCATGTTCCAAGGAGCCAAGACTCAAACCCCAGTTTAGGACATCCTGAGAGAGGGAGGCTACCTCCCTCCACTCCATATCCCAACCATCCTCTCCTTTAGGACAAAGACAAGAGCCACAGCACAGAGTGGTCACAGCACAAGACTGTTGGGGTAGCCCCAGGCTGGAGTCTATTTATGTACATCCTCAACATCCAGAGGTTAAATCACAGCTCTGTAGATGGCGTGGGTCCAGCAGGAGGTTATTTATAGCCTTCTGGCAGACCAGGAGGAACAGAGCTCTTCAAGAGGCCATTTCCAAATGCGGCCTACAAGAGATAGTAAGACAGCAATCATTCTCCCCACAACCTCAGAACCACCACAACACGCACATGCACAAATGCACACATGCACAAACACACACACACACACACACACACACACACACACACACACACACAATCTGAGCACGTCCTTACAATGACTGCAAGCTGAAAAGATATAAACAATAATGTTCAAAATTTTAAAAATAGCTCATGAACCACTGGGACCTGGAGAAAGTCCAGTCATATTCCAGAGACTCATTCCAAAAAGTTCCCAGCTCTCTAGGCTCCCTATCAGATGCTTCTAAAGGAAATGTCTCTCCTGTCATCTTCAGATCTTTAGTTAGCTTAATTCCACAGCCTTGAGGCTCAGGGTTGGAATGGGACAAACACCAAAGAGCAGAGCCTGGTAAGGGACAACCTCCCAGCCATCTAGATACATTGTGAGCACAGCAGGACTTTTCCACTCCCAGAAGCCCCAGCTGACCCTGGTCCAAAGAGCAGTGTAGGATTCAGAAGTGCTTCCAATAACTCCAAGGCCCAGCTAGCAGATATCCTTGTTGAACCAATGCTTCTTCAAATGTTAGGTCAAGGGAAACCTCCAAAGCCTCATTGGTAGCGATTTAACAAGACAGCGCAGCAGAATCTACTGTACATCCCACAGGTGGAGTGCAAGGCTGCTCCTAGGCCAGCCTCCCAGCATATCAGCGGACCAGCTCCCACGCCATGCCACCTAGGCTTAGGTAAAGCTGCTCCGACTCCAGAATTCCTGAGCCAGGACTGATTCAGGAAGAAGCCTAGTGATGCATGGGTCCCCTCCACAGAAGGAAGACCAGGAGATGAGGCAGGACTGGCTAAGTCAGGACTGAGTGCTATAGAAATGGAGTGTGCAGGAGGGGGTGGAGGTAGGCTGTAGGGGATTCCTAAGGATGAGAGCTCCATTTCCAAAGAACCCCCAGGGAGGTTCTTCCCTTACCCCATCTAATCCACTTTATTAGCATACCCAAGAAAGAGAGGGTCTTCCATTCCTGTTCCAAACCCCACGACATTTAGTGCCACTATTTTCATAAGATTTCTGTCTGTGTGGCCATTCTGGAAGGCAGAAACCAGCAAAGACCAAGCCAAAGGAAAGAAGAACAGAGAGTGCCTTCCTGGGCACAGTGCAGAGTCAAGCCCAGCTTGATGTTCTCCAGTAATCCTTTCAAGCCATCTTTGACCTCACAGAGCTGAGATTAGCACCGACGGGCCACTAGGGCCTGCTGAGCAGTGACACATGGGTCAGAGGTCAGAGCTGTGGGAGCTAGACCAAATGTAGTGCCTCTTTTCCTTCTAGACCCATTCTGGGAAGATCCTGGAGAGAAAACCCTTTGAGGCTGGCCCCAGGAACAACAGGTTCAGAAACCATCCTGAAAACCACCTGGAAAGACTCCAGCTCACACACCTCATTAGGCAACGAGAAAAGAATCCCAAAAGATGCCTTGGATAAGTATCTTTGCTTGATCAGTGTAGAAACCAAGGGCCCAGAGAAGGACATGGTCCACTAGGAGGCTATTCAAGAGATCACACACAGGTCTCCAACTTGGAGTACCACCCACTCCATCCACCATCTGCCTGTCACTCTGCATTTCCATCCCCGGGGTTCTCCCCAGCACATCTCTTCCAGCACACCTTAGCTTCAGCTTGGAGTTGAGAGCCACGTCCTCTGCAGGGAATGTGGCTATGCTGTGACATGCCCCGGTGCCTCTGCCAGACTCATCCTAGATGCAGGCTCTTTCTTCATCCCTACCCTTCTTACCCTGGGACACCATGTTACATCTGTATACTGGAGAGTGCGGTGAGTAGGATGGGAGCTGAGCAAAGATGGGCTCAAGGAATGACCTGGTTGGAGAAAGGAGCTCACATAGCCTCATCTTTTGAGCCAACATGAATGTCCTACCTGAGAAACCAAGCCACATCCCCCCAAGTCAATAATCTTGCTGTGGCATTGTCTACAGACCCCTGCTTTGCAGTCCTTGAAGTCCACAAATGCAAGGGGCCAGTCCTTCACTCCTCAGAATCCTCTATCTAGACCCTCACCATGCCTAATGGTGTTTAAACATCTGTTCTTATTCCACAATGTGCTGTTTACTACGCAGTTCTCCTGATCATGGCTGCCCCCAACTCAAGAAAAATAAGCAAAATCTTTCTGTTTCCTTAAATAGATAGACAAAGCCACCAAAATACTCTACGGTCCTCCATCTCACACGTGACTTCAACCACCAGAGCCCCATGTCCTATAGGCCACCCATCCTTCCTCAAAAGTGATTCTGACAAGCAGGCACAAGGTCCTGTCACTTATCTGCTGGAGGCTCCTAACACATACATCTGAGTAGCTCGACCCTAAACACCTGCACAGGCACCCGGCTTTCTGGACGAGCCTGGTCCACCTGTAGGCACAGGGTCCTGAGCCGGGACTCACGCTGCTCTGTACCAGTACCAGCTCTTCAAGGCTTTGCTGTTCACCCGTTCTGTTGTTATGAGTTGCTGTATATGACAGAGTCTGGCAAGCTCAGCTTACCATGCATGTAGCCTACAGGGGAGACTGTGTCTCCACCTAAGAATTAGCACGCTTCCTTCTGCAGTGTTTTAGGAATTATATGGTCCATGCAGCTTCCCCTTAATCCAAGTCACCAGGAAGCTCAGAACTGATGTTCAGAGCTCTGCCAGCCTATACAGTGGCGGCTTTTGCTTGTTCCTGCCTTCTAGGGCCCTCAGTTGCCTCTGCCAACCCCTCTATTATAGTAGGCACAGGCCTATTTCAAATTCCTTCATCTGTTACATCTAATGTACACTTTTTTGAAAAGCAGACTCAAAAGTCTGCTTCTTCACGAGGCTTTCCCTGAGCCCTGTAGCTAGCTCAGTGCTCAATCCCTTCTCTAAACACTGTGAGAGCTTGTTTTCCAAGCCAAACAAAAGGGGAGCCTCCCATTCCAGCTGCACACAGGCCCAATTCTCCAGGGTCCAAAAGAAGCTAGCTTCCATCCTATGTCTTCCTGAGGGCTCTGGCTTCAGCCCTGCTGCCTTCTAAAGAAAACAGTTTGAACCCAGTGCCTCTTCTTTTATCTCCTCGGCACCAGGGAGCTAGAAGGCTGGGCCACAGCAGCTGGCTTTCAGCACACACAGACACACACATGCGTGCACATATGTACTGAGGCACCTGGCTTGGCAGATCCCTCCCTCCTGAAGCCCCTTTCTTCTGGATTCTGAGTCACCACTTCCTGGTTTTCCTATACCCTCCTCTGCCTCCCTGTCTTCTGTTGTACTGTGTCTGTCCCTCTTTTGCACATGCATGGCATTTCCAGTAGAGCCCGCCCTGATCCCCACCCACACCAATGGCTCCACTTATCCCTTGGCCACCGCTGATGCCCCAGTCACCTCCAGTCTGAACTCCCTCACGGGCTCCATTAACCCTCCTCATTACAGGACTGGGCTTTAATCATAGCCAAGCACCCAAGAACACCTATATCCATCCCTTCTCTCCAGCTTCCTAAATGAGCTCCGGAACGGCCAGTGCAAGCGCCCCAGATGCTACCGTCATGGCCACTCTGGTCCCTCAGACACTGCAGGTCCAACGCGACCCCCCCCCCAGAATAATTCCATTGACTCACAGTTATTCAACTAGGAAACAAGTAATTGCCGAGCATACATCCATCCAATTAGTGTGTTGCTGAGCATTCCCCAAGGCCATACTCTGAATTCAGGAAGAGGTGCAGAGTTCCTGCCTCCAGGAGACTTTCGGACAGACAGACAGACAGTCCGGTCAAGCCTACTTACCATCTTCAGTGAGAAGATCCACTTTTCTTCATCCCTACAGCCATCGCCTTAGTCCAAGGTTATCGATATGCCTGCTGTCACTCAGGCTGCACACCTTAACAGCCATAGTGGCAAGAAAGAGTATTACACAATCCCAGCTATAAAACGTGTGTCTTATGACCTGGGGCAGGAGACTTCCTCGGTCTGTTTCCTCCCCTTCAAAGATGACCACAGTGCCTACCTCAGGGACTTTCTGCAGGGTTAATAGGTTACGAGCATGAAGCTTTTAGACAGTGTCCAGACAGAGTAGACAACTGAGACTACTGTAATCTTCCGTTCACCAGCACTCACCCATCATCCACCTCTGAAGTTCCCCATAAGCCCATGTTCTCCTTCAAGTCTCTCCTGACAGGCTCATTTCTAGGCCTTCTTCTCAGTCCTCAAGGCTCCATCAATTCAGTGACCCTCCTCGAGACTCCCGGGCTTTGTCAGATGGCCCTCCCTATGTTCCCTTCTCGGTGAGCCCTAGCCATGTTCTACTGAATTGGGACCACTTCCCCTCCTATGGGGTGTGTGCTCTCTTGAGAGCAGTGTGATCTTCTCTCCATGGCCAGGACCAAGTACCAAGTACTGCACATGACATGGCTCAATAAATCAATACTCAGCCAACAGAAAAGCACAATTCTTGCAAAACAAAAACGAAAAGCAAATTTCAACCAGCTATAACCAAATTTTAAAAACCCACACCTAATAATCAGGCTATACTTATTAAATATGTTTGACCCACACCTAATAATCAGGCTATACTTATTAAATATATTTGCTATACGCCAGGCTCTGCGCTAAGGTTTGGACATGTAATCAAGAGCACAACAATGTGGGGATATTATTTTATTCCTCGATCACGGGTGAAGTAATGAAAACTCAGGAAATCTTACAAACTGACTCAAAGTCACACAGCTTGGAAGTGGTAAAGTCAGGATTTGAACCCAGCACTATCAGACTCCAGAAGCTGGTCCTCCCCCAACACTAGCTTGGCTTTGCTCTCAGTCTGCAGTGATCTGGCTCTTAGATCACATCCCTGTGCTGGGACGTAGGCACGGGCTTCCCCTAAAAAGCCTAACAAAAACCTCTGAAGGTCCCTTCCTCCTGTTAGAAATCTATGAGTTGAAATTATAAGTTCCTAGGGTAGTTTGTTTTGGCGTCTCTTGAAGTACTTAGCAAGAAACTGCACACAACGGACAGATGAATGAAAACATTCGAGATGGACAGATGCGTGGATGGATGAATGAAGTGAATAGGTGACAACTGATTTCGCCTATGACCAACCGGTTTTAACTTTCTCAACACCTTCTGCTGGGCTCATTCATGGTCATAATTCAAGTGACCCTAAGACACAGCCCAACCACATGAACACTCACAGTGGACGGCCATCGTTTCGGCGGCTCTTACCGGCAGAGGTGGTCCATGCGGCACAGGGTGCGCAGTTCTAGGCAGTTGGGCTTCTCCTTGTCCTCATAGGAGCAGCTGGGCAGAATAGTTTGCCGGCGACGCTCAGCACAGGCCTGGTCCTGGCAGGAGCAGAAGAGCATGCGGTAGGTATACTCGCTGGGCACGCGGTCAAAGAACTGGCGCAGAGCCTTGTGGCACTTGCGGCGGTTGCAGCGTTCCGTGGGCGAGATCTCGCGGTTGCAGATGGAGATGTAGGAGGAGCGGAGCTTCTTGCAGTTGTCGTTCAGGTTGCAGGCTTTGGCGGCATCCAGGCAGTGATTGCTCTTGGCACTAACCACCGGGTCTGCCCCTGTCCCTGAGGGAGGAAGGCGAACACTAGTCAGAGGTACGCATGCGCACAGGGGGGGAGGACATGCATGGCCACTGAAGATTGGTGTCGGATGCAAGCTCCTTGCCTCGGTTTCCTTGACTTGGAATAAAGAGCATTCCCAAGGACGTATGGCCGTGGCGAACATTAAAGATGTTAATCTGCAGGTATCCAAAGTACATGAGACAGTTCCAGAAAAGAGGTACACTGTATGAGACTGTTCCAGGAAAGGGGTACACTGCTTGAGACAGTTCCAGGAAACGGGTACACTGCACATGCAAGGAGCAGTTCAGAGGGAGACTCATTCCAAGTTCTAACCCCAGCTTCAGAAGCTAAGAAGCAGGTGTTCACCTCAAAAACATGAAAGTAGGTGTACCCATTGGCCCTGTTTACTAGGGCAAGAAATAATGTGTCTGGCTCAAAGTCACAGAACGAGGGGCCCCTTGCCAGTCTTCCAGTAGCACAGTTCAGCGGGACTTTGGGGAAGTGATATCACTGGCATTTGGAGTAGGGAACACTCATCGCTGAGTCTTGTCAACAAGGATGCAAGCAACATCCCAGCCACCCTCCTGACCCCTACCCTTGTAACCATCAAAACTGCTCTTCTGTATCCAGAAGGGTGTGGCTACCTACCACTGTCACCTAAAAGGAAGCACAAGTCCTCTAAGTTTGAAGGGCAGATTACCCCAGCGTACCACTCTGACACTGCTGGATGTATGACCAGCCAAGAGCCAGATAGGGTGGGTCTCTTGCCATACTGTTGTGGCTTTCTACTTAATACAGTGAGGGAAATGTCTGAGGTACACAACAGGGTTCCCCAAAATCACAAGGCTATTCTGTGATGGCTGTCCCCACAGATCCTAGTTGTACCAAGAAGATATCCAGCACAGAAACCATCTGACTCTACCACCAGTTGGTTCCCACCTAGAGAGACCCTCTTGTCCAACTTGATAACAGGCAAAGGGAGGGGCAGGACCCCAATCTGCACATGCCCAACTGAGATCTTCTGGGGGCCAGTCAGGTGGGTGGTCATCCAATCCCACCTGTGTTTTACAGGTAAAGAAAATGAATTCTGTGTGGGCAGGGGACTGCCACAACCATCTTGAACACTGACAGAAATCTAGAGGCAGAAGTCAGTTGCTAGGCACCGTCATGTGCCTGGAGAATAACCAGCCTAGGTCAGAGGTGAGTTCTTCCACCCTGCCATGTTCAGTCCTGCCTGTGTGCCTCTCTATACAAGAACCTGCCATAGAGTATGGAAGACTCAAAACCGGGCTGGTAGAGGCCATGACTCCTCTATGGATAGGCCTGGTGACTCGACATTTGCATATGCAATTCATGGTCCTCAGATTGTTGAATCATTAAATACCTCTAAATCTATAAAATCCTGCCTCTGCATGGTCCTCTGCTGGTGCCAAGTTGGGTACTTAATACACAAAAGTATTAGAAGAAGTCCCGACCGAAGAGCCGACTACTTAAACCAGGAAACCAAGAGGCAGAACCAGGACAGAACTAGGCCTTGTAAAACAGAGCCAGCCAGCATCAAGCCCGGGCTCAACTACTCATCAGGAGAAATGATCAGTTTCCTTGTCTGCAAAATAGTACCTGCCACAAAGCGTCTTTGTTAGCATGAGAAACAACTCATAACTTTCTTTGCATCGTGAATTTGCCCTGTCTTCTAGAATATTCCCATTGGCTATGTGATGGCTGTCTTGGGGGGGGGGGTCTCTTAGTGGTCATGTGGGTCCCTTAATCTGCTGCCCCATTTTCTGCTCCCTTTTAAAGCAAAACCACTAGTTGTCATCGTCCCCCATCCGTGTCTGGCAGCTGTTCGAACCCGCAGGTTCAGTCTTTCCAGCTGATGTATCAGCAACCCTGGACCCAGCATCTCATTCACTTCTACGTGAATCTCCTTCCTCACTTGTCTTCATTCTGGCCTCCCTGATACCTCGCTGCTCAGGTTGCTTCGTTGGCTCTTGCCTGTGCTCCCCGGGGCCCAGCCCTCCTCTCCAGGCATCTGGGGCTATCATTTTATCTCATGCCATTGCACACCATCAATCAGCCTCCTTCCACATCCTGAGACCTCTCTCACAAATCCCAGACACATCTGTTCACCTCTGCTCTACTGTTTTCATACTACCTGAAAACCCAAGACCCTTGTATCAAACTCAGACCACCACCACCACCGCCACCACCACCACCACCACCACCTGACCCCCAGTGGCTCAGATAACAGTCAACTTCATCCTCCTGAAAATAGCCACCCCAAAGCAGCTCATTCAGGAAAAACAAAAAGGCTACCTTCAAAACATACCTAGAACACACCACTTCTCACGGCCACTACCACCTTCCTCCAAGTTGTGATCACCATGCCCAGTCCCCCAGCTTTCACAGCACCCCACAATGATCTTCTCTTATCACAACAACTGGCATGAATTTCAAGAACCTAAGGCACAGAGGTGTGTCACTTCAGTGTCCCAGGACATCCACTGGTCTTTCTCAGTGGCTTTAGCATGAGCTACAAGGCTCTGTATTTGCATTGTCCAACATGGTAGCCACTGACCATTGAACTGGAAAGATTAGGAAACACACACCAGATTCTAAATGCTTATTAAGCAAAACAGTATCTCACTAGTAATGTCTTCGCTTTGATCGCATGTTGAAGGGATAGCATTTTGGACCTGAAGTATTAAACGTAGTATCAAAATGAACTTCACCTATCTTTTTTTCCTTTTAGTGTGGCCACTAAAACATTTAGAATTCCATGTGCATGGTGTGCTGTGTTACTTTCAAGCAGCATTCTCTGTCTGACCTCGCTCCTGCTCCTCCCTGTTGGTCACTCTACTTCAGTACTAGCTGCCTTGATCTTCCTGGGACAGGCCAATGGTGGCCTGGCCTTGGGGCCTCTGCCCTAGGTGTGTCCCTGGTCTACAAGGCTCTCCTCTTCCCCCAAGGATTATAGAGCCATAATGATTAAGTGGTTCAGGTCTCCTTGCTCAAATTTTAGCTAATTTGTGACTTCTTCTTGCCTCCTGGTACACAGCAACCCTAGTGCTACATTTATCCCCCAAATGGTCTGTGTCTCCAGCAGCAGCCAAGGTATATACATAACTCATTTCTTATATCAAAATAAGGCAGAAGTCATGTTATCCTCCATGTATCAAAAGTTTGATACATGAATACTCAGTAAGTATTCCATATAAAGAAAAGAATAAATGTTGCAAGAACAATGGTTTATAGCAAATGCTTGCAAGTTTGTTTATATTTGAAGGAAGCAAAATTGATATAAACCAAGTAACTGAGGACAAGATTACATGTATTCAAGTATTAATGATGGCCTAGGTAAGAAGGGATCGGAAGAGACCCGAAGTGAACCATCCACTTTAACACTGTTTTGCCAACAGCAACCTTGTAACTCCAAGAAGAGCAATGTTCCCTCTTCTACTGTCGAAATAAAGGGGAAGGGAGTATAGGCAACAGAAAATTATTTGGTGATAAAAGGAAATGAGATGTCACGCCATGAGAAACTCATGAAAGCAGCCGGACATAAGATGCTGAGTCCATGACATTTTGGGAGAGGGAAAAGAAGAGAGATGGTAAAAAGATTGGTGGCTATCAGAAGTTGGGGGAGGGAGGGAGGGAGGGAAGGAGGGAGGGATGAGCAGGCAAGCCACAGGGGATTTTCAAGGCAGTGCAACAGTCTGCATGACACTGTAATGGTCAGCAGGTAAGATGCATGTATCCAAGCCCAAGGAATATGCCAGGAGTGGATCCTAATGCCAGCAGCTACAAGCTCTGAGTGCTAACAGTGTATCGCTGCTGTCTGTTGGAACAAAGCATGGCCAGCGTAGGATATTGGCAGTGGGGAGGATGGGAACATGCGGAGTAGGGACAGGAACTTTATATCTTCCTTCAATCAGGCTGTGAGTGTGAAACTGCCCTCAAAACACTGACTCTCCTTAAAATGGGGATTGGAGCAGGGTATGATGGTTCCCTTCTATAGTCCCAGTGCTCAGGAGGCTAAGGCGGGATGATTCATGAGTGCAAGGTCAAGCTCTGCTACATAGTGAGTTCCATGCCTTCATGGGTTACAGAGGGAGACCCTGTCTCAGAAAAGGGGGAGAAGGAAGGAAAGAGAGGACCAAGAAAAAAGAAGAAAAAAACAAGTTGAGATGAAATTAAGGCAGAAAAGAATCAAGATTTATTTTCCTGATTTATTTTCAATAAACAGCTTTTAACTAAGCAGATGGCTCAGTAGGTAAAGTGTCTGTTACACAAACATAAAGACCTGAGTTTGGGTACCCAGGACCCACAAAGAAGGAAAGAAAGAGGAGAGGAGGAAGGGAGGAAGGGAGAGAGGGAAGAGAGTGGGGGAGGGGAGGAAAAGCCAGCCTAAGGGTGCATCTATAACTCCAGTGCTGGGTGAATTAGAGGACAGGAGGATGCCTGATGTACAGTGGCCAGCCAGTCTAACCACCTAATAAGCTCCAGGGTCAAAAGGAGACCCTGTCTTAAAAATAAAGTGGAGAAGTGATTGAGGAAGACTCTTGTTGATCTGGCCTTCACATGCACATGTGAGTGCTCACACACACACACACACACACACACACACACACACACACACACAGGAACATATACACCACACATATACATACAACACATACAAATTTAAATAGATTCATGCATGCATACATACATATGCATGTATGTGTACCAGGTACTTCCCCAGCCACTAGGCTGCCACCTTGCTGAGACAGCCAGGGACAGAAGAGCCACCCATCCGTGCAAATGCTAATGCTGAGCTCTCCTGGAAGAGTTGAGGGTACAGAGAGGAAAAGACCTGTCTGGAGTTGGGGGGGCGGGGGCGGGCATGGACGCAATGATTTCTTTGCTAAAACTGACCAAGTGAATCTGGGGAAAGTAGGAAAAGGGGTCCTAGGCAAAAGGGGGCATAAAACAGGGCTGAGAACACCAAGAAAATCATGCCTAGAGATGGAGAGAGAGCAAGGGCGGGAGAGGGAGTGCTGGGCTGCCGGGGAGTTAACTCCCGTGCTGGAGCCTTGACCTCTGCAGCAATCCTCTGAGCTGCTAGTCAACCACTCTGCAGGCTGTGCAAGGACCCAAGGATGCCTGTCAGCACAAAGGCTGACGTGGCCTGCCGCTGTGGGGGTGTTCTCCCAGACCAGACAGCCTTCCCTGCACTTGTCAGATGCCGGCTGGCTGGCAGGCAGGAGCAGGAGAGTGAGTGGCCTGGGGCCAGGGGGAGCGAGTGGGGAGGGGTGGTCTCTGCAGAGGCGCAGTTGACAACTGCAAGCCGAGCAACAGCTAATTTAGGCCTGTGGCTGCATCTAGGTCCCCCCAGGTGCTCTGTTCCCCTCCTCACAGCAGTGCTCAGAGCTAATGCCAGTGTAATTATAGCCCCAGTGGCTTCCATTTGGAGTTTGAATAGTGGAAGTGTTTGCTGTGGGGTGGGACATGTAAACCCCTGGGCCTCGACTTGGTAAATTTCCTAGAAAAAAAAAAAAATCAAGAAATGCAGGAATGTGAACAACTGCCTGAATACTGGGAAGATGCCCCCTCTGCATCTGCAGGGGGCGGGGAATGGAACGGAGGAGGGATGGTGGGGTGCTCCATTGTGGAGAAAGCCACCCCCTCAGAACTGGCCTAGCTGCCCACTTGAGCATCTGTCATGGGCAAAAATGGGGCTCAGCGCACAGCCAGGTGCATGCAAGCCTAGGTAACAGGGTGTGGCGCAGTGTGCCCCTTTCTGGCCTACCATATTTCATCCCACCCCAAGGCCTCTCTCCTAATCCCTGGAAAGTAAGTCAGTTGATGATTCCAGACACAAATCCTCCCCGCCCGTCCCCACAAAGGTTCCTCAGTTCCTCAACCTCCTCAGCCTATGGCTCCAAAACAAAAATGTATAGCAGACAAGGATGAAGATTCTGAAAGCTTAGACCCTCTCAAATCCCATCTACTCCCTATGTAGATCGCTGAGACCACACAGACCTCAACAGAGACTTGAGAGCTGAAAATGAATGCCAGGCCCCTTAACCCAGGACTGCCTATCCCTGACAGATGTTGCCACTCCAGCCCTAGGCCCATAGAGAGAGAACTAAAGACAAGGCAAAATGTAAACCGCAAACAGCCGCCCAGGGCAGAGGGAGGTGGGATTCAATGGCACTTGGCACTTTCCAAAACCTTGGTAAACCTCTTCTACCAGCTGATCCAGGTCCCAGAGACACATCTTGGCTTCTTCATCCCTGTCCCTGCTCCTCCTCTCTGTGAGGGCCAAGAAAATGGGAACACGGCTAGCTGAGGAGGGGTAGCGGGCCTCAGGGTGTACACCCGCCGCCCAGGTCCTGGGGTCAGTTCTCTTTTCTCACCACCCCCTTTTCTCAGAGAACACCCCTGAGCCAATGGTCCATCCTCAGAAGCAGGCTGTTACCAAATAGTGTGGCACCCCTCAAACTGACATTCCCTGAACAGCTGTTGTGTATTTATTAGAGTTGAGTTCGCCAAACAGTCCCCCAAACATGACCCACCAAATTTAGGCCCTTTTAACAATATCACTTCTACTAATACTTAATTTTTTTTCTTTAAGGTGTGTGTGTGCGCTGCGTGTGTGTGTGTGTGTGTGTGTGTGTGTGTGTGTGTGTGTGTGTGTTACTGTGGGTTAAGTGAGTGTTCTACCACTGAGCTATTATTCCCCCAGACTTTTTTTTTTTTTTTTTTTTTTTTTTTTTTTTTTTCGAGACAGGTTTCTCTGTGTAGCTTCGCGCCTTTCCTGGATCACTTGGTAGCCAGGTGCTCAACTCAGAGATCCGCCTGCCTCTGCCTCCCGAGTGCTGGGTTAAGGCGTGCGCCACCACCGCCCGCCCTCCCCCCAGACTTTTTTACGAACTTACTCAAACTAGCCTTGAACTCATTCTACAGTCCAGAGAGCCCATGAACATGTGATCCTCCTGCCTCAGCCTCCCACATAGCTGGGATTATAGTCCTGAACTACTAGGCCTGACTAACTTACTTATTTAGTGAAATTTTAAGTTTTTCTTTAATTAATTTAATCTTTAAAGTTTCCAGTTCTTACATAGATGGGTTTGACATAATAACACCTCCATCAGTTCTGGATCTGACACGTTAAAGCCATTACTTTCAATGGTTTTTTTTTTTTTTTCAATTGAGTGTCATATCCATCTCAAATTTCAATTTTACTGTATATGCACTCAGAGGCAGGAGACTATCTGTGAGCAGAGGTGCTCAAACTTCATAATCTCGGACATCCACAAGACCCACTGAGTCACAGGCTCTATGGCTGTTACTTGGATTTTGCACCTACCCTATGATTCTAAGCTTCCTTCCAAAGTTTGAAGCCAACACCTAGAAACAAGGCTCGGGTGCTAGTGACCACACCCCAAAGGCACATCCATGGGCACACAGGCACACACACCTAGTCCACCTAGCTCACCACTGACCAGTTCCACCTGAGCAGAAGGTAGCTTGAAGCTCTGCTATTACTGAAGCATGATTCTCGGCATGTTTTGTTCCTCCCATCTCCTCCCTACCCTCAACCATCAAGGCATACTTTCCCATCCCAAACAGGTAGGCAGAAATAACAGTCTCAGCCTTCTGAGATACTCACAAGTCACAGGGACCTAGATACTTCAATTTCCCCTCTTGCCAGGAACCTTCCCTTCTTGCCCATGGGTCACTTGCCCCCAACCTCATTTGCACATGTGTGCAGCCAAAGGCTCCCCACCAACAGCACCATGGCCTGGCAATTAGCAGTCAGTCAAACAGCCATCAACCAACAAAATATTTTCATGAACTGGCTACACACCAAGGCGTAGAAAGATGGAGTCAGTCCCTGTTCTCCAGGGCCCTCCATTCCAGTGGCAGGAAAACTGGTAATAAAATCCATATACACAAAAAGATGTAAAGGATTGGTGAGTGCGATGAAGGAAATAAGGAAATTCAGGAAAGAATAATGGAGAGAGGGGATGTGGAAAGTCTGCTAGGAGGTGACATCAGTTTGAGAGTGATGAGCAGGAGTGCAGCACACACAGACATCCAAGGTCTGAGAATTACAAGCAAAAGGAAGGTTGCATGCAAAGGTCAAGAGACAGGCATGGTTTTGGCATGTTCCCAATCAAAAAAAAATGAATAAATTAAAAGAATGGGGTGGCTGAAGCATCTTGAACAAGGAAAACATGAGAGGGAAAATAATTTGGAGGGACAGTCAGGAGGGGTGCCATGGGACCCTGTAGAGCAGGATAAAAACTTTAGGTTTCACTCTAACATGGTAAGCACTTGGAGGAGGTGAGGAGGAGACACAATAGCTCATTTGTCAATACATAGAAGGGGCGAAGAAATGGGCTAAAGAGGAGATGAGTGTTTCAGGAGCAGATCAGAGAGGGGCAAGCTGGGTCAGGTGGTCCCTGGAGCCCATCTTCATTCGGCACATTAAGTGGAGAATAACACAATGGGGCTGGCTGGATTTGGAGTGGAGGAGAGAGAACTCAAGAAGACTAGAGTTTCATATACCAGGTAGATGGTGATGATGTCATTGGACAATGAATACTAGGAAGGAAAGAGGAGACCAGAGTTGACTGGGTACTTCAGGATGAAACTTGGTTAGAATGAGAGAATTCATAAGTAGCCAGATGGAGACGGTGACAAGACAGAAGAATCGGGGATCCATCTGAGCTAGACACCAAACTAATCGCAAGTGACATGAGGGGCCACCTAACTCAACAAGACTGCCTGGGTTGAGGATGAGAGTAAAGACGAAAAGGTCCAGGGATGGGGCAGAACTGTGGGTGCCAATGTTCAGTGCAGACTGAGAAGCAATGAAACTTGAAATTAAGAGAATCAAGAAATCAAGAGAATGTGGTGTCATGAAGTCAAGAGTATCATCAAAGGAGAGTCAAGTGGACGGTCAACAGACCCCACGCAATTAGGGGTATGTTAACAACAAGATAAAGAACAAACAAACCCTACCAAAGCAGGATGGATGACCGGAAAGAGAGAGTGTGGGAAAGGAGGGGCAGAAGAGACGTAAGTGGGGAGCCCACGTTGTAACCTGTCACCTCTTGTCCTCAAGAGGCCACCCAACTACAGCTTCAGTTTTGGAACCAGAAAACTCTGAACTCTCTCCCAGCACTGGTCAAGGACTGCTGGAAAGGCAACACCACTAATAACAAACTTGAGAAGACTCCCACTTGCCTGAAGCTCACATTCTAGAACAGAGGAGATGAGAACCATAGAAAACAAAAACTCTCCTTTTGCCTCCTAGGTTCCATTCTCTGCCTCTGGCCATTGTTAAGAGTGGGTCCTCTGGCCTTGCAGTGGCTTGGGAGGTGGAACTGTCTAGAGATGGGCTACTGACTAGCATAACAAGTGCGTAGAGGTTATAGGAACTTCTTTGAGCTTCATTTGTCTCATATGCAAGATGGGGCCACAGTGCTCACCCTGTATATAAACAAGTAACATCCAAGGTGAGACAGGGTGGTGAAGATAAAAATATCCATTGGAGTTTGAATGTAAGTTGCATGTCCCCCAGGGCCCATGGGTTGAAAATTTGGTTAGTCCCCAGCTACTGGGAGATGGAAGATTTGGAGGTGGGGGTTACTGGGAGGTCTCTTCATCATTTGGTACATGCTCTTGGAAGGCAGCACTCATGGAATGGAGGTTCTAGAGAGAGGGAGAATTGTCATAAAAGCCTGAGTTCGGCCTCACCCTCACTGCTCAGGTCCAAGATGTAACCATTTGTTCCCATAAATGCCTTCCACAAGGAAGTACTACTGTCTCCTCCCAAGCTTTGGGCTTTGACCTTCCCAAACTCTGAGCTAAATGAGTTTTTTCTTTGACAATCAGCTGCCTCTAGTGTTTTCTGATAGTATTGCAAAGTTTACTACCAATGTCCTTCAGAGTCTCCAGTTCGTAGTACATAAGCAACAAGGGCCTGCTTAGAAATAAGATCCCCAGTTGAAAAGTGCCTCTTTCCACCTTTCCATTTCTGCAACGTCCATCACTCCTTGCCAATAGAAAAGCCGGATCCATGTGCTCCTACCTTTGTACACTACATCCAAAGAGCAAAGACCCCTTGGTGTCCACCTCCATGAGCAAGAGGCTATCTCTAGAGTTCCTCTTCTCCATACTGGAAATCTGATAGAGCAGGGCCTCAGACCCCTTCTCATATCCGGCCCCCACCCCTGAAGCTCCTAATCCAATATACAGAAAATGGTACCCTAGTTTCTCCCAAGAGATAACAGGACCAATTCTAACATTCCACCTCCCATTGCCCTCTGTTGTCACTCAAAGCCCAGAGAATTGAGAGGACCTGAATCCTCATCCCCACTACTCTACATGTCCAGAGCACTGCCCTCCCCAGACATGCCCAGGAAGTCCCAATCCACGTCCAGTGACCCCAGCACAAAGCCACAAGCACTCTTTAGAGGAAGCAGACATTTCGAAAACAGACCAACCCACCAGAAGTCAACTTGATGGATGGCAAAATACAGTAGGAACTCAACAACAACAAGAATCAAGTTGAATGCTTTTAAAAATCGTGACATATTTTGACAATTTTTAACCACAATTAAAACTTATTCTCAAATTTATCAAAGGGCAGATTATTCTGGATTTTGTGGTTCTGGAAATTTAAATTTTAATCTTTTTTCCCCCAAGCAAAGGGACTTTTTAAGTCATCATATTTGAGGTCTCTACATCTTCAGAATATACTTCTGGGACATGGTGTTTACATATATACAACAGAGGCATATCAGTCTTAGTTCTGTGTTTATACAAACTAAAATTGAGGTATTTTATGTTGGTATGCTTGACCTTCTTCAGCATTTTTTACTTGTGATGAATGATTGCTGACATGAGGCTCTAATCTGTAAACTAAAACTTTGTTTACTGATTATGAAATAGACTTTTCTCACCACAGGAAATATACATCAACTCACAACCCTTAGCTTCTAAAATAAACTGAATACATCTTAAAATACAGTTGCCAAGCACATTTGCAAAAAGCTCAAAAGCCATGGAAACCATTCAACACAAATCTCTAAAAAAAAATTTTAGTGTAGATTAAGTGTAGATAAATAAAAACATTTGACAGAACCAGTGACTTCCTCATTTAACACACTAATTATGGAAGAAGAGGCCACTGGCCAGCTGGTGAACAGCTAACCTCTAAGTCCAGGGCAGAAAGAGAGGTCTTCCTTTTTCCTTTCAACATTTCCATGCCATCTGTCCTCCTGGGAAGGTCATAACACCATCCACTGCCCCCACTCCTCCGTGGGGCTGTCAGCCACCAACTCCCCCGTTCCTTGTAGGAGTGACTCCTCATTTGGTCTGTCATGTCTTCCCATGTTGTCCGTGAGTCTTCCACTCAACAGAAATGGTCTTGACAATGTGGGTCATCTTCCTGTTGCCATGACCCTCTCCCCCTCTTCTGCTGCCCATTGCCACAGTCGTGCCTCCAGCCTTGCTTTCACTGGTATCTGTACCAACATCCCAACCTTGGACCACCTTCTTCTCACCTCCCCAGCTTCCTCTCAGGAATTCCTACTCCCAGCAAAATTTGGGATAGATCACAGCTCTGACCACCCCTCCACCTTCCCATCCTATATCAAACATTCCTTTTACAGGCTTAACTTCCTAGTCTCCAGGCAAACACATCACTTTATCAGTCCCTCTTATAACACACTAATCTCAGGGAAGCAAAGCCTCCTTCCATCTGCATGCTGGCCCAGCAGCTGAGCATCACTGAGACACACCATCCAAAATGACTGGTCTCACTTTAAATGCCTATACTCAAGTTGCAGATGTCCTATAAAAGCTACTTCACAGCTTGCTCCTGACTCATTCTCCCTGGGCTGTTCCTTCCCTCATTGTTCTGATCTGACAACATTGTGTTTTAGTATGTTCAGGCTGCTACAACAAAAAAACACACATCAGGTGGCCTTTAAGTAACAGAATCCCCCCTCTAGAGGCTGGGGTGTCCAAGATGTCTAGCAAGCACTCACTTTCAGCTCAAGGACAATCACGTTTCCCTATGTCATTGTTTGTCTAAGAGGTATTACCTTGTTTCCTGAGAAATCTAATGACCTGTTCTATCCTCCACAGATACCTTCACACAAATGTGTACATAAACGCATGCAAACATACACACACACACACACACACACACACACACACACACACACTCATAAAAATAATAAATTGAAGCCCTCCTAATACCATCACTTTCAGAATTAAGATTCAGCACATGAACTGGGTGGGAGAGTGAGGCATGCACAGACATTCAGAGCACAGAGCTTTGCCTCATATTTTATAAGGACACAAAAGGGCTGAACAGAAACTCCCTCACCTTCCTTCCCTGGCAACAACCAGCCTGTCTCACCTGCAACCCAGCTCTGCCTTCTGTTCCTATGGAGGCAGAAGTGTCCCTGCCAAAGGCCACCTGGCCTCCTGTGCTTGTGTCTGCCATGTGGATCTCGTCCCTCCTCACTGCTCAAGGACATCCCTCCAGCCCCTCCACTCCCCTCTTGTGCCCTCCAAGTTCTTCTCCCTGTCATGCTCCATCCAGCGCAGTGAACAAACCCACAGCCGTTGCTACAAACAGAACAGAACCTCCCTTTGACCCACCAGTCCCCCTTACCTGTTCCTCTCCATCATGAAGCCTGCGAGGGTGATGTCCCCAAATCTATCTGCTCACTCACCCTTCCTAAGAGTTTCCTAGGAGATCGGGGTAGCTCCATGTGGGTAAGGGAGGTAGGTGGCCATGTCTCCAAGCTCCTCTTGCTTGGCTATGGCGTCCCTTCACTTCCTTTCGCCAACAGCCAGTACCCACCCCCCAGTCTTCCCCTCCCAGATGGTTTTCCTCCTCTGTAGCCCTCACCTTAGCCCTCTGCTTTGTAGATCCTAGCCTCTCTCTCTTTCTCATACTCTAAACTCCTGCTTCCACAGCTTAAAATGACCTCTATACACTAACATCTCTCTACAGATGGCCCCTGACTTTGGCATTTCCCAGTGAAGGCCTACCTGACATCTCAATCCTAACATAGACTAAACCGAGTGCTTGGTTTCTGCCCACCCCGCCCCAGGCTGTTCTTTCCCTCATCTTCACCATCCTAATAAATGGCAGCAGCATCACTGCTGTGCACACCAAGACTGTGACGGAGCCGTAATTCTCATCCCCCGCACCGACACAATCTAGCCCAAACCCATTCATTCGCTCCATTCTCCTCTGACTGTCTGCCTCTAACCTGGACTCCAGTGGTAACATCTTACTAGGGCCACTCCTGCCCATGCCCCTGCCTCCTCCTCACCATCTGTTCTCCCTAGAATAAGACTAGCTTTCAAATGCTTATGTTGTACTGTGCCACTCAATCATCTAAAATCCTCCCAATGGTTCCCCATCACTTCCCAACTAAAAATCCAACTCCTAACTGCTTGATCTGCATCATTTAGAGATCACTCCACTACCTCAACATTCTCCTCCCATGACACTACCCTCCACCTCACTCAGGGTGTGGCTGCATGGCCTTTTGCAGGTCCCACCTCCACACATGGGTTCCCCACTGGGTCTTCTCCTACCTGCTTCAAACCTGCTATTCCCCTGACCTCCCCCATGCTAGGTTCTTCCTGTGAGTCATAACTAGGTGATCACAATCACTTTACTCAGCATCATATTTTAGTGTAGGCTTTAGTGATTGTCAAAATTGTATCTTTCCTGTTCATTTTTTCCTGGGCCTGTGTCTGGTTTTCCCTATCCGCAGCACCTCGCTCTGTAAGAACAGAGAGTCTTTGATTCAAGTTAGAGGTGCACCTCTACACCTAGATAAGAACACCGGGTTTTTCTGGGAATATTTTGGGAACAAAGCCTCTTAGGAAAGGGCTCTGGAAACAGCCTCCAGGTGAGGATGTTCTCCCAATGTTCCCATCACTTCCCAACTAAAAATCCAACTCCAACTGCTTGATCTGCATCATTTAGAGATCACTCCACCTACCTCACATTCTCCTCCCATGACACTACCCTCCACCTCACTCAGGGTGGCTGCATGCCTTTTGCAGGTCCCACCTCCACACATGGTTCCCCACTGGTCTTCTCCTACTGCTTCAAACCTGCTTTCCCCTGACCTCCCCCATGCTAGTTCTTCCTGTGAGTCATAACTAGGTGATCACAATCACTTTACTCAACATCATATTTTAGTGTTAGGCTTAGTGATTGTCAAAAATGTATCTTTCCTGTTCATTTTTTCCTGGGCCTGTGTCTGGTTTTCCCTATCCGCAGCACCTCAGCTCTGTAAGAACAGAGAGTCTTTGATTCAAGTTAGAGGTGCACCTCTACACCTAGATAAGAACACCGGGTTTTTCTGGGAATATTTGGGAACAAACGCCTCTTAGGAAAGGCTCATGGAAACAGCCTCCAGTGAGGATGTCCAATTATACACACATTTAAATCTAGTTCTTTTTGTAGGCCAGACCAAAATGCCTTGCTATTTTCTAAAGGTCGTCAGTCTTCATCCCAAAACCATGTTCTCAGAACTTTCCAGAAAGACAAGAAAGGGGCTAGGAAGAGTGGCTTTCCCTAAGAGGCAGCAGTTTAGATTCCGTTCTGACCTGGGGCAAGGCATATCTCCAAGCTCTACCATTCTACCTTCCTGACTCTGCCCCTTCCTCTCTTCCCTTCCTTTCTGCCCACAGAAAGCCGATGCCCCAGATTTACACCCACTCCTACACACATCATTACACACATACTGTCATGCCATGTTAAACACACCCAGCACCCACACAAACACACATCACCATGCAAACACATTAAACACAATTATCCTAGCCATGTAAAACCACACAAATGACCCAATATATTAACTTACAACTGTGCAACTACACACATTAACCCACACAACACTCCATACACTTAAACCCATGAAACCTACATTGCACGCTCACACATACAAACATGCTAGCATATATTACACACACAGACCACCCCACATACACATTAAACACATATACAAGCGACCCATGTACCACACCAACATACACACATATACAATAAACACACACTTAAACCATCTCATAAACACATATTACTACACATCCATATCACCACACACACATACGTAATAAGCACACATACAAACCACCCCATAAACACATAACACCACATATTCACACATACTCACATATAACTACACACACTTGCATACACACACACTCAATAAGTACCTACCACTCATGTATCCTGACACACATACATCTATATACATACAAGAAGGCTAACACATGCACAAACCACCACACAAGCACACTCACATACACATACAGCATGTATCAACACACATTGGCCTGTATACACCACCTCATGCATGTATACATATACTCACACATATTCACATATATGCCACACACACTTACACTACCCCTGTTCTCACTCCATTCTGTGTCTCCACACTGGCCTCTCACCTTGCTGTGGTCCTTTCTCTGTACTCCCTACAGGCATAAGATCAAAAGGATGGATGGATGGATGGATGGGTGGGTGGGTGGGTGGGTGGGTGGATGGATGGATTGCTAGGGAAGAGTATCCAGCATGGGAACTCACGTCACTCTTGCCTACCTTCCATCAGAATAAACTAGAGTAGGTTAAGGGCTAAAGCAGGGGCCAACTGTGGAGTGCAGAATCCCAAGAGAGCCAGCTCCGGAGCTGATGACAGCAGGAAATGTCCAGCCAAGAGCCACCTCACAAGCCAGCTACCAACAGAGCCCATCATGCACAAAAGAAGCAAGCTGGTGGCTGCCTACATGCTGAAGAACATCAAAAGACAAATGCCCTCACTCCCCCCAAAAAGTCCAGCTCCAGTCACAGCACCTGAAGTTTGACTATTAAAAAGCATTTCTTGAGGTTAAATTTCTTCTTTGATGGTTCGTTTTTCCCAGAATTTTCTTCCTTGAACACAAAGGCAACCAAAGATGAAGTCACCAACACCCTGATCACACCTCAGCGCCAGCAAATCCTTCCACCCACTGTCGGGTGCCTGAAGTCCCCCAGCTTTTACAGGGAAGAGAAGAGAGGTACACAGATCTCTACAGCTCTGGTGCTCCCAGGGAGGAACGCTGGCTCATCCTCTGCTGGTCCCAGACACACAACAGCATGGCCACAGGCATGGGGCACTCGCCCCCACCAAGCCAACTAACGGTCCCCTCTCCCACCTCCCCTCTCCCTGGCTAGCAGAGTTCTCTGCGAAAAGGTGTGGGGGGGGGATGAAAGGGGTGACAGAGCTACAGCTAAAGCCCAATTTTTGTTGACACTCAGAGTCTCTGACAGCTGTTAGAAGAAGAATGTGATTTTGAAATTTAAATAACACACTTCTGCATGCGGCTCAGGGAGACAACCTGAGGATAAGCAGTTTATCGCCTAAGCCACCATGAAGGGGGCAGGGAGGGGCTAATGCTCCTCCAGCTCCTCCAGCCCACCCACCTGCTTACATCCTCCATTCCGTGGCTGTCTGACAGGAGTCTCTAGATCATACAGCCTGGCTTCCGGACAATAAAGCTGAACCTCCCATCACTCTGCACAGCCCAGGCTGTAAGGCCCATACCTGCCCTAGTGGGCCAGGGAGCTAGAACAGGCTGGGACAACGGGGGCTTCCCTAGACATACAGCAGAGCTAAACTGGGTCCAACCTTCCCTCCGGAGCCACCAGGATGCTCTTCAAAGTGTCTGGAGCCTAGGGATAAATCCTTTCTCAAAAGGACAGCTCCACTCACCTCCCTAGAGACTGAGCCTTCTTGACCAAGCAGCTACCTCAAAGTTCCGCTACATCACAATGGTCGGTATTCAATGTTCCCTGTCTCACTAGGCTTGGAATACGTGGGGTCCTCTCATCACAAGCTTATCCAGGCTTCCCAGCCATGATGCTGTCAAAAAAATGTCAGAGCTAGAAAGCTAGGCCTGTCAGTAAAGGCCTTACTATCAGATCATGAGGACCTGAGTTCAAACCACAGAATAGTTGTGGAAAATCCAGAACTGGTGGCACATATTTATAGTCCCAGCATGAGAAAGAGGCAAAGACAGGAAGATCCCTGGGTTCACTGGCCACACAGCCTAACTACTCAACAAGTTCCTGGACAGTGAGAGACCCTATCTCAAAAACAAGGTCACCGTACCTGCAGAATAACACCTGAGGTTGACCGTTGGCCTCTATACACAGGTATACACAAGTGCATGTACACATGGACACACACACACACACACACACACACACACACACTTACACATATATGAACACACACACATATATATAACAAAGAAAAAAGAATGGTCATTCCCAAGTTGCCCCTGCTCATCTTCTAAGGCTTCCCTGATATCCCAGGCACTGCTGATTTCTGCTTCCCCTGAAATCTTGGGGCAACATTTGGTCTGAACCACATGAACAGTAAACCACCTGTGGGATATCCCAGCCACAGTTCCGTATGTCCCCCTTTACAATGAGGACACAGGTCTCTCACTTTGTCAGCAGTGGACTACATGTGTCTCCCACATACACTCCATATGGATTGAATAAAATGGCATTCATTTCATGGCCCACCTTGACCCCACCTTCTCTGTGAATATTTCTTGTGCCCTGTAAGGTATGCCTCATCTCTGCACCTCAGAACTCCTAAGATCCAGCACACGTGGAGCAGCTCACAGTTGCTTGGAAACCTCGGTTACCTTTACCTGGGCAGGCCAAACACGCCTACTGAGTCATTCTCTCCCTCCAGTCCCAGACAGTAACCCCAGTGGTCACCATCACCTGTGTGCCATATGCCACATGAGGAGCTGTCCTTATGTCATTACCAGACACAGGTCAGCTGACCTACTCTATCTACAGATAAGAAAAATGAGGTTCAGGAGAGCCCAGAGGTCACACAGTGAATAGAGCAAGGCCAGAATTCAATGCTAAAACTAGCCGACCTCAAAGTCCACATCATCCTTCACTCCAGAGCTCTCAGGGCATACGTAATAGGTGCAAAGCATGGAGGTAGGTACCTAGGAGGTATGGAAAAGAATGTATACACAGGACACAGAAATACGTGCACGACAATTACACACATGCTTAGAACCTAAGAATGAGCACCATCATGGAGCACCATGCCTTGGAACCAAGAACAGAGGGTGTACCCTCTCAGAAGCCATACATATGGCTTCTTGGACATGAGTTCTCTCCTATCCTGCAACCTCAAAAAGGAGATAACTGGAGCACCAGCAAGAATGTCCCTAGCCCTCTCTGTGATGCATCCAAGGTAGATGGCCAGTTTGAGTAGACACAACCAGCCTTCTATCCTCAAGCCTCAGAAAGCCCCTGAGCTCGGGTCTCTTACCAGCCACCATCTGTCCCACCCAGTCACTGGAAGACTATCATTGTGTAAGACTTTGACTGAGCCATCAGGGTGCCACTGTCCTCTAAAATAATCACCCTGTCACCTCCATTCTAGCCCCTACAGGCTCTACTCTGCTGTCAGAGGTAATGTCCAGCAAACAAGAGGTACACAACCATTTCTCAAATGCTACCTAGGCTGACCCGGCCACCATCTACCATCCGACCTTGGAGAAGTTACTCTGTGGCCATTTCTAAATAGCTAACATATTTCCATGCAACACACCAGGCAGAGTGCTTACCTACGTTATCTCAGTTGGTCTTTGCAGAAATCCTGGAAGACAGATGTTTCTGCTGGCCTATGTACACTTCTAAGGACACGCTAGGCATAGCTCAAAGTGAAACTTGAACCCTGGTCTATGTCTGCCCCTTCTCTCTGAACCCCAATTTTCTTTACTGTTGGGTGTTTAGGCTCCCTTCCAGCTACAGAAGACAAAGTGAGGGGTTGATTTCCAAATACGCTTCAAACACATGTCTCAAACAATACTTGTATGGGATGTAGAGACTCCCTTGGGGATCTCATCCAGAATGCAGAGGCAGAGCCTAATGAAATAGTACCATCTACCCATCACTTCTCTGTGTTCCTTAGGCATGGCCCCAGAGCTGTCAGAAACACCCTTGCTTGCCCAAACCAGTCCTTTTGGTCACTGGTGTCCAGCAAAGTCCTTCACTCTCCATCAGGCCCACCCCCTGCTAGGTCAGGTCATCTTCCTACAACCTTTTTCAGAGAAACTCTCTGCCTAAAAGCTCTCACTTTCTTCCTTACCTTTTTCCACCCTCACCTGCCTCCCCAGATGCATTTAGAGGGTCACAGAATCCTGAGACAAGAATATTGGTCAATTTCAGCACCTTGACCCCTGGCATCCTGTCTAGACAACCTCCTATCTCCATGGCCCAGGTCCACCTGAGAGAAGATGACCAACTAGCAAGCCCAGTTAGGTCTCCATGTGCAGAAGCTAAATTACCTGACCAATTTTAACTAAAGTCTCTTCACCACCCCTGAAGGAATACAGCATATGCCCAGTTTACAGATACTGCCACTCTAGTCCAGAGGCCATGGTGAGGTCCAAGAACATACATACAATCTGTTATGACCTGCATGTTAAAAGTCCTCCCAGAGCCAGATGTTGAGTCTCCAGCTTGGAGCTGGTAGGTTCTTCAGAAGATGGGGTCTAGAGGGAGGAAGTTAGGCCATAGTGCATGCCCATGGAGTGGGTACAAGGACTATGGCCCGACTCTCTCTCTCTTGGATTTCCAGCAGCCATTGAGTGAGTAGCTCCCTTTCCCCACACTCTAGCACCATGGTGTACCACCATCTACCCAAAGCAATGTGGCCAAACAACCATGGACTGAACCCATGACCCCAGATAAACGTTCCCTCCTTCTAAACTGTTTACCTCAGGTATTTTGTCACCATAATAGAAAGCTGATTAACATATTCAGCTGCCAAGCCTGAATTTGCTCTTCACCTATACTGGATACCTCTTCAAATGCTGTGGTTTAGGTTTTCAAGGACAGTTTGAATTAAAAAAAAAAAAAAAAAACAAGGCCAACTTCTCCTTGAAATCTCTCTTCTCGTGTTAAAGTAAAGGCTTCTAACATCCCCGTTGCTATGGGTCAGTCACAGCCACACTGCCCCTGGCTGGCCTTGGGCCGGGACTGACTGATCCATCATTGAACCCAGGGCCTGCCAAGTAAGACTATGAAGAAAGGAGGGGAAGGATGAGGTTGTACCTTCCCCGGAGCATCCGGCAGGCAGAAGCTGTTGTAAAAATTCTGCCAGCCTTTCTTGACAACTGAATCCCAAAAGGACTTTCCAAGAACCCAGCAGAGAGGAAGAGGTCATGCTCTAGGGGTCCCTGTAACAAAAGCAGCCTTAAACCTCAAACAGGAAATGGTAAAAGATAAAAGCAAATGGACCCCTAAGATACAACAGCCTCCCTCTTTCCATAGGAACCCAGCTAGTGGGAGCGAACTAAGAGGGGGACAGGTAGACCTGGTACTCCCCGACACAGACTTCTCAGAGAAACGGTAGAGGTACTGCACACAGCCAAGCGAAGACATACGGAGGTGGGGAGTCACTCACTCTCAACTACACGTCATCCTCCAGGGCAGCACCCACTAAGGTCCTGTGCTCTGGTACAGAATCTCAGGTCACCTTGCCCAAAGACTCACCAGCCCGTGGAGAACCAGGCAAGGAATCTATGACAGCCTGAGGTCCAAGCTTATTTGCACTGCCTACCGATGCTACCGCTTCCTGTATGCATTTGTGGGACGATAAGGGAGCTCAAACTCGCGTCTTCATCCCTCAGAGGGAAAAACAAAAACAAAAACAAAAACTCAAGTCTGGAGCTGGGAAGCCATGTGCCCAAAGCCCCATGGGAGATGTGGGGCACATACCAACAGGAGTCTGGCCTCCTGATTCTGGTTCCCACCTTCTTTCTGCTGACTTCCCACAATGCCTTCCTTGGTTTCTTAGAGTAGGGCCCAGGCCAGGGTCTCCCCTCCCAGCTGCCCCACTCAAGAGTGTTGGTCCCTGGCTCAACCTCAGGGCTTGAGGGTGAAACTTCCTATCAGAAAATCTTTGTGTAATAGACACTTGACACTCTGTGGGACAAGGATGTTGACAAGACAAATGAGGAGCTCACTGGATGTGCAGCTTCCAGTCAGCATCTTGCTATCTGCTACCCAGTGGTAACTGAGCCAGGCATGGCTCTGGAACTGTGTTGATCCAATCCACTGCCCAACAAAAGAGTCAACAGGATCATGTGGCAGTTACTTCTCTTGTTATCATGGCCAAATGACTGACAGAAGCCACTGAAAGGAAGACAGGTTTATTTTGGCTTGTGGTCTGAGAAGACACAATCCACCATGGCAGGGTTATATATGGGAGTCAGTTGGTCTATGAAAATGGAAGCCTGAAGTAACAGGTTTCACATAGCATGGGTCAGGAGTCTGGGGCCTGGGACTAGAAGCAGGGCTAGATTATAAGACCAACCTAGAGTGACTTCCTCCACCAGCTGTGCTATCCAGAAACTTCTGCAACTTCCCAAAATAAAAACACCACCAGGCTTCAAAGACATTAGCCTATGAGGGACATGTCACACTCAAACTATAATGGAGCACCACAGCATCGGATGCCTGGGCAGTACGGAGGGCATTGGACTGGAACACAGTTCCAGAGCTATTCCTGGCCCAAGTTATCAGGGCCAGTGGGTAGCAGCAGGTGGCAAGATGCTGGCTCTGGAAGCTGCACATTCAGTGATCTCCTCATTTGTCTTGTGAACACCCTTGTCCCACAGAGCATCCAAGTGTCTATTACATAAAGATTTTCTACTAGGAAGATACTCTGGTTGAATCCAGGAAACAATAAGAGCCAGAGTTAAGGTGAGGACCTTAACATTCCTCCAACATTCACAGAGCAAACCCAAAAAGCATATGTCTATACTGTAGTCATCAGCTGGCATCTAATCAATGGGCAGCAGGCACATTGGGTACATTTAGACTCCCAGTATGTCCCCACCACAGCAGGCTATGCCAACAACGTCCTCATCCTGCATGTGAGCCTCACAGCACAATCTCAAAAGGACCAATCCATAGAGGATTTATACTCCAATCTAACCCGAAACTGTAAGATTTGGAACATTAGCTGGAAGGGCCTTTAGTCGATTATACAACCTAGCCACATAGAATGGCCAAAATTTATAAGATAGTTGTCACTGTACCTACAAGCAGAGCCAGAAGGAAGCCTACTCTAAGCACAAAGCTTCTGTTGGATAGGACCCTACTGGGGAGCCTATAGTAGTGGGAGCCAAAGGCGGAGTATTGTAACTGGCCAGCTTTGAGATCTCCATCTACTTCTACCATCCCCAGTCACCACAAGGGCCCAAGACCATGTCCAGATGACCACTCTCTGGCTACTATAGTTTGAGTATTTTGTTAGTTTTGTTGTGTTGAGATGGGGGTCTTCTTGTTAGCCTAGGATTCCCTTAAACTTACTATGTAGACCAGTCTGGCCTCAAACCAGCAATTCTCCTGCTTCTGTCTCCTGAGTGTTAGGATTAAAGGCGTGTGCCACCGTGCCTAGCTCTATAGTTTAAACCTTAAATGGCCCCAAATGATTATATATATATATATGAAGGGCTTGCTCCCCAGGTTGACACTATGAGAGGAAGTAGAAAGTTTAAGTTTAAGAGTTAGGGAGGTCTTTAGATCACTGGGAGTATGCCCTCAAAGAAACTAGAGAGTCCCTATCTCTTTCTCTTCTTCGATTTCAGTTCCCAGATATGAAGTGAACAGTTTGGATCCATGCTACAGCCATCACAACATACTGCCGTGGGTGCCCAGCAGCAAGTGAACCAGTCATGAACTAACACCTCAGAACCTGTGAGCCAGAGGGGCCTTTCCTCCCTAAGTTGATGACATCAAGAATTTTGTATAGTAATAGAACACAACAAACACACTGGCCGAAGCCTCCCTTCTTATGAGTATCCCGGGTCTCTCCCACCAGGGACACACACTCCATCCCCCTCAGGGTCATCTAAAGGCAGCATCTTCAGATGGAAGGGAAGGTATCATGTCTAAGTAGCAATTTGGTCTTCTGGGTGCACAAAAACAGACATTCCAAGTGGCTGATGGCCATCCAAAACTCAAGCCTATGACACAAACTTTATTTCTTGGTACTTAATTTCTCTACCTGAAGGAATTATTCCTCCCTCCTTAGAGGGATAATAATAAAAAAAAAAGGCAATTGAGAAGCATTGTTCTAGAGACTAGGAAGCTCACAGTTTGGGGCAGTGCTTCTTAACAAGCAGTGAGTCTGCCCCACAGGGGACACTTGGCTGTGTCTGAAGACATTTTTGCTTTTCACACCTTGGGAATGTGTAAGTGCATCTAGAGACAACTCTTCAGACAATGCTAAACATTCTATGATACACACACCAAAGAAACTGCTGACAAGGCCAACGTGTCCCCATTGCTGCTGTTCAGAGTAACCAGGTTCAGAGTAATAAGAACCCTAAAAGGTTCCAAAGCCTGGAGCCCAGATCCCTGTACTCAGATTCAGAGAACAAGCTTTAGTCTGGCCACTAGAGCCGGTAAGAGCTGACCACACACACAAACACACACACACACACACACACACACACACACACACACAGAGACAGACAGAGACAGAGACAGAGACCAGTTCCAAGATAGAGAATGCTGGCCCCAGCGCCTCCCAAACACAGGAGGGAATAACAAGAAGAAAGGGTCACAAACCTCATCTAGTCCTTTTTTTCTAATGTTTTTCATGTATATGTGTCTGTATGGACATTCATGCATGTACAGGTGTGTGTGTATGTGTGTTCATGTATGCGTAGGTGTGTGTGCATACAGAGGCCAGAGGATAATGTTAGGCATCACCCTCAGGAATTTCATCCACCTTCATGGGGACTGGGTCTCTTACTGACCCAGAACTCACAACTAGGCTAGGATGGCAGGTCAGCAAGCCTCAGGGAATCCTCCTGCCTCCACCTCTCCAGCTCTAGGATTATAAGTTTGTGCCACCATGCCCAACGTTTTTTACATGGGTGCTGGGAATCGAACACAGGTCTTCATGCTTACAAAGTGAGTGTATTCCTGGCTAAATCACCCTTCTATCCCTCATTTCCTTCTCAAGCATGGGCCCAACAGGTCCCAATGAGCATGGTCTTTCTCATTCCTCAAGGAATCACCCAGGAGCAGGTGATTCCCACCTCAGATGCCTCTCTGGTGGTTCAAGCAATGGAAAGGAAACCCACAGCAGACTGAATAGTGGAGACACTAATATAGCTGAGTACGCCTTATCTGAACTGCTAAGGACCAGACATGCTCAGTATTTCAGATGGTCACCAGTTTGGGGCTATTTGCATATTCATAATGAGATGTCATAAAGATGGGACCCAAACACAAAACTGGTTTGTTTCATGCATACAGATACACACAGCCTGAAGGGCCTCTTATACAATACTTTCAGTACACCTGCTTTTTTACTTTGCCCCATCACATAAGATCAGATGTAGAGTATCCCCACCCCCCCCCCCGTGGCATCATCTCGGTACTCAACATATTTTAAATCTTAGAGCAATGTTGGATTTGGGTGTTTAGGATGAAAGAGCCTCAATCTATAACAGCAAACATGACCAGGATTTCCAGAACACACATAAGGATCCTTCAGCATGCCATATGCTTTACAGTCCACTGACTCACTACTAACCCAAGCAGATAGGGACTTCCTCATTCACAAGTGAGGGAACTGAGGCACAAAGAGGTTGGTAAGCAACTTGAACAAGGAACATGCCAAACGGAAGAGCCAGAGAAGTAGAAAAAGAAACGGGGATGGGATGGGTGACAGAACATCCGAGTGGCATCAGGTTTCAAGATCTGTCGATGACCACCAAGGAGCCAGACAGAGACTTAACTCTAGGCACTACTGAAGGAAGGAGGCCAGGGGGCTTCCTAAAAGCCAGGAGCCAAGGCTCAAAAATGGTAAAGAGCAAGCAGGCAGAGAATGGAGTCAACAGAAGACCAGGAAAGACACCTGAGTCCAAGAGATGAATGGGTTACGTCACAGGGATGCGAGGGAAAACACGGGACAAGCACCAGTGAGGGTCACTTACCTGAGAAGATTGAAGCAAGCCTGAAGATGTCTGAGAGGCGCGAGGTCACAGGCTCATAGGGGGAAGCTTCATAGAACTCCTCACCTGGAAGAGAGGCAGGGCATAAGACACAGGCTCCTCTCAGGTAAACCATCAGACAGCAACTGTGCCTAAGAAAATTCTAACGCACCCCAAGCCATCTAGGATGGAAGGGAGGCCAGCCCTTGCTGAAGTGGAAAATGCTGTGCAGGCAAGTTAGGGGTGAAAGTTCATTGCGTAGAGACAAGTTATGTCTCACCAATTAGAGCAGGTATGACTGCTTGCCATGTGACTTCCCGGCGGGACCGACCCTCTTTAAAGGAGTCTGGGAGAAAAGGTAGCCCTGGGAAGGTCAAGTGCAAATCACAGAACCTGGAGACAGAGGTCCTACTAAAATTTATAGTTCAACTTCCCTGTTTCACAAGAGAAGGCTCGTGGGTAGCCCAGCAGTGTAGCACGTGGGAGTGGGGGTGTCACACAGCTTCGTGTGGCAGAGCCAGGGCTCATGTGGTCTCCTGGAGACCCACACTCAGAATTTCCCCTTTGCCTCATGTCATGTCACCAGAAAGAGTCTAGCTAGGAAGATCGAAAGTCACTAGGTGAAAGGTCTGACCCCACGCGCCTATTTCCCTGGCCTCTAACAGACACCCTTCTAACCTCCCCATGACCTGCTATCTCACGTGCCTCCTCAAAGCTTCAGAGGGCATCAGAGACTTGTAGTAGAAAGGCAAGTGAACGGCAGGGAATAAATGGCCCGGGATGCCCAGGAGACCCCCACCACCACATTATCGAGAATCCCATACCCTCAGCGGACACCTTGCAAGAAAGGAAATATCCCCCGGAGACCTGACCAGTGAGGAGAAATCAATGCAAACTCGCTCAGACTGAGTGTGTGGTGATGGGGAGGGGCAGACAGGGGGTGACCCACAGCCTCACACATCGATTTCCTATCCAGCAGGGCCTGGCGCCACAGGCAGGCACCCTTGCCTACAGAGTGCCTGGGTGAGCAGCATCTAGGAAGGATGTCCCTGGAAGAGGGCGCAGAGACTGCCCCTTGAAGAGGTTCCTTTATCCAGCCCAAGAGGCCACAGAGAAGCGGGACTCGAGATCCAGCTAGCCCTGGGATGGCTCATAGCTACTGAGTACTTTCTTCGTGAAAGAAGGTACCTGCAACCTTGGGCAAAGATAGCCAAGGCACGGGGAAGGAGCTCACTCCCTCCTGTTGAGAGGAGTTCCAGCCTGCATTTGGCCTCATGGGAAATGCTGCGTGCCAGGCAGCAGCCAACCCACACAGTGTGTACCCCACTAGAATCTGCTCGCAGGCTCCTCCATCGCCTCTCATGGTCTAAGGGCCACCCACTGCACCCACTGAGGCTCAACTTACTCTCTCCTGGGAGACTCCCGGGGGTGGGGCCCCCAGGCACTGCCGTATAAACCCAAACAATGTAAGAGTGTGAGAACTGCTGTTAGGATTTGAAAAAAAAAAAAAAAATAAAGTTGCACTGCACCTTCTGCATGCTGCAGCCCCAAGCACACTTCAGACACACTAACTTACTCTCTTCTTCGCCCGCTCTGAGAGGCAGGTGCTATTGCTCCCCTACTGTTCTGACAAAGAGCAAGGAGCGCAAAGGGACGTAACTTGCTCCAAAGTGACTTGGTTCCCTGGCCTAGTAAGCAGCAGAGCCTGACTTTAGACCTGGGGTGGTAGTACTAGAGTACAATGCTCTCTCACCTTCTGATACTCTGCCAAGTATCATGTGGCTCTTCAACAGGCCCTGTGGTCAGAGCTCTGCTGCCCCTGCACTGCCCAACTGCCCCCTTGCCCTACAGTAGGAAACACAGCCCTGTGTCTGGTTGCAGGACAGCCCACCCATTGGCTAGCCAGGGCTCCTCCCTCTCTATGCCCACTATCATTAAATGGTCTGTTCCTGCTGCTGGAGGCACCAGGTAACATCAAGCCTGGGTCACTAAATCCAGATCCAGGGTGCAGACCCTGGGTACTGACACATGAGGTGGGCCTTTGCTCTTCATGGTCTAAAGACCGGGGACCCTGAATTTCAGAGTCACCTTTGGAGCAGCCACTGGTGACATCCCCTCTGTGGCCATGCATAGTTGTGATGACAAGAAAAAAAAGAGACCACCACCACCACCCACAGCCCTTTTCCTGGCCACAGGATCACCCTCGGCACAACCAAAAGAAACCTGGATGTGGTGTGAGGACCCTGGATTCAGCCACCAGCTTGCTGTATGCCCTGGACAATCATTCTATCTCTGTGACTCGGCTTCCCCTACAAAGAGGGTCAATGGATTACAGCTCTGACTCCCCAAACTCAGTGGCCACATCTTCAGGGGTCATATGCCTGTCACACTGGCTCCCCTTCCTCCAATGCCACCTCAGCTCCTGCTACAGGTATGGGGTGCTGGCACTGGATGGAGGAAACAAAAATCTGGGTAAGTACAACTGACCTCGGGGTCAGAGGGAAACCAAGAATTGGAGGAAGGTCCCATTCCCCACCCCCGATCTCTCCTCTCTCGGTGGGTCTTGCCCTCCCCTGGGCCCCAGGCTCAGCCCAACTACTAAGCATTATTTAAGTGTAAGGAGAAGGTACCTACAGCCTCCCCCAGGAAAATGACTCAACCTTACCATGAATTATTAACTCTTGGGCAGACCTTATCACTCACAGGGATGTAACCTCCTGCTCAAAGGCCTCCTGGCTTCTCCTGATGGATCCTGAACAATAAGTCTCCAGCCCTGAGACCTAGGAGAAGAGGTAGCCTCTTAGAGAGAAGAGGCAAGCGTCCATAGAAGGGGGCAAGCCAGAGTGTATTTCTGGGACCCTCTCATGGCAAGCATAGGTTCTACAGTTTCTGTGCGACCCATACCCTCGGAAGCATACAGTAGAGTTCACAGGTGGTCATTGAATGAACTCAAAAGTCATCTCCAGACATGGAACCAAAGACAGCCATGTGCAGTGAGGTATTCCAAGTCCAAGAGGGCCTTGAAGATCCCATGGTAGTGACAAATCAATCCACACAGCATCACGCTCACTGCTGCCCATCACACAGAAATGCCTCACTCCTACTGCTTCTGATCACGGGTTGTCCTGCCCACTGGCAAGACAATGCCAAAGGGAGCCACCAAGGCGAGAGGGCTGCTCCTACTAAGAAATCCAATCAGCCTGGGATACTTCTAGTCAGTTCCATCACTTTCCCTATCTGCTGCTACACAACCCATACTAGCCCACCTCTACCAGCTGTCTGAAGACCTAAGTTCTGTTCCCAGCAGGCTCACACTGTCTGTAACTCCCAACTCCAGAGAATCCTGTGCCTCTGGTTTCCATGGGCACCTGCAAGCACATGCTCATAACCGTGTGCAGGCGTACACACCTGCACATAATTAAAAGTAATCAAAATAAATACTTTTTAAAACCTCTGAAAATGAAAACAAAAGACAAAACTATCCACTCTGAAAAGCAAGAAGCTCCATGATGTGCATACCAGAGGCAGACCATTAGGTATACAGTTCCTCATGTCATATGTGGAGAAGCACACGTGTGTTAGGACAGCCTTGCCTTCTTCAGGGCTTCTAGCTCCCAGAATGGAGTTGCTGGAGAGAAGTAGGCACCTAAAGCCTATGGAATCACTCTGCTCTTGATGGCAGTAATACCATGACTAAACGTATGCACTTCCTATGTTCAGAGCATATCTAAGCCATCTTGGTGACTGCTGGGGATCCCTTCTCTTAGGACTCTGTAGCTAGACTCCTCCTTCCTTTCACCCTCCCTTCTGGTACTTTACAAGGGAACTCTTCTCTCATCTTAGGCTAATGGGCCAGCTCTGTCCCTGGACCCACCTGTCTTCACTCCCAGAGGCATAAATACACAGAGAACCTTCCTGTTGTCTTCCCCCAACCTCTCCATCACTCCTCTCCTCCTTTGGGGTTTGAGACAGCCCCACCTTCTCTCACCTTTAAAAGAGAAAATAGGTCATCCTTCTGTTCTCTTTACAAAAAGAAAAAAAAAACATCTGGGAGAAGTTATCCATATTCATCATGTCCAATCCTCTGCCTCCATTCATTCCCTAACCAGGGCTCTGTCCCCAGAAGCCTCCTAGGAGGCTCACCCAAGTGGCAGCAGGGATACCTCAGTCTTTCTCCTGCTTGAGCTGAAGTGTGTGAGCTGTTGAGAGTCCTCTGTTTCCTTGATGGTCCTCCCAATCCTCTTCCAGATCCTTCCCAGTCACCTGTGGGCATCCCTCCCTCGCCTATCCTTTAACGACAGCGGTCCAGGAGCTCCCCCACCACCCTCGTTCTGTGACTGCACCCACTGTCTCAGCTCCAGCTTCTAAACACAGGCTCGTCTACACTCCAGAATCCCTCGAGAACCATATCCTCCCCTGAGCTCCATGCCTGCATGTCTATGGGGCTTGACCCAATGACAGGTAGGGAGCCCCAGAGAAATGCCATACTTCCTGCCCTCTTCTACTCAAAGCCATTGCAGGCACAGGAAGCTGGGGGGTCTTCCAGGGCCACACTTTCCCTTCCCAGCTCATAGGCAGTAGTTGCCAAAACATGTTGATTCTACCTTGTACGGAAGCACTTACATCTATCTTCCCCTTGGTTGCCCTGTCTGTTCCTGTCTTTATCCCTGCCTGGGGTCACAGTCCCTACAATTGACTGTCTTCCCTAGAACTACATGGACATTCTTCTGGAGTATCAATCTGATCAGCTCCCTTGAAATCTGAATTAAAACCATTCAGGCTTCCTGTTGCCCATCAGGTCTCTTTCCTCCTAGCCCCCAACCCTTCCAATCCACACTCTGCATTGTCTGGTTACTTCCAGTTCTTCTTGAAGATTCAATTCTCAGGCCTGACCCTAACATGCTTCTCCCGCCACCTGCCCACTCTTAGTATTTCACCTGGGTGGTGACTCCATCCCAGCCTAGAGTCAGCACCTTCCCAGAAAGCTCTTTAGATTTTGTTCAACAAGGGCTAAATTAGATGCCCCTCTGAGGCATCCTACCATGCCCTGGGTTCTTCCATCACAACACTTATGCCTTCAAATGGCAAGTTCAACCTTCTTTACTGCATTCCATCCCAGGCTGTAAGTTCCATGAAGGCAAAGACAACACCAGATTCTAGACTATTCCAGCACCACAAAGCAACAATGCACTCTCAAACGAGTGCTTGCTGACTTAGCAAATGAGCATCTGGCCAAGGTGACCAATCATCCTGAAGTATATGCAAATCTCAAGGCCCCGTCTGGACCGTGGAGGAGTATTGAGGAGGTATCACTGGGGGAGGTACTCTCAGATTCTGCCTTGGGCAGACTTGGGAGGAGCTTGCCTAGAGACTTAGGACCTGTTGCTCATGTCCCATCCTGAGCTCCTAAGCTCTGTATCAAGTGCCTAGGTCAGCCATTGAACCCAAAGATCACACGAAGAGAGCAAAGTTCTGGGCTCAGCTCCAGGCAACAGGGCATCAGAGTGGCAGGGGCTGGTACCTCCTGTTCTCTCTCTGCCTGGTGCCTCTTCCCTCTCCTGGGCACAACTTCATGCTGCCCTTGCTTGCATCCCGTCCTCCAGCTCATCCTCCATCCTTGTCATATCTCTTTCTCCATCGCCATTGTCCTCCAAGGAGGGGTAGCCACTTCCCCTCGATTCTAGGTTCTCTTGTGGGTAACACGGGGAGCAGAGCAGATCACCCTTCTACCCAAGTCCTCCTTTCTGACCCCCTGGCTGGATACATTCCTTTAGCCGCCGCCACCCTTCCTCGGGGCCCACCCAGGCTTACCCTCGGTCAGCCCCAGATGGATGCTCCAGTAGATCTGCAGACACTGCAGCTCCTTCTTCATGCCCCGCTTGCAGCGGCAGTCATAGAGTGGGCTTTCCTGCAAGACCTCCAGGGCCGCCTGGCACTCCTTATTGGCCAGCATGGTATTGCGATCCCGGCCTGCCAGGCACTGCCGAAGGGTGCGGTACCTGGAACTGCAGTTGGATTCGGCCGCACACAGCTCATTGGCCCGGACACAGTCCACTGGGGGGCGCCAGCCGTGGAGCTCAGAGCCCTGCAGGGAGGAAGGGCTGGCCAAAGAGCGGAGGGTTTCGTCTGGGTAGTGGGGAGGGAAGACAAGCATGAATAAGGGCTACCGTAGTCTCCGACCCCAAGGCAGGCCTAAGGCTGGAAGGAACTTCTCACCCGCTTTTATACCAAAGTACGCCAAGATCAAGGTCAGCTCAGACCCAACCTAGTCAGCCATGTTCCCCTACAGCCATGGTTCACATTCATTTCCTCCTTGAGCACAATCCTAGGCAGTGGAACACCTCAGGATAAACCCAGGAAGGCCTTCACTGAAAACTGCAGGTGGGCTAACATGCCAATAGTCCAGACAGAATGTCACAGCCTTAACAAGGCATGGTAGGGTTTGGGCAGAGTGATCTCACTTCAACTCCCAACCTACAAACCTCTGCTCCATCCAAGGCCTTGGTTTGAAGGCACTGAAAACTCAATGAACCTTCAGAGACTGTCTGGACCTTAGAGAGACCCAAGAATCAAGCCTCAACATCATATTCCAGGGAAGTTCAGGTCCAAAGGAGGAAGACAACTCAAGGTCACACACGGAGAGACAGAAAGGCCCCCTCTAATCCCTTAGCCTCATCCTTCCATATCATTAGGCTTTTAGAAGACGACCAGAAACCAGCCGAACCCTGTGGTCCAGGGGGCCCAGGAGGGAGAAGCAGAGACCCCTTTTAGAACTTGCCTTTCCATATTTGCCAACTTCACACCAGACAGTGGCCTGACCAAGTCCCTGCATGGCCAAGTTCCACCCCAGGCCCCTGCGAAAGAGAATGCATTGGGCCAAGCACAGGAGCAAAACTGCTCTCCCTGGGGCTCTTTCCCTACCAGGACGAGCCTCTGCCCCCTCCATCTCTCATCTTCTCTTGCTTCCTGTCTCCCAGGGGCTCTGTTCTCAGTGTACCTCCTCACCTTTTCCCTTTGAGCCTCTTTTTCTTCTTTTCTCCTATACTACCCTGAAATACCTATTTTTTTTTTTATTCCTTCCAAAAGCAAAATAATCAATCAATTGCAGAAAAGAAAGAACGTCCCTCCTTCAGGCCCTGCCTTCCAGCCTGAGCTGGCTTTAACCCACCCCTCTTATCTGCTTCCAACAGTAGCCTCAGAAGGGAGGGGCTTGAAGACTGGACATGAAGGGCAGAGAGAAGCTGGCCAGACCCTTTCAAAGCCAAGCGCCCAAAATGGTTTCCTCCAGATATGGACGACATCTTCTGCCTCTCTGTGCTTGCTAAACTTCTAACTCCAGACCCTGCAAACCTCCCCCCACCCCAAAAAAAAAAAAAAAAAAAATACCCCACACAACTGCTAGAGCAACGACTGCCTTCTGAAAGACCCAAAGAATAATTTGAGAGACTTCCTCCACTCCCTCCCACTCCAAAACAGAATAAAATTCTAGGCCATTAGTCCCTTCCTCGGAATACCGCAGAATTCCCCCACCCCATTCTTGCCCAGCCGCTCTCAGGCCTTCTCCCTGGGAGGCCCTGCTCATGGGGGAGCTACTGCAGGGAGACAGCGACACCTACAGGTAGAGCTGCACACAGCAAGCCTCTCACTCCCCAGAGCCCCTGCTGGGGGGAAAGAAATCATTCCCAATGGGCCTTGGGCCTTTCCCACGAGGAAACGGCAAAGGAGATGAAGGGGAGCTGGACTCCCGATGCAGGAGGCTCCAGTTAGAGCAAAGGAAAATTTCTTCTCTCGCTGACCATACCCCCTGTCCCAGAACAGAAACAGCTGAAGAACGTAACCACACTGAGACGGAAACATGAGGTAGAAACCTATACGGAGCAGGAGTTACTGGAAGCAAGGTCTGCCCAGCCTTAGATGTGTCCTCCACAAACGCTGAGGTAGCAGCTCTCTTTCTAGGCTTCAGCAGATTCCTACATCGCTTTACAGGACTCTAGTGCCTCTGGGCCACCCAGGAACAGCTGAATCACCACGCCCCCAACTTGCACCTGTCTGCCCCTCTCCATCAGCCAATCCTGAGCTCCCACTGACTTGTCCCAGGGTTGCAGCAGGAGTTCACCTTCCACCTGACTGAGCTAAAGGCTGAATTGTCCGAGAGAGGCTCAGAGAGGACAAGCTCGCATCCTGGGTCTTCTACAGTCTCAGAATTCACACAGGTTGAAAGTCAGGCTAGAAGGCCCAGAGAATGCAGCGATAAAGCAACTCCCTCTCTGCCTACCCTGAAACTGAGCCCAGAGTCCCTAGGATGTCCTTAACACAAGCCTCTGTTGGCTCCCCGTCCTATCAGCTGATGTTCGTGATATGCTCTGCAAAGGACCAGGATATCCTTTCACCAACTGTCCTTACCTCTGGGACTCAGCTTCACAACTCCCAGAAGCATCCAAGCCCAGCCAGAGAAGGGAATCTCAGCAACCAGGAGCCGCTAGCCAAGAATCAAGAAAAGGCTGGCTTCCTAGTCTGAAGGAAGAAAACTTGGATCTGTCAAGAATGGGCAGTTCCTAACAAGGAACACAGGGAGAGGAGGGTGGAGGTCCAGATTGCCCTCCTACATCCAGCATCCTCTCAAGAGCCAGATGTGTGCTAGAATGCCACTAGGTATGGGTCCTCTGCCCACTCTGCTCCAGTCACTCTCTCCATGTCTCCATGTATGCCAACACTTGGAATCTGCTTGGCCAGGCTAAAAGGCCTTTCTCTCCACTGCAGTCCTCTAGATCTCACTCAGAGCCTTTGAAAGGGCGTCTGAAGGCCCTTGTTGGGATGGGGGGAGGAGGGGGGGGACACGATTCTTCGCTATGGCCCCCAGCCAAACTGCCGACTTGAGGCTGAAATCTCAAGCTGCTAAGGAATCTCCATTCTGAATTGACTTTCCAACTGGTTCCCAACTATGGTCTTCTAGCCAGGAAAAGGGCCATTGGATTTAAGTTTCCTGTCCTATCAGAGCCTTTCAGAATCCCACAGTCTGTCATTCAGTTGAGCCCTTTGCCCAGCTTCAGAAAGGGACCTGAGGGGACTGAAGAGTCATGACCCAAGGAGATGCTAGTCAACCCCTCCTCTCCACTTTGCCCTCTTCCCATCTCAGCCCCTGGATAGCAGCTGGTGGTGGACATCTCTGCTCTCTGTTCATACTCCACACACATGCTTTCACATACCCATACACACCCATTATGTGCAGGATGACCAGAGCCACATCTGTGGAGAACTGACTCCCTAGTCTCCTCAGCTAGGAACACCCCATGTGCAACTTGGGGTCTGTTACTGGCGGGGGCTGTCCTCTTCTACTGCTGGCCTTCAGAGAGGACTCCTACACCTGGAAGCATGCATCCTCGATGGTGGTAGGGTACAATTCAACACCAGGCAATCTGGCTGGTTTTGCCTGAAATGCAATTTTTTTTTCCTCTTGGCTCTGATCATCCTAAGCCCCAGAAAGCTGTGTTTTCAGACCATCAATGAAGAAAAGGTCAAATTTTGTGACAGTTCATTCAGAATGAGAGTCCACTTCCCTAAGGCTTCTCGAAAGGAAGGGCTGCAGGATGAATATGAGCCCAGAACATCTTCTGCCCTCCTACTCTGCCCCTCCTACCCCACAGGGTTACTGCCTCTGGTGAAAGCAAGCCTGATGAAGGCCACGCCCCAGGGCAGGGCACTGTCCCCTGGGAGTGCTGCTACAGCTAGGAGGTAGAAAGTCAGTGAGCAAGCAAAGGGCCCAGGATACAGCCAACACTGACTCTACCAGACTACAAATCTGCAGGACCAATCCAGAGGGCACTCCTTAGACCATACACATCTTCCATCAGCAAAGTCTACCTCCCTGTCTGGATTATCCATAACCCTTTCTGCTAGAGGTAAAGGTGATCCCCTGATCCTGCTTGGTAGCCTAAGTCTCTCTGGACTGCCAGAAAGCCATGACACCCCACCCCCAGAACAGCACCTGCACTGAAACAGATCACACACACACACACACACACACACACACACACACACACACACACACTTTCCAGAACGTAGAATCCACACACAGCCTTGTAAACATCTTTTCTTCACCTGTGCAAGAGAAAATCAGAATCTATCCCTAGACCTTGCTTGCCAAGCAGCTGAGCTTTTACAAAGTATAAGGGGAGGGGGGGGGCGCTCTGTTGGAGATCAGAACCACTGGGCAGCCACTCCTCCCAGTCACAGAGGAAGGGGGCTAACCGGATGAGCAGTGAGTGGTCTTTAAGATCTGTTTTCCCCCTTTGCAAACATCGCCCACTCCATCTTCTTCTTCCCAAGGAGCGAACTTTGGCCCCTTCCCTTATGCCTCTAGCCCCGGGCCCCATGGCGGTTGCTCTGAAGGCCTTGAACGCCTATTTGCAAGCCTGCGCTCAAGCCTATGCATCGGGCTTGGGTCTAGGTGGAAAAGGAGGCAATGGGTAGGAAGAAACTTGCAAAGTGCTCCTGAGAGTGGGGAAATGGGGTGCTTTCCTGAGGCTGATTGGCAAGTAGGAGGTGACTACAAGGGCTCCCCGCATACGTCCAAACCAGGACCTTCTGCAGAAACCCACCGACTCAGAGAGCAATCAGGAAAGGAGAGACTAGCTAGATAGCAGCTACCCGCCAGCCTCTCCCCTCCCTCCTTTCTTCCACACTAAGAGTTGTATTTTTTTTCTTCCTAACTTGCTGCAAATTGAACCCATTATTTTGAGAGAAATGAGCGTTATCACCGCCTGCAAGTAAGCGTGTGCGCGCGCGGCGCGTGAGTGCGTGCGGAGATGGTTTGAATGTTGGAAGTCTCCTTCTCAGTCCTCCGCGCAACCAGCCAGCTACCGCACGGCTCCCTCCTCCAGAACCTCCCGGGCTGTTCGCCTCCCCGGAGTCTCCCTCGGAGCCCCGGCCCAGTCTCCTAGCACGGCGCTCTCCGCTGTCTCCCGCGGCGCCCTGCTTGCAGCCCCCAACCCCACCCCACCCCCGTGCCCAGCTTCCAGCGGGCGCCTGAACGCGCGCAGCCCGGTGTGGCCCCCAGACTCGCCACCTGCAGGTACTCACCTAAAAAGAAGAAGAGGCAGAAGGCGTTTGCCAAGATCATGTTAAATAAATCCCACAGTTGTGTGTGTGTGTCTGTCTTTCTCCCTTGGGTTTAAAAAATAAAAATAAAATAACAACGATAATAATAACCGCCAAGCAATGATAATGACCCCCAAATCCAATGCGGAGATCCCGCTGGGCCGCCGGTGGAAGATCCGGAGTCCTGGGGTTCTGGCTGCTGGCTGGAGGGGGTGGGGTGGGAGGCGGGTGGTGGGCTGCCTCTCGACGTCCCCCTTGCCACTGAAATCAAACACACGTAGCTATGTGTCTGGCTGCCTTCTAAGCCAACAGACTAGTCCTGAGGTCAGCCCAGCCCTTCGCGCGTCCGGGAAGGCGTGAGTCCCCGCGGGTCCAATTCCCCTGCACTTCCCAGGAGGGGATTGGAGAGGTGGGGGCGAGGCGATCTGAAAGTGAAGGGCTAGAAGAAAGCAACGAGGAAGGGGGGTCAGAATCAAGGCAAATAGGAAAGAAATCCACCGACGGATAAGGAGCAATCCAGTAGGAGCTTCTAGGACGGGAGACCAGAGTCGCTTCTTTGGCACCAAGACGAAGAAAAAGATTCAAAAAAAAAAAAAGAATCTCTCCCGCTAACCCTTGCTGGGCTCACTTTTTTCTAATGGAATTCCAGTGCCGGGGTGCTTGTGCTTGCGTGTGTCTTTCTCTCCTCCCTCCCTCTCCTCTCCCTCGCTCTCGCTCTTTGCTCTCGATCTCCGCTCTCCCTCGCTTGCCTCTCCCTCCCTACTCCCTCTCTCCCTGCTCCTCCCTCCACCCGCTCCCTCCCCCTTCACGGCTCCCTCGCCCAGGCTCTCACTCCTCTCCCCACTCCTCTGCCCGGGGCTCGGCGCTCCGGCTCCCTGGCGGCTGGCAGCTCGGAGCGCGGGAGCGCGGCGGAGCAGCGACACTCTGCAGCAGCCGTGGTGGAGACTCGGCGGTGGTAGCAGCAAGGCGGCGGTGGTGCTGGCGCCAGGGAACACTGGCCTAGGGGTGAGCTCCACCGCTGGCTTCCTCTGCTCAGCTGTCCGCCCTTCCTGGGACTAGCCTGCCGCCTCGGCCAGAAACCGACTGGATCCCCGGGCTAGTGTCCACGCTCAAACCTACGAAGCCCACGAAGCCTCCACGCCCCCTCCTCTCCATGCAATGTCTCGTTCCCCCTAGAGAGACGAGGGCTTGCGCCCCCCAAGCGCCACTCCCCCGGAACTGGACTCCTCCAGGGCCATGAGGTTTTGGAAGCCTAGGAAAGCTGAATGAGGCTGGGGGACACTGAGGCCCCCGGTGCGGGAGCCATCCTGGATGCATGGGGGGGGGGGGCAGGGCAGCAGAAAAGCCCCGGCCAGGTGGAGGTCTGGAAGAGGGCATCACTCTCTGCAAGATGATGTATCCCTCGTGGGAAGCCGGTCTGGGCAGCACCCCCAAAGGAACTAGGGTTCCCAAAGATGCCCTGCAGGCCAGCCCTTCAAGCAGGAGAGCATCCTGAATGCCTGGGTCCCGCTCCTACACATGTGTTCTGCATGCGGAGCTTGGGGAACTTTCACTGCTCACTGGCGCCTCTCTTGCCAGTAACCCCCTCCAACACATACACACACACACACACACACACACACACACACACACACACACACACACACACCAGCTTTGCAGCCATTCCAGACTTTTCTTTCCCAGTTGGTCTCTCATGCCCTGGACCAGAAAGAAGGTTGTCTAGGCGTCCCATCTGCCTCCTCCGAGGCCAGGGAACTAGCCTGGGTTCGCACCACAACCTACTGGGGTGTCCCAAGACACAGAGCACCGAGGCCTCCACGTTCAAGCCCCACCCCCCACAGAGATTGCTTGGGCTCCCCCAGAGCTAGTCAGGGAGCTGCTGGCCACTCCCGGGTCCCGAGGCTGCAGGTGGGACCCTCCGGATAGGAAATCCTCCCCAAGCCGGGAAGAAGGGGACAATTGATCCTTCTGCCATTGGGCCCGGCTCACCGGCGTGTTTCAGTCAGGGAATTTACAATAAAAGCCCAGAAGCACCGCCGAAAAAGAAGCGTCTGGCTGGGAAAGGGTTCAAGGCGAAATGAGGTTGCTGACGGATGTGGCGGGGCGGCAGACAGCCAGTGCACACACCGCAACGCTCTCAGGATCATACAACCGGCCGACACTGGGCACCCTAGTTCTGTGCTCCTCTCTGACACACCTTCCGATACCCTGAATCCCTGGCTTTTCGCACTTGTGTGTCTTGCCTGCAGCTCCTCGAACCCCGATTGTTAGGGCCTGGTTTACACCCGTGTCTCATCAACTTTCAACGCTGAAAAAAAAAAAGAAAGAAAGAAAGAAAGAAAGAAAGTGGTCAACATCCAAAGCTTATTTGGGAGTGTCTTTTAAAAAAAAAACATTGCTAAATATCAAGACGGCCGAATAGAAGAAATGCTAGAAATCTGCTTAGTGTGAAGAGAGGGGTCACTCACAAAACCAGGAGCCTTAGCTAGAGGGAGCAACTTCCATCTTGTGGATTTAGGCAGGAAGGCAGCTTTTCCCAACTGTGGGAAGCGCCTAATAGGTGTCTCATATAGCCCATTGAAAGACAATGTTCCTAGAACCTACCTACATCCAATAACAACCACTGTGATAACTAGGTAGTGGAGGGTTTCCAACAGGAAATGGGGAAATGCTCAGTACTGAAGCACCAGAATGCTGGCCTCTCCTTGTCCCTCCTCCAGGCCAATTCTGTTTTACAAAATGACTTCCCAAGAACCTTGGGAAGTCTCCTAGGTTCTTTCCAAAAAGTGGGGAACTTAAAGATCTGATGTCAGCCAAGTGTAGGCAAGTGTAGGTTAAAAGATGAAAAGCAATATGAATTATACCTCTAGGGACTCTTAGCTCAGAAGCCCTCAGAGGCTGAGAGCCTCGGCATTAAATAAATAAAGGCCTTTTCACTCACTCATCTACTTCCAGAGCCTTCTGATGGTCCAGGCCTTGCCCACCTCCACTCATTTGTATCCCTTAAAGGTCTCTCTTTCAAGGATACCCTAGAGGCTTCAAAACTACTGCTGAGCAATGCTTCCTTTACTCAGACCACATACATACAGCCTGCCTCTGTTAAGTCCTCGTTGAGCATAAGGAGAAAAAGGCTCTGAAGCATCAGTTTTGTCCCCCACCTGTAGTTAAGTGTACTGAGCAAGCAGTAAAGGCAGCCAGGGATGCGCTCTACTGAGTTCCCATGGGAACAGGGATACAGGATTCTGGTAGTAGGAAGTGAGTGACTTTGAGAAGCTCCAGGCCTTCAGGACCATCCTCACAAAGACAAGGAGAAGTACCCACCACCACCACCACCACCACCACACCACCACCACCACCACCATCTGGCTTGTGTGACTGTGGAACACATTTACCTTGAACCCCCTCTCCTCCTCTCTGCACTAAGACCCATCACCATCTTCCAAATGCCAATCTGAACGGCTGGCTGTTCGGATAGGGATCAATCCATTCACCAGGATCTACTGAGGAGAATGTGTTAGGCAGGGGCAATTTCATCTCTCTGAACCCTCGATTATCTCATATGTAAAGTGGAGAGATTTCTTAAAAAGCAACTTGGTGAAAGTTAGACAAGATACCGCACACAAAGCCGCTGGCAGAATGCCTGTCTCACCCCTTCCCTCCTGGATCCAAAGCAAGAATGAGGCTGTAGGATCTAAGCGTAATGAGAAACAGATTTAAAAACAGCAAGGGTTCAAGAGAAGCTGAGAGTGTTTTCGAAAAGATGGGAGCAGATCTTGCAAGAGGAAGTTATTGGGGTGAGGGGGGCGGGTGTCCGTTGGTAAATGAGACATGACACACTTAGATTCCCTGTGTCCTTTACAGTTTCCATGGACCCCACCTCTGTGTGCCTGTGTTTGCACGGAGAGGGGGTGGGCAGCCCCTGGACACAGACTCAGTGTCACAATGTTCAAGGGGAGAGAAAGAGGACCATGAACTTCAGTGCCTCCTCTCCTTTATCTTGTGAAGAGTCTATCCAAAGCAAGAGCAGTAAGGAGAAAGGAGGCACAGAGTATCCACCCACACAAAGTGCAGAATCTCTTCCTTCCTGCAAGGGCGAAGGCTGGGGGCTCCCTCGCCTACAGGAGGAAACCAACCAAGAGTTAAAAAAAATGGCACCCCCATCATGCAAAAACACACCAGGAAACACAGAAGTGTGCTCCACCACAGGACAGCAGCCCAACCCAGGACATTCACCACCAGCCAACCAGAATAAATTTACCAGATGCCTTATCTCTCCTCAGAACTGCACCAGAGGCTGTGGGCATAGGGCTGGGATGTCTCCCTCGGGAAGCACTTAGAGATGGAGGTAGTCATCGCCTCTGGCGACCTGAAGGACCACTGGATTTCAGGACAGCTGTCCAAAGGGATCTCACTGTTCGCAGAAGTGAGACTCATCCTGGGGTGTGAGCAAATGTGTCTAGGGATGTTTCAGGCCCGGGAGTTATGTGTGAGGCTGCTGTGGGGAGGAAGGACTGAGACATCCAGTAGTTGAGGAGAGCACAAGCTGGAGAGGCCCACTGGGAGGAGATCTGAAAGATCCAACTGGGAGGCGTGGTCAAGAGCCACATAGCACAGGCTTTAGACTCGAGCCTCAAGCAGCCACTAAAGGCATTGGGCAGGTAAGTGACCTCATAATTTTAGCATACCGATATGACATGGGTATGAAAGATGCAGATGAGTTGGGGGGGGCAGTTGTGACCGTGTTGTCTTGAGGTAATGAGAGCACCTAACAGGAGGTGGTTGTCGAGACTGTGCATTCTAAAACGAATCCACGAGATGTTGGTAGCAATTTGAACACGGTGAATGGGGGAGGGAAATTGCCATCTCCTCGAGAATGGCCAGGCTTGGATGAAGACACCAACTCTCATTTTGTGGGCTTTGCCACGGGGAGAAAATAAAAAGGAGTGAAGTTGTTGGTGGGATATAAGCTGACACTCCTTTAATTCTTATACTAACTCCATGGGCTAGGTTAGTGGTGTAACTTACACAAAGTCCTATTCTAAGTGGGATAAAGTTAGGCAGCTGAGATTTGGGGACCTGTGTTAAACAATCTGGGTTCCATATGAATAAACAAAATGGCAGCAGCTCTCTAGGCCTATAAATTCTGTATCTGCACTAAGGACATCTAAGATAATCCCTTTCTCCCTTCCCTGTCTATGAAAAAAAAAAAAAAAAACCATGAGACTCAAAATCCTTTTTGTTATTTATTTATACTTTGGGGCCTGTCTGGCTTCATCATTGGAGTTCAAAGCTTGAGGCTAGAAAGGATCCTGCCCACATGAAACAGGTTCACAATGTCCAGCTCTGTGTCCCGAGTCTGGATTATCGTAGGTTTGCCAGCCCTTTTCCGGTCCCAGGTTGCTCTCTAAGGACAGCAGAGTCCCGATTAGCATTGCCTTGGTCCAAGTCATTATGGATCCCAAGGCACAGCCCCGAAGGAAGGAGCCAGCCCGCGGGTTAACTGAACCTTCTGCTTCTCTGAGAGTGAAGGAGGCTTCACAGCAGGGTGAGTGACAGCAGAGGAGGAAGACAGCGTACTGCACTCAGGGGCATTGATTCCTCTAATTGATTTTGGTCTGTGTTCTTAGTTCTTCCTCATCCCCTGTAGAGGTAGGGATCTCTGCAAAAGGTAGAATCTCTCTACTTAGCCCCTTCTCAAGCCCCAGGGACTGCTCTGTGACCTCACCCAGCCCAGAGAGCCCCCCAAGCTCCAGCATGGCCCATTGGAGAAGGAAAAGCCTGCTTGCTACAATTTCTTAGAGGGAGAGGTGCGGGAGGCAGGAAGTAGCTGCTGCTCTAAGCCGGGTACCCTCCAGTGGAGATGCAGTGCCCACGCACAGCAGGAACACCCTCCCCATCCAGGTCTTACGGCATCCCAGAGGAACCTATGACCAAAACTAACCTCCTCCAAAGTGGGCAAACTTGGGTTGAAGTCTGTCCGTGACACAGCTAAGGTCATGGCACAGTCAAGGTCACAACATACGCCAGCAAGTTTCGAATCTGGGACCAGAGAGCAGGTCCTTCTCACCCTATGGTAAGGAGTCAACTCTCACTGTTTTTCAGAATTGGAAAGGAAAGAAAGAATCCAACCTGCTGATGTGCTACATCACTCAAGATTTCTCCCAGGAGAGGTGGCTGTTGGGGGCAGGGAGCGGGGGGTGGGGGGCCGGTGGCAGGGAAAAAGTACCCAAGGCACTTGGGGACAGGCCTTCATGTCATCCCAAGACAAGCCAGAACAGCTGGAGACCTGAACTCCCTACATCAGACCTCCAAAAAAGGCTACACCCCCGTCCTTCCTCACTACCGGCACACTTAACCATCACAGCATAGGCAAGGAAACTGCCCTTCTGCGGAGCTACGGCAAGCTAAAACCCCAGACATGGCCTTGCCTTCCTTGCCGCCCTGACTGCTCTGCTGCCTGTGGCTGGCACATACTTACCACACCCAGCCCTGTGCTAGGACCAGTGCTGCACCTGACAACCCCCAGCTGCCTGGAACAACCCACCCAGCTGCCTTTCTCACAGGCACTGGCCATCTGCCAGGTTACTCAAGGCTAAGACAGAGAGGGGCAGTGACTGACTGCCTCTGCCAAGACTCCTGAGCAGCTCCTGCAGCCTGGCACCCCCAGGAGAGCTTTCAGCCCCAGTGGCTCCCCACTGGGACCATGTCTTTATTTAGCCAAGCCTGGCAAGGAGGTGGAGCATCAGCACGAGGTCTGAGACGGACTGTCACTCAAAGGCCCAACTCTGTATCCAGGGCCTGAAAAGCGTCTCGAAGGGGCCTTTGGACACAAAAGGAGAACAAGAGTGCTGCCTTCTAAGCAGCAGTGTCTTCCCTCTGCCCGGTGTGGAGTTTCTACATTACCACAGGTATCTGTATATCCACCCCATCACCCTGGCCTCTTGCTCTGAGAGCGTCTTTTCTCATTATCCAGAATTTTTTCCCCTTGGGCTGTGATTTCCCTGCGCTGGTGTTTTCCTGCTATCTTATTGGGTTTCCAATGGTAGGGAAACCTGGGAAAGTGTGTTTAAACACAAAAGAGCGAATCACTAATAGTAGAATCATGACCATCATCGGTTCTCGGGTCCAAGGCCCTCGGGCTTGTAAGGAACAAGAATAATGCCCACAGTGATCAGGAGAGTATGGAGGGCATCCCACAGATTGCACACACCTATGGGCAGCCACGCTGCCTGGGTGCTGGTCTGATATATATACCATTTGTTTTCAACAGAGCAAGGCAGAGGCCACCTCATCCTCTCCCATTCCAGGCTGTACTCACCAGAAGGAAGTTACCACCTTTGTCAGATAGGCCCTGGGATGGCAATGTCAGCACTATAGGCTCCTGGCTCCTGGAAGGAGATGGAGCTGACTGGACTGTGGTCTTCGCTCCTGACGGCAATGGGAGCTCAGCATTCTGCAGTCTTCCAAGATGCTCCGTGAAAACGCCCCTTTAAGCTGAGATGGTTCCAGCCCTTCATCCTCTTGCTGTCCTGAGACAACACCTAGCCAGCCAATGAGGCATCATGGAAGAGTCCCAGATGAAGGCTTGAGTTCTCTCTTGCTGCCAGCCCAGAAAAAAGCTTGATACTGTATGAAGGCTCATAACACAGCCTGATATGGTGAGACCTCAGAATGATTCCCCAGAAAGTGGGGGACAGGTGAGGCTGAAATGTTCCTCTCAGGTCTATATGTTTGAATACCTAGTTCCCAAATAGTGGCTCCATTTGGGGGAGGTTGTGGAACCTTTAGACTATGCCCAACTAGCAGAAATGGGTAGGATGGGCTTTGGAAATGACATCCACCTGGGATTCTAGCACAGTACCCTCTACTTCCTGACCTAGCAAGAGCAAACAAGGTTTATCACAAGCTCCCACCACCACAGCCAGAGTACCACCCCAGACACCCTACCTTTCCTGCCATAATGGACTGATAACCACCCCCCCGTGAAGCCATGAGCTGAAAGGAACCCTTCCTTCAAGTTGTTTCTGCCCCAACAATGGATGAGGGTTTGTGTACTGGAGAACCTCCGTCCTCTTGCCTATCTGTGCAGCCCTTAAGGCCCTCCAGTCATCTTCCATCTAATCCACCTGAGGACTGAGCCAGCAGAGTGTATTTGCCACCAGCTCGGCTCCCAGCTGACCATGTGATCCTCTGGGACTGCAGTTGCCTACCCTGCCAACCTCAAGGCAGGAAGCTCAGGCGAGATGCTGAACACAACAGCACTTTGAAGTATATGAGACACCCTGCACGGACAGACAACTGTGATGGGTTTTTTTGGGCAGCCTACATCTTTGAGCAGTGAGTCGTGGAGCCCACCTTACAGCATCTGTTTCAGGGATGAGCATCCCATGTCCACTGCACATGGGTCTCTGTGGGAAAGAAGACCATCCCCTTTCACAAGACAAAGGCTTTCTGGTCCCACTGTGGCTGTCCCTGTTAGCACTCCTCACACCCTATTGAAAAGGTTCATGATTTTGTCATACCACTTCAACCCATAGCCAAAGTAGAACCTGTATCTTCATTGTCATCTATACCATCAGAGGCTGGTACATAGATACTAAAGAAGTGTTGGGTGGGTGGATAGATGGATATGGATGGATGGATGGATGGATGGATGGATGGATGGATGGATGGATGGATGGGTAGATGAATGGATGATGGATGAATGGGTGGATGGATGGAAGGATGGATGATGGAAGGATGGATGATGGACAGATGATGGATGCATGGATGGATGGATGCATGGATGGATGGATGGACAAATGATGCCTCTTCTGGGCCTAGTACCACCTCCTCTTTTCTGTCCTAGGAGTCTCAGGGATCTAACTGACTCATATAATAAATATATTTGCTTCCTCCTATTCTGTTCTCCATAGGAAAAATTGATAAATCTGACCAGAGGATTTTTTTTTCACTGTTTAAATTCTTTTCATTCAAACTAGATTGGCTTATGCTCTTGACTTTAAAGCCTAATTCTACAAAGATTTAGCACATTAATGGGAATCCAACCCTTTAGAATTCCTGCTAGACCCAATAAGCCTCCTCATTCTTACATGCTAGTAGTGTAATCCCCCAACCTCTGCACTCTGGCCCAGGGACATCGATAATTTTTTTTTAAGTTGGAAGAAGAAAAAAGAAGCAACAACTTCAAGTTCCAGGCCTGACTGATCCCCTCTCCACCAACCTGGCTGAGAAGGATACAGCCCACAGAAAACTGGTAATAAGAAACCTGCAGAGAACTCTTGTTCCCTGCAACAGAAACCCCCTTCCCTGCACACACACAGTGACCACAGCAGTGGGACAGAAAACCAGTCAGGAGTAAGTGGAGTCAGTGTCTCCATTCACCTGATGCCTCCCCACCCCCACCCCACCCCCATGATCCCACTACAGGGGAAAACTTGGCCAGGGATGTCTTGAGTTTACCACCTCACCTTCCATCACACTGACCACTGTCTGTTTCCTCTCCACCAGCTGCAGCTTTGCAAGTGAGTCTGGTAAACAAATCCTAAGCGAAGTGATAATCTATTTAGTTCCAGTTGCCAATAGGGAATGTGTTCCAGAACCTGCAAAGTTGATCAGGAGGTTTTTTTTTTTTTTTGTTTTGTTTTGTTTTTTGCCATCAATAGCAATCAATCAATCATTGGATTCTTCAATGCCTTCTTATTACTCTCTCTCTCTCTCTCTCTCTCTCTCTCTCTCTCTCTCTCTCTCTGAAACATGTGCATTTGGGAGAAATGTTAACAGAGTCCAGGCCTTAATGCAAGCTAATGGCTCTCCAACAGGCGAAGTCAGTCTCTAGAAGAAAAGGGTTGGAATGAAATGAAGAAGCAAATCCACAGCCTTCTTGGGCCACTCCTTCCCCTTACCACACACTTGATGTTCATTGATCAAGCTGACATTGCTCATAGCAGCTCATAAAACAGCAGCATTAGGCAATTGGAGCTTCTAAGTCACTTCCTTCATCTGTGAGTGCCAGTTCCATGAATCCTGAGTCCCTGTCTATCTGGGATCTCAGTGAGGTGGCTATATAGCAGTTCCCTGCATCCTTCAAATGGCACCCAAGCTGACCTGTGCTGTGCCTGCCCATCCATATGAAAGGACAATGTGGTATCTACAATGCATTTCAGAAGAGAGGCGCTTTCCCACATCTTTGGGGATAGGAAATAAAGGGTTTGTAGGCAGAGACTACCCCCACTGGACTCTGACTACTCATTAAAAGAAATCCCTGCTAAGAAGGCTTGGGGAAAACAGGCGTTTCTTCGCAAGATTGTCACTTGGTGCTCTGGTCGCAGTGTCTACCCCAGGTATTTCATCCACTAGCCTCTTGAACTCAGATAAGGAAACAGGATCTTCCTTCTGTACTCAGGGAGCAGCCAGAAGTGGGAGGCAGAAAGACGGGCTATCCAATGCTATACTTCTGCTTTGCATTCTGGAAGTGCTTAAGTAGACCACACAGGTGCAACCAAAAGCTACCCTAAATAACATCAGCTGTTTGACAGCCAGCCCAGCTCTGTCATTTTCCAAAACAGACATTGAGTAGGCCCCAGGAGATCCACATAGCCATAGGAAGAGCAGAAAGGGGACCTAGGCACATTCTCCACTGCCAGCCACCTCCTTGACAGTCCTGTCAGAGTTAAAGCTTGCCAGATGCCCGGCCCTGAACTCTGTATTCAATGGAACAATGTACTGCCTACTTGCTCAACTCTGGACACAGAAATTGATACTGAGAGACGAAGTTTATAAGATGTTGACTCTGTTGTTCAATGTGACAGGCAGCAGAGGCTCCAGCTTAGAGAGGAGATGTAGATATACAAACAAGTAAGTGTCATCGAATCTGTAAGCTCCAATGGTTGAACCAGTGTCCAAATGGGGAAAAGAAGCTAATTGGAGAATGGGTATACATAGAAATAAGAGTCTTAGAGACCTCTTTTCCTAAACATAAAAACTTTGCTGATCTCTACAATTAGGGAACATTTTGGCTATAAAATTAATTATTCTGAGCATACAAAAAGATAAGGATGCAAAACTACTCTATAATAAGCAGAAGAAAGCTACAACAGAACAAAGTGTTCATGCAAAATGTCTATCTCTGGCCAAGCTTTTATGTTGTTTTAGGTTTGTAACAGCAAATAAGTGCAACTCAGAAGGTTTTCTCTACATGGAGCATGTCCAGCATACCTTGGCAGACACCTCTGCTTCAGGGAGCCTCTCAGACATCTAGGATAACTCATGCACGGTCATGAGTGCTTGTCAACCCAGAGTACACAGGCTCCTCAATCAAGGATGCAGGAGAAGCATGAGCTAGGGGACAGATAGCTAGTCAGAGGTGGTACATATGTTTGATTAATGGGTGATAACACATTAGTCGGGACCTACTCTACAGGCCCATCCATTAACCCTGGGACCAGTAGGAATATCTGATGGACATCACAGGAGACCAAAGTTGGGTATTCTATGACCTGCACAACTTAGGTGCTTGATTAAGCCAAGGGTCCTTTAAGGACATCTGAATCTGACTCTCTTGGGGCCAAGAAATTGCTGTGACCTGGGACTGAATATGCATTCTTGCTAACTCCAGAGCAACTGATCACGGCAGAGAACTGAAGAGGAACCACCAGACTCCAGTTACTTCTGTGATTCCAATGAGCAGAGAGCTATGACAGTAATCATAACTAACACTGACTGAGCATTTGCTACATGCCAAACATATATTTCCTGTATTAGCCCATTTAAACCTCACAATAACCTGGGGCGACCAACAATTGTACAGCTAGCCACTTGATCTATGAAGACACTGGAGAAAAAATGTCAGGTTCTTCACAGTCTTCAATTAGTTTTAAAAAAAAAAACTGGCTAGAATAACAGATTCTATCAGAAATACTGTTTCCAAAAAAACATCCATTTTGGGAAACAAGTCAATTCCTATGGAACCAGTCCACTAATTATACACAGTTTGCAAACTCAAGATCTAGATTCTCAGCCTGGCTCTGTCACTAGACTCATGACCTTGGGTAAGTCATGTTACCTCCCTGAACCTAAATTTCCTCATCCATTAAACAGGGCCACTTGAAGTGTCCATTATTCATTCCCTTTGATGTGTTATAGAAAAGAGATTTTGCCATCTTAAACTTCCCTGACATTTATTGCATGACACAAAAATGTACCTGTGCATCACATATTCCATAGACATGAAACAAGGATCTGAAGGGAAGTCACATCTGTTAGATGGGAATCAAAACAGGACAGATCTCTGGTCCCCTGAGATACACCTGAATGGGCCCCTCCTGGCCTCCATCTGTCTGTTTTTCCTGCAGAGGTTTTGGCAGCGTCCCTCAAAGGGACACCTATCTCAGTAATTTCCGTCATACCATGGATGTTGTTCAAGTGCCCAGCCTGAGGCTGAGGCTTCCAGTCGGACCATCCCTCCCACTCTCTTCTCCTGGAATCCGAGCCTTGGTACCACTTCCAACACTTCCTCCTCTCGTCCAGCTTTTAATTACATGCTGCCCCACAACCCCAGCTCCAGTCTGCCTAGTCCATAGATCCGTCCCCAAAAGTGACCATCACCTTCCTTTGCCTCCCATAACCCTTCACGTGTGGCTCCTTTCCGCCTGGAATGGCCTCCCATTGTCTCTGTCTGTCAAAACCCTCCCGAACCACACATGACAATGTCAAAAGCAGTTATCTGAGGGTGATAGGATTTTAGACTCTATCTTCTTCTTTCCAATTTCCCCCTTTTTGCAGAACATGTTATTTCTATAATCAGAAAAAACGCTATGACGTCATGCTTTAAGTCCATGCTGTCCTGTGAGCCCTTCCAGCTCCTGCCCTACCTACCTACAGTCCTCTTTCTACTGAGAAATTCTGAAGATTTCATAAACTGCTTTATACTGAGGTGGTGATTCCATCAGTAAAATGCTTGCTGCACAAACATAAATACTTGAATTGACATTCTCAGAAACCACATTAAAAGACAGCTATAGTCCTAACACTAGGGAGACAGGGACAACGGGAGCCCTCGAGCTTGCAGGCCAGCTAGACTTGCCAAATCAATGAACTCCAGGTTCAGTGAAAGACCACATCTCAAAAAACAAATTGGGAAGCAACAATAATGCCTTTATTCCCACCCCAGCAGCCTGCATAGCCCTTCTGAAACAACAACCCAAAATTATTTTTAAAAAGTCTATTGTGCTAGGGACTGGGGAGATAGCTCAGTCAGTAATGTACTTGTCTTGCAAGCATAACACTTGAGTTCAGTCTCTAGAACCTACATTAAAAACAATCGGGTGTGGTGGCATCTACTTGTTATCCTAGTGCTGAGGGAGAAAAAGCAACAGTTCTACCCAGCTGTGAACCCTACAAGACCAATCTACCAGGCAAGATGCCCATTTGTGCTATTATAACAGTGGCACTACTGTTATGGAAGGAACCAACCACTCTGTGGTTTGACTCTGAGACCCCAATACACCGGAGACAATCCATGCTTGCTACGGTAAAGCTAATTAAAAACCCATAATGGTCACAGATCTGAGTAGGGGGACCAACAGAACACAGTTGTTTAGCTAAAATGACAGTGAGTGTCAAACTACCTTCTAAATACTTCTGTACTCACAGACAAATGCTACTCTCAGACTTACTCAGAGAAGCTTCTCTTTCCAGTGAATGGGATTGAATGCAGTGGCTGCAACAAGATGCTGAGAATGAGTGACAGACGAGTGGCCAGCCCTAAACGAGATACTTATACCATCCATATAAGGTTCAAGGAAAGTTATGGAAGATGAGGAAGAAAGAACGTAAGAGCTTGAGGGTAGATAGGGATACAACCCTTAACAATCATGAATATACAAGAGCAGTGGTTGCCTGTATTGGGCACAAGAATTGGCCAGTCATTAGCCAGAATTGGGTGGAGGAGGATCTCAGGGGCCCTGCCTCTCACTCCTGAACTATTTGCTGAGAATGAGAGACAGACAGTGGTAAATGCAGGGAGAGGAAGAATCATTGCCTTCAGTTGTATACCCACTAGTGACCCTACCAGACTCCACTGGATAGTTTCAATCCAATGGTCACACCAATGGCCCTAGTTAACTAAATGCACCACACAACAAAAGTCACACATCGGGAAAAGAGACAGGTTGGAAGAAGAGGGGATTGATAGGGGTGGAGAGACTGTAGCCAAATGCACTACAATGCTGCCAATCTTAACAACCTGAGTTCAATCCCCAGAGCACACATGTGGACACACGGACACACACACACACACACACACACACACACACACACACACACACACAAGTAAATGAATAAATAAGCCGAGGAGGAAAAAAAAAACTCCCAGTGTTGGAGAGAGGGAGACAAGCAGATCCCTGGGGAGTCACTGACCAGCCAGCCTATCTGAATCAGTGAGCCCCAGGCCAGTGAGAGACCATTTCTCAAAAGAACAAACAAGGGCTGGTGAGATGGCTCGGCAGGTAAAGGTGTCTGCCACCATAGCCTGACAATCTGAGTTCGATCCCTGGGACCCACATAGTGGAAAAAGAGAACCAACTCCCGCAGTTGTCCTCTCACTTCCACACACGTGCCATGGCACACACATACCTACATTCATACACAAAAATTAATTTAATTTTAAAAATACAAGGTAAAAGTTTTCTCAAGGCCCAGTGTTGGCCTCTGGCCTCCACATATACACACACATAAATGAACAGATACACACACACACACACACACACACACACACACACACACACACACACACATTTTTATCTGCACTCTTTTGAAATCCATGGGTGTAGAAGCCAAGGACATAAAGGTCTGACTATGCTTGCCAGATGTCGGGACGGGGGAGGGTATGGTGATGGCTCAGAAATAGTGTACAGTGGGCTAAGGACTTTGATTTTACATAATCCAATGCCCTACATTCATATAGACTGTTCCTGACACTTCATTTGCCCACTAATTGAGTTTTATTAGCCCTACTGCATGAGCAGTCAAATAAGAACTGGAAAGGGAAAGCTACTTGGCCCAAGAGACCAGAACCCACATCGCCTGTCGCCCTGCCCAGTACCTTAACCACTAAACCACAACTGCCACTCCAAGACCTTATTAATAGCCATTTCTCCCGAGTCAGAGGCTGGACATGGCTTGCCAGGTTAATAATTTGTTTATTAGGTGTCTAATGAATTACTTGTTAATTGCTAACTTGATGAACAGCCAGCAGTCCCCATCTGCCTGGAAAAACGGCAACAAATAACCACAGAAGGGCCAGCCAAGCCCCAGCGACGACGGAACAGCAGAGGGTGGCTGCTCCCTAGACTGGAAGTCTGTCTTAGACAGTCTCCTGGAGCATGGCCAGGTGCCCTAGAGTGGGCATCTTCCACGAAGCCACTTCCTACTGAACTTAAACTGCCCTGAAACCTGAGTCTCCCCTGATCTTTCAAATCTCTCTTCACCAACCCTGCCCTTCCATATTCTTTGATTTATATTTTCCCTAAGCTTCCATCATTTGGAGTCAACACTACTCAATGCCATACAAAGTCATCTTGTACTGCATATGCATACATAAAGAGGGGGCCCTTCTATTCCATTATGGTGTTAATCCCAGCCCCACATGTAGAAGGAAGCCGCTGCCTCCACTGGACTCGAGGCTTTCTAAGAGCGGAAACCACATCATTCTTGTATGTCCTTGACTTTCCTTTGTTATAAGTGGTACTAGAAGAGCAAAGGAGAAGTTCATACTTTCCCGTATGTATCTATATTAGTCTACCCAAGCTGCCATAACCAAATACCACAAACTGCAGAGTTTAAACAATAAGCATTTATTTTCTGGACGTTCTGGAGGCAACAAGTCTAAGACTCAGGTGTGGGTAGAGTTGGGTTTACTTCAGATCTCTCTCCATGGCTTGTGGATGCCATTCTCTCTATATCCTCGCAAGCTCCTTATTTCTTGGTTGCTGTTGTTTCAGGACAGGGTCTCATGATGTAGTTCAGGCTGGCCTAGAACTCAGTTTGTAGCACAGGGTGGTCTCCAACTCTTGATTCCCCCGTCTCTGACTCTGTCTCCTAGCTGCTAGGATCACAGGCATGCTGATGCATGCCTGGTCTCACATCTCTTTCTCTATGCATGTACATCTCCATCGTCTCTTGATGTGTCCACAATCCCTGTTCTCGTGAGGACAACAGTCACATCGAATTAGTGGACCACTTACAATTCCAGTTTTATTGTCATTTTCCTTCAGTCACATCTTCAAATACAGACAGTCATAGCCTGAGTTCTGGGAGTTAAGACCTCAGCATGTAAATGTGAGCTACACCATTCAGCCTGTAATGGAGTCTTACCCTACACTGCCAGTCTCAGTGCTAGGCACATAATTCCTTGCTCAGTATGTGCCCTGAAAGTGACAGGTGCTCCGTGTTCACCACGGGAAGATCCGAACTTTGTGGTCCGGATTTCTGGTCTTGCAAAGAAACTGAAAAACCCTGGTGGAGTACTTAAGAAAAAGCCTCTGGGTCCTGTCTGCTCCCAAATCCAAATGGCCCTGATATTTTTGAAATCACTTTGCAATTGTGCTGAAGAGTGATGGTGATTCCATACATTTGCATAGCAATTTGTCTCAGCAGATCCTTTGAGCACTGCTGAGGGGCTGGGGGTGGGATGGTGGAATCGTCATGCTCCTCTTATGGAGTAAGAATTAAAGTGAGAAGGAATGAGTCAACTTCTTCAAGTCAAGCCAAGCGTGGCCAGTGGCTTTCACACCTGAGACTCCTTTGATCCCCTGTAGGAAAGACTCGGGCATTTTAATTATTGGTGTGCAAGCACCTAGCCCAGGGCCAGGTAGAGAGGTCACAGGCGGAAGAGACTGGGCATTGCTGATAACGGAAAATGAAGGAATACTTCCACTCGGAGCTGCTGAGAGTCAGGACTGACCCCCAGTTAGCTACCCAAATCCCTGGGAGACAAAACCGAACCTCAGGCCTCATAGCTAGGCTGCTTAGGGGTCTGAGATTCCCATATGAGGTCTGCTTTTCAGTTAGAGCCCCCAAAGACCAAGGTTAAGTTAGAAATGAGTTTGGGGATCTTCCTATTATCACTTCCACACGGCTATGAGTGACAATAAGAAAAACGTGCTTAGAGTACAATTGTGGATGATTTCATATAGTATTTATTTTTATCTCTTTCTATCACAGGTATTTTTAGAAGCTGCCTCAAATGCATTGTGAAACGAAGCCAAGTATGAATTTTAAAAAGGCACTATCTTGCTTCTCCCTCAGAGAGATGCTTCAAAATGGTTAAGGAAGACATTATACCCATTTGGCAGATGAGTGAAAGAGAGCAGGGAGGGGTCAGCATTTGTCCAGCACTGTTCAGGGATGCTCCATGTACTCTGTCCTCTTCATTCCTGGATTCAGGGAATAGAGGGACCCTGAAGACCTGGACCAGAAGACACTCTTCAAGGTCTAGAGGAGAAGGAGACATGTTCCACCTGCAGATGTATCTCTTGGGGAAGACACCAAATTTTGGAACAATTTGTATCTAAACAATTTGGGTGGCACACATTCCCGCTGTTCCCTCCAGGCCCCGTGACCCCCTGTGTCGTGCCCAGGTTTGGTACCCCCATGCTGACATGCTTGTTCCAGGCCCTATGACTCCCGTGTCATGCCCAGGTTTGGCACCCACATGCTGACATGCTTGTTCAGACGTCAACGGCGTCTGAGTTTGTAACCCATTAGTGCGGGAAGTGGAGTGTAGCAGCAACTTCCTTCAGAAGTCAAGAAGCATCAGTGGTGGGTGCTAGAGGCCCTCAAAGCGCTTTCATGAACCCCTCAATCAGCAGCAGCACCTTGCCCCAGTGGACCGAGTCTGGCACCATCAGCCTCTAGGCGCTGCTCTCCTTCAGCACAACTGGATCTTATGTGTTACCTGTTCAGTTAGCTTCCTCCCCTGAAGTTGCCGGCCGCCCAAGTCCCCGCCTGAGCACTGTTTTTTTTTTACCATACTTGGCCACAAACCCAGCGTGTGGCAGCTACATCATCACCCTTCTCCTACAACTCATAAAATCTCCCTGCTTCCGTGTGGGGACTTGACTTCTCTGGCCCCGATCTCTGGGACAGGAGAACCCCCCTGGGAGTTGCTTTGCTCAAATATACCTGTTGTTAGACTTTTCCAATTAAGCTTGATCTGGCTTACTGCATTGGCAGAGAAACCTAATTGGGAGGTGGGGGCAGAAAAAAAATGTATTATTACCCTGCCTGACCCTACCCTAACACACAATCTGAAGTAGATTATAAAAGAAGTTAGCCATGGGCCCAGCCCTTATGGGAGAGCTGGCCCCTGCACTTGGAAAAGTTGCCACTAGAGTTGGAGAGTTGGCTCTGCCCCTCAAGTCCCAGCTGCCTAGACTGACCAACTCCGCTACCACCCAGGCACACATCCAGAGCATTGAGTTGACCCACCCCAACACTCGACGCCATCTATGACCTGCTGGAGTGCGTGAAGGGACTGGTCCTACAGAACCCTAGCTGCAGGATCTCCATGACTCCGGGCAACAGCAGGACATCCAAGAGGAGTTTTGGTGAGGGTCCAGTATTGATGGTGTGCCAGAAGCCAGAGGCCTTGAACCTGACCAGCAAGTCATTACACGATGAATATGTGCAAGTAAAGCTGTTTGGACAAGAGGGTCTACTTACTGTGTGCCACACTGCAGCTCCCAGTGCCCTTAAGGAGAATGACGGGGTGGTGGAGAGGAGGGAAAGACAGAGAAGTAAAGTGGGGTTTTTTTTGTTGTTGTTGTTTGTTTAATTAATATATTTTTTTTACTTTATTTTTCTTCCTAAATTTTCTTTTGGGGAGTACACTACAAGGGTGAAGGGCAGATAGGGAGAGATTGGGAAATGAGTGGGATTGGGGTCCATGATGTGAAATTACCAAAGAATCAAAAAAATGTAAAAGAAGGAGGAGGAGGAGGAGGAGGAGGGAGGAGGAGGAGAAGAAGAAGAAAAAGTTAGCCATGGTTTCTCATCAGTTCAGTTCAATAAAGAGAATTTTGTGACCCAACTTCCCACCCACATCTCTTCCACTACTGCCTCACCTCTGCATTCTTCTGTGATGAGCACTGGTACACCAAAGCTGCATCCATCCCAGCTCCATCCTTAGCACTCTGAGCTTTAGGAGTGCAAATGTCCCCCAACACACAACCCATTTCCATTCCCTCCTCAACAGGTCTCTGGCGTGGGTATGGTCAGCCTCCCTTTCTCTGATTTTTTCCTCCTAATTGAAGAATGAGCCTCACGTGATCCTCCAATCTCTTCAAGTCCCTCCTTCCCCCTGGCAGAATCCTCTCTGGACATCGCTGCCAGGAGAGATCAAAATAGACTTCCACTCGGTATCTGCTCCTCAGTGTTCTGAGCATTCAAAACAGCAGGGCCTTGGGACAACAGGACACAGCAGGTCTCGGCTGGAGCTAAGAGAAATGGAAGTGTCAAAGGAGCTGTCATGCAGAGACCCAGTCCCAGCATGCTCGAGACAGCGGTGCAAGCTCAGGAGAATGCAGTTACAAGAGTGGGTCGTGGCCACACGACTGATCACATTGAGGTGATCAGTGGCCTGGTCACCAGGACGGCAGCTGTAGAACCAGAATCCTCAGGGACTCTGTGGCAAAAGACAACGGGGAGGAGGGGCATGGAGATAAATGCTTGCCACACACGCATGAGGACTGGAATTTGGACTCCAGAACCCAAGTAAATGTCAGGTGGGTGTAGCGGCTCACGTGTAATCCCAGTGTTTAGGAGACAGAAAGAAGTGACCCCTTCAGTAAGCTGCCTGGCTGTACTAGGTATATTCATAAGCTCTGGGTCAACTGAGAGATTCTGCCTCAATAAATAAAGTGGAGAGAGATTCATGGAGGAAGAGTCCCGAAGTTAGACTGGGACCTCCACATTCATACACACACACACACACACACACACACACACACACACACACACAGTGTGCACGAGCACATGCACACACAAGTGTACCCACACACATACATACACACTTGATTAAAAAAAAAAATTAACAGGGTGAAGGTTCCAGGAATGTGGGGAGCGGTGCATTGAGGCGTAAGTGAGACTCAAGCCTGTAGCACGAATCTTAAAAGGTCTTATTAATAAAATCAAACCCAGGGCCAGGTATTGGGGTGAACGTTGAATGATCAGAGAGACAACAAGCCACAGCCACCTCACCTTGCCAATTCCTCAGCTGATCCTGTTTCCTCAGACTGGAAGCTTCTCAGTCCTCATTCAGAGTGAATCTCAGCTGAACTGTTGCTCAAAGGCCTAAAAGCTTAACCAGGCTCTAGTTCCTGGTCCTGAAGCCTTAAATACCTTTCTGCTTTCTGACATCACTTCCTGGGATTAAAGGCATGAGTCACCATGCCTGGCTGTTTCCAGTGTGGCCTTGAACTCACAGAGATCCAGATAGATCTCTGCCTCTGGAATGCTAGGATTAAAGGCATGGTGCTACCACTGCCTAACCTCTATGTTTAATATTGTGGCTGTTCTGTTCTCTGACCCCCAGATAAGTTTATTGGGGTGCACAATATATCAATCACACAAGCCCCCTAGTGTGGCCAGGAGAAGTCTATCTCCAGGCCTCTAGACAAATAACCCTGAGGGAAGAAGAACTGGAAAGTAGCCTGGCTCACAGCCAGGACGTTAAGGGTAGACTGCCTCTGCATCACCTGCAAAAGAACTTTGCACTTCGGTTCTCTCCAGAAAACCTACTTTCTAATTGAACTGGTTTGGCAAACGGGCCTGTGGATGTTCCTTCCAGGACTCAGGAAAAATAGAGAAACAAATGCCCGCAGGCAGTGAGCCACATCCGGCTGGCGTCAGAACGGAACAGGAAGCAGAAGCAAGACCTGAGGTCCCTGCAGGGAGACCCCTTTGCTGGTTTACCTCAGCCTGTGCAGCAGGGAAAGACCGGAACTTAAAGGAGCTGTCTGCCCAGACACTGAACCCTCCTGGGTTCCCAAGCCTAAAACCTGAGCTTTGTCTTAACAGCTCCTGGAGAATTCTGGGAGAGTTTACCTAGACTGAATCAGTCCCTCCCAGAAATCACTCTCTTCACACCTCGTCAGCAACCAGCAGCAGCCAAGAATGTGTCCTGTGCTCTCCCTACCTGGCACCTTCAGGTCTGGAAAACAGTCTTTGTCTCCTTTCTTTGCTTTTTGTTTGTTTATTGTTATTTAGGGTTTGGGATGGGGGTGGAGCTTGAAGAGAGGTGTTTGTTTGTGACAGGTTTCACCCTGTAATCTAGACTCAGCTGGAACTCACTGTCTTCTAGGCTGGCCTCAAACTTGAGAGCCTCCTGCCTTAGTGTCCAGAATACTAAGTACAGATGTGGGCTACCATACCCAGCCCTCTCAGTGAATCTTAAGGCCCAAGCTCCCTCCTCACAATTCTTCAGATACCTAGACACTGGGGGTAAGGAGGAGATGCCCCTGGGTACAAACCTCCCCCTAGACTCCAGACCGCCCTGGCCTCTCATTTACTGCGGAAGAGAATTGAAGTCTCTCTCCATCCCCAGACCACCCCCACACTCACTGCAGAGGAGGGCTTAGCTTTTTAAATTAAACATTAAAAACTATACAGATTCACAAGAAGTTGTAAAAATAGTACAGAGCAGTCTCACAGACCCTTTGATCAAGTTCCCGGAATAGGAACAATTTACATAACCAAACTATAGTATCAGAACCCGGAATCAGCAATGATACAATGTGTATGTGCAGCTCTCTGCCGGGGTACCCCACTAATACATTCAGGTGTCAAATCCAGAACTGTCAAACAGTCCCCACCCTCTGCCTTTCACCCTCCCGGGTTCACACCCTAGTCTGTTTTCTATCTCTGTCACTGAGTTAGTTACAGTCTCTGCCCCCATGGAGCTTGTGCTATTGAAAGTCACCCCACGGCCTGGGTGGGTCCAGAAGAGGACAGACAGGTCAACGCGGGCTGCCTGGGACAGAGTGACCCTTGACGAAGGGATCCTGGCCTCACTTGGATACAGTCGCCCACATACTCAGAGCCTAAGTGCCACAACCCAGCCCTCACAGGTCCCGCTCACCTCGTCCCTTGCTATAATAATGTCCCTCGTCTGCCCGCCCTCCTGTACCACCAAAATCAGTCTGCGCACTCTGCTGCCCCCATCAGGCAATCCACGCTACAAACAGCCCAGCCATCGGGCTTTAATTTGAAATTCTCCCCAGTCATACTTCCCCCGATAGTGTACCTACATAATTCATTTTTATTACCTAAATATAGGGCTTAATATTGGTCCCTGTTAAATTTCATCTCGTTTGTTTCAGGCTTCATTTCAGCTTGTCAGGATGTTTCCAAACACTCAGCTATCTCTCTGGACTTCAATTATCCCTTCTAACTGTCATCTAAAAATTTAATAATCCTGCTCTCTGTGCCTTCATCCACGTCAGAGATGAAATCAAGAAATTGAATAGGGTCAGGGCAGAGAGGCACAAGGCGAGGGGCCCTTCTCGGTGGAGGAGATTGAGGTTTGAGGAGCAACCTTTCAGGGGAATTACTCTGCAGCTCTTCCTCCGTCCGAGCACTCTGCCCACTACACCTCACATTTTCACTTATTCACAAGGCTGCCAGGAGAGATTTTACACTCCCTGCTCATGAACGGGCAGAGGAACCCAGATAGGCTTTGTAAGTTTGGGAGTAGAAAAGGAGGCCTCACGTCCTCTCAACTCCAAGTCACAGTGGCTTTGGGTCCCCATATTTCACTGAGGACCTGATTCACGGATGTTCTGAGGAATCCTTGGGGCTATACACAGTTCCTCGAGGCTACCTGGCTCCTAGCCACAGAGAAAGCAGACATTCAGAGGCTGGCTTCGATGATTGACTTTGCTATGGATTTCTGCTCAACTTGGGGCCAGGATGGCTCTCTAAGGTGGGAAAGTTTGGACATTAAGTTTGTCCAGGCTCAAATATTATGTGCACTTTTAATCAAATATGTGTAGCTTTTCCTCATAGGCCCATGTAGAGTTCCGCGTTAGCCCTGGATCACATTTTTCTCTGCCTGAATCTCGAACCAACTCCCCTCCTCCCACTATAAGCCACCTCAAAGGGAGGACACAGCTCTTTCGTGCTATAGGCCTCAGGCACAGCCACTAACACAGTACCCCAGTGTAAGGAGAGAGCCTCCTTGCTGGTTTCTCATAGACCCCTTTGCTCCAACTAAGTTCAGAATAAAAACAGCAAAATAAGGGAGGGATGGCCCACAAGCCCACCTGTGATCCTGAAGTACATTGATAGCAGTCAGAGAGGGCTAAGTCTTCAGCTCCGGCCCCCAGCAGCCCCTGCCGAGCACTAGTTCCTGTTTCCCTGATTTACCGATCAAACAGCCATCAGAAGGACGAAAAGGCACCCGGTTGATCCGTTTTGTTCTAAGTAACTCACGCTGGCTTCTAGCAATCATCTTTCCTTTCCAAGAACTCACACATCATTCGTTTCAGTCCTGTTTTGGAATTTCACCAAGAATCCACATCAAAAATTACTGCATAATCACTCGCAGGACCAAAGAGGTAGCTGGCTGTCTGGGCTCGGTGGGTGGGTAGGGGTCTGATTAAGTGACAGCCAGGTACCCTAGTTTGCTTTCTGTTGCTGCCATAAGATGCTGACCAAAAACAACCGGGGTTGGGGGGCGTGAAGGGGCGGGGGGGGCGGGGGGGGGGGAGAAGGGTTTGCTTCAACTTCTGGGTAGCAGGCCATCATCAAGGGAAGCCAGAGCAGGAGCTCAAGGGGGAACCTGGAGGCAGGAACTGAAGCAGAGACCACAGAAGAACAGAATGCTGCTGACTGACCTAGCCCAGGCTCACATTCAGATGCCTTCTGTATATAGCCCAAGCCCACCTGCCTAGGGATACTAGTACCCACAGCACAGCACCACCAACCAGCTATCAAGAATGCCCGACAGACATGCCCACAGGCCAAGCGGATGGAGGCACATCTTCAACGGAGGTTCCCTCTTCCGAGGTGTGTCAGGCTGACAACCGAGATGAGCCACTGCACCCAGCTTCTGTCAATGCCACCAGCGTGACCTGCCCCTCTCACTGGCAGTCATACCTTCTCTGTCTCACACACAGTACCCAAGCCCCCCAGCAGTGGTTCTCAGCCTTCCTGATGCTGCGACCCTTCAATACAGTTCCTCATGTTGCAGTGACCCCCAACCATAAAATCATTTCCGTTGCTGTTTCATAACTGTAATCTTGCTACTGTTATGAAAATCGGAATGTAAATATCCGTGTTTTCTGAGGGTCTTGGGTGACCCCTGTGAAAGGGTCATTCGTCCCCCAAAGGGGTCAAGACCCACAGTTTGAGAACTGCAGCCCTAGTGGTTACAGTCGAGAATCCCCAAGTCCCCTCTAACATGGGCACAGAGATACCCAAAGCCAGTACCTCTGGTTATTTTCTAATCTGTCTTCTTTGTGCCTCTTTCAAAATCAGTCAGCCAGCCTTCTCCTCCCTCCGTTCTCCCCCCAGGAGTAACAGACATCTTCATGGCTACGTAACTGCAGCTGTGGCTAAGCCACCATGGCAGCAACAGCAAAGAGGAGCCTAGCACCAGGGAGGGTGCTCAGGTAGGCTCTGAGCCGCGCCACGCACACACCTCCATCAGTCAGCGTGGCCCTCCCGAGTGGTGAGTTGATGGAGTTTTGACTGCTGGTTTCCTAGCGTCCTTGTCTGTGATGCAGTAAAGACATGGCCCCTCGTGAAGGAATTCTAAGACTTAGGCTTGAATCGTCTCAGAATTATAGTAATTAAAATTGAGAAGAGCAGAACACAGGGCCTCCTCTATTACCCATCATTCCTGGGCTGACAGCCCGGGAGGTCCAACGTCAAGGTCACTCTGTCCTGCCTGCAAAGTGCCTCTCTCTTTCCCTCCTGTCACTCCTCCCCTCTGGGCACCAATGAAAGCTGGCTCTTAGAGGGCACAAGGAAGTGTTCCATCTGGAGCTGTGGGGACAAGAGCAGCCCTGGGGTTGGAAGGGACTCCAGTTCTATCCAGACCTATCTGCTAATTCCATATATGAGGATACAGAGACTCCAGACAACATGAAATTGAACTTTCCTTTCAGCCAGAAGGTCCCAAGCCAGGTTAGGAACTGAGTTCTCCTGGCGACAGGTTTATTCCACTACATCAGAGCCATTCACTGAAGCCGGGTGCCATGCTAAACGTTTTTACATTATCTATGTCTAATTTTCATAGCAATCTTCTGAGCCATCATTGTCTGCAGTTTGGATTGAGACAGTGGAATGACATGCCCCAGGTGCCCCAGGTCTCATGGAAAAGAGCCAGCCTGGCCTACAGAGCAAGATCCAGGACAGGCACCAAAACTATACAAAGAAACCCTGTCTCGGAAAAAAAAACAAACAAACAAAAAAAGCTGATGATTCAAGAACACCCCTCCCATTCTTCTTTCTTTCTCTTTCTCTTTCTTTCTTTCTTTCTTTCCTTGTTACTTTTATTGATTCTTTGTAGATTTCACATCATGCCTTCTTATCCCACTTATCTCCCCATCTCCCATTTGCCCTTTGCCCTTACAACCTTCCCCTCAATCAAAACCAAATTTAAAAGAAAAAACAAAACAAAAATTAAAAAGGAGGAAGAGGAATAAGGAGAAAAGAAGGAAGAAGAGGAGGCAGAAAGAAGAAGAAAAGGAGGAGGAGGAGAAGAGGAGGAGGAAGAAAAGAAAAAAAGAATCTTGTCCTGGAAGCTGTAGTGTGGCCCATTGAGTCACTCACTTTGCCCTTTAGTCCTTGCCTGGACATTGGTCTGGCTCGAGGCCTCTGGTTTCTGCTACACCACGGATAATGGGCTCTCGCTGGGGCTCCTCTTGGATATCCTTTTGTTGTCCTGTGTCATGGAGATCCTACTAATGGGATCTGTAGGTTCGTCTCCTTCACATGCTCCAAAAGTGCATAAATTTGGTGGATGCTGGGGTGGGCCAACTCATAGCCCTGGTTCTGGGGCCGGTGGTAGCTGGGTTGGTCAGCTTGCTACCTTTCCTTCATCATTGCTACCTGGGCGAGCTCTCCAGCACTCCCTCAGCTAGCTCACCCAGTACAGCCTACAGCAAGAAGCAGACCAGTTCTCCTGCTCTCGGGTCCTCATATACAATCCCCCTCACTCACATCACTGGGGCCAACTCTGTTTTGCCCAGACAAGGTGCAGGGCCCTCTCTCCAGATTGCTGTAGGGGAAATACAAGGGGGTGTCAGGGGTCAACTCTCCTGCTCTCATGCCCTCAGGGTTGGCTCACCTGCATCCCTGACCACAGGGTCAACTCTAGTGTAATTCCCAAATGAGGTGCACGCCTGTGGTGAAGATTGGCCTATTCTTTTTTTTTTTTCTGACCAGTGTCTGCCAAGCCAGGCAGAAACAAATCTGGTGGCTGTGGTGGTTTGCATGAGAATGGCCCCATAGGCTCTTATGTTTGAATGCTTCGTCCCTAGTGGGTGGAACTGTTTAGAAAGTTTGAACTTGTTGGAAGAGGTATATCACCATGAGTGGACTTGGAGGCTTCAAAAGCCTATACCAGGCCCAGCCAGCCCCCCATTCCCCTCTACCTCCAACTTCCAGATAAGATGTAAGCTCTCAGCATCTGCTCTAGCGCCATCCCTGCCCGCCTGCACCACGCTCCCTGCCATGATGGTCATGAACTCACCCTCTGAAACTGTAAGCGAGCCCCCAGTTAAATGCTTTCGTTTGTCAGTTGCCTTGGCAGTGGTGTCTCTTCCTAGCAACAGATAGTAAGTAAGACAGGCGGGTTCGTGAGCACATGTCCCTTTAGAGAAGCCCTTCAAGCTGCCGACAGGAAGGTCCCCGGTGAGCTCTCTGTCATTACATCCCCCTCAAAGGTCCCTGTGTGCACTGGGACCGGGAAGGAAAGGAACATCAAGTACAGTGCCTGGAGCCTGGCTTTCAGGGGAGAGTGGAAAGGTGTTTGGAAGCATGGAGAACCTCGGGTTTGACAGAGTCTCAAGCTGAAGATAGTAAGATACGTACACTTCTCTACCAGTCATTATTATGTTGCGTCAATAAAACATCATGACCAAAAACTGACTGTTCCAGAGGGATAAGGACCCACCGTGGCCAGAAGGTACAGCAGCAGGCAGACATGGTGGCCAGAGGAGGAAGCAGAGAGGTCACACACCACCTGCAAGCAAGAGCAGACTGGACATAGGTAAGGCTGTGTAGGCTCTGTGCTGGTTGATGGTTTGTTTGCTCGGGTTGGTTGGTTGGTTGGTTGGTTGGTTGTTTTTTGTCAATTTGACACAAGCCAAAGTCATCTGGGAAGAGAGAACTTCAACTGAGAGTGTGCTGTAGTGGGTAGCCATTCCAGCTTTGACCTGGAAGTTCCAACCCCCATTGAGGCTTCGGTAACGGTCACGCCTACAAAGTCATGCCTGAGAGAGGACACTGAAGACCTGAGATCTGGATGCGTGGGCTCTCTTGGTTCCTAGCCCCTGGATGCTGGAGGTAGATGGAACAGAGTTCTCCAGAGAACAGCGCCAGACTGCGCTACACCTTTCCCAGACCCTGTTGCCTATCCCTTCACTTGTAAGTTACCCCACAAAATAAACCTCCCTTTTAACTACGTGGAGTGGCCATAATAATTTCACCAATAGCATGCCTCCATCAAATTGGCATATATGGTAATAATTGATGTAGGCGGGCCAAGGCCACTGTGAGCAGATCCTCCTGTGGGCGGGTGGTCCTGGGTCATAAAAGAAAGCAAACTGAGCAAGCCATGAGAAGCAAGCCAATAAACTGTTCTTCCACGGCCTCTGCTTCAGTTCCTGCCCTTACTTCCCTTCATGATTGACTGCAACCGTAAGCAAAAACAAACTGCTTCCTCCCCAAGATGCTTTCAGTCATGATCCTTTTTGCAGCAAGAGAAAGCAAGCTTGGACACTCTGAAAGCCCAACCAAGTACTTCCTCCACCAAGCGGCACCTCCTGGACCTCCCCAAATACAGCCACCAACTGGGAACTAAAAGTGCAAATGCATGGGACTCTTGGGGACATTTCTCATTCAAATCACAACTTCCCTGAGTACTGGTGGCTCTGCATGGGAGAGCAAAGGATCCCAGATGCCCACTCTATCCTCCCAATGTCTGCCCACCTCCTTCCCCGATCATTCATCACTCTTCTGGACCAAAGATGAAACTGATCAAACTTGAGAGAGAGCACTCTTATCTGAAGCTTATTGTCCTCTCCAAACTCAGGTTGAAATTGATTTGCTCTGTAGTGTTCGTAAGTTGGACCTTGGGGGGCAGCATTTGGGTCACAGGGCAGAGTCCTCATGAGTAGATCAATGATTTGCTTTTGCTTTTGTGTATGTGTGTATTGTTGTGGGGTGTGAGGTGTGTGTTCTTGCACACACAGGTGCGTACAAGGAACGTGTGCACAGTTCACCCTCGGGTGTCATTCATTGGAGCCATCTACCTTGTTTATTGAGATAAGGCTCTCTCACTGGAACCTGGGGCTCACTGATTAACCTAGGCTGGCTGGCGAGCACACCCTGTCTTAATCTCTCCAGCACTGGGAACACGAGCACATGGCATGCTTGTCTTTTTTACATTGGTATTGGGGATGGAATTCAGGCCCTCATACTTGCACAGCAAGGACCTTCCTGACTGAGGCATCTCCCAGCCTCCTCCATGTTTTGCTTGCAGGAATGCATTAGCTCTCTCAGCACTCTGAGCACCTTTCTCTTTTTCACAAACCCATTTGCCCTTCCATTTTTCCGTCAAGATTTGCAACGGCATGAGATCCTCATGAAACTAAGCAGATGTCAGTATGTCAGAGGTCAGAAATGCTCTTGCATTTCTCAGCTTCCAGGACCACAAGCCAAAATAAACCTTTTTTCTTTATAAATTATCTAGTGTTGAGTATTGGGTTATAGCAACAAGAAATGGGGGAAGACAGAAAGTGATGGGAGTATTTTACTCCTAAACACTAGCTCCATTCAATGGCCCCCTACCAAGGCTCTTGAATGGCAGGAGACTTTGGCAGAGGTAAACCAGGGGAAGGGAGTATGGAGTGAGAGAAGAAAATATGTAGGGAAGATAGCCCTACACAAATTGAGAATAGAGTTTCTAGGGTTTGGATATGATTTGAGTGTTCTCCCTAAGGCCTACGTGTTAAAGTCTTTATCCCCAGAGTATCAGTATTGGGAGGTGGAGGGACCTTTAAAAGGAGGGGCTTGCTGGAAGGAACTTAGGTCACTGGGCCCTTTAAAAAAAAGTTAGGCCCTTAAAGGGGATTAAGGAGGTTCTTAGGTGACCCCTTGGTATTCAAGAAAGGGTGGCTATTAAAAAAAAAAGTAAGCCTGCCTTTCTTCTTTCTGCTTCCTAGTTTGAAATTGGGCCATTTGCTCCTGCACCCATTCCTCCATGATGTGAAACCAGGCCAACCCAGGTGGGCAGCCAGACCTTGAATTTGGAACCTTTAAAATAGCTAGGTAGACCTCTTTACTTCATAAGTATCTTGCCTCGAGTATTTCATTAGAGTAATAAAAAGCTGACCAGCACAAGGGTAGCAGGATTGTCCAGTCCCATAATGCCTTGCCATTGTGAACTTGGGAATCGTGTTTCCAGGGAGGAGGGGCACCACCATAATGGTTACTCTTTCTGTGTGGTGGAGCAATTGCAATGTCATCACAAGCTGAGTTATACCTACTCGCTCATTGCTTTTCTTTGCAAAATGAGGATGATAATAGGATGTACCACACAGGATGCTTGTGAGAATTCAATGAGATGCGAAGTACCTCGCAGAGTTTCTGGCAGGTAATCAGCACACAGCAAATGTCACAACTGTATTATTGTTTGTATTTCTACTTAATGAAAATTTTTATTTTTACACTATTAGAAAACTGAAAGAGCTACAAGTTAGATTCTACAAATTTCAGTGCTGAGATCACGTCCTTTGGACAATTCCATTATATTGCTGTTATTTAAATAAAAATGCACCTTCTTAGGAAAGATGGGAGAAGCACGTTCCCTAGTGCACCCCAAACGGTGCTCACATCCATGCACAAGTCGCTAGGCCAACGTGGCTCTCCGTGTATGCTAGTTAGTGTCTTTGTCAACTTGACACAAGCTAGGTTCCTTGGAAAGAGGGAACTTCAACTGAGAAAATGCTTCTATAAAATTGGCCTCTAGACAAGTCTGTGGGGGCATTTTCTTGGAGGATGACTGATGTAGGAAGGACCCCACTCATGGTGGGTGTGCCAGCTCTGGCAGGTGGTCCTGGGTTGTGTTAAAAAAAAAAAAAAAAAAAAAAAAAAGCAAGCTGAGCCTGCTATGGAGAGCAAGCCAGTAAGCAGTGTTCTTCTGTGGCTTCTGCTTCAGTCCCTGCCTCCATGTTCCTGCCTTGGGTTCCTGCCCTGACTTACCCTGATGATGAACTGTGACCTGTAAACTGAGTACAACTTTCCTCCCAGAGTTTACTTTGGTCATAGTGTTTATCACAGCAATCGAGACCGAACGAGGACATCCCTGCTTCCGTAGCATGTGATCACCGTGTGATTCCATTTCGGGGAAGGGGGCATCATTAGAGCTCTTTAATCGGTTTCCGTTTGTCCACATGTGTGCACATGCATTTAGAGGCTGTAAGGCAACCTTAGCTGTCATTCCTCAAGTGCCATCCATCTTTGTCTCTCACTATTCTAGAACTCACCAAGTAAGCCAGGCAGGCTAACCAATGAGCTCCATCTTCCCACCACTGGGATTGCAAATGTGCACCATCACACCTGGTTTGTTTGTTTGTTTGTTTGTTTGTTTTTGTTTGTTTTTTACATGGTTCTGGGGATCGAACTCAGGTCCTCATGCTTGCACTTTGTCAGCTGAGCAGTCTTCTCTAGCACAGTACTACTTTAAGTTTTAAAACACAAGGTAAAAGAAGTCTGTGGGACCATACAAACACCTGGGTCCTGATTGTCCTTGAAGCCCTTGCTCCAACACTGAGCATAGACTGCTAAACAGGTTGTCTGCCTGTGTGCTTCCTGGAACACACAGTGGATCCTCTACGTCCCCCATCACTTCCCATTGCTGGGTACTCTCCCATGGCTTATCTTGGCAGCACCCTCACCTGAGGCTGAGCTGTTCAGAATCTTAAGGAGTTGGAAATTACAGTGAAGTGTCACTTGCCAACAAGGATGCCTTCGGAGAAGTATGTCATTCAGCAATTTCATCACTGTGGGAACATCACCAAGTATGCACACACAAACCTGCATGCCCAGGTCAATCACTCCACGTGGTCTCTTGATGCAATCAAGACACAGAAAGCACAAGATATGTGGGGCTGCTGCTGGCCTAATGCCACACACTATTTTTTACAGTAAACCTTTTAAAGAAGGAGCACAACCCTTATGGGTACAAGCCACAGAAAAAGTAGAGTGTGGTAAATGCACAAGCCAGCAGCATAGCCACTTGTTATCGTGATCAAGTACCCTGAGTTGTTCGTAATTGTAAGATGCTCTCAGTGGGTGGCAGTGCATTTGTTGATGCCAGCATGACCCCCAACATGAAAGTGATGCATTATACTACAACATGCAGTGCTGATGTTACCAGGTAAAGGGAATGCCCCTGGCCTTACTATATCTTACTATAATCCCATAAGACCCATGTGGGCCTCATCGTTGGCCAAAAGTCATGCCACACATGCCTGTGTGTGCAAAGACCATAAGTTTACCCCTTTTATTACATTTCATTGGCAACGTGCAGGTAGCAAGTAAAGCCCTAAGTTAATGTGTATAGTTTGACATGGGCACAGCCATGTCAAGGACCAATAAATCAGCACCAAGAGGGTGGCAAAGCTTTCCTCAGGTGAGGCACAGGGGGTTAGCAAAGCCTTTCTCAAGTCTGAGTGTGAATGTTGACAGCGTGTGAAGAAAACGTCAGGCATAGCTTTCTAACTGTTAGAATAGTTATAGATTGAAGACTGTTCCTCTACCGAGACTCCTTACTAATATGAGCTGAACCTATCTCTTTGTTCAACCCTAGCTTCTTGGTTATCTGTACGTAATAACCCTGCCTCATTGTCCAGCTGTATGTAATAACCCCACCTCCTTGTTCAGCTGTATAGAAAAGTGGTTCTCAACCTTTGGGTGGTGACCCCCTTGGGGTCAAAAGACCCTTTTGCAGGGGTTGGACATCATACATCCTGTATATCAGATATTTACATTATTAATCATAACAGTTGAAAATTGCAGTTATGAAGTAGCAATGGAAATAATTTCATGATTGGGGGTCACCACAATATGAGGAACTGTATTAAAGTGTCAGAGCATTAGGAAGGTTGAGAACCACTGATATAGAATAAACACCCTGGTTTTCCAGGATGTTGAGACTTCTCCATCGGAGTCCAGTCCACCCAATCCCAGCTTTTCTGTGTACACATGACAGTCCTTTCTTCATTCCTTCGCTCTTCCTAGTCAGTTTTCCGGGACCCAAACTATGCTGCTGAGGATGTCATTCTGTATGCTTGGAATGTGTTGCTCTGATTTGGTTGATAAATAAAAGGCTGATTGGCCAGTAGCCAGGCAGGAAGTAAAGATAGGCAGGATAAGAGAGAGGAGAATTCTGGGAAGAGGAAGGCTGAGAGAGGAGACGCTGCCAGATGCTGCCATGAGAAGCAAGATGTAAAGATATCAGTAAGCCACGAGCCACGTGGCAAGGTATAGACTTATAGAAATTGGTTAATTTAAGATGTAAGATCTAGCTAGCAAGAAGCCTGAGAATTAGGCCATTCAGTTTTTTTGTGTTTGTTTGTTTGTTTGTTTTTTACATTCACAATGTCCAGTCCATTTGTATTTAGCAAATTCAGAGAAAATACTCCATCTGTCCTCTCTTGGTACAGTTTTAATTAATATAAACCTCTGTGTGTTTACTTGAGTCTGAGCGGCTATGGGCCCAAGCAGAACTGGAGAAAACTCCAGCTACACCATACAATGATGTGATACAGCAACAGTGCATATGTGGAAGTCAAGGGACAACTTGTGGAGTTGGTTATTTCCTTCCATGATGTGGATCTGAGGATCAAACTCAGATCATCAGACTTGGCAGCAAGTGCCTTAACCCGCTGAGCCATCTCACTGGCCCACAACTATACTTTTAAAGAAGCATGCAGCAGAGCCATGTTCCCATTTTAGAGGGACTTCAGACCCAACACTGCCATTCTTACCTATACCCCTCCCTACAACCATCTCTATTCACACACTAACCTTTCTCCTTCCTTGTCCCCTCTCCAAAGTGGTAGTCAGGCTGATAATAGTGCAACTGTTCTAGGGGGTCATATGGGCATGTGTTCTGATTAGTCAGAGCCCACACTCACCAGGCATGCAAGCTATTCTAGGTGTTACCTATTTCAGATATCACCCTTGCCTGTTTCTATATATCCCCTGACCTCTTATCTGATTATTCCTACACAGAGAGCCTCAAACATCTACAATTGTCCTCCAAAGCCCTGCTTACAGTCTTCTCTTCTACAATGGCTTTCTTTGTGGAACTGGCCCCTTCCCCATCCTCCAGGATGCTGGTCAAGGACTCTTTCACCCTGGAAGCCTTTTACCATAGCTTACCTACATGTTCTGACTCCTTAAAGTCTTTCATGTCTGCATTGGCTCTTTTCAAGCTGGAGGATGTGTATCACTAAAGGGTGTATATCACTGGAGGATGTGTATCACTGAAGGGTGTGTATCATCACTGGAAGATGTGTATCACTAGAGGGTGTGTATCACTGGGGGATGTGTATCACTGAAAGATGTATATCACTGGAGGATGTTTACCACTAGAGGGTCATGTAAATCAATTCAATGGTTCATAATGAGCATCCTTTAACAAAACAGAGTACAAGATATCAGAATATATTGCCAGTGATAAATATTAATCACAGCATGCCCATATTCATATATGTGTGTTGCATACTAATACCAAGTGGAAAATATATTCATAACTATGAGTTGGAAAACAATGGGTCTTGAGGCCCTCTACCCTAAACAGTACCATGAACCTGTTGTCGGCCTAGTTGATCCTCCAGAGGAGAGAGCCAAGATGGAACTGCCACTGATGGCCTGGGTGAAGAAACTGAAAATGGTTACACACCATTGGAACTGCCCACCACTCTGCAGAAGTGCGGGGATGGTAAGTGGATAAGGGCAGGGACTCTTCTCTCCCTAGCACCTGGAACCAAACAGCAAGAGTTAAAAAGTAAGCGCTAGTGAATGGCTAATGCAGGTTGCAATAGATCACCCTGCGATAGCAGAGAAATCGAAATCTTCCACAATTTATTTTCCTCTCATATGATACCCGTGGTGATCTGATAATATTAAAAAGTGCTTGTCCTTCATGCACGGGCTGAGAGATCCAGCCAGCTTGCACCCTCTCACATGTGCTGTATCAGGGAAGAGACTCGCAGCAACTGTCCCATGGTAACATACGTCACTCCTACTCCTGGCCCCCAGTCAGACCTGCTCCTCTAAACCCTGCCTGCAAGGAGTGTAGAAAATACAAGGGCTCGAGGTGGGATCTGGTCAGCAGGTACCAACTTCTGCAACACCACCTAGATTCTTAGCTCTCTTGAACTCTGCAGACATCTCCTATTTCCAGCCACTTGAAGGGGCATTCTATAGGGCTATGGGGGGGTCTGCGCTACAGAGAGTACCATGCTGGTCTCTGGAGGTACAGAAGGGATGTAGAGCCTGTCCCACTTAGGGTCACAGTAGAAGCAGAGCCAAGCCAAAGGCCAGAATATACATGGGTCACATGAAGGCACAGAGAACACCAATCAGAAACAAGGACAAGGGTCCCAGAGATGTGTATCAAGCTACCTACTACAGTGGGTGTCTGAAGGACACTCACATCTGTGGAGCATCTCTAGAGATCAGGACAAAGCATGACTCAAAATGATCTCCACCACAGTGATAGCTGAACTCTCCATGAAGCCACTCTCATTAGCATGCCTTGAGTTCTTGCAGCACTGGCTAATGCCGGCAGAGGAAGCTTCCAGAAAATTCACTCAGACACAGAGATGCAAATCATGACTGGTGTAACTCCCAGAGGAAAGTTTTCAGGGATGGGAAGGTCTGAGGGCAGTAACGGAAACTGATGGATTGCCCTCAGACAATCAGTCCCGGGTGCCAGGCAGGAGAGAGAAGAGACCAACACACAGGGAAATGTCAATCAAGGAAAGAACACTAGAGCGGAGCTTGAAAGAAAGCAGTCATCTTGTTTTCCACAGAGCAGGTGGAGCCTTGTTCCCTGGGAGACTCAAAGAGGCTCTCTGGGTGCCTGTGGTCAAATCTGGGCTGCATCCTGAAGGTCAGTCATTGCTTCCTGAACACTGATAGCTGTAACCAGCTGCTCACACTCCTGTTGCCACACCGCCAGCCATTCCCACCACCATGATGGACCATAGCCTCTAGGACAGTGGTTCTCAACCTATGGGTCATGCATGATCCCTTTGAGGGTCAAATGACTCTTTCACAAGGGTCAAATATCAGATATCCTGCATATCAAATATTTACATTACAATCCATAACAGTAGCAAAATTACAGTTATGAAATAGCAACGAAAATAATTTCGTGGTTGGGGTCACCACAACATGAGGAACTGTATTAAAGGGTCACAGTATTAGGAAGGTTGAGAACCACTGCTCTGGGATCACAAGCCAGAGTATATTCTTCCTTCCTTGGCCAGTGTGGTGTAAAAAAAAATCTAGAACTCCAGTACTTAGGAGGTAGAGGCAGGAGCATCAAGAGTTCAAGGCCAGTCTCAACTACATGGGGAGTTTAAGGTCAGCCTGGGGAGTTTAAAAAGACATTGCCTCAAAAACTAACAACATAAAAATCCCTCCTTAAGGAATTGCTTTTGGGTGTGTTATCACAGCTGTGAGAGAAGTAACTCATACAATTGCTTAGGGTGCCAGTGGTCCTCCGGGGCCTGCCTGTGCCCATCATGGAATCCTTATGTCCATTTGCCAGAGTGCTAGTTTTCTCTCTGCTCTTGTACCTAGCAGTGAGTGTGTTACCCTGACCTATGAGGACTAAGAGGGGACCTGCCCTGGGGAGTTCTGGAGCACCACTGATAGATTCACCCTATCCTGCTCCCCCATCACCCTACTCCACCCCACCTCCACCCTTTCCTTTGCTCCTGCATTGGATGGAAAGACCTCAAGTCAGAATAGCCGTCTCACAACCATCATGTATTGAGCACAAGGATGAAAGGCCAGTACACTAACAGTGACCTGCAAAGGCAGAGGGGACTTTGAATTCTGGCAGATTCCCAAGCAGCCAAACATGCCTTCTGCCTTCTTATAAGATGGGGCATGTAAAGTCATAAGGTTTAAACTCTGTTTAATACAATGACTTGTCCTTGAAGCTTAGTGCTGTCCTAACCAGCCCACAGGAGAGATTCCAGGCAGAAGGAGGTTTGCATGGTGCACCATGCCAGTGACCCGTACCAGGTTCCACACAGGTGATGGTTGCATGGCGCATCATGCCCGTGGCCCATGCCAGGTTCCATACAAGTGATGGATACAATATATGCTTTAGAGTAGAAAAAAAAAAAAAAAAGAGTTTCACAGGAACTGAGGATCAGAGTCAAAAGACAGTTCAAAGGAGGGGTTTCCAGGCTTTCAGCAAGGGAGTAATATGATCCTGTTCCCATTTAGAAAAATAATTGTGTCAATCAGAGAAAGACAGGAGGACCCCATTAACAACATAAATGGTGTCCCGTGAGTAGGGCCTCACACTATTTCGTAGTATCTACATCATCTAATAAAGTCATTATTTAAGACTTACAGACTGAAATTGAGAGGAAGTCACATTGTTATTTTCATGGGGGCTGCAATTAATTCTTCAATCAACCACCACTCAGAAAAAAATGGCAGGGCATTTTTGATTCCGCCACCAACCCAGTTGTCCTCAGCTAGGTCACTTTGCTCTCCAGCTTCAGTGTCCTCATGTGCACCATAAGAACACACCCTGTGGTTGCCTCTGTCATCTCAGAGGTTGTCCTGGTACCCTCCTCCTCAGCACCACAAAATTCCCAGCAAAAAGTTAGAGAATCGGTCAGCTTAATCCCAGAGCCTGAGTGCAGGTGCTGTAGAGAATGTGGGTCAATAGCCCTGCCTGATATGGGAAGAAAAACTGCAGATAAATATACACACTTTTGTAAGTCCCAAATTACCTAGATCCCAATCTGGCTCCTTCTCTATATATAACATACATGTAAATTACAACTTTTTATAAAACTCTTCCAATCACCATTTCAAAACGGAGGATACGGAGAGGGAAAAATCAAACACCTCATGGGTCACCAACTAACCCCCCCCCAAGTTCCTCAAGTACCGGGGAGACCCACAAAGACGAGTCACTGGACTCGGCATTCACCTGCCCATCAGCACGCCAGCTCTAAATTATATTTGACATTTAATTAAAACCCCTAGGCAGTGAAGTCAAGAACTGAGCCGCTCCAGCTCTAGAAGGGGAGCTGCTCTTTGCAATGGCTTCATTTATCTCCTGTCACCACAGCCAGCCCCTGCCACCACCTCCCCTCCCCTAGTGTCTCCACTCAGCATCGCTGAGAGACACAGGAGAATATGAGAGAAGGACAGCAGGGTGACTGGGGGACAGGCTGTCTCTCCTGCCCTCCCTCACTTATCACACACACTCGGGTGCCATCACTGCCAGAATGGACTGGCCTTCCCGGGCCAAGCCACCCAGAGGAAGTGTCCCTCAGGCTGCCGATACACATGCACGTGTGCACACTCTACTCACTACCTCTCCCAGAGACTAAATGTATGCCCTGCCAAGGAACAGAAACTCTTTCAGCATTGAGTGCTCTTTTTCTCTCTTCCCTACTGCCTTCCTGCCTTTCTTCCTCCCTCTTTCCTTCCTTTCTCTCCTTCCTCCATTCTTCCTTCCCTCTTCCTTTCCACTTTTTCCTTCCTTCTCTTTCTCCTCCCCTCCCCTCCTTAGTTCCCAATCCTTCCTTTCTCGCCTTCTCTTCCTCTTCCCTCTCTTTTTCCTCTTCCTCCTTCACTCCCTCCCTCCTGTCCCTCTGTCCTGACAGCCTACAATGCTCACCACACAGTCTCCATACTAGTACACACGGGACAGTGCTGTGGGATGTTCTGTATGTCCTGTGGGAGCCCGTTCTCGGGTTCCTTGTGGCTTTACCCAGCAAGTCCACATAGAGGATGATTAGGACCACTGGCCTGAGTGCAGGTGTCTGAGATGGTCTGCACTTGGCTGTGCTGGGGGATGGTCTGTATGTCAAGTTGCTCTGATTGGTCAATAAATAAAACCTGATTGGCCGTGGCTAGGCAGGAAGTATAGGCAAGACTAACAGAGAGGAGAAATAAAAGAACAGGAAGGCAGAAGGAGTCACTGCCAGCTGCCCGCCAGGACAAGCAGCATGTAAAGATGCTGGTAAGCCACGTGGCAAGGTATAGATTTGTAGAAATGGGTTACTTTAAAATATAAGAACAGTTAGCAAAAAGCCTGCCACGGCCATACAGTTTGTAAGCAAAATAGGTCTCTGTGTTTATTTGGTTGGGTCTGAGCGGCTGTGGGACTGGCGGGTGACAAAGATTTGTCCTGACTGTGGGCCAGGCAGGAAATCTCTAGCTACAGGACAGTTCCTGCCCTGTGGTCCTCTGCAGAGATCCACGTGATACTGAAAATCTCCCTTAGATACGATAAGACCATGTGCAGTTAGCACTGACCAAGAGTATGGAAATAAGATGATCTGAGTCCAAGAAGAGACTCGGTGGTGAAGAAGGCCTTCGAGAACCAGAGCTCATGTTGGGCCTCAACTACCGATGTTCCAGAAGGGAGAAGAGGAGAGGCACAGGAAGCGGCATGAACAGGATGTGTGAAGGTCCGGGAAAGGAAGTAGGCCTTCTCTGCCCAAAGTCGGGGGTCAGGAGACGGTGTGGACACTTGATGCTCACAGAAGGCTATGACTGACTGCGTAATCTGCCCGTCGTCCTGTGGCAGGCACTCCTGGGGGCACTTCAGACTACAAGGCATCCAGCAACCATGCAACCGTGCTTCAGAATGGACCACACCAAGCTTCTGATCACACAGCAGATGGGCCATGGGCTTCTCTGGGCTGGTTTCTCTTCCCGTGGTGAAGCAGAAAAGGGCCTACCTGGTTCCTGATTCTCACAAGCCTGTTTTTTGTTTGTTTGTTTGTTTGCTTGCTGGGTTGGTTGGTTGGTTGGTTGGTTTTTTGAGACAGGGTTTCTCTGTGTAGTTTTGGTTCCTGTCCTGGAACTCGCTCTGTAGACCAGGCTGGCCTCGAACTCACAGAGATCCGCCGGCCACTGCCTCCCGAGTGCTGGGATTAAAGGCGTGCACCACCGCCGCCCGGTTCGCAAGCCTGTTTCACCTGACCAGGTGAATGGTTCAGGAGACTAAGGTCTGTTCTGGAGACTGGTTTCCTTCACAGACCTCAGAACATACAAGCAAAGCTGTCCTCATGCAGACCCTGAGCCCAGCATAACAATGACACTCAAAGGCCCAAGGGCCACAAGAGGAGCAGTCTCCTCTCACCTCCCCTGGTTCACAACCTCAGTCCCAGCTGCTTCGGAGCTAAGAGACGCAGCAGCTGTGTAGATTGCATTCTGTCCACCAAGAGGAACTTCTTGGGGACCAAAAACAGCATAACCCAGGGACAGATGGGATGAGAGTCTGTCATCTTAGAGTTCTGAGGAGCCCACAGAGGTAACAGCAGATGTCAGGAAACCTAATTTCTAGGCATTTTAAGGAAAGGCCTCCAGTCCTGTGTCTGTGGGTGGGGGAGACAGTTCATGAACAAGGGGTCACACAGTTCCTGGAGGCGAGATTCTCATGTGATTCAGGGAGAAAAACTGAAATATCTCAGGGAAACATTCACAATTTCGTCTGCACTCACACTTTTTTCAGCTTCAGCAGGGAAGCAGAAGTGGCAGCCGAAGGTAAGCCCCTGTTCCCTGCAGCAAGGAGGAGCTTTGCCCTGGAATCCAGTTCTTGTCACAACGTTCTCTAGCTCCCTTGTGGGGGAGGGTTGCTTATTAGTTTTGTTTCATTTTCATTTTAAGTGGTCAAATGGTGCTGTGTGAAAATAATACAAAATTCAAATGTCAGCGTCCATAAGCACAGCTGTGCTCACTTGTGTACAGACTTGAGCTACTATAACAAAATGCTATAGACTAGGATGTTTGAACACTAGAAATGCATTTCCTCCAAGTCCTGGAGGCTGATGGTCCAGGGTCAAGGAGCTGTCAGGATTTCAGAGGTCTCTCTTCTTGTCCTGTGTCCTTACATGGTCCTTCCTCTGTGCAGGCCTGTGTCCTAATCTCCTCCTCCGTAAGGACGCCAGTCACTTTGGATTAGGGTCCAGCATGGTGACCTCATTTCAACTTAGTTACCTCATTAAAGGCTCTGTCTACATATAGGTACATTCCGAAGTACTCAAACTAGACGTCAACACACAAGCATGGAGGGCCATAACTGCCTTCACACATAGTGCAACATACAGCTGCTTTCACACACTAGTGATATAGTTTGTGTGGATGATTGTTTCCTTTTTTGGGTTCTTTGTGCGTTACCAGCAGTCCTATAGAGATGATTAGACATGGCCTGAGTGCAGGTGGATGGTTGCACTTGCTGTCTATGTCTGTATGTCAGTTGTTCTGATTGATCAATAAAAAAACTGATCGCTTGCTAGAGAAATAGCACTAACAGAGAAAAAAAAACAAACAAAACTGGCTGCAGCCGCCGCCATGACAGCAAATGAGATGCTGTAAGCACGAGCACGGCAAATATAGATCAGAAATGGACAAAGATATAAGAAAAGTTAGCAAGAATGGTTACTTAAAGATATAAGAAAAGTTAGCAAGAAGCTGCACGGCCATACAGTTGTATGCAATAAGTCTCTGGGGGGGGGGCGGCGTGGGGGGGGTGACAGGATTTGTCCTGACTGTGGGCAAGGCAGAAAAACTCTGGCAACATAGTTGCATCGGTATGATAGACCATGGGGCCCACAAAAGTGGCTCTGCAGTGTCCTTTACTATGTAAAACCCATTTCCTGGCTGGCCCCTTACACAAAAAGCCTGACCTTGGCCCTGGATAGTGTGCCATGAGACCATTCTTTGCCTGCTTCTCTCTGAGCTCAGACAGGAACAGAGACACCTCTCATTTTCACCATTACAGCTCCCCCTAATTTTTATCATTTTTTTTTACATTGACCAAACCTGTGTATACCTGAGGCATGCAACATGCTGTTGTGAGGTATATCCTCACTGTGGAATAGACTGACCTAGCTAATTGTCCCCTGGTCCTGGGGACACTGCAAAGGCTTCATGTGTGACATTTCAGGAAGGGTTAGGCAAGGAATTGGGCCTCTGGGGAGAAGCCCTCAGGTGAAAGGGGAACTGTATAAAAAAGAGGCCTCTGTCAATCTTCTTGTTCCATGTGAACCGGAGTATGGCGCTGACAATGGCCGGCCAAAGTCAACTAAGGAAACAGAAACAATGGCTGGAGTATAGATGTGCTTAAAGCTGTCAGCATTTGTGGACTGGGCATGAGCAGAGCTGGGCATGAGCTCCACATGGGTGAAGGGAAGTGCTAAAGGATGCTGGGCCAGAGAGATGAAAGATGCAGAAAAAGTCAGAGAGACCCAGGAGAGTTGAGAGAGGAGGGACCACAAGAGAAGGAAAGGCAGGTGACTGGGACCTGCCCAGTCAGGAGGGACGTTTGTAGTGAGCACTAGGTCACTGTGACATCTTTGAGAGACGACACACAGCATTCTGGAACACAGTGAGATGCTGGGGCTTCAGAGAAAGAGCTCCAGAAAAGAGAGAAGGGAGGTAGCAGCCTAGGGCTCCAGTACTACCAGACTTTGTGAGGGGCAGGACACTTGTACACGTGCCCTGAACACAAATGTACAACACACACAGGACAATAGAGCAATAGGTAAGTAATCTGGAGCTCCCAAACACAGGTGTCCCGGCTCGTTTTGTGGGTCAACTTGATACAAGCTAGAGTCATCAGAGAGGAAGGAGCCTCAGCTGAGGAGAAAGTTCCATCAGCTCCAGCTGTAAGGTGTTTTCTCAATTAGTGATCAATGGGGGCGGGCCCAGCCCATGGTGGGTAGTGCCATCCCTGGGCCGGTGGTCCTGGGTTCTATTGGAAAGCAGGCTGAGCAACCCAGAGGAAACAAGTCAGTAAGCAGCACCCCTCCATGGCCTCTGCATCAGCTCCTGCCTCCAGGTTCCTGCCCTCTTTGAGTGCCTGTCCTGACTTCTGTCAATGATGGACAGTGCTGTGGAAGTGTAAGCCAAATAAACCCTTTCCTCCCCAACTTGATTTTTTGGTGATGGTGTTTTGTTGCAGCAATAGAAACCCTACCTAAGACAACAGGCCTTTACATGTACCCTCAGTCCCTCCCCTTTACACACTCCTGCTGGAAAAGACATCCCCTTGGGAGCCAGCTCAAGCCCCACTAGAAAAGTATGAAACCAATGTGTAGCAAAGCCTGCTCAAAGGGACACCAATACATATCCTGCCTTAATAACAAAACTGGTCCCAGGCCCTGCCAAGTCCTGGCCATGTGACCTTAGACAGTTTCAGTGTCCTCACCTAGGGCTGAGCTCACCTTCCAGGCCCTTGCAAAAGTATGGTTGGGGGAGGGGAAGCTATAATAATAGATCAATCCTAAAGGAGATCATGGGAAGAACTTAGACAGCTGTGTGAGGAAGGTTGGAGAACTGAGCAAGTATTGGTTAGACATAGCTCCAAAACCATCATTGGGACCTCACTGCTCTAAAGGTCCTTGGAGGAGGAAAGACAGCAGCTGTGAAAATGGGCTGAATGCAAGTGGATGTGTTCAATACGCCCAGCTCACCTGCAGAAGTGTATATGCATCCATTCTGGGTGTTCAGCCAGCTAAGGGGAGAGAAAGAGGCTCAACGTGGAGGAAATAACGTAATAGGAAGGGAAACAGATAAAGATAGCCCATTGAGAGCTGAGCACTCGTAATCATGTGTTCTCAGCATTTTGACCAGTTAGGAGCCTGCATTGACTGTTGCCTGATAGAAAAGGCAGAGATAGAAAAGGTCGAGAGCAGTGCAGGTCTATGGGAATAAACACAAATATTTAGGAGGGAATTTGACAACATGACCATGTAGCAAAATAACAGAAGCAGGTTCCACTCCAGGGCCAGGGACCCTTCCCAGGCATAGGCTTTCCTGGCTACCTGCACAAGACCCGAACAAGACCAAGCCAGCCAACATTCTAGCATGAACGGGGGAGGAGACTCCAAGGCCCCACCACTAACAAATAACAATTGATAGCTATGTGGGGGGAGGGAGAATCATTGTTTCCTTGAGGCATAGGTTGCCTGTGTTTCCATAGACAGCCCCACACCTATGCTCATATGGGCAGCACTGATCATTGGAGGTTATTAATAAGGACATGACTTTGGCAGGAAGCTGTATTATGGGTGTTGAATAAGACTTGGCGAGTAGATACAATCATATTCCATTGTACACATGTATGAAATTCTCAAAGAATAAATTAAAAACGAAAGGGAATCAGAGGCAGCCTTCAGTAATATTATTCCCTTAAAGATCAAATGGGAACAAGACAGGCCTCCTGCAGCTGAAGGTTGCCCAGGTCCCACTTTGGCTAGCAGTAGGGGTGGGGAGGCCTCTGATAGAGAGGATGACTCAGGAGCAGGGTATGTGGGAAAGCATCACACCATCCACAGAGGAAAAAACAAAACCAAAGAGCTGTTGTGATCAGCCGGCAGGGGAGAGGAACATTCTAGGCAGAGGCCTGTGGTCAAATAAATGGCCCACACTCTTTCTTCCTCAGCGTGGAGTACATTTCCATTGTTCTGCCCCTCATCCACATGCCCAACCTCCAACAGGAAGAGCCTTCAAGAGCACGCCCAGAGCTCTGTGTTCCTGCTCCTAGGTTAAATCACTTCCCCCTCTACCTTCAGCCATGCCCACTGAGATTTCTGGCGGCCGTAAGCTCTGGAAACAAAGCACAGGCTTATCTTGCTTAATTCTGCCCTTTAAGTTCAAGTTGGAAATGGATCCAGGAGCCACTCAGGGAAATGGGTCTTAATACTTACAGGCATGAGTCCTACTTGTCATTTAAAGTCACCAAGGGAGGAAGTGAAGCTGGAAAACCCACTCATTTTCACAGAATAACTGACCTGGCTGAAGTCTTCCTGCCCTGAGCAAAACCCTTACTTCATTTAGCGCACCTGGGGTTATACACAAGGAAGTGGCCTTAGGGATGACTTCTAGAAAAGTAGTTGAGGACAGTTGTCTTCCCATATGCTCACCCTGAAGCTTCTCCCATTCTCTTTCAAAAGGTTTCATGGCGGCGGCACCATCCACCAAACGAAGCTCCCTCAAAGACATGTTGACCCTTGGTCAGTCCCCTACCTCTCCACATCACCACACCAGAGCCCAAGCTTTCAAAGCCTAAACCTTAGAAGACTCACCCAAACAATATCCAAGCCAAAGCATATTTCTAGAATAATCTCTTCTCGGGTGATGCTCCATGGACTGACTACCTAAGTGAAGTAGGTCTTGCTTTCTCTTTCACCAAAAAGTACTGCCCTTGGTGTCACCGGAGACCCTTATTCTGGGATTCATGTGTTCTCCCAGGCCAATAGCAAAGAGCAAGAGGCTGGCTTCTCAGCCAGTCCTACTGTGTAAGCCATGTGTGGGGAGTCCCAGTAGGCTTCAGAGGTCCTCAAACAGAAAATGGTGAGTCCTAATCTGCCCTGAAACAGCATGAGCCCCCGACCTTTTCTGCTTACAGCTCTCCTGGGGCAAACCCTCCCTCACTGAGTGGCTTAGAGCAGTAGGAATGTGTTGCTGGTTGTTTTACTCTTTGCTTTTTGGCTCTTTGCAGGGACCCACCACCCAGCTCCCAAATAAATCACACAGAGGCTTATTCTTTCTTAGGACTGCCCGGCCTTAGCTTGCCTTGTTGCAGCCTTAGCTTGGCTTGTTGCTAGCCAGCTTTTCTTAACTTAAATCATCCCATCCACCTTTTGCCTCTGGGTTTTTAACCGTCTTCTATTCTATATTCCTTTCTTTACTTCTTATTCTGTGGCTTGCTGTGTAGCTGTGTGGCTGGCCCCTAATGTCCTTCTTCTTCTCTTGATCCTCTGATCTTCTCTTCCCAGATTTCTTCTCCTATTTATTCTCTCTCCCTGCCAGCCCCACCTATCCTCTCTCCTGCCTTGCTATTGGCCTTTCCGCTCTTTATTAGAGCAATCAGGTATTTTAGGCAGGCAAAAAAACACAGCTTCACAGAGTTAAACAAATGCAACATAAAAGAATGCAACACATCTTTTGCATCATTAAACAAATGTTCTACAGCATAAACAAATGTAACCTATCTTAAAATAATATTCTATGATGGGAATGTATCCTCTCAGTTATGGTAACCAAAAGTCAGAAACCAAGATATAGGCAGGCTGAACTCCCTTACAAAGCTCACAGGGAGAGTGCTCCCTGCCTCTTCGGATGACCCCCAACACTCTGGCTCATGGTAGTAATCACACCACTTTTTCATAGCCTTTCTCCCTGTTACATCTCTCCTGTCTTTTCTCATATGAGAGCATCAGTCATTGGACTTGGCACCAAGATGATGCCAGGTGATCTCATACTGAGATGCTTCATTACATCTGCAAAAGCCCGACTTCCCAACAAAGCCATATACCCCACCACCGGAATTCCAACACAGACATATATTTTGAGGGGCACAGTTATATTGGTCTGGTTACTGGTAATTCTCCTCCATGTGATTTCCTTTGCCGTATTTTGAGGATCAAACTCTACTGTGAGTTATGCAACGCCTGACCTTGCTAACCTAGCCCCCTTTCTCTTGTACCCACAAACCTCTCATAGTCCCCCTCTCTGTTCACTCCTTGTGCTGGGCTCCTCTCTCCAACCCTCTGCCCGTGGAGTCCTGTTTGATAAGCTTTCCAGCATATTCGCCCCTAAGGGAGAAGGAGAAGAAAGGGCCTGACTCAGGGCCCTGAGCACCGGCTGACACCAGCTACACAAGCCTCTCAAAGTCCCCATGCCTCAGCTGCCTCACCCAAAAACAGGGGAGGATAGTCAGGGCCCAGTGGCATAATGTACATAGAAGAACCAGCACCCAATAAACGCTGTTCGCTGGGCATTTGATCTCTGAATCCTCATCTACTTAGGGAAAGGGCAGTATGTTATTATTTCCTTCTGCAGGCCTTGTCTCTCTAAATCAAGCTTCATGAGGAAGGAGAGAGGTGTGCGACTCCTCTGAAACCTTCTTTGGCGTCTGGCACAGCGAGAGTCGGTGAAGACTCGAGGCAGCAGCTCTGCTACATTGATCGCCCTCAGCTCTGCACTCCAAACCAAAAAAAAAAAGCAGATGTTGGCTTGGGCCCCAGCCCCTGTCCCTCTGGTCACCTCTCTGGCCAACACCACCACCATGGGCCTCATGTCACCGGGGAGAGGCAGGGTGGACTAGCTCTTGCAGGCAGGGAGCCAGTGAGGAAGGGGCAGTCATGGAATGAGGGCCACTGAGATCCAATTCCAGGGAGATTAAGGTGAGAACAACAAACTCCAGAGACTGGTAGTTGGCTGTAATTAGAGGGAGCAGGGAATCACAGCAGCCCCAGAGTCTCAAGGCCAGACTGGCTGGACCCATTCCTGTTCCAGGAGGGCCCTGTGGTCAGCCAGGCAGGAGGAGATCTCTCTCCATTAGGTCCTGGCAGGGAAAAGTCGAGCGGGCTGCACTGCATCATCTGGGTAGAGTGGCTGAGTGGATGTGACATAATTGAATGAGGCCTCCACTTCCTCCACCCAGAGCGGGGGAATTAGCAGGCCTGACCCTCGCCTCAAGAGACTGTCTATATTCAGTCCCCATCTGCCTACATTGCTCCACTCCATGGCTGCCTGCTGAGGTGGGGGGGTGGGGATGGGGATGCTGGGAAAGAGCTCTTTCCAGGGCTGCAGGGAGAAACAAGGGGCAGAGATGTGGACAGGGAGAGAAGTAATAGGCCAGGGAAGTCCTGGGGGGGGAGGGGCATTCAGATAGAAGTATAGTGATGGGCAGAGGCATAGAGCCACAGGACAGATAGCCAGGAAATGGTCAGAGGGAGGGGGGAGGGTGGCGGCGAGGGGTGGGGAGTGGAAAGGATGAGCAGAGAGCAAGAGTTAGCAGATAGACAGGGAGATAAACTAACAGTGTCCAAAGATACAGACGTGAGCTGAGATGAGGGGGCAAGAGAAGAGATAAAAAGAGGCTTAGTACAGATGATATAATCTGATCTGCAGCCAGAGGAACAGGCAGACAGCAAGATAGGAACCTCATGCAACATCAGGTCCCTGTCCTGAGGAGGCCCTCCTCTTCCTCCTCTCTGTCTGCACTTCCTGTGTGCCAGGCGCTGCCCTAAATACTCCAGAGCCATGTACGGTAGTGCATACTTGTAATCCCAGCTCTCAGGAGGTAGAGGCAGGAGGATCATAAGTTCCAGGTCCTCCTCAGCTACACAGGGAGTCTGAGACCACCATTCATGAGACCCTGTCTTGACCTCCCTCCATCCCTGTCCTACTTGGGTGGCCATTGCTGAGATAAACACCATGACCAAAAGTCATTTGTAAAGGATTTATTTCATCTTATGCTTGTAGGTAACTTGTCCATCATTGAGTGGAGTCAGGGTAAGAATTGAAACAATGCAGGAACCCAGTTGGAACCAACTCTCTGGGGTTGGGAGCAAGGATGAGAGCCACAGCCTTCTGTACCTTACATGGACTCTGTCCTCTAGCCCAGGGCCTCTTGACACTCCCTCTTGTGACTGCACAGGCCAATCCAGTGCTCAGCCCATCACTGATTTCTAAAGTTCTATGACAGCAAAGACTATAGTCGCTTGAAGGAGTCACTGTTAACTGGGGGATGGTGCTCTGGGTAACAGAGGAGTTTGGGGAAAGACAGAGGACCCTCCCCAGAAGAGTTCATGGTGTAGGGTGGGGAGCACTTCTCCAAGTCTTGCTCATGGACATTGTCATGGTTGTGTGACCCACTGGGGAAAGGGGAAGGGGGACCCAAGGGGTCAGTTCACCCATCGCCTGCTGCCCTTGAGCATCCCCCCTGCCTGAATCTCGAAGAAGTTCCCTACAACAGGCATCATCTGGAGGGCACTGCCAGGTAGATGTGCCTCTTTGGAAAACAAAGTCCCCACTTCTCAAGAGGTTTGTTCCCCTGTCCACCTAAGGAGCTGCCCTGCCCCCTTGACTGCCCACTGTCGTTTCACCTAAGTGGCCACTGGATGCGCTCTGGTGAAACCGAGACTGCAGCCCTGTCCTTTCCAGCCTGGGCTCTGTGGGAAAGGGAGAAGGGCACCCATCTCTGCCTGCAGACATCTATGTACGGAGCCCCCCAGAGAGAAGAGAGAGCTGGCCCGCCCTCACAGGCAGTGGTGTATTAACAGCAGGTGACCCACCAGACTCTGGTAAGCAAGATAGAGCAAACCATCTTCTCCATTCTGCCTGCAGGAAATGAACTAGTGAAGATGGCGAGGGAGACGCATGGCGGGGAGGGAGGAAAACCGGAAGGGGCGGGCTCAAGAGAGAAAGGACAGAATAAACATAATGGTGGCTCCCAAAGCACGAACCATCAGCTCAAGCTCTGCTGGTACCAAGACCCCTGAAACCAAACCGTGAGCAGGAGCTAACCGAGGCCACATAGCAAGTGCTGATGTTAACAAGGACCTCGCACTGTGATGGTGGCAGCACCGGATCCTGCTTTTTGCTTCCTGGAGGAAGTTCCAGCTCTGCCCAAAGAATGAGAAGTCACACCCCACTCTGCCTGCTCAAAAACCCTCTGTGAGTCCCCAAAAAGGCTAGTCCTGGCAGCCTGAGATCTCTTCACAGGGCTCCAGCCCCTGCATCCTGCCCCCAACTGGCACTCCTCACACCTCCGTAATCAAGGCCCGCTCCTTGCTTTGTAGTGATACCCTAAGCAGTCCTGTCTTGGTTCACACAGAATCCTCTCCCTTCAGTGTGCCTCTCTCAGATGACCACCATGCTAGGAAGCTTCTTTGATTCGTCCAAGCCTCAGCATGCTCTTCTATCCAGCATTGCCAGGCTATGTTTTGTGCCTTTCTTACGGAGAAAGAATAACACTTATTGAAATTTGTTTTTCCTTCAGTATAAACCTGTATGCTTATCTCCACTTTACAAATGGAAAGATGGATGCAGAGGGGATTAAGTTACTCACACAGAGCACACAGGTAACTGGGGAGTGAGTAGTGAAAACAGGAATCAAGTCTAACTTGGAAACTCTGTTATACTGTGTATTATAGTTGCTGCTCGTTACCCATTGACTCTCAGCCAGTGGGTTACTTGATAGAGAAGCTATGTCTTCCTATCTCTGTGCAGAACATTTGGTTTGTAATGGGCACTCCAAGTAGACATTTATAAGATAGATGGTGGATGCTGGGTAGACAGTAGAAGGAAAGGTGGGCAGTAGATGGGTGAGTAGATGAATGCATGTGCGTATACGTAAATGGACAGATGAATGAATGATGGGTAGTCAGTGGAAGGATAGGTGGATGATAGATGGGTGAGTGGTGGCAGCAGAGATGGATGGATGGATGATGGGTATACTTATAAAAGGATAGGTTGGTAATAGATAATTGAGTGGATGAATACACACAGGTATGCATGAAAGGAATGGATGGTAGGTAGGTGGATAGATAATGAATAGATAGGTGGGTGGTGGACAGATACATGGATGGATACATGTATGTATGCTTATGTACATGGACAGATGGATGATGGGTAGACAGGTAGCAATATAGATGAGTGGTAGATGGATGTGTGAATGGATGCATACACATATGATATTCCCAGATGAGAAAAGCATGATGGGGTTTGGGTACCACATCGATGAATATGACCAGATGAGAACAAACTCTCAGCAAAATGTGGAAGGGATGGTGGCGGGGCTGCTGTGGAACTGAGTAGAGTTGCTACACTGTCAGAGTAGGAAAGGGTCACTTCTCCAAGAACTCTTAGACTTGAAACATAAATGTTGAACTACAGTATCCTTAGTAATAATTAAGTCCGACTTCTTTCATCACTCCTGCTCTCCCATTTCATTGATAAAGAAACTAAGGCTCTGGACAGAAATGGCATACAGTACTACACAGGCTGGTAGTTTCAACAATTCCAATTCTACAGAAACAAAATTACTTTATATAAGGGTACAGTCACTTGAATGTCTTAGATGGCATTCAGTGCCATGTTCTGATACCTAGGAGCCTCTGCTTAAGGACCTTTGATGACAAGACCAAGGGAAGATGCGCTAAGTGACCAGGGCTACTGGCCATCAAAACATCATGGACTCATCCCTCCCTGCTGGAATCCTAACCCAGCTTGAAGAGAGCGGGGATTTTTATACAGCCACAAGCAGCTCTTGTTCTTGGCCTGCTTGCTGAAGGCTCTTGCTGCCCTCTCTCACCCACCTCCACACTCAGAGGCTTCTGCCACCCTCTTTCTCCAAGCCACCCTCATGCCAGTCTTGGGCAGTTTTCATTTGAAATGAACCAAACCCCCTCAAGCAACACGGTCATATTCTTTCCTTTGCTCCACAGGGTGCAGGGAATGTGTATGAATAGGCTCGCTCGGTCTTGCTCAGACCTCCCTAGTTTGATTGCAAAGCCAGCAACTTCACTAGCTGAGAACACCATTCATTCTTCTTCCAGATGGGGAAACTGAGGCACTGGGAGACACCCAGCTCAGACCGAAACAGGAAATAAAGACTGAGTGAGAATCCATGTACCCTTCAGTCCCAGCTGAGTCACCCCTGCCTGCCTTCTTGGGTCTCCACAAACCCCAAGGCTGGATGAAAACTCGCTCCCCAGAGGGCTCGCTCTGCCTTCGTCTTCTCCACATCCTTCTCTTTGCCAGTATTCTTCCTTGAGTGCCCAGAAGCCTCTCCTCTGGGTTTCAGATGGAATTCCCAGAAGCCTGAAAGAGGAGGAAAAGGATACCCTGAGCACTGAGGGGTTCTCAGGAGCAGGGGGCAGGGGCCTGCCAGAGCATCCCTAATTCTACCTTTTGCCACTCCCAGGCTGGACCACTTCAAGCAAAGTCCATTCCCATCAGAGCTCCCTCCCTTCATCTGCATAGGGAGTCCACTGAGGAGTGCCGTTTTGCCTGCTTAGGGACGGTGCCTGAAGAGCTGAGTCCGGCCCCTCATCTCACCCACACCTCGACAGTCCTGCTATTGGAGTTTTATTTGAAAGGCTTTGGATAAGGTTTCACTTGAGAAAAAGTTTCAGTGGTTGTGTTTAAAAGAAAGCAAGAGTGTAAATCCAATGGCCCAGAGATGACCTGTGGGATTCCTTTCTTCTCTGCGTCTCATTCTAATTCAATCCACTCTCACAGCTTTGACTGTCTTCCCTAGTCAGACGGCCCTGACTTACACCTTCTTTCCTGTCCTCCCTATAAGCCAGTCACAGGAACCAGGCCCACGCAATTCTGGGTCCATGTCAAAGAGACAGCCCCACCTGAGGTTTAGGAAGCTCATGCCCGCTATAAAGATATGAGACACAGGACATCTGTGCCAAGTACGGAGTTACCCTCCCCATCTCTGTAAGATGTGGGATGGGGCTACTCACGCTCAGTAAGTCCCAACCTTAGTTAAGCTTCTCCAGAAATGGCCACACAGATACAACCTGAGCTGCCCCACCCTCACCTCCCCTCCCACCCCAAATTCCAAAATTCAGTCAAGCTTATGAGATGGACCATTAGACCTGGGTGTGTTGGGGGCACAGCAATCGAGCTGATCTGGTGTTACGGGTGCATGGAGCAGTAAGTTGTCAAGTGTCTGGTTCCTCTGTCCACAGTTGTGTTACAGTTCCAGATGACGTGCTAGCCATTCATGTTGTTAGCCTCAGTTTCCCCCTTTGTTCTAAACCATGTCTAAGATTTATGTCCAGTGCCCTGTAATCTTCTCCACCTTCTGCCTCAGGTTCTTTCCTGATGGTAACCTTGGTCATGAGTTTCCAAAGAGAAAAGGGATAACAGGGCCAGAGAGATCAGATCCAAACCTGTCAACTGGGGACCCCAGGATTGTCCCCTTCTGTTCTGCCTCTGCCATTCTCAAAAGATTGGAGGTACAGAGGAAGGTGCGGGGATGAAAGCCAGGATGTAGAAGGACCACATCCCAGACCTGCAGTGGAGAAAGACGCTGGTTAAAGAGTCTGGAGGAATTCCCAGCTGCTCCAAGGGGAAAACTCCTCATGAATATTCATAGTCACCAGAGCAGGAGGCCTTGTTTGCATCATTGAATTTCCCAAATGCCAAATGCCATGACAAACAGCAGTGCTGTCCTCTTGGCTGCCGTCTCTTGGGATGCGATGACCTCTTCTCTAATCATTCTCTTCCCAACAAGCCACTACCTTCCCCACTCCATCTGGTCGTCACCTCCACTGTTTTCCCTCCCCTAGGCACCCCTCCTCCCCGTGTGAGTCAAGACCCTCTGCCAGACCCCAAGCTGAGCAAACAGAAGGTCTGAGCCCAGGAGGTAAGCAGCCAAATCCCACCAGGCCAGGGGCCAGGCTGACAGTTCTGGAAAAGGCAGGAGGGTGGGTACAGATAGCTCAGGACCTGGGGCACCCCCTCACTCCCTCTGGGAAAGGAGACCAGGGCTTTGGGGGACTCAGGTGGATCATTTTACCATCTCAATAACAGGAATAATAATGGAAGGCGGAAGGAGAGGAATATTGCTTCACACCTTACCTGGAATGCTACCATTAAGAAAGCCTTCACTGCAGACAGCCATCACCACACTCACTCCTTCGAAATGCAATTTCCATTTCGCCCAATCCAGAGCCCATCAGCGGAGGGCTGGTTAAATAAGCGATGCGTGGTGCATAGCGCAGAACATCAATGGCCATTAAAACGAATGCGGTATAGATTTAAAAAATAACAATGTCCATGATATGTTGCTAGGTGATATAAGAAAATTACCGAGCTGTGCTTCTGGGGGAAAAAAACGAATAAATAAATAAAGTAAATAAGTTGGTGCATGCATCCAGAAAATATCTGTAAAGACATACACTAAAAGTGGCTACCTCATCTCCCATATGGATGGATGGATGGATGAGTGGGTGGGTGGGTGGATGGATGGATGGATGGATGGATGGATGGATGGATGGATGGATGGATGGGTGGGTGGGTGGGTGGATGGATGGGTGGGTGGATGGATGGATGGATGGATGGATGGATGGATGGATGGATGGGTGGGTGGGTGGACGGATGGATGAACAGACGGATGGATGGATAGGAAGAGACCACACTCCATGTGAAACATTTCCTGGTTGTTTGTTTTACAATAATTGATTTTATAATCGAGAAAAGCACTGCAGGGGAGAGACAGCAAGTTCCCCATGAAGAGAAGATGGCTGGGTTGCTGACACAGGCTGCATCATGGCAGGACTCTGAGAGCACAGGGAGCCTGAGGGGAGGATGCAGGCAGGTACGGCCTCCTCCTCCTCCCCTAAAAAGCATCCCCACAGGACCAGCTCCAGCCTGGCCTTCACCTTGAAATCCAGCTCCATTTCCTTCGCTAAGTGTTCGCCCCAGGCATACTCTCTGGAGAAGCATATTAAGTAACTTTGGTAAATTCTTTGCGATTTACAAAGTGCTTCCACCCTTTCATTCATTCTTCAGACATGTCTGGAGCCTCTCCCGTGAGCTAGGTGCCTGGCCATGAAGAGACGGAGACTAACGCAGCCACATCCCCGAACCCTGTGAGGCTTTCCCTGCGTTCCAGGGAAGAGACCTCAAGTGGCCAGGTTGGTGCTGCCCTGCCCTAAGAGCTACCTCCCAGTTGTGCCATGGCAGGTGGAAGTACGAAGAGGCCTCAGTCCCTCGGCCAGGGGCAGTGCTGCCCTTTCAGAGAGCTAAGTCATTAGGCAAAGGAAGAAAGAAGGAGCCTTGTGAGCAAGAGCTCTCAGTCCCCAACACCCTGCCAAGGGCAGTTGTCCCTCCTCAGTTAGTCTCCAGGACAACAGAGGTACCACACGGTTATCCTGCTTGTGTGTGAAGAAGGTAACCTTCAGAGGGTGGCAGCATGCGTGGGAGGTGGAGAGAGTGCAGAAAGTGCATCTCAGGTTCACAGCAGCAGGAAAGAGAGCTACTACTAGTTCCCTGAGATGCCTGCAGTGTCCTGATCTCCCTCTGCACCTCTGGTCCTGACCACATCATTCAGTGCTATGCCCTGGTGCCCAAGCAACCTCGTGTCTCCCAGGCTGCCTAGATCTAGAAGCTAGCTTTGCCTCCATTACCTTCCAGGTTCTGCTCTGCTGGACCCTGGATGGTCCTAGGCAGATAGGACTCCCTTAGATCATAAACAAGGCTCCTATGAAACTCAGCCCTTCATGCTGTTTCCCTGTTGGGGTTGGGAGCTGGGACAAGGGGGAGGAATCTTTTATGTTATAGTGTACAAACTATGTAAAGATGAGAAAGACCTGAGCTGGTCTGTTTGTCCTGTCTCACCATGTGATGCCCTCCACCATGGTATAATACAGCAAGAAGGCCCTCGCCAGGTACTGGCACCATGTTCTTGGACTTCCCAGCTTCCAGATTTAAAAGAAGAAAAATCATGTATTCTTTAAAAAAAAAAAAAAAAATGAGTTCGAGGCCAGCCTGGTCTACAAAGCAAGTTCCAGGAAAGGCGCAAAGCTACACAGAGAAACCCTGTCTCAAAAAACCAAATAAATAAATAAATAAATAAATAAATAAATAAATAAATAAATAAATAAATAAAAACATACAGCAGCAGACAACAGATGAGGGCAGCAGGGGTGTGCCTTGCTCCTGTTAGGTGTCTGGTCCTCCCCATCCATTGTCGCCACAGAACAGGAATTCTCTACGCCTACACCACGGTTGCAGACTCCGACTCCCACACACCCTCAGGGCACTCCAGCTAGACCTGCAGCTTCACAAGTCGGCTCTCCAGAGCCACACATTCAAGTAAGGATCAACACAGGTGTGCTGATACGATCCTTCCATCTGGCTTATAGAATTTGGATCACCCAACACCAAGGTCTTCTTTCCTGCCTCTCCCTCTCCCATCCCATGTCTCGAGGGATTCAGAAGTCACAGACAGAAATTCTCATTTGTGTCTCACAACCAATCAAGGGCCCCAGGCCAGAAGGAGGCATGGTGGCTCCAGAGGTACCTGCTTAGTGGCCCTAGGCCCTTAGAGACCTTCCTGCCCCCAAAGATGCTTTGGTGTCCCTGTAAGGAGCTTTCAGGATCACAGTGAAAGGAACAATGATAGGATATGGAGCCTGTCCTTCAGAAAATCAACTCAGCGAAGTGGCCAAAGTACCTGTGGGTATTAGCAGCAAAAGTGGGTCACTACGGAGGGGGTGGCTAAAAAAGGAAAGATCTGTTTCTGGAACCTAGAGTTGGTTGCCTTGGAGCTGAATATCCCCTGGGGAAGACCCAGAAATCTCACTCAGGCTGGCAGGGGCCATAGAACTCCATACATGTACTAAGCAGACAAAAAAATATCTTGGCAGAAATCAGGAAAGTCTGAGGCCCTCCCTCCCTACCTACTCCATCATCATGGCCTCCGTGGGTTCCCCTAGAAGCACACCCGGGAGTCATGGCTGAGCCTTGCTTGACCTGGGCCTGGCGGAACTGTACGGGCCTCTCTCTGTTTTCTGGGTTGTTTCTAAACTGCTCCATTTCCCAATAAGTGGGACACACCATGGAGAGCTAACACTAAGTTTCAAGAGGGACAGGGTGGGACTCATAGAATGGAGGCTAAGGTCTTGGTCACCTCTCTCCCAGAGGCATCTAAGGATAGAACGCAGCAAGTAAGACCCATGTACTCTTCTGAAGGGAACTAAACAGTAGACCAACACGCTCATGGGTGATGGGTGTGGGAATGATGTCCCTCTCTCCAACTGCTTAACACAGAGGAGAGGGCACAATGAGAAACCAGAGCAACCCAGACAATGTGACATCAGACACCTCACCTCCCCAGACTTCAGTCTTTTTACCACCAAAATGGGAAGAATAATATACCTTCCTGGTGGTTGGGAGAACTGAGTGAAATATATGCTAAAGGTGTGTATATAAGACTTACTCTTCTATACAGATATAAAGTACTGTTATGCGCTGTGGCTTGAATCTGAAATATCCCCCACAGACTAACATTTTGGATGCTTGGTCCCCAGCTGGTGGCACTATTTTAGGATGTTCTCAAAACTTTGGGAGGTGGAAGAAGTAGGTCACTTCTTAGGGAGGTAGGTTCTTAGCAGTGTGTTATCCCTAGCCACTTCCCATCACTCTCTGCCTCCTGTCTGTCTTGGACTCTGAATAGTCATCCTATGTCGTGGTTTCCTGCTGCTGTGACCTTCTTTTCTTGGGCATGGGGCCCAAGCAACCATAGAATCAACACTCTGAAACTGTGAGCCAAAATGTATCCTTCCTTCCTTACATTATTTTGTGGTCATAGTGACATAAAAGTAACTAACCATGGTGGTTTGATGAGAAGTGTCTTCCCCCACCCCCACCCCCCTGCCCCATGTATCTGAACGACTGGTTCCCAGTTGGTGGCACTGTTTGGGGAGATGGTACAACCTTCAGGAGATGGAGCCTTGATGGAGGAAGTAGGTCACCGAAGCAGGCTTTGAGAGTCCATAGCCTTGTCCCACTTCAGTTCTCTGCCTCTTGTGTTAGCTGTTAAAAATGTGATCGCTGGGGGCTGGAGAGATGGCTCAGAGGTTAAGAGCACTGGCTGCTCTTCCAGAGGTCCTGAGTTCAATTCCCAGCAACCACGTGGTGGCTCACAGCCATCTATAATGTGATCTGGTGCCCTCTTCTGGCATGGAGCATACATGCAGGAAGAATACTGTATGCATAATAAATCTTAAAAAATAAATAAATAAAGATAACCTCAAAAAAAATTTTTTTTTAATGTGATCGCTAAGCTTCCTGCTCCCACCACCTACTAGCATTCCCTCTCCTGCCATTACAGGCTCTTACCCCTGGAACCAGAGGCAAAATGAGCTCTTCCTTCCATAAGCTGCTCTGGTCACAGTATTTTATCACAGCAAAAAAAAAAAAAAAAAAAAAAAAAAACAACTGGGACAGTAACTAAGATGATAGATAGATAGATAGATAGATAGATAGATAATAGATATGTAGATAGATAGATATGTAGATAGATCAATTAATAGATAGATGATAGATATGTAGATAGATAGATAGATAGATAGATAGATAGATAGATAGATAGATGATAGATATGTAGATAGATAGATAGATAGATAGATAGATAGATAGATAGATAGATGTTCAAAAAGTGAAATTGGTATAACCACACCTAACCATGTGGTGCTTAAGCCTTTGGAACTAGTTTACAGAAATTCTTATCCTCAGGTCCTTCCTATAAATAGCACCTCCAAATGTGCATATGCTGATAAACGCTAAAGTCGCGTCGATGTGCTATAGACTGAAAATTTATGTTATTACAAAATCTATTAAGTTGAAATCCTAAGCCCCAGTGGGATGGCATCAGTGGGTGGGGTCTTTGGAAGGTAACAAAGGGTGGAGCCTTACCATGAGATTAATGTCCATACAAGAGTGTCTCCAGAGAGCTTACTTGCCTTTTTCTCCTTGTTGAAACACAGCAAGATAGTTACCTGTGAAACAGAAAGCAAATTCTCACCAGACACTGAATCTGCCAGCACCTGGATCCTGGATTTCCCAGCCTCTGGAGTTATAAGAAATGAATATTGTTGCCTTGGCCTGGGCACTATTATTACCATGGCTGAAGAGATTGAGACACAGTAGAGTTAATGATCCTGTTCTCTCTGCTTTGGGCTATGGGAGAAAAAACTCACTTATTTTCAGAAAAGTGAGCCTAGACACCAGGCTCTGTACCTAAGTGTTTACCAGCCTTTCCCACTCTGATCTTGACCTGTGGCTGAGTGCACACATGCTCCCTGAACAACCCCGAACAGCTTTCTAGATGTTACCCAAAGGACATGAAAACCAGACCATTGCGAATGCCCACAACAGGCTGGCCACCCTGTAATAAGTAGTCACAACTCCTTGGTGTTGTTCCCATTTTCCAGAGACTGAAGGACTGGAGTCGGTTTCCAAACAAACACCCTCCTCTGGGTGCTCGGTTCACTCTTCTTACACTAGGCTCTTCTCCAGCTTTAAGCCATCTTCAGAGAAACGCCAGCTTCCTTTCTCCTTCCTTACTTCTGAACATATCCCCGACCGAGTCAAGGCCGTTCATTTTCCTGTGTACAACACGTTGCCAGATTGCTTCTGATCTATGGAAGACCCCTGTGTATCCTGTTATTTCCCCCTTCACCCCGACCCCACTCCATCTGTTCTGGTTTCCTCGCTGTTGCTGTGATGAAACATCCTCACAAAAAAAGCAACATAGGGCGGAAAGGGGTCGTTCGGCTTGTAGTTCCAGGTTACAAGTCCATCACTGAGGGGAGGCCAAGGCAGGCACTCAGGCATCTAGTCACATCACACCCAGAGAACAGAGAAAGACAAATAAACGGGCCTGTGCTGCCTGCTTGCTCCCTTCTCCTTCTGTGCTGAAGCTAGTTTTCTTCACGCTTTTTTTTCTTGGATTCTCTCTTTTATTGATAATTTCATATATGCATAATAATGTGTTCCAATCAAGTCTGCCCCCATTCCCTCCCCTCCAATTCTTCCCCTGTCTTCACCACCATTTTCACCTCCCAATTCCATGCGTTCTTTTCTTCTTTTTGTTTTTTTTTTTTTTAACATTTTTTAAAATAAATTTTTTTTTTAAAGATTTATTTACTTATTATGTATACAGTGTTCTGTTGTGTGTATCCCTTCAGGTCAGAAGAGGGCGCCAGATCTCATTACAGATGGTTGTGAGCCACCATGTGGTTGCTGGGAATTGAACTCAGGACCTCTGGAAGAACAGCCAGTGCTCTTAACCTCAGAGCCATCTCTCCAGCCCCCGTCTTTTTGTTTTTTAACCCACGGAGTCCATTCGGTGTAGTCAGTATGTGCATGGATGTAGGGCCATCTACTGGAGCACGGGCAGCCCTTCAGAGGCCTCGTCACTGAAGAAAACTCACTCTCCCTCTTCACTCATACAGTTCAGGTGTCCCTGCTTGGGAATAGTGCCACTCACAATGGTCTGGGTCTTACTGTATCAATGAACAGTTAAGACATTCCCCCTCAAAGCCTACGTATAGAATAAACTGATCTAGATAATTCCTCATTGAGGCTCTTTTCCCAGATGGTTTTATGTTGTAGCAAGTTGACATTTAAAATGAATAGTAACATCACATAAGTCCATCTCCTCTTCATAGGCACCTGTTCAGATGTGTCTGCAGCATTCAGTACACACATACCCTTGTCAACCATGGAGAATCATTCTGAATGTATGGAATGTTCAGAAATCGTCATATGAATGTTGTCATATGAATATTATTCTACATTCTGCTTTATCAGTCGTCACTGTCTGTTGCTCTCATACCTGGCTAGCTGATTCTAACACTGCATAGGATCCTGTAGTGAAACACCCATCACAATCTGTTCTTCTCTCTCCATCTAGCCCTCCACCACACACAATGCACTCACCATGTGCCCCCTTCACCCATGGAGGGGGGGGGGCTCTCTTCAGGATTTTCTGCAGGATTCATTCCCAGGAGCATAATGATTAGGCATATGTATACTCAATTCAATAAATTCATAATTATTTGAGCTGGCATCTTTGTCTATTTGTGGTGTTATACCAGAATCCCACTATAAAAAAACAGAAACCTCTATTCTGGAGTCAGGGATATTCAAGGTGAAAAGGCTCACACCTGGCATCATCCCATGGCAGAAAACAGAAGGGTAAGATGGTGTGTGAGAATAAGAGGAACATATCCTTTCATCCTTTCAACAGACATCCATCCTGGAGATAACTAACCCACTCCCTTCATGGCAGCACTGATCCACCTGTAAAGGCGTTATACATGCTACGACTAAAGTAGTTAAATAGATAATTAGCACCAAATTTGCCAGATTGCTTTCTAAAACAAGTAGGGCAGTTCACACTCGCAGCTGAATCAGCAAGTCTGGCTCACTCACGTCCCCAACAGCTCCAGGTCCTGACCTCATGTCAACCTCGGTCATCCTGATGGAGCCAGTTTCTGCCGATTGCACCTACATTCTTGAATTCACAGCATTTGGGCCGCTCTTCAAATACTTCTTGTCATTTGGTCTTTGTTGAAGATGTGTTGGAAATGTGTTTCCGGCACATGTAAGTTTGGGCACCACATTGGCTAGAAGTCCACATCCTCTCTTGGAACAGGAGGAAAAGAAAAAATGAGGGAAACTCGAGAAAAAGTGAAAGGAGGAAGCAGAAACTTAAAAAAAAAATCATTTCCTGTGTAGATAAATTATTTCAGTCAGTCAACAAAGGTACCCTTACCCTTGTCAGTGGGCAGCCCAGGCTACAGAGTTCTCATAAATCTGAATCATTTATTCTTAGAATCCCTGATCCTGTAAGTCTGGGTGGGGTGGAGAATCCATATTCCTAGCAAGTTCCCAGGTGGTGTTGAAAGTGCGGGTCTGAAAATGACCGTGTTCAAAACAGGCCCTCCCAATCATCATGGGGCAGGACCTGTAAAAAACCCATCAGGCCTTTCAGAGGACACTAAATCCACTGGCCACAAAAAGTATTCAACTCTCCCACATGAATAAAGGCCAGCTCTTAACTTCAGGACCTGCTGAGTGGGGTGACGGAGACCCTCGAGGTACAGCAGTCGAGAGGCCTCAGAGTTATCAGGGGTACCCCCTGGTAGGTCTTCCCGTGGCCATGATGGAGGAGCGGTCAGAACGGAATTGAGGAGAGGTGGGAGATCCTTAAATGCTCCATCTGGAACCTTACTTGCCTCCCTCAGGCCTGGCCCAGCCCTGTCCCCTCCCTCCTGCTCTTGACAAGGGACAAAAGGCACACATCACATTGTCATTTCATTCCTCTTTAAGGCCCCCCCATCATCTCATACGCTTTTCACAACAACGCTAAGGGAAGTTCATTTGACAAGTGGGCACACTGGTTCCAGAGAGGCCCTGCAGCCCATTAAAGAGGCTCTCCCCAACACCCCATTCAATACTGTCACTGCTGTCCCTAAAGAATATTCACACAGCCACCATGCCTGCCACCATGCTGGTCCTTCCCCTGTTACATTTGTATCAGCCCTGAAGTTCTTTGAAGGTCACTGGGACTCTCCTTCCATGTCTCAAAGAGGCGGTGGAAGCCAAGCCCTGCCCCTCAGCCAGGCCATGAAGCTGGTTAGTCCCAGAACGCGATCCTGCGGCTGATCCCTTGTCATCATTCCAGCATGGCACACCTCTCCTCCCCAGCGCCATCTGCCTCTGATGTCCTTGCCTCTCTTCTCTAACCACAGACACATTGCAGCTCAGACAGCATCCTCCAGGACTCCCCTGACCCTTCCAAGGCACTCCATCGGATCCTGATCCTTGCCCTCTGGCCCGTGGCTGACTCCACATTAACTCATCTGAGCCACCATGCCACGAGGTCATGCGCTTCACGAGGCAGGCAAAACACGTCCCTTCCTTGGTCTGCTAGATCCAAGGCAGGAATGCAGTGCGCAGTCCCACAAGCATCTCCTCCTGCCCTCTCCTTCAGCCAGCTGCACCAGCACACAGCCTCAGATTCACCCTTAAAGGCAATGGGAGGAAGTGAGAGAACTAACTCAGCAGGCAGAGCCCCTGGCAGATCCCTGTCTCATTCTCTAGGTCCTTCTATCTGTGGATGACAGCCTTCCACCCTAACTTCCGTGATCTGCAGGGGAAAACAAAAGAGAGACACATGGGGCTGGCTTCTCTTTCTTCTTCTTCTTCTTCCTTCTTCTTCTTCTTCTTCTTCTTCTTCTTCTCCTCCTCCTCCTCCTCCTCCTCCTCCTTCCTCCTCCTTCCTCTCTCCTTCTCTTCATGTTAGGAAATGCAGGACCCTGTTGAGAGAATTTGGGGCCCAGGGTCTGGCCTTGGTGAATGGGGATGGGAGGATGGGACAAAGCTCAAAACTTTGTCCCTGTCTCTACTCCCTCACTCTCCAGCTCTTGCCTAGGTCATCATGTAAAGTGCATATTAAACTGTCTTGAAGTGAAAAAGACAGCTGCCTGAAGATGCCCCAGGATGGAGAGCAAGGAGACAGAAGGGCCAAAGCCAATTGTACGTACACAGAACACATGTATATTTGAACGTGTGTATGAATATGCAAATTTACTTTGGGTTTGGGCTTTGCATCAGCAGGTAGCCATACCCCACACTGTGCACAGGTGCATGTGCACATACATACACACTCCTCTGTCCCTTGTACAGGCCCTCCCTTTCCCTGGCCCAGCTCTGGGAACAGCTCTGCAGAGGGTCATGTTAGGCACCTAGGAAATGAGCCTGCAGCTGTGATGACAGAGGCAGGTCCAGGCCAGGAGCATCTCTAGAGCCAGGAGGGACCAAAGAGAAGACAGAGCATAACCTAACTAAGTCAGTCCAAGGGGAGCTCACGAAGGAGAGAACCAGATAATGAGATGTAAATTGCCAGGGCTGGGGGCCCAGAAGTTGCTCATATACAAATGAACATACCAAATCTCTGTTGAGATTAAGTTCAGGTTTTATTTTTTTTTAACCATTTTTTGACAGAATGAATGTCAATAAACTGAGAGAATGTGGAGCAGCAGCATCCATTCTGCAGAGAGGAAGACTGAGAGAGACCCAGCCACACAGTGCATCTGAGTGGGTGACAGAAGGAGGAGCTGCATTCTCACACTTAAAGAGCATCCAGACCCCAGCCAGAGCCTCTCCCTGCCTCTGGGTAAACCGCTCGCCTCCCAAACCCCAGGAGACAAGATGCCAATCCAGGTTGTCCACACCAGCTAAGATAGGCTGACAACCAGCTGCACAAGTGTGGGGCCTAAAGGATGAAAGGGCCAGAAAGAGGGACCAGGAAGAAGTCAGAGAAAGTAATCAGAGTAGGTGAGTAGATGTGGAATACAAAGACGCCAGATGCAAAATGGAAAAGGGGTCTAGAGCAGAGTCTCCTGAATTTTCCAGAAACAGAACAGAGGTGGAGCAGGAAAAGCTACTCACCAGCCTCCCAATAGAGCAGCCTCTCCAGGGGATTTGGAATTGAAAGACGTGGGTTCTAATGTCCTCTCTGTAGTAGGCATGTGACCTTGAGCAAGCCACTTAACCTCCCGATCCTTAGTTTCAATATTGGTCAAGAAAGGAAGAGCGATACCAGCCCGCCCCCCACCCCACCCTCCACAGGACAACCAAGGTTCTCATGAGATAATGGATGTGAACTGATTTATCAAGTGCTACACTTCTTCCTAGCAGGCAATCAGGTGGAGAGTTGGGGCCTGAAGGTAAGAGCCTTCCTAGCCACAAAAGCAATTAGATGTGCTGGGATGCACTGGGCTTCATTCCTAAATGTTTTCCACCTCCGAGTTCCCAGACTCAGTGATGTGGGGTGAGGTCACCCCCAAATGGTCTACAAGTCAGATATGTCTTCAATTCCAGCTCTGACACTCATCACCTTCATGGCCCTAGACAAGTCACCTTTGAACTTCCACCACACAGAGGGCATGGGTCTATGTGGTTCCCAGTCATGTCTAGGAGTCTAGATTTTTTTATGCAGAGCATGGATCCTGCCACACTTTTCACCCATGGTGACCCATGAAAACTTGGTCTGGGTTTAGTTCTTGCTGCTTTGGTTAAAAAAAAAAAAAAATTCTCCTCTGCATTATCATGTGGAAGAGGAAAAAACATTTTCACTTCCCTCTTCAGAGGAGAGGATAGGCCTTTCTGACCCTAAGACTTGGGCCAGTTTGACCCCGGAACATGGTAGTTGCAGGCGTTTTTCAGTGGTGCAGGGTCAAAGACCTTTCTGTCCGGCTCTCAAATCTCAAACAGGAGAAAAATTAGAAGACATGGGTACTGTACTTTTAAGTAGGCCTAAGAAAGATAGTGTAAAAAGCTGGAGAATGTGAAGAAAAGAACAAGAAGGGGCCTTGGACATGCATCTGGGTCACTGCGTCCCATTCCCCTGAAGTTCTCCTGATGCTCTTATGGTGGTTTGAAGGAGAAATGCCCCACCCCTCAGGCTCAGGCATTTGAACACTTGACTCCAGTTGGTGACACTGTTTAGGGAATTTTAAGAGGTGTGGCCTTGTTGGAGGAAGTATGTCACTGGGAGCAGGCTTTGAAAGTAGCCCTACTTCCGGTTTGTTCTCTCTATTTGTGCTTGTAGTTGATATGTGATCCTTCAGCTTTCTGCTCCTGTCACCATCCCTGCCGCTTGCCGCCATGCATCCCCACCATGATGAACTCTAATCCCTTTGGAACTGTAAGCCAAAAATACAACTCTTTCATCTGTAAGTTGCTCTTGGTCATGATGTTTTCATCACAGTGACAGAAAAGTAACTAATACAGTCCAGGACTCAGAAAATGCCAAGTCAGGTGATCCAGACCGCCTCGAGCTCTAAGGAGACACCACAGGAGCTAGCACCTCAGCTTAGCATAGCATGCAGCAGAGCACATAGCCAGCCACACCCCTAGGACCACCAAGGCAACACCCCACTGTGACTGGGAGCTGACTCAACAGCAGCGACCACAGAACTTACCCACTAAGCTTCTCCTTGGTTTTCAAGTGCTCCTCTCTAGGCCATGCAAAGTATTCATAAGTACTTTACATTAAGGAACTGGGGTTCATGCTGGCCACAGCCTCAAGGACAAATGCTGCACCTCGAAGTTAGAGTCGTCCCTCCATCCCGGTACCACTGATATTTGGGGCCAGGTAACTCTTTGCTGTGAGGACTGCCCTGTGTGTTATAGGATATTGAGTTTTGTCCTGTCTTTTCTACCCACTAGATGCTGGAGGGGGGGGGGGGCTGCATTGCCGATTCCATTGCTAATGCCTTACCCTTAACAGGTCTTCTTCATCTCCCTTGGTAGAGCCTGCAGAGAGAAAGAGGACAAAGCTTCCAGTCATGTGTACCCTACTAGATACCCCTAGCTACAACACCAAAAATGTCTCCAGATATTACTAAATGCCAGAGAGGCAAAAACCTCTCTCAGTTGAAGACTACTGCCTTACATGTTCAAAGAGTACGGGGGGGGGGGGGGGGGGGGGAAGGGGGACGGCCCGCACAACAGACATTGGGACTCACCTCATCTCAGACCAAGACATCTGATGAATTGCTGAGAGATGACTAAAATCACACTTCCCCAGGGGACCATCACTTCCTAAAAAGAAATTTGGACCTTGTGATAGAATCAACTGGTAAATTCCATGGACCTCAGATGCAAGACATGCTGGAATGCTATTAGAGGGCCATATGGGAGAGGAGGACAATTTAGGATCTAAGGGAAGGGACTCAGAAGCAGAGCCCCACTCCTGGGCCCAAATCACAAAGCCCAATTTTGATTCTAATCAAGCTACTATTGATGTCTGTGAGTCCAGTAGATCTGGTTTCCCAGCAGGAGTTCTACCTAATTTCAGAGAGGTCTTTCAGATTTTCAGCAGAATTTTTGCTAGTGGATAAAAGAGCAGAAAACATGTCTGACTTCCAAAAGAACTAAAAAATAGACACAGGGCTGGAGAGATGGCCCAGCAGTTAAGAGTGCTTGCTGCTCGTCCAGAGGACCCAAGTTCAGTTCCCACCTACAACTCTACCTCCACGAGATGCAGCTCCCTCTTCTGGCCTCCATGAGCACTGACACAAACATGCACATAGGCATCCTCAGATACACATTCACATAAACATAAAATAAAATCATTCTGAAAATAAAGAAAACATTCAGCAGTCTTTTTAAAAAGAAAAAAATTTCCAGAAGATCATCCTCTGAGCAACAAGGCTAAGACAGAGTCTTGTGCCCCTGAGGGGCTGAAACAACCAAGCTCCATTAATGGTCAGGTGATGAACCTGTTGTGCCCAGAAGGGCTTGAGGGAAGAAGAGCTTCTGGCTACTTGGGGACACCAAGGATTCACCAAGGACACAGGAGAGGAATTGCTAGCATCCACACTTCTCCTGACCTGGTGGGTGGACCTGGGTATAAGGTAAAGCCCAGTGTCTGCCTATAGGATGGGTGCTATGCCAGCTTCCTGGATGATACATTGCCAATCCCCATTGGCTGTGGAAATCACAGAAAACTCCTGTATTCCATCTAGTGTGGTTTGAATGAATGTCCCAAAAAGATCCTTGTGTCAATAAAGCCTTGGTCTCCAATCGGATACTTTCAGGAAATGACAGAAGCTCTGGGAGGTGGGAAACAGCCAGAGGTCTTGGGTCATTGTTGGCATGCCCTTAAAAGTGACTGTGAGACCTTATCCTCTTGCTTCCAGGCTGGTGATGAGGAAGTAGTTTGCTCCACCACGCTCCTCTCCACTGCCACCCAGCACACCAACCAGAGACCTAAAAGCAACTACTTCTTCATCTGACCTTCGACTAAAGACTCGAGAAACATAGAGCCAAATTTTACCTTTATTCTTTCTAAGTCAGTTGTCTTAGGAATTTGTTAAAGTGGCAGAAAACTGATTGGCACATCATCTCTCAACTAAATCAAGCTTGACGTTTATGGAGCTTGAGGAAAGCCGGGGAGAAGGAAAGCTGCAGAAGTGTGCCCACATGGTAAGTGACAGGAAGAACTGGCTGTGAACACAGACCAGCCTCCAGTCAGGTCACGGTCGAGCAGGCATGGGTTACTGTGCCTAGAGCAAGTAACTTAGGCTGGATGAGTTTCAAGGTCCTCCTCTATAAAGTAGTGCTAACGAGAGATTCCCACATCAAAGGAGCTGGGGCATTTAATGGTGTGATAGTGTGAAATATGTATTTGGTCTTCTGGTTGTCTGGCACACAACTACTAAAATCATTAAAATATCCAAAGTGATACATGTCTTTTTGTATGCTAAATGAAAAGCTGGTGATTGGCAGCCCCTGGGCAAAATGAGGGGGCTGGTTATTGGAATACCTAGGCAGGACTAAAGGGTTGGGTCTTTTAGCCTTATTTCACTGACAACCTCCAGGCTGTGAAGATAGTCTACTAATTTAATCAATAATGTGTATGTAATGAAACCTCCCTAGAATCTCAAAAGGACAGCTTCCAGATAGCTGAACCCATGGGCCCAAAGACAAATGCCTTGCCTACACAGCTCTCCAACTCTGTCCACTGTAATGTAGCTACAATAAACTAGTGGGTGTTTCCCTGAAGTCCTTGAGCTGCTCTAGCAAATTACACCCCCATGAGGGGGTTATGGAATTCCCCATTTGTAGCTGGTTGATAAGAAACACAAATAGAAAGACCTGAAATCTGTAATGTCATCTAAAGTACAGGTAGGGTGAGAACAGCACTGTGGGAGTGAGCCCTTGACTCATGGGATCTGACACTAACACCCAGTCGAGTGTCAGAACAGAACTGAATTCTGGGACATCTGGATGGTATCTGCTGCATAATTAACTGTATTATGAATTTATTGAGATATACTGATTTATAATATACAAATTATTGAATTTATATATTGACATATTGAAATATAATTATACATGTCATTGACTATTCTATTGGCTCTGTCCCTCTAGAGAACCCTGACTAACGCAGAGCATACGTTCTCAGCCAGATCAAGCCCCAGAAGTAAGTGTGTGTCCCGCAGCATTTGCTTGCATAGATCTATGTGGATTGTTGAGTGAGCACACAGGAAGAAAAAATAATATATGTGCATATGTAATACAGGTATGAGTTTGTTTATTCCTATAATCTAGGAAATAAAATTCTATACATATCACTTTGGCATAGTGCAGAGCACAAAAAGTCCTCAACACGTGTGCTTTATTCCTATGACACCTCTGCCAACTCTCCAGAAGTGGCCTCTGCTCTCTCTTCTACACAGTGCAGAAACAACATCTGCTGGCCTGGGCCATAGGCTTCGGGAACACTGACTCCAGGTATCAGTCTCTGCATCCAAAAATGCCCCAGACATCCTGATGCCCTTCTTACAACTCCAGAGCAGATTCCTGCAGAGGAAGGTCAAATCCAAGAGCAACCACTGCTCAGAAGTCAGAGGAACGCAGGGTCGCCAGGGGCAGCCCGGAGCTCCTGGAAATGGCAGGCTTATCTTCACGTTCTGAAGCTCCAAGTCAGCGTGTGGGACGCGGAGGTGGGGTTTGGCTCCCAAGTGGCCTCCAGCTGGGCTTGGATCCTCTGCAGAATCAGCAAGCATACCCTTCTAGGGCTCTGCCCACCACCCTTTGAAGCGGTGATTAAAGGCCAGTGCGCACGTTCAGGACTGCAGCCCCGATGGGCTCCTGTTGTTGGCCTGACCTCAAACATGCCGAGTAAGAGTGAACCCTAGAAGAAGCCAAGAGACAGGGACAGAGCCTCTTGGGAAGGAATTAGAGGCCCCGGTTTGCCTTAGAAGTAGAGGCAGTGCCCAGGAGATGTACTCCGAGAGGTGGACATTTGGGAGTCAAGCAAGATCAAAGGCTTGCTTACGCATAGGTACCCACAGTTCACCTTCCTTTCCGTGACCATCATCAGGCTTCTGCAAGCTCCTGAGGGCAGGACCCATGTTTGATTTTCTCTTTCCTATGTACCTAGCACTCACTTTCGTTGTTTTAGTGAATGAGTAAATGCATCGCTCTAAAACACAGATTGTTACTTTTGTTTGAAAGAACAAAGCATGGGGATTATTAAATCAGGGGATCTGAAAGCATTATCTAACCCAGTGAATACTGTGATACTAACCCTGGCAGGTTTGCTAAGATTTTGTGGTGGCCACATTGCTCTAAGATGAAGATGTTTCGTCTAGGGGCTACAGAGATGGCTCAGTGTTTAAGGGCACTTGCTGCTCTTCCAGAGGACCTGAGTTTGATTCCCAGCATCCACATAGCCACTCATAAACATCTGTTAATTCCAGTCTTGGAGGATTTGATGTGCTTTTCTGGCCAGTGTGAGTACCAGGCACACGCATAGTACACAGACATAAATGTAAGCAAAAACACACATACACATTAAATAAATTATTCTTTTTAGGAAATGTTAATGTTTCATCTAGTGTAGCAAATACACGTACACTTGTTACAGCAAACCAACTGCTCACTTGGCAGCATCTTGCCCAAATCTTTCGAAAATGAATTAACAGAGATACTTCCAGTGACCCTCAGACAACTGCCAGTCACTACAGGCCATCTATATTTAAGCGTTGTAAAATATAGGACTCATGCTTACCCTAGTGACTTCCTCCAGGTAGGGAGCCCTCTTTCAAAATTGCCCTACTTCAAAATCAACAGTAGGCAAGCTTCTGACGGGCCTCAGAGAAATCCCACACAAGCTCCACACATCAAGTGTTCTGAGTGAAGAAAATGTGCAACAGGCCTCACTGTTACCTCCCTAGCTTCTCTTACCAGCCAATCCCTGTTCCTCTCTCACCACAAAGCAGTGTCTCTATCACACGATGTATCTTCTCTCAAAGCAAAACAATAGCTTCCACCTTCATGGGGCTACTCTAATTCTTCTCTTGTGTTCTGGCTTTAAAAAGCAACCACCACAAATCTAATACAACTTCTACTAGGAAAACATCCCATGGTATTGAACTCTCTGTCCTGAGGCCACTTCCAAGAATGACATGCCATTACCAACCTCTAAGTCGGCACTGCAGTGAAATAAACATGATCCATCTCTGGCCAGTGATGCTTCGTCTCACCCCACAGATGCTGTACGCAGTTACAAGACGCCAGAGAGTCCTGATAAGCCAATTGCTTACCACTTGGGAATCATGTCACCTGGCCAAGAATCGGTAAAGAAGCCTTCCAGATCACTGTGAGTCAAGATGCCTTCAGACTAACTCTGTGTCCTTGCAATTATAACCCTTCTTGCAAATCTTTCCCAAGGACAACACTCTCTTAATTATGCTACAGTGTGTGTCTGCATCCCTGAAATTAGAGGCTTCTGCTGGCATTATGACTAGATGCTTATCTCCAAGCTAGAATATGCACCGTGACATGCTGATGTGCTCAACTACCAGATTCGAGAAAACACTCTCCAAAACAGCCTTGAGACAAGACACAAGCATGCACAAAGAGAGAGATGGATCAGACATGGTACAGAAGACTGAGAAGAAAACCATTCACTCCACAGAGAAAAGAACCCCCAGCCCCGACCTCAGCACCAAACCAGAATAGAGCAATCCAGTTGTAAGAGCAGTTTTTACTCCTCAAAGGACAAAGGCAGAGAAGTACAACACACACCCCTGTTTCCAAGACCCTGGTAAGCTGTTCTAGGAGGTGATGTACACAGTTGTGGTGTAGATGTCAAATGTCCCTTGTAAGCTCATGGGTTTGAACTCTTGATCCCCAGGGGATGGCACTGCTTTGAAAAGTTATCAAACTTTTTTATTATTTATTAATTTTTTTTTTAGTAAAACCAAAACTTATTCTAAGCCACAGTCATCCTAGGGTCCCCCCTGCCACATAGCTTCCCTGGTTCTGTGGGTTGCAGTCTGATTGTTCTTTGCTTTATATCCAGAATCCACTTATGAGTGAGGTAAGTTATCAAACTTTTAGAAGATGGAGATTTGCTAGAGAAAGTGAGTAGCGGAAATCCCAACTGCATTTCCTGTCTGCTCCTCATTTCCCAATTGTGGACACAATGTGACCAGTCACATCACCTTCCTGCCACCAAGCTCTCCATGATGGATGGCATTCCTTCTTAAACAGTGAGCCACAGCAATGGGAACAGTAACTAATGCTCACATAAAGTTACAAGTGTAATATCTGAGTGAGGAACTCAGGGGACATTCGACTCTCAAATCAAGTAGACAAGAAGAGACCTGTGTAGATGGGGAGTTTCCCAAAGAAAGCTGGATATTCCTTGCAAGTAGGTTTTAGTAGTGTGTTGTCTTAGTTATGGTTTCTATTGTAGCCATGAAACACCATGACCAAAGCAATTTGTGGGGAGGAGCTTATTTGGCTTACACTTCAACAGCACTCACTGTTCATTATCAAAGGAAGTCAGAACAGGAACTCCAACAGGCTAGGCACATGGAGGCAGGAGCTGATGCAGAAGCCATGGAGGAGTGCTGCTTACTGGCTTGCTCTTCATGGCTTTCTCGGCCTGCTTTCTTATAGAACCCAAGACCACCAACCCAGGGATGGCACCCCCACAATAGACTGGGCCCTCCCACATTGATCACTAATTATGAAAATGCCCTACAGGTTTGCCTACAGCCTGATCTTACGGAGGCATTGTCTTAATTGAGGCTCCCTCCTTTCACATGACTCCAGCTTGTGTCAAGTTGACGTGAAACTAGCCAGCATAGGTGATATTAAGGTCCTTCAGTGACTGGTACCCCTGAATCCTTCAGAGCAATGGGAAAAGAAGGAGCACTTGCAGAAACCAACAAAGATATACTGACTTCAAGGATCAGGAGCTCAGACTCTCGAAGCAGGGGACCTATGGCCTGGTTGACCTGGGTATTCTGGGTTCTGTCATCCCCTTGTAATTTCTCATAATTTCTCCCTATGCTTTCACATGTACAAATTTGAATGAAGACTCTGTAATCACGTGAGTTAGCGGATTTTTGAGCAGCCACCCAGTGAACCCACAAACCTCAAAGAGACCCCTAGCGTCTGAGGTCATGTAATTCCCAACTCTCCTCAAAGGAAGCTTTTCCACCTAGATTGACTGAGATTTACATTTCTTCCAGGAGTCTCTTCCCCTAGCATAACCTCCTGTTAACCTCCTAACAGAATCTTCTAGAAGTCCTAGCTTGCCCAGAAAAAGGAAAAGGATTAATTTAAATTTGAGAGAGAGGGAGGAGGGTTATGTGGAACAAGAGGCTCCATGAACACATAAAGTTTGGTCAGAGTCTGAGATAAGTTAACTGAATACCCAAGGTGGATTAATAATCAGAACACACATGTGCATGCGCAGACACACACACACACACACACACACACACACACACACACACACACATATGGGAGGAGTGGGAGGGTACACACAAAACACTCAGATCAATAAGAAAAAGGCAAACAATGAACAAATGACTTTTGGAATTGTCATACAATGAAAAGTATATGTAGTGAGGACAAATGAACCAAAATTTTAAGAATCACATGAGACTGACCCACCCAGCACCAAGTGGCCTGGGCAGGTGGAAGACAGCCACCGGCCCAGTGGGCACCACTATGATAAACGGGTATGTGGTAGGGAAATGGGAGATAAGGAGAAGCAGTTTGTGCCCTGTGGAGAGAAGCAGAAGTGATGATGTAACAGTGGTAAGAAACAGGCTGATATGGGCGGCGTATGCTGCCACCTGGGGCCATGTGATGTCCGAGCCTAGGCCTGTGGCCCTACCGCAGCTGGGGGCTGTATAAATGTCCATGGTTCATGTTACCACCAAAGGCCATATAGATGCCAGTGGTCTGGGCCCCCACCTGAGGCCACATGGATGTCTGGGGTTTGTGCTGCCACCAGGGCCATACTAATCTGAGTGGCCTGCGCTGCCATGGTGGTGTCCAGGCCTGAGCTGCAGCTGAGGGCCATGTCTGGGTCTGTGGAGGGTCTGTGTTGGTGTCTGTGACCTGTGTTGACACCAAAAGCTATGGAGATGCCCAGGGTCTGGGCCACCGTCTGAGGTCATGTCGGTGTCCAAGGGTCAAGTGGCCACTGGGGTCACACCAATCTGAGTGGCCTGCGCCGCCACCCAGGGCCATGGCAATGTCTGAGCCTGAGCTTCAGCTGAGGGCCATGTCTGGATCTGTGGCCGTACCACAGCTGGGTTCCGTGTTGATGTCAGAGGCCCATGTTTCCACTGAGGGCCATATGGATGCCCAAAGTCTAGGCCACCACCTGAGGCCATGTTGATGTCTGGGGACCATGATGCCACTGAGGTCAGAGTAATCTGAATGGTCTGTGCTGCCACCCTAGGCCGTGGTGATGTCCAGGCCTGAGCTGCAGCCCAGGGCCATGTCTGGGTCCATGGCTCTACTACAGCCAGGGACTGTGATGATGCCCAAGGCCTGTGTTACCACCCGCGACCTGAGCACTGGAGAGCTGGCCCACCCTCGCTGGCCCCCTCAGAGGGAGAGCTGCCTCCCCCACCCCAGGAGAGCTGGTCCCGGCGTTGTGGACATGAGAGAGCTGACTCCAAGACCCTCGACAGCCCTGAGGTGGATGATCCGGGTGGAGGCCCAGACTGATCAACTCAGCTACCACCCAGGCCCACATCTAGGGCTTTGAGTTGGCCTGCCCCAGCATCTACCCCATCTATGACCAGCTGGAGTGTGAGAAGGGACCAGTCCTGTGGAATCATAGCCACAGGGTCTCCATGACTCAGGGCAACAGCCAGCCGGATATCCAAGAGAAGTTTAGGTGAGGGTCCAGAAGCTAGAGGTGTACCAGAAGCTAGAGGCCTTGAACCAGACCAACAACTCATTGCAATGAATATTTGTAAGTAAAGCTGTTTGGGCAAAGGAGTAGACTATGTGACACACTGCAGCTCCCAAAGCCACTACAACAAACGAATATGGGATAGAGAGGCGGGAAAGACAGAGGAGCAAAGTATTTTTCTTTCTTTCTTTCTTTTATGTTTTCTTAGTGGGGGGAGACTACAAGGGTGGAGGGCAGACATGGAAGGACTGGGAAATGAGTGAGATTGAGGTACATGATGTGA